>NW_023144625.1:4422346-5022346 GCF_012932325.1 Thrips palmi | reverse complement strand
CTCCGTACCCAAAACTCAACATTTTTCGCAGCCTCTACCAATCTTTTCTGCAGAACTTACAGTGTTCACGTAGGACTTGCATAGTTCTGCGTAGGACTTACACACGCTAAATATTTATGTACAATTTTGTACGTGGGAGCATAGTTTTAAACTTGTGTAACTTTTTGCATAAAACTGTGCTCAAATTTGCATAAATTCATGCATTTATAAGCATAACATTATGCATTTTCCACGTATGCACAAAATCGTGCAAGTTACGTTCCTTTGAGCACTGTGTCACATTCGTTCGAACATGATGTCACGTGCCTGATAAGAGTGATTGGTGCGACGCTGTTGCATCCCACGTGAGGTGACCCACAGTGGGCCAGAAGACCGGCGGAGGCGGCCAAAATTCTAGACGCGTTCTGAGCTCGAAAGTCGCTAAATGGGACTCGAATCGGACGAGTGACCCCACCAATGGATTGCTCTCCGAACGAGGAATTCGTTGGTGGGGTCACACGTTCGGTTCGAGTCCTGTTTAGCGACTCTGGAGCTCAAAACGCGTCTAGAATTTTGGCCGTTTCCGACGGTCTTCTGGCCCACTGTGTGACCCAAACCTTGTGAGAATTTGCAGCGGCGTGAGTCCGCCACTTACCCGCCTCGTCGAAGGGCCTGCAGCAGCCCGTGGGGCTGAGCCAGCCCATGTCGTCGTAGTGCGACGCCAGCTCCGACAAGTACGACATGGAGGCGGCGCCCACGATGGCGCGGTCGCACTCGCCGTTGCGGATGGCGCGCACGGCCAGGTGCAGGCCCTGCATGCCGCTCACGAGCTGCGTGTTGTGCACGAAGCTGGTGCCTGCGCACGCAAAGCGCACGCAATGCGTACGCACGCCGCGTTATCGACCTGCCACCGCGCTGTGCACTCTCTTCATGTCTCACAGTGAAAGTTGAGCAATATTACAGTGAATTGAATTCGTAATATTTCTTCACGAACTGAAGTGTGTACTCAGTATGCATCTACAGATGCATACCACAGATGCATACTTGGAGAGGTTAGGTATGCATCTGTAGATGTGTACTCAGCCAAGTACTTATTCATCTGTAGATGTGTACTCAGCTGAGTATGCATCTGTAGATGTGTACTCAGCCAAGTATATGCATCGGTAGGTGTTTACTTGCAAGTATGCATCTGTAGATGCATACTGAGTACACACTTCAGTTTGTAGAGTAAAACTACCTTCATGCTTGCGCCATTCCTTCGCATTATGGGAAATTTATTCGTGAGACATTCTGAGTACACTGTTCGAGAGGGCCACCACCCCCGCGTTATCCTGTGTACTAATTGGCTGGTAATCTCCGGTAATCCATAGCGCAATTACGTAATCCTTGAGGTAATTCTGTCATTTCTCAACGTTTTCGAGTCAATTTTCAACGTTTTTAAGCCGTTTTTAACTATAATTTTTCAAAATTTCACGCGTAATCCCTAGTAAATTTCCCGGAATCCCGAAATCTTGTGGGTACAGTGAAGAAATGTCCACAGGTAAATGTCCGGTCCGTTTTTGTCCATCGATTTTTCGTCCATGCACACAATGTCCAAGGTAGAATGTCCAATAATTTAATGACCACCCCTAAAAAAGGCCTGAGGTTTTTTCGGCACCGAACGAATGTGGTCGACATGCATCATGCTAACATGTGGAGGATCGTTTGCGAGTGGAGGTCTGAGGAACATGATCTCCACCAAGTACTTGGTGGGGTTGGGGCTGGACACATCCATGTCATCCATGGGCATGAATGAGAAGAATGAGATGTGCCGACGCACGATTCATATTCTGTCCAATAGCTACGAGGATTACAACGAAAGGTGGAAGGAATTTCAGGTACTTACACTACAAACCTAATTGTCTACCAAGTACACACTTACAAATACATGCTTGGCAAGTACACACTTGCAAACGCCTATGCTTAGCATGGAGTTAAACGGTGCCAAGCATGCGTTTTGTACGTGTAAACTTGCCAAGTATGCATTTGTAAGTGTGTACAAAGTACACAGGTTTGTAGTGTAGAGACAATTGCGTACAATATCAAGGTGCAGCCATTGTTAGATGCTAAATGCCATTTGGAAGCCATGCCAAATAAAATTGTTTGAGAACGGACTTAGTTAATTTGTCACTATGGATAAACAAATAGTTGGACATTTAAAAATGCGGCCATATAATTCGGGGGCATTCTTTCCACGTGGACATATTTCTTCACCGGACATTATTTCCTAACGGACATAAATTAAGTGGACATTTTTTCAGCGGACATTATTTCCTGAAACCAATCTTGTGTACGCCTGAAATAAGAGTGGTGGCCTCCTCGGCCCAGTTCGTTGCAATGTGAATTTTTTCACGCTCGTTGACAAATAGTTCGAATATTGATGTTTTCCCGTGTTTTTCTGTCGTTTCCACTTCCTCTCCAGTTCCGTTTTAAAAACGGAGTGAAACAAGACTTTTTAGACTTTTTAAAGTCCTGCGCGGCAATAGTAATGCATCGAATTCCCAGGCCCAGGCAGCACTTGGAAAAAAGACCCCTTCTCAGGGTGGGCCATGGAAATCCTAGGCGCTGCCTTTGACACGTGGAAAACAGCCGTGCCACGGCCACGGTCCAACAAATGGAACGTGTTGAAGAACGCGAAAAAAAAATTCTTAAGCGAACATGACGTTGCATTGTTTGAACAAAACAGTGTAGCGTTGCCACCACGTCGCTGCATTGCTGCACCAATACCTTTGAGGTCGAGCCAGTACGACACGCGGTTGGCGATCATGGCCGAGTTGAGCCCCATGATGCCGAAGCCGTCCGAGGACTCTTGGATGAAGTTGGCCTCTGACTCGGTGCAGTGGTAGCCCATGCAGACGACCGTGTTGGAGCCCTGCAGGTCCTTGGGGCTGTAGCCTGTGCCGAATGCCGGAACCAGTTGGAAAGTTACACTCACAGCAGAAGGGGGTTCGATTTTCAAACCGTGGGGAGGCGGTCCAAACCGCGGTAAGTTCGTAATTAATGACGAAGCCTTTTCTTTGCAAGCTGCTCCAAATATTTTTGTTTCGAGCTACTTGTGTTTGTAAAGCGTAGTTGGTTTAGAGAGTGTACCTGCATCGAGGACGGCCTCCACGGTGGACTCCAGGACAAGCCGCATGGTGGAGCTCGTGACCGCCGCCAGCCTGGAGTGGATGCCGAAGAAAGTGTTGTCGAACTTGTCCCCGCAGCGCACCTTGCCGCTCTTCATGTTCTCCCGGGTGAAGGTGGCGCTTGGGTCGGGGGGTGGCGACCCGGCGGTGTATCCTGGAAGGGCACAGTCAGTTCAGGACCGAACGCGGATGGTTCACTCATTCATTCTCGCACGCAACCAGACCGACGTAGGGTATTCCGAAGGAGCTTGGCTCGGAAGAGGAACAAAACACAAAACTGTCATTTCTGTCGTTTTTGTTCCTTTTCTTCCGGGCCAGAGCTAGCTCCTTTGCGAGCGGGATTTGTTTTTAACTGTTTAAAATGGTGTTATTAAGGGGGCTCATACATGTTAAAAGCACTTAAAAAACATTTTTTGTGTAAAAGGATCAAGATATTATGATTTCCGTGTTAAAACCGTCTTAGATAATTGAGCAATCTTCATTTTGACATAAAGTATTGTGACTTTTGACACTTTTTGGAAATTTAGTAGAAACGTTTAAAATTTTGGTTCTTATGAGATTTTGTTCGCATACTTGCTCAGATCTGAGGGGGAAACATCAGGGAGACTCATCCCTAGTAGTGTCATAGAATTGACTAGAACTTTTTATCTACAATAGTTTTTAAGAAAAAAATATAAAAATAATTTTTTGTTCAAAAATTTGTTCAAAAATTGTTTCAAGATGTTCATAGCGTTTGGAAAGTGAGTGTAAACGCCCGGCGTGGATTGTCGGATTGGGTGCACCATGCCTGGGTCAGCCATGACTGAATGCACTGAAAAACTCACTACACTCACACTTTTTTGAACAAAATTTCATTCGGTCGCAGACCCCTCGGCAAATCCAGTCACGAATGAATCGACTGCGGAGAAAGTTATCCAACTCACTCGGCTGCAGGTCACCCGCGCCATCGCTGATGAGATGCAGGTTCCGCAGCAGCTTTTCGCGGTACTCCTGGAGGTTGTCACACTCCGGGAAGTGGCCGCCCACGCCAGATATCACCACCTCGTCCTGCATGGCTTGCACAGCGGCGAAAGAAGTGAGCTGTGAGGCGAAAAAGTCAGCTAAGTCGACCTCAAATGAAACCTCAAGCGTTTACTGAGTACTTCCGCTGCCATTCAGGGGTGCTCTGAAAGTTAGCGCCTTTTGGCGTTTGCCTTATATTTTGTAACACCTTTACGCGCCTCCTGTCAAGGCACCTAAGGGTGCCTTATTTCGAGGCGCCTAAACGTGCCTTATTTCGAGCAGCCTTAGTGACTAAAGTTTCGAGACACCTTTGGTCTTGTCCAGTGGATGAAACAAGGCTTGAGCTGTTGCCCCGGCCACAAGGAAACCAAGCACCTTGCCGATGCAGTGTAGCCTGTGCTGCCGAGCATTTCCCATGTAATGCAACCATGAAGGTGTGGGCAGCAAACACCTTGTACTACATCCATACACTCTCAGTCCCGTACTGACTTTTTATCTCTTGCCAAATAGTGTTTTGTGCAAACGTAACTATTTTCTCTTTAGCTATGCACTATTTTGTTCGTTGTATAATGTCTATGGTCCATTAAACCTGACTTTTTGTCATTTGCAATGTACTTTTCGATTTCTACATGATCTATTGACAATTTTATCTTAGCGATCAAAGTTGTGCATAGTTAATGAGAAAATGGTACATTTTACGTTTGCTCAAAAAACGTCATAAGCAAGATAGAAAAAATTTCAAATAGGTCTGAGAGTGTAGGGAACAAGAGGGGTCGCGCCAATGGGCTGGATCAAAGGTGGCTCAAAACTTAGCGTCTAAGGCGCCTCGAAATAAGGCACCTTAGAGCGCCTCTGGCTCGCAGCCTGACGGCGCTACAAAATCAAAGGCAAGCGCCAAAAGGCACTCAGAGCAGCCCTGAATGACAGTGTATACACACACAAAACGTGTCTATTGACAACCACCTGGGTTTTCAGAGTATCCCATGGAGTTTTCATCAGAAAACAACAACACAACATTCCGATGCCTGACAGAATAATCCTTGTTGTCAGAGCAGATCCATGGCAGTCCTAACTGTCGGCGCAGATCCACACGGCAAAACCAACGTCCGGGTTTCCCAGGCGCACCCTGGAAAAATGCCCTGTTTTTCCAGGGTGCGCCTGGGAAACCCGGACGTTGGTTTTGCCGTGCAAGGACAATCTCAACTTTAACCGCACATGACGTGAAATTCCGTGACGCCCACATACTTCATAAAATTACGTGCCGAAGGACTTGCTAAAAAATTCATCCTATATGTGGACATAGTATTTGAGAGAAATCGCGATTCACTGATTGGCACAGACGAAAGTTTGTTCACACTTTCAGGCACCTCTGCAATAAGCCTAGTCCTAAATCTGCACTTACAGTTAGAATTATCTTGGATCTGTTTTAACAGTTAAGGTTGTCTTGAATCTACTCTGTCAGGTAGGATTATTCTATGAGGAGGCGTCGATTTAGATTAAGGAATGCTGTCAGAGGGTTTGTTTAAATCCGACACCACAATTGTATACAGCGTGCAAAGTTTGGCATGGGACCTCCAATAAGATAGGACCAAACTTCATTGTAATCGAAATTATAAGGCCAGGTTGTGGTACGCATCGCACTAATCCGCTTTTTAGGGTGCAACCCATCCAAATGGGTACTTTGATGACCCCTTGGCGATGGGTTTGACCCATGGGTCGAACCCATCGAATTTTAGTGTGCACAAAAAGTACCAATTAAAGAGGGTACTTCGATGCACCCATTACAATGGATCTGACCCGTATGATGGGTCGAACCCATTTAAGTGTGCACGAAAAGGACCCATTTGAATGGGTGTTGCAATAGCTTTTGTGTGCTGAGCCGCCTGTACAGTGGACCGTGAGCGAACAAGGCTGGCAATGACCTAGGAATATCCAATGAGGCCTCCTAGCCTGATTACCTGCTTTGTGAGACTGCCCGCAGTCCGTGAGCCGCGCGAGGACGTGTGCTGTGTGGTGCCCACCACCGGAGACTGGCGGGAGTTGATTGCACCACTACACTACTGCACTATAGTTGGGCTTGAGTCCGCTAGTGCCA
Organism: Thrips palmi; assembly: GCF_012932325.1. Taxonomy (NCBI): domain Eukaryota; kingdom Metazoa; phylum Arthropoda; class Insecta; order Thysanoptera; family Thripidae; genus Thrips; species Thrips palmi. The sequence continues at coordinate 5,016,103 of NW_023144625.1, read as the reverse complement.
AGGGTGTAAGGGGGGAGGGGGGCTAGGGTCGTACGGAAGGCAACAGGCCCGCGCAGGGCCCGCAGACACGAGACTAGTGTCTGGGGGCAGTCACGAGGCAAGTGCCGACCGAACGTACTCGAACCCCCGACAGACCCAACGCCCAGGTAAAATAGGATTAACCAAGTCAACGAGGGCGGCAGCGAAAGTTTCGACTGTGTTCTTCTGGGAGCTCATCAAACTACCGGCTCTACTCTCGACTTCATGCACACGTCATGCGAACCTTTAATTGAGCTCATTAATATTTGACTCGTTACGCCTTTCCAAGACCTTCTCGGATGTTTATTGAAGATGCCCATATACTGGTAGGCATAAGCGAATTGCTGACAAAGCCGCTCAAAAATTAATTCCTTGATAAAATATCGGTGAAAACCAGTGAAATCACATATAACGGCCCAGGGTCAAGGGAAAGGCAGGCGCACTTAGGACACAGTTATGAAAGCGTACCTGCAATAACCTACTTGGCTTTGAGGCCAAGTACGCACTTCCAAATGCACAAAAAAAACGAATACATAGCACGTTTACACTTACGACTGCATGCCCATAACTCCATGCTATTCCATGTGCACTGTTTCCTCGCGAAGCAGGCACTTGCAAGTGTTTACTTAGGCAGTGAGGAGTGCAGAGTAGGGGAGGGAGATTATGCAAACATGACGGAAACGACTCTTTCCAACACGTTCCACGCAACATGACTGCGCATGCAAAGCGGCTCGTCGCGAGACTCCGACCCGAGTTTCGTCTGTTTACAGACCGCAGTCGCGACCACTACCACAGAGCAGCTCATCATCATCACCATCACCGTCATAATCATCACCACCATCATCATCACCATGATCACCACCACCACCGCCGCCACCATCATCGGCGCTGTTAGGCCTGTCAGCAGGCATTTTGCTCACAGCTAATATTATGTCTCTCAACCTGTCAGCCAACAAAAACGCTTATTGAGCTACCGTTATGGTTTTCGGCATAGAGAAAGGATCGGGTAGAGACTCAGCGGTTGTAAAAACCTAGGTCTTTATTGCCCCCCTCGGCGGCATCCGAAAACTGCTCTATCCGGAGACGGCCAAAGGGGGTGAGGCGGGGAGGGTCGGGGGCCGAGGCCAGCCATGTGCTCTGCTCCCCGGCGGCAGGCCAGCGGCCGGTACGGAGGTACGAGTGCCCCGCCAGCCTCCCCGCTTCACCCCTTCTGGCCGTCTCCGGGTCGAGCGCTTTTCGGATGCCGCCGGAGGGGGCAAAGAAGTCCACACCCCGAAAACACAGGAGGATAGGCTCACTGAGTCTCTACCCGATTCTTACTCTAAGGTTTTCGGTGCAGAAATTTCGAGAACTTTGCCCTCATTTGTTTTACCCATGCGTGGTTCTCAACGTTTGTTTTGGCCGTGATGAAAAATGTTGGTGAATGTTAAAGAGCATCCGCTGAGATACTTTTAGCTGCTTTCAAGAAGATCTTGTCAGCATCGGATCCGCTCCACAAAATTATCACCTTGATTTGACCGAGGGGTTACCCACTCGTTGCTTTAGTGTACACACGATTCCGGATTCCCGCGATTCCCAGAACATATCTCTGAGAAAAAGAGAGAACTTTCGAAAATTTTCTTTGTATTTGAATGTTTTTGTGTGTATCACATGGTTACCATGACTTTAAATTGAAACTTTGAGGATTTTCCATCAAATTTTGAAAGATTTAGGGATGATTCCCGGACTGAGTGTACACATGATTCCCGGAGTGGGTAACCCCTCGGATTTGACCGAGACGGACCAAGGACACCACTAGTCCAAAGTTCAGACTTCGCGCCGGTCCAGAGGAGAGGCGAGGCATGCCAAGTTTTGGTGATTCCTGAATGCGCCTGAAAGTCTCGCCAAAATTTGGCCAGACAAAAGTGTCTTGCCACAACAAGTCAGGACTCCTGTACCACTTTAAGACGAGACACTTTTGTCTGGCCATTGGCGCAAAGTTTTAGTAGAGATGACTCTTGAAAAATTAACCGATGTCTCAAATCTGCGCTGGGTGATCTCAGCTTTCATGATCACTCGAAAACCTCTGCTTCTAATCCCCAATCCTGTTTCTTTATTAACAGTGAGACACCCATGCATTCAAAACGCGCACTCACAAGGGAACGTTTTCAGGTGTCAGGAGCCGATTGCTCCCGTACTTCGGGATCTTAAAGACCACCTTAAAAAAGAATTTTCGGCACCCACAGTTCGTGCTGAAAGTCACTACAACGCCCTAAAATGAAAGTTGAAAATTGACCAATTTTCATAAACTTGACCAAAAAATTTAACTTCAAAGAACGTCCATAAAAGCAGATGATTCTTAGTTCCCGACGAAAAAATTTAAGAGCAGAAATTACAATTTGCCATGGTAATTGTTTTAGTTTGAAAAGGTCTTATGAATTTTCCCAACCTATTAAAAATTGAAAATGAAATATATTGGATCAGAAGAGGCACACAGCACCGTGCGGGACACCATTACCCCTGCCTGCCACACCGCAGGACCTCTGACCATCCGAGCCTATCCTTTCCTCGTTTCGTTGTTTTTGTTTTTGGGGGTGGAGCACAAATACCCCAGGACATCTCGCAAGTGCCCGCGCCCGCGTACAAGCTCAGTGGGGCTGGCTAGGAGGGTCATCGAGACGGTGCTCGGAAGCGGCCGTCTGGCATTGCGAGAGACTCTGAAGAGGCAACTCGCTCGCTTGCCCTCGCTAGACTTAACGACATTGGGGAACTCACTAGGCGCAGACGAGCAAGTACGACAGTCGCACAAAAAGCTGGCTAGAGGCCCACTAGAAGTTTGGAGGCTCAACTGGAGCCAGGCACGCCTGACCTTTACACCCGAGGAGTCGCCACAGTCCCCAAAGGCTTGCCAGAGCAAGCGCCGACCCAGGCAAGGTGCACCAGGGATGAGTGAGCCACCCTCAGAAACAAAAACAAAGGAACGAGAAGAGGGTAGGAAAACAGGGATTCCGCAAGATCGTGCAGTTTGCGAAGTTGATTTCCTTACTGTTCAGGTTTGACCAAACAGTGGTGGGGTGGATTTCGGTATAACCCGCGGTGGCAATGCCAACGGCCTAGTGGCCTAGCAACACTAGGAGTGACAACTCGAAGTGACACACGCGCTTTCGCCGTGTGACCCGACTGACTGGCCACTGGCCGCCGTCCGAAGGCTTGGCCAAAACGGGCCGGCCCTGACCTTGAACTTTCATTTTAGGGCGTTGTACACTGTCAGAAAAAAAGTCCGTAAATTTACGGAGAAAGTTACTCTAATTTTGGGAATGGAGGCTCCGTAAATTTTCCATATTTTTACGGAGATTTTCCATATTTTTACGGAGATTTTCCGTATTTTTACGGAGATGAACCGCATTTTTGCAGAAATAAACGCATTTTAACGGTTTACTTCCCTCCTTCCACCTTCGATGTTAATGCAAACAGTGTCCTTTTAGGCGAAAGTGATATTCTCCAAAACTGTTTGAAGATACACTTGACCGCCATTAGGATTGGATAAATGGACGGAAACCCAAAGGCGAGGTTGCTAGAGAAGGCGGACTCTTGGAACACCTTATCAGTTGGTCACCCAACCCATCGATAACGTGAATTAGTGTGTTCTTTTTGATAAGTAAGGCTTCTATTTCATTTATATACATAACTTCCATATTTTTACGGAGAAAATCCATAATTCAAAAAACGGAGATCTCCGTTAAAAAAAATGGACAGTCTCCGTTAAATTTCCGTATTTTTACGGAGTTTTCTGACAGTGTAGTGACTTTTAGCACGAACTGTGGGTGCCGAGAATTCTTTCTTGAAATGGTCTTTAAGATCCCAAAGTATGGGAGCAATCGGCTCCTGACACCTGAAAACGTTCCCTTGTCAGTCGCATAAGGATTTTTTATTCTCTTGCTGTATAGGTTTTTGAGCAGACGTGAATTGCACTATTTTCTCTTTGGCTATGCACACTTTCAATCGTTTTTAACATAAAACTGACAAAAGTCAAGTTTAATGGACTAAATACCCTATAAATTGAACACGAACGTGTAAAGCTGAAGAGAAAATAGTACATATTACGTTGGCACTAAAAACGCTTTGGCAAGAGATAAAAAGTCTATACCAGTCTGAGAGTGCGAAAGTACACCAAAAAAAAAATGACTTCCTGGATCAAGAAAAATTTAACTTTCCTTGGTTTTTGCAAGAAAATTTTTCTTAATCCAATTTTTTTTTCTTGGATAAAGAAAATTTTTCTTGTGTCAAGATTATTTCTCTTACAAAAACCAAGAAAATCAAAAATCAAGAAACCATTTTTTTTAGGGTGTAGCGTAAATTGCAGAGAAAGATGTGCAGCAATTGTGTTTCCGAGTTGCTAGGTAACACGTGACCTGCTGAAGCGGAAAGCTTTCACATTCCCGCGTGCCGTCAGGGGCGTTGACGGTGTTGTGACAGTTGCTAGATGGCCCCTGGACTTCGACCACCGACCCGAAAAAGAATCGAGCGGCCACAGGCTGCTGACGTAGCGTTGTTCAATGCCTTGGAGGTGTGGGCAGTGAAAGGGTACAAGCTCTCTTTGGATCCTCAAGAAAGAGGAAAACAACATTTCAAACTTTAAGGGGGCTCATACATGTTAAAAGCACTTAGTAATTTTTACTCGTTCTTTACACACCACTCACTAACATACAAAACTCTATGTGAAGAGAACGAGTATTGTGTTCAAAAATGAGTTTTGGGGGGACATCTTTCATCTCAGATCTGACAGCATGTGGGAAAATGAGAGTGGTATCAAATGAAAGATGGAGTGTCAGTCGCTAGATCGTAAATGAACTTTTTTTTTGCTTGCAATGAGAAATACTGAGAAAATGAACATGAAAGAGAGACGTTTTTAGTGCATTATGTGAAACTAACCTCTTTTCAAGTGATTGCATCTTTTGATATAGAACGCCACTGGAACGCAAACAACAACGACAACGACCAGAGATCTTTGGCCAACAAAAAACTAGGAGGGTATTTTCCAAGTGACAATGGATAATTTTGAGAAATTTGGTCATAAAGAAACATCGTTTCACGCTAATCGTGATATATGTCTCAGAACTGCTAGCGGTTTCTTCCTAGTGAAAATTTCTTGGCAGGTGTTGCATGTCTTATGTTGGAGATGAGAGACGAAATAATAAGTTTCATTTGACTTCTTTTTTTAAGAAATGTGTCCTTCTGAGGGTTTTGGTCATGGAAAAAGCAGGTTTTTGGCACGGACTCACGGACTCTAGTGTAAATTCGATTATGCACGAGAATCGATATCTCGAGATATCGCGATGCATCGATGTTCCCTGCCTGAGAGGAGAACCAACCGGAAGCGTTCGTTGAAATGCAAAATTACAAATCGTCAGAGGACAATTCATGTAATGATCAGCGACTGACACATCAATCTAGCTTTGTAAAGAACGAGTCCCTCCCATGTGATATCAATTCTTTGATGTCTTTCCTTCTTGTTTTTTTTATGTAGACGGATTAAGAGTTTACAATTTCTGTGTTAAAACCCTTTTAGATAATTGAGTAAGCTTCATTTTGGATTAAGGGAAAGTGACTTTGGACATTTTTTGGAAATTTGGTCGAAACGTTTAAAATTTTGGTTCTCGTAAGATTTTGTTCGCATACTTGCTCAGATCTGTGGGGAAAAAATCAGGGAGACTCGTCTCTAGTAGTGTCATAGAATTGACTACAATGGGCTGTATATCTGCAATAGTTTTCAAGAAAAAAAAAATAAAAACCATTTTTTGTTAAAAAATTTGTTTAAAAAATTGTTCAAAAAATGGTTTTTATTTTTTTCTTGAAAACTATTGCAGATATAAAGCCCATTGTATTCAATTCTATGACACTACTAGGGATCAGTTTCCGTGATTTTTCCCCCACAGATCTGAGCAAGTACGCGAACAAAATCTTATAAGAACCAAAATTTTAAACATTTCGACTAAATTTCTGGAAAATGTCCAAAGTCACTTTACTTTAATCCAAAATGAAGCTTACTCAATGATCTAAAAGGGTATTAAGAAAGAAATTGTAAAATCTTGATCCGTCTACATCATTTTTTTTTTTACAAAGTGCTTTTAACATGTATGAGCCCCCTTAAATGATGTCTCTTCTTTGAAAGGCATTTGAGTTCAGTTGGTACATGGATTCGCTCTTCATACTCGTTCTTTACAGCTCTTTTCCGAACTTCGACATGGAGAAAGGTTTCAGGACGAGTACATGTCTCGGTTCGGTGTGCGCCTAGGTCACATTGTTGAACTGGTGAGGTCGGACTGTCCGCATGCCGGATTTCATCAACCGCCTGAAAGAACCGCCATCAGTGCTGCTTTGCTTGCTGGCAATGCAAGGGTCATGGTTCCTGGTGAGTGGTAGTCTTGAGAGCCCTGAATAGGCCTGAACAGTGTAAATTTTGTCAATGTCAGAAACATGTCTCAAAGTCTCATTAAAATTCGCGCCCCTCTGAGAGCTGAGATTATGAAAAATTATACTCTGATGCAGAGGTGCTCAAATTTTGATTAGGATTTCAGACAGGTTTCTGTGATAATGATACAAATGATAGGGGTGAACATAGACAGCAAATTTCAGCGATTCAACGCATTGCAGTAAGTGGGATCTCCAACGATGGGCACCGTTTGGATTCGGACGATAGCGTAGCTTACGCATGTTTGTCAAGAAAGTGGTTTCCCACGCGAAAAAAAACTTCAGTATGGAATCCTGCCTTCAGTGCTTTATTCATGAAAAATTGTAAAAGAATACAGTACTGGACAGTACAGCCGAATCTATAGCTTGAACATTCGGCACACACAATTGGCTTGCGTGAACATTGATATTGGCAGAGTTTGGGCCAACTTTGCTTGTGTTATTTTTGATCCGAGTTTATCTCAGTCTTTTCCTAAAGAAAATAAATCTTGTTGAGTTTGTCTGTTCTTAATTATTTGCAGTTTACATGTTATTTCTTAAGTATATAAGTAAAAACTGAAGGTGTAGTTTCATTCTTTTCTCTAACGATATCATCCATGTCAAAGGCTCAGCAAAGAGGACATGGACCATGGATGGACCATGGATGGACCATTTAGATGTCACTCAATATCGAAAATAATCTATAATTGACTGTGCCATCAGGCAAATACCTGCGACAGTCTCGGCTGGGACACCTGAAGCTCTGGTTAACGCAAAGAGACGTCCCTGCCCACGCATCAACATAGTGCTCACAGTTACACGTGAACTTGTTATAGTGAACGAACGTGTGAAGGGAACGCCGTGCTCTAAAGACTGCGTATTCGCCGTACCAACCTGGACCATGATTCCGGCACCACTCGACGCTGCTCTTGCCGCCTTCCTCTGAGTAGTGCACTTCATTGACCCAAAACGAACCGCTTGAATGTGGTTCGACATTAATGAAGTATCCAGGCCTGTCGGAAGCCAGCAGCCAGTGATCGATCGGCCAAAAAATTTTGCACGCAATTCTATCACCAGGATCTGCATCCATGTTTCTCAGTGAAGTATAGAAAGCTGATGTATGGCTCGAGAAGAACGTAAGACCGATGAGAATGGCGGGACAGAAAGCCATCGCTGCAACTTCGTCGATGAGAAACTGGTGCTCGATGTTGGGCTGCGTGTGTGGATCGTAACACGTATCTTCGATGTCAGACTTTGATTGATAGCACCTGCGGGGCAAGATGGTTTTTTTTTTAAATTCGAGTAAGGTTTGTTTTTTAGTTGCACTGAAAAAACTTGTTGGCACTTTATGTTGAAGACACAGATGACATTTGGATCACTTAATGACACTGTCATCACAAACTGATCAACTTTGTCTTCAAAAGTCTGTACACTGCCAATCCAAGGCTTAATGTGAGAAAAGCCGTGTCTCACACTTTTAGGTGTGAGACCTACGGTGTCTCACACATTGCAAGCGTAGGACAAACTTGGCTCACGCCTGTAAGCGTGAGACACAATGGTTCGCACTAAATAGTGTAAGACTGTTCCACACTTGGATTCGCAGTGTGGGCGTAAGTCGAGGAAAAAAGGACAAGGTAAGAAAAGTGCACCTTAATGGACGCTTATAGAGCTGGTATTTCGACTTTAAAGTCGAGAGATAATTATCTCTCGACCGGTCATTTCAACTAGAAGTGGAAATCAGAATAATGTAATCGCCGGTAATCGCCCCAACTGGACGATTTAGTGTCTGCAGTTGGTCAAATGGGGGTGTAATTTCCTTTCGGTGTACTTTACTTCCCCTTCTTATTCCTACTCGACAAGATTGTCCGGTTTGATGACATTCTTGCAAGAAAACGAACCTTGACGTTGTCATTAAGTGACAGCCAAACTTTTCTCCAAGTAAGATTTAGAAAGGTTCTATAACTACTTACCGCAATAGAAATTACATTCCAGCGGTGAGGGTTCGCAGCAAGGCTTGGGCGTATGTGGCTCTACCATGCACACTATGCTCCGTCCACCGACAACTTGCAGCAGCTGTGTTCTGAGCACAGGAGCGCCAGTGACTGGGTCGTTCGTAGTAATGTTATATCCCGTTGATTGTGATAAGGCGGCCATGACCTTCGGCCAGCGTGCGCTAACAACCTTGTGAAAGAGGAAAAGTGGACAGAAATAAATATGGGTCAATACATCTGACTCTTGATAATAACTCCGCAAACTCACCTGATTGTGTACCAAATAAGTACTCCTGGCATGTACTTTCGAGACACTTTTTTCATTCTTTTGGGCGAGCGGTGTGAAAACCACTCTGTTTTGAAAACCCCAGTCACCCTGTTTTGCGGTGAACGTCGTTTGCTCGACCGACTGAGGCTGTGTTTTTCTGCAGACAGCTGCCCGATTGCAAGCTCCAAAAACCGACCTATGCCCGGAGGAAGACTTCCTTTTCAACTTCACGCTCCTGTTCCTTCGAGGGAGACCGGGTATTTACATTCCTCTGGGTTCGAGAACGAACCTGCTGTTTTGTCCGATGTCTGTTACAACACAAGCACTCCTTGAATAGAAATTTAAAATAAGTCACGCCAGACAATATTTGCATCACCTGATAGAAACAAAATTGGATCACCGATCTGATGGGCTTAAAGTTGCATCATTCACGAAAATCAACTAATACGATGTTTTTTCACTTTATTGCAAATTTTAAAACAGGCTTTGGCAGTACGCTGGTTGTAGCTTTGCCACAAAACCGTAGCAGCCTGCTAACTATCTCAGGTACGTCCAAACGGAGAAAAATAAAGGCGGATTCAGTTTTTAAAAAAAGTGCTGTTTCTCATTTATTTGTCGGTTGGCATCGGTGCGAAAAAGTCCCCGGACGAGTGTGCGGCGCCGTCGAACCAAATGTGGAGAACTGCACACTTCAGAGTGCAGAGTAAAGTTCTTCGCACTTCGATGTGTGACGTGTGGCGTTTGAAGTCTCCCCCCTTAAAGTGTAGTGACAGAGCCCCCATCTCTTGGCGTGGTGCAAACGTCCAGAACTACACACTCGACGTGGGAATATTGCAAACTCAGGCTAAAAATTCCTCAACTCCCCATTCCAAGTGTGGTTTCAGCGCCTTGCCGGAACCCGAATCCACGGCCAAGTTCGCGACTGCTGCAGGCGCTGACCTGTGCCCTTCCCTCTTGCTGCGGCGCCTCGCCGGCGAGCCTCTGCTGTTGGTGGTTGGCGCGCAGCACGCAGCGCGGCCCGGCGGACTGCATCGGGCGGCCTCAGGCTACTTGCTGATGGGGACCGTGGAAGAGGTGGGTAGGCAACCCTTCTGCCCGCCCTGAGAGTTGGGTTGCCGCGCATCGAGGCGTTGGCTTGCGCGCCTCACGACAATAGCGTCCGAACGTCGCCCTCTCAGCTTGATTCCACTTGGGTGGACGGGCGGCCATGCTGCACTGCAATAGAAAGTGTCAATAGTACAACAATTAGTACAATAACAAGGTAGGTTTACGCCAGACCGCGTCTTGTCGTAACAGGCTTCGCGATGTCTCGCTGCCTGTTCCTCCAATCCACGCCTGGCGTACCTACCTTGGCCTGCGGCGCTAGCCTGCCTGCGGCAGGCAATGGCTTGTCCATTGTCGGTTATTTTTTAACTTGTTGAATGGTGGGGGGCTCCGCCCCCAGACCCCCCTACATTCTAAAAAGAGTTGTTTTATCTATAGATAACACGATCTTGACCCTTGTCACTTTTTAACTTGTCGAGGCTGGGGGGCTCCGCCCCCCAGACCCCCCTTTCTCCAAGCCGGAAGTGATCTTTCTGCTGAAAGCTCTATTTGCCGTTTTTGGCTGAGCGATAGCGAAGCCCTTGCCGTGTTTGGGCGCGCTGAAAAGTGACTGGTCGTGCGTCTGTCTGTCTGTCTGTCTGTCTGTGAGTCTGTTTGTACTCACCAACGATTCTCAGCAACTACAGTGGCTATAGTTTCAAGATTTCGTATTTAACGTCGCCTTAGTACCCCCCAACACGAGTTTGTTTCAAATCGTTGTTTAGTATCGTTTGAAATATTCAAAACATACTTTTGAATCAGGTTATTAGCATGGTTAGGTTGGCAGCACTCAGCACTCACGAATTTCTCATACCTGCGGCCGCGGCTCTCAAATACGGGACAGAAGCAAATAAGCAAATAAAACAAAATAACGAGCAGAAGGGTTTGGAAATGAGATCGGCCATAGTTTTTCCACATTCTAGAATGATTAAAACCCTTTTAGAGTATCAACACAGCGAAATATGGAGAATGGCAGTGAAAATGATTTACGTGTTTCGTTCCCCTTCGCCCCTCCCCCTTTCGAGGGGAATCTTCTTCAGGTCAGTGCACTTTGACAGAGCAGTGTAAAAAGAATGTTTTTATTTTGACCTTTTGTATTGTGGGCATCTACTTGTTTCATTTTCTATAGTGTAATCCTCTTTTTTAAATTTTCATAGTAGAGGAAATCAGGGAAATGCATAAATAACTTGTGTTGACATTAGCAGGCATACTTAGTTTGGACTCGAGAAATACATTCTATTGCAATGCTGCAGGCTGACAAGAGTGCCAAAGTACTAACATGTGTTTATTAATAGAATCAATGTATGGTTGTGTATATTTAATCCTAATAGAGTTTGAATTGATATTGGGTTCAAAGAGACGACTCAGGTTTTGAGCGGTGAGTGAATTAGTGAATGGATTTAATGAGACGATTCCTTTCACTTCACTGAAGTCAATATAACTGGTACTACTCAGAATTGCATACCTGAGTAAGATAAATTGTGTCGGTTCATTAAGCCTTGGGTAGCCTTGGCATTGGACTCTATGAGACGAATCACTGGATTTGACAATAATTGGTCCCCGTTAACTGGTTCAGATCAGCCTACCCTAAACTGACTCTCTTAATATTAACTGTGATAACGTATGCCAATCAATATTGTTTTATTCACTGGTTCACAATGAAAGAATGACAAAATGTTTCATAGATATTACTTATAAAATTGAGAATTCATTAGTTAAGAAAAAAGAGATATCGAATAGTGACCCAATAATACGAGTAACCAATTAAGCGATTCAATGCTGGCAATTGAATGTTACTCGACTGAGGGATTCACATTGGTGTGGCATCAGGGAATTGGTGATGACAGAGGGTGCTTCATGAAGACAGTGTAGGAATGTACAGAAATTGAGTCTAGATAGTTGTTTGTAGATTTCAGTGTACTAGTCACAAAAGCTACATTTATTTCAATGCCAAACCTACACTTTCACCTAGAGCTACGCAATTTGGGGCGAAACTTTCTAATTTGAGAGTCATGCGTTTCCCTGCAGTTTTCAGTGCGCTGACTTCAATATTGACTTCTAAATAGTCCCCAGACCCAAAATTTAACCGATTTTGGGTCAAATTTTTCAAATTGAATTGCACATTGATTCTTGCAGTTTTTTGAGTGCTGATAGCAAAAATCACTTCCATTTTGACATCAGACTTATATTTTCATCCGAAACGAGGTCAGTTTGGACCAAAATTTTCAAGTCGAGTCTTATATTGTTTTCTGCAGTTTTTGGTGTGCTGAACTCAAAAATGACTTCCAAAATTTTCCCAGACTCACACTTACCCGAATTTTGACCAATTTTGGACCAAAATTTTTAAATCGAGTTTGACATTGATCCCAGCAGTTTTTGATGTGCTGATAACGAAAATCACTCTCATTTCGACTCCAGACTTATATTTTCATCCCAAATTAGGTCATTTTGGACCAAAATTTTCAAGTCGAGTTTAATATTGTTTCCTGCAGTTTTTGGTGTGCTGAACTCAAAAATGACCTTCAAACTTTTCCCAGACTCACATTTAACCGAATTTTAACCAATTTTGGACCAAAATTTTTAAATCGAGTTTGGCATTGATCCCAGCAGTTTTTGGTGTTCTGATAACGAAAATCACTTCCATTTGTACCCCTGGTCCAAAGTTCACTCAATATGAGTCCTTAAGATGCACATTTCTTCTTCTCAAGCAAAGTCCAAAGTGCACAAACCATGTCAATTCGCATCGCTCAGCCACACTACGCGCCCAGACTAAACGGCGCGTACCCCTAGTTTAGGTGTTTTTCGGCTATAAAAACTGAACCAGTAGAGCTAGGATGGTGAAATTTCGCGTGTGCCGAGCCAAGGACATACCCAAGAAGTGTGCAAAATCTCACCGAGATCGGCTAAGCCGTTCAGGAGGAGTAGTGCACACAGACAGACAGACAGACAGACATGAAAAACTTTTCAACCCCACTGGAGTAACAGGCTTCGCTATCGCTCAGCCAAAAATTGTGAAAAAAGTACGAGGATGGTAGAAAGTAGAACGAAGCTTGGACTGGACTGCACTTCTCGTCACATTGGAAAACAATTGTCATTCGACAATTCTTGTGCCCTAAAAGTACAAGCCATTCCTGATTTTTAAAAAAATGACCAACATTATTTTAGGTTTGTTAGTTTTCTCTAGCAGTGTGGTTGGTTCTTCCCGTGATATTTACGTTGTAATGCGTAAGCAAAAAGGTAGCCAGAAACACTCAAAATTGGCACTGTCAAATTTGTCATTGGATATCCATAGCGACGGTCCAAAACTTGCTATTTCTTGGATGAAAGCATTATTTTAACTTGCGGGTGGCCTTTCAAAAATGGTTGGTGGAACATGTTTTTTTTTTTTTTGTCTAATGCATGTTGTTGTGATGTTCTGGGTAATCTTCGACAGGTGCACCATAGCGCCCTTCACTTGCAGCGTCTTCCGGAGTGGACGCCCCTCGCCCGTGTGCTGGTGCATGTTCGCGCTTTTACGGGTAGGGCACCTCTATGGGTCTCATTATCTCTAGAATGGATTTTCAGTCTCCGTTATGGAACTTTTTTCCACAATGTAATACGAAAAACCAGAGTGGAAAAATGTTCCAATTTACATGTGGAATATAAAACCATGTGGATATCAGAAACCTGAATGGAAATATTCCAGACCCGCATGGGATTTGAATCTGCACTCTCAAAACCTTGCGAAGAATGTGTTCGCATTAGAAACCATTTGGTTTGCAGCTTGCGAAGAGTTTGGCTTGATTGTATTACGAACTAGTAGTTCGCAATTTTGCGAACAATGTGTTTGAGGGATCGCAATACAAACAGGTTGTTCGCAAATTGCGAAGCACTTCTTCGCAAGTTGCGAACTACTGATTTACAATACGGATGCGTTCTTCGCATTGCAAACAAGTGAGGCTTCTTCGCAAGCTTACAAACACATCGGTTCGCAAGGTTTTAAGAGAGTGGGACGTCTTACTGTTTTGATTTTGATGAGTGAAGAGAAGCAGCCTGATCTTGGCATTAAGGGCTTTTTGATACACTCAAAAGTATATAAAAGGATTTTGTATAAATTTTGATACAAAATACAAGGCGCCCCCACCCTCTCGCGAGCAAATTTTTTGACTTGGAGCAGAACTTTACCGCAACGCCGAAACTGTTTTACTTTCACTGTTCCTTTTGGCTGCACAGAGCGGATTCAACGGAGGCACTTCGCCGTGCATCGCATACTTCGTCTCCTCTGGAGCCAAATGTCCGCCCTCAACGTTGCAGTATCGACGTTGCATCCTGGCGGACGCACTGTCTACATCCACACGCTGTTCCCCTTCAAGGAGAGGTGACCCTACCTGGACCTCTCGTGCGACCAATAAGCCCCAGTACCGCGGGGCACACCCTAACTTGAACATGCACCGAACGCAACCATGCCCAAGTGTTAGATTTCCACTGCAGTGTTAAGATTCTCACATTTCAGTTGAAAATGGATGCACTTAAAAAAAATGTGTTATGTTTGCACAAATTAATTGCACAAGTATACTGAAAAATTGCACTGAGAAAACCTTACAAACTATTTTAGGTCATACAGACAAAAGCAGTTTGTATAACGAAGTATTTTGAGCATACATAAGCTTACAAAGAAAATACTTCGCTATTTACGAACTATTTCTTCGTTTAACAAAGTAAATTAGTTTGTATTATGTATGCTCAAAATAATTTGTAAGGTTTTAAACGTGTGAACAAAAAGACAGTGAGGTGCGGTGGATGTACCAATACTAAATTTGGTTCAAGCCAGAGATCGTTCGGTTCACTGCCTTTGTGGAAGAGTTACATACAAAATAATAAACCACAAGTCTCATTTGTATGGAACTTCCTCTAAGTTGGAGACGACCATCCGTGGTCACACTAAGACTCATCGGAGGCATGCAACTCTACCCGCAGGGGGGACCGACAAGTGCGCTGTGGCCAGGGGTCCGGCCATATCGCCTCGTTGGGACAAATCTCTGCGTGGCCTCACTTGGACACAACAGCATTGACCGTTCTGGATCCATTCCCGGACAAGGTGCGCAATTAAGAAACTATTCTCTGCTTTAAAATGCAATCTAGCTGCCGAGGGGGCAACCACTTACGAGCGCCTAAAATCTCTCCCCAAAACCAGGCATGAACCAAGCATAAACCAAGCAAACCTTTGGCGTAGAATCTGTCCAAATCTTGTGGAATCCGACGAAATCTCTTCCCTTGAGAAATCTTGTGTAACCAAACATCAAAAAGTGATTGCCCCTCTCGGCGATTCCTCGTCAGAAACCCTTTCTTGGGGATCTATTTGGGGTATTGAGCCACACAATATTATTGTACTTGCAGTTACCTCGAAATCTACTCGGCTGTGAAGTAAGGGGAAGCTTGTCCTTGGGAGAAGTGGAGTCTTGCAATCGTCGTTCGTCCTCAATTCAAAATGGTGCGTCTATCTTAATTGCTGTATGCACTAGCATTAAGCATTAAGTCCAAGTGACACCAACGCTTGCTTAAGTGCTGCATGTACTGCCTTTAAATGCAAAATGAGAGCAACACCACTTGATGAAGCCTCTTTTGTGCAGTGTTCTTTCTATTGGGAAATGCTGCTCACCATTTGAAACTGACAGGCCCAGTCAGGGCCGTTATTTCTACATTGTTTCAAATTTTAATCACAAAGTAGGTGAATATTTTCACTTTAGAATGGGAAAAGTCTCAAGCAGAACTTAGATAATTTAACTTCTTGTTTTACAAGTACAAATACAAATTTGTTATTCCGTGCTTCATCATGGTTAGACTGGGTGCACTTTTTGGCTGCAAACCGAAGCCAGAAGTCCCCGTGCGACGAAAAATTGGAAATATTGTGAGAATTGGGCTTGAGTACATTGTGTTTATCTGTTGGAAGTGGTCTTTCGCTGCATTCCGAAATTACTTTTCTGGGGAGTTTGAGTAGAAACAATGTGCATCACTCAACAAATTGAACGTCTTAAGGAATGTGATGTAAAATGGAACACTTCTGTTTGCATACTAGTATTTTGACTACAGTTTTGTGCTCCCAGTGCACAACTGGACGCTGGAGACTTACATCATGAAGAGTGTGTTCGAGGCGGCAGCCGTGCACTGGAATTTTACTCCAGATATTGACATGACACCAGACATTCCCACGGTGAGGCATGGAGGTGATCTATGATCTTCTCGGAAGCAAAGGGCTCTCAGAAGGAAAAGACGCTGCTTGCCAGAGGCCTTTCGTTGACAATGAAAAAGTAGTGGCAGTAACCAACGTAACTAAAACATCAGTTAGAACAACTTGTCTTCTTTTGTTTACCTAGGCATTGAGTAGGGCCTATCGTTAACCCAACTAACCCAAAATTAGAAAAAATTCTGCTTTCTTTTGAGCGGTTGGCTAAACATAGGCAAAGATACCAACATTCAACGTGTGTCTACTCTTAGAGGGGTGTGATATTTCGTTTGCAAACAGTCTGTTTAGCGGCCCTCGCCACGCGATGTACCACCATTTGCAGTGCAGGCGGCGCTGGCCAACGGCTCGTTCAGCGGCAGGCTGGGCATGCTGGAGAGGGGCGAGTGCGACGTGGCGCTGGCGCCCTACAACCTGGACACGAGGCGGGTGGCCGCCCTGCAGCCCAGCGCCGAAGTCACGCAGGACTCGTTCAAAGTGCACGTGCGGTGTGGCGTCACCAGGGTGGGCAGGTCGGGTCGAGAGGGTGATGCCGCGCTAAAAAAGAAATTAGTAAACCGACCGTATGCGGTAAAAACGGTTCCTGGTTTTCCCAGGAAGCCAGTGATGAAGACATAGGCGATTTCCAGAAAGTTTCTGGGGAAACCAGGAACCGTTTTTACCGTGTGGAATCCACGATGCGAATCTTTGTTAACAGCGACTCCGCCACAGTCCTGTTGCATGGCTCTGCTTTGGCTATGCTCTTCGGCGGATTGCTAATGGTCCTCGTTGTCCAGCTGATTAGTAACCGCTCAGGTACTTTCCTCACCACCAATACAAGTGTGGGGAAGTCTCACACTATTTGACGTGAGACACGGATGTCTCACTGGTAAAACTAAAGCGTAACTCTATGCTTGAGTCAAGCATAGAGTTACGCTTGAAGACTTTACGCTTGAAACGAAGGGTAGGCTTGAAATACCCCCATGCATTTAGATAGGGGGAATCTTGGTAGATGATCCGGTTACGCTCGATTTCAAGTTCAAGCATAAACTGATTACGCTTGAAAACAGAGGGTATTACTACGCTTTAGTTTTACCAGTGCTCACAGCGGCACGTGCGAGACACGGTTTGTCCCGCACTTGCTGCCTTTCAAAGTGTGAGATACTGTGACTCGCACTTCCAGGTGTGAAAACCTGAAACGTGTGATACTGTCTCACACTTGGATTTGCAAACTCTCCTCGGCGTTCTTTCACCAGCGGAACTCAACGTAACGTAGCGGCACTGTACTGATGCTGTCTCTCTTAACCACAGCGCTGGGAGAGGCAGGGGTCTCTTCTCGTCCCGACTTTTGGACACTGCTGTTTGACAACTGGTCTACCTTGACCGAGGTAAGTAAGAACCGCGTGAAAAAGGTTTGTAATGTGCAATCGAAATTCCAATAGATTCAACGAAATTCAATCTTAAGGGGGCTCATACAAGTTAAAAGCACTTTTTTAAAAAAAAATTTTGATGTAGACGGATTAAGATTTTACAATTTCTGTCTTAAAATCCTTTTAGATAATTGAGTAAGCTTCATTTTAGCTTAAGGGAAAGTGACTTTGGACATTTTTTGGAGATTTAGTCGAAACGTTTAAAACTTTGCTTCTCGTAAGATTTTGTTCGCATACTTGCTCAGATCTGTGGGGAAAAAATCAGGGAGACTCATCCCCAGTAGTGTCATAGAATTGACTACAATGGGCTTTATATCTGCAATAGTTTTCAAGAAAAAAAATAAAAACAATTTTTTGTTAAAAAATTTGTTTAAAAAATTGTTAAAAAAATTGTTTTTATTTTTTTTCTTCAAAACTATTGCAGATATAAAGCCCATTGTAGTCAATTCTATGACACTACTGGGGATGAGTCTCCCTGATTTTTTCCCCACAGATCTGAGCAAGTATGCGAACAAAATCTTACGAGAAGGAAAATTTTAAACGTTTCGACTAAATCTCCAAAAAATGTCCAAAGTCACTTTCCCTTAAGCCAAAATGAAGCTTACTCAATTATCTAAAAGGATTTTAAGACAGAAATTGTAAAATCTTAATCCGTCTACATCAAAATTTTTTTTTAAAAAAGTGCTTTTAACTTGTATGAGCCCCCTTAGCCTGATCGCTACGAGGGGACACTTGACGACAACAACCCAGCTTGCGGCTGGACTTGAGCACAGAGCTTGCGCTGCCCCGTGTATTAGAAAGGACCTCACGAGTAACTTCATGGCCCAATGCCCATTTGCCCGCGACAGGTGCCACTGCCCAGACGCACGTCCAGTGCCTCACTGCGTGCGTTGTTCGGTTCCTGGCTCTTCTTCGTCTTGACCGTCAATGTGGCCCTCAAGTCGCAACTCACGGCCGAGACCACGAAGGCCGCTCCTGTGACTCGCATCAATGCCGTAAGGGTTTGAATAAAAATGAAAAAATAAAATATGAAACACTGTTAAAAAAAAAGTCTGAAAATTCAGACAAAATTGGTAAGAAGTTATTAACAGACTTGAGGTCTGAAAATTCAGACCATTTAGATGGTCTGAAAATTCAGAACTCGATAGTCTTACGTTTAAGAGTTTGGTGGTCTGAAAATTCAGTCCTGTACGAAGATTGTGAACTTTAAGGTTCGTGACATGTTCAATATGACATAGAAAGAATCTCAGCTGTGTGTGAACCTCCAGAGAGGACAACAATGAGTAAAAATTGTGATGAGGGAGAAGGTCCTCTGTCCTTCTCCCTGACTCTCGAGGCCGGCCTGTGGCACCCAAGGAAATGGCGACACGGAGCCACCCGCGAGAGGTAAATTAGAATGTGGATTGTTCAACTTCCACCCATATTACGAAGATAAATCTTGCAGCAGAGAACGGTTCTCATATGGCCGATTAAGTCCTGTCAATTTGGAACTTTTCAACTAATATATTTTCACATTAGAAGCCTTTTAAACAGAAGTACGTATGTTCCACAACATGCGCGCCATCTAGCGGACAAACGAAATCTTGGGTTGGTCTGAATTTTCAGACTTAACCATCTAAATTTTCAGACTGCGCTGGTCTGAATTCAGGTTCTGAGACCATCAGGTCGCAATTTTCATACCGGAAGGCAAAATTTTCAGACAAGCAGTCTGAAACAAGTCTGAAAAATAGATTCGGACCACCAAGTCTGACTAAAGTGGTCTGAATTTTCAGATTTTTTTTAACAGTGAAGATTTAGCCGTTACACTCTCATTCCAGGAACGTGACGTCTCGTTGGTGAGCATGACAAAATATCCCGCTGGCTGGTCCACATCCAAACGAATGTGACACAATGCTCACAGGAACGTGACATTTTTTCACGTTCGTTTCGAAGTGATGTCACGTTTATGGAATGAGTGTGATTGTGCGCTAACACTTCTAGATACTCTTGATCAGAAATGAAAGTCGTTAACCTTCCGAGGAATTCTCTCTTTTTTTAAAGCTAGTGGAGCTTCAAGATTCAAAAGTGACGGTGCTGGGCTACAGCAACAGCCGGTCGGTTGTGGAGGCAGTCGATGCGATGGGCTTCGGGGGAGACAAGTCGCTTTTCTGCGAGGACGACACCGTCGAGCCCTGTCTGACCAGGTCTCTGCTCAACGTGGCAATTTTAAAGAAATTTCATAGCAATTCGTTATCATGTGCAGATGAGCAAGGACCCTGCACACAACGAACGCTCATGGACATTTGATCCACGAAGCGGAAGAAGGGGTTAAGTCGAGTTGATTCAGTGACCTCTTATCTGTCTATCATGTAAACATAAGCGAAAATTTGGTCCAAAAATAAGTGTGGTGAGACACATCCCATCCTCTTGCATCTATTTTTAGATGACATTCCCCACCTGTTCTTCCACCTGCAGGGCTTAGGCCTTGCTAGAGTGCACGGATTCAACTCGACTTACCCCCTTCTTCCGCTTCCTGGATCATTTTTGTACTAAAGTATTGACGTATTTGCGCTGGTTTCAGCTATGTACATGTGCTCATCAATTAGGTACAATGTCATACAGCACGATGTGTAAATATCGTCCCTCATTCATGAATTAAATTGTACCTAGCTGACATGTGCGCCAATATGGTGATACATGTGGACAGTGAGATTATTTCGTAAGAGGAAGTGATACACCAAAAATTTTGTACGTGGTCTCACGCTATTTTAAACTTGCGACCTTTTCGTTCAAATTTGACGTGGAAACAATCCGTGAAAAATCTCGTACAAATTTATACGAAAAGTACGTAATTGCCACGCGATGAATTGCGCAAAGGGACTTTGTGTGTATTCAGCGAGGGAAAGTGATGCCGAAATGCTCGATTGCAACAGGTTCGAGTCGGATGACGGCTTCGCGGTGCTGCGCTCCGTGGCCATGCCTTCCTCCATGAAGTGCCTGCGTGGATGCTACTACGTCGTGGACGAGAGCGTCATCATTGCTAGTATAGTGTTCTTCATGCGTCGCCACGACCCGCTGGGCCAACGCCTCAGCGACACTGTACTCGCCCTGCGCGCCTCGGGCATCATGGACCACTGGCAAGACCTGCACCGGCTCCGACGGACAACAGTGGTTGGTGAACGTAGACCCATCGTGATCACTCAGGAGATCACCTCTTTCGATTAGGACTTGCGGATTGAGCTGAGGAATTCTCAACTTATTCACTCTTCCTGAATGTGTACTGATGAGCACAGTGAGTTGAGTAAAACTCCCAGCGGCGTGTTCTCATTTGAGTTCTTAGATGAGCACACACCTTGGCATGTTTTGATGAGTAATTATATCAGTACACTCTATTGTGTACAGTATTGTACTCATTCCAACTAGTATAAACCACAGGGAAATAACTACTAAAGAATTTGTATACGTAATGGACAATCGTGAATTTCAGTCAAATTTCTTCAGAATTCATCCAGTTTAGTTGAAACTGATAGAAATTCTTCAAAAGTCAGCCCAGATTATACCGAAATCCGAGAGAATCAGGCTGCAATTCATTGAAATTCGTTCGACATTCTTGTGGGATTTAAAAATTGATACACTGAAACTTGAAGTTATTTCCCCTTGGTAAAAACTCTCCCTGCGTACTAGAGCTTTCATATTAGTAGTACACTCTCCTGTGTTGCCCGCAACTAAGGACAGTACATTAAACGTGTTTCTGATGCCCGCTTGTTGCAGTCGCGCAATCCCGCAGCCGGGCCCGACGGAGGAATCTCCCTAAGGCTGGCGGCCGTCGCTTGGTCCATGGGTCTCACAGTGGCGACGGCGGTGGCGATCTTTGAAGTTCTCTGGTGGCGCTTGCACCACCGACACGGGTTCTGAGCGGTTCTGAGTGTGTTCGCAACGAAAGGCCCTCATACTTTTTAGACCATGCCAGCAGGGTGTGGGAGAAGCAGCAACACCGAGCAAAACACGCTCATTCCAGGAACGTGACATCAAGATCGTAAGCATTGTGTCACATTCGTTTCGGTGTAAATCAGCTACAAATTAGCTTATTCACATTTAAACGAATGTGATACAATGCTCAAAAGAACGTCACATTTTGTCACATCCGTTTGAACTTGATGTCCCGTTCCTCGAATGAGACAAGTGATGTACTTCACTGTGGCAAAAAGGTACGGAAAATTCTGTTAATTTTTTTGCCAGGATTCTCCGTAGCCCTCTTATCAATATTCTCCGTAGGCTCTTACAGTATTCTCCGTAGGGCCGCACAGTCTTCTCCGTAGGACCTGGAAGAATGTACAGTCCTACGGAGATCACTGTAAGGTCCTACGGAGAATACTGTGCGGTCCTACGGAAAATACTGTAAGAGCCTACGGAGAATACTGACAAGGGGGCTACGGAGAATTACCACAAGCTGTTTACAGAATTTTCCGTAGCTTTTTGCCTCAGTGTTGCCTTACTCAGAGCTGATCTGAGATCAATTCAATTCTTCCTGGGCTGTTAAGGTGAGTCAGCACCGCACGCCGAGAACCTTACACGGAAGTACTTTGAGCATATGAGCGTATGTAAGGGGCAAACTATTTAGTTTGTCATGCAAAGAAATAGCCCGTAAATTGCCAAGTATTTCCTTCGCAAGTTTGCGTATGATCAAAATTCTTTGTTATAACCAGCTACTTTTTTTTTCGTAAGACCTAGTTTGTAATGTTTTCAGAGCGCGCTTCTCACTTCAAAGAAATAGAATTCATTGTAACGCCTTATAGTTTTCGTAAACTCTTTGAGTGTGTGCAGTACAGTAGCATGAGCAAATAAGTCTACAGGCCGTTAAGGAAGCGATTTATTCAATACTGTAGAGACCGGGGAGGACGGCTCGGGGCCTCTCGGCCGTCTCGGCGACACCCTCAGAGTGCAGTGGTCCTTGAGGGCGAGCACGATGCTGCGGCCGGCCAGGAAGGGCGGCGGCAGCGAGGGCGTGGCGGCGCACGGCGACACGTGGAAACGGTGCAGCACCGCGGCCAGGCCCATCTTGACCTCCTGCAGGGCGAAGCGGCGCGCTGCAAACGAACGGGCTGTTAGGGACGTGTGTTGATTTAGGCCCACTGAGACAAATAAAAACAAAAAAAACTGCGAAGCATTGCTTTGTAACACGCAGAAATTTACGAAATTCTTCGTATCAAGAAGCAAAATCCTTCGTGATGCGAAGATCTCCTGCATACTAAGTTATTCTACAAAACATGCATTTTCTTCGCAGTTTCAAACCAAACGGTTGGTAGGTTTTTTGAGTGCACAGTGGGAAGACTGTGCAGGGACAAAAGGGACGGAGAAAACACTGAAAAACCAAACGTGGGCTAGACCACACCAGCTGATGCAGTCAAAATGGCACGCATCTGGCCACACCAGTGGTGTTGTCTAGACCACGTTTGGGTTTTCAATGAGGGCATTTGACTTTTACTCCACCAATCGAAAGGCGTACATTGTATGATCTACGTGGAGCATGCCTGCAAGCACACTTTTAGAAAGCGCGTGCCTGCCAAAGCATGCACATACTATGGCGCATACTTGCCATATACACGCTAACTGAAGCATACATCTAGTGCATAAGGGATAGGGAGTTGTAGCATCAGAAAGTGTGTACTTGGCATGTATGCACTACGTAAGTGCATGCGTGGCAGGCATTGCGCTAGCTAGAGCGTGCTTGCAGGCATACTCCAGAGCATACAATGTGCGCTTTTCGATTTGTAGCTATGTACATATGTGGCAATAAATTTTGAGGTCGTTCTCTTGAGTACAGTGCGCGAAGCTTGTTTAATTAACTTAACGGTACGTGACGAAGGTGATGCTATATTCGTTTGAATGTTGTTGATCCACGTCCAAACGAATGTGACACCCGAAAACGATCCTAACCAAAGGCATCGTGAAAAAATTCAGTCTAACGATTATGACGTCACATTCGTTGAATAACAGCGAATCAGCAACAAGTGCCCGTCAGCCGCGCAATCAGCTATTTCGTCCACAGTACTACAATATAACATGTCCAGTACAGAAAAAGAATCACAAAACGGAAAATTTTGCCGGTAAACTAATCCCACGGATTTGGGAATCTCAACGAAGTGCGTACGCCGACAGCGTGAGCGTGGCTGCGCTTCTACCTTGGCCATTGCCATCGCCACCCCCTGTTTTTCCCCTGTTCTTCGATCGGCAACCAGCGGCATGCACCCCCCCCCCCCCCGACGAGGAAAGGAACCAAAAGGGTATACTGAGGAGGCAAGTTTTGGCGTCCAACCCCTGGAAGTAAGGAAAAGTCACTCAACGAGGCGAGTTGTGCACGCCACTATCGGCGACGACTGGAGAGCTCAAGTCTAAAAATTGAAAGAGTGTACTCTTTATGCATCTCTGTAGATGAGTACAGGCCTATCTGAGTACACAGCTACCTACCCATGCATGCGTAATAGGTGAAGTTTATCCAAGAATGCGTCTGTAAATGTCTACTCTGACAAGCACTGAATACCCGTTCCAGTTTGTGGAGCATTCCCCGTCCTTACCAACGCAGTGGCGGCGGCCCAGGCCGAACGGGAGGTAGGCCTTGAGGTTGGCCGGAGCCACTGTGGAGTCCCCTCGACTCTCCGCGGCGGGGAGAAAGCGTTCCGGTCGGAAGGCCTCGGGCTCCGGGAAGTACGCTGGGTCGTGGTGCACCGCGTACACGGGGACCACCAGGCGGGTGCCCTCCTCCACTGTCACGGCCTGGCGGGGGAGAAGACAATCCATCACTTGTGTGTCGCGCACGCGTTGTACTGTTTCACTCACACACTGTGCCAAAAGGCTACACTGTAAAAAAATTCCGTACTATTGTACGGAAATGGTACAGAAAAATATAGTGCGGAGGTACGGAGAAAAGTACGGAACGTTCCGTACTTGCTCCATATGAACCCATGTAAATGGGTGCGGAAAGAAAGTACGGAACGTTCCGTAGGTGGCAAGTACGGACGTTCCAGGCAAATTATTGACCAGACATGTTCCGTACTTTTTCCGTTCTTTTTTCTCACAGTGTACGGAAAATTATGTAAACAGCTTGTGGTAACCCTGAAGACTGTATTGTCCTACGGAGAACACAGTAAGGTCCTACAGATGGACAAGACTGTACGGTCCTCCGTAGAATAATGATAAAAGGGCTAAGGAGAATATTAGCAAAAAAAAAATAACAGAATTTTCCATACCTTTTTGCCACAGTGCAATGACTAAAGTTCACTCTCATCCTTCAATGGACATCACTTCATTATTGATGAATGTGCACATTTACAGAGTTTCGTTAAGAAGCTTAACAGAATTCTCAAGACAAAATATTCATAATAGTTTTACGAAAACAAATAAAAATGTTAACATGCTCATTTATGTGTACTACACACACACACACACACACACTCTCTCTCTCTCTCTCTCTCTCTCTCTCTCTCTCTCTCTGTCTCTCTCTCTCTCTCTCTCTCTGTCTCTCTGTCTCTCTCTCTCTCTCTCATCCTCTGTTGGAATTTTGGAATTTTGATGGTTTAACGTTGAAGTTTAGGTGCATTTATAAGATTTCGTTTGAAAGCTGGATAAAAATCTCAGCAAATTATTGATAAAACGTTACTAAGTTTGTTGAAAACCCTATTAATGCACACAACCACGAATACGTCACTGACGAAATTCGAGGTGTTCTAATCAAAAGATTTTATCAGGACACTCCTGTATGCAAAATCTTATCTGCAACGCAAGCTAATTTCACTAAGTTTGACCTTGGGACGGATAAAAGGGTACGAGCGGAACATATTTCTACAAGCACTATCGGTCTCTTTGATATTACATCTTCAGGTTTCTGTGGCTTAAATCACAAATTATTTTGATTTGTAGCTGTATCAAATGATCAAACTTAGTGAAATTCTCTTGCGTTGCAGATAAGATTCTTTGTACAGGAGCGCCCAGATAATTTCTTTTGAGTAGGACCCCTCCAATTTGCGGGACGAGTACGAGAGTGCACTAAATGTATTTTGAATTATTTTGTCCTAAGTCTCTTACTTCTATAAGCATACGAGACACTTACATTTATATTTTTCAAAAGGACAAAAAGTTCCACATTTCGTAGCAATTGAAATTGTTGTTAAACATATGGCGAGCGGCTTACCTCATCCCCCTCCGTTCCCGGAAGCGTGCAGCGACTGGAGGCGTGTCGAATGAGCGTGGCGTTCGGAGGGTACTTCCGAAGGGTCTCTGCAGAAAGATTGAAAAACACCTAAAGTTAATGAAAACTTGCGGAAAAACGTGAGCTAGCGACGTAATACACGCACGTTACAAAGGCACTCTCATTCCAAGAACGTGACGTCACGTTGAAACGAATGTAGTAACAAGTTGTCACGTTCCTTAGAGCATGTGTCACGTTCGTTTGGATGTGAATCGGCCATAAATTAGCTTTTTCACTTATTCAAACGTATGTGACTCGATGCTCAAATTTGAGCATCGAGTCACATTCGTTTGAATAAGTGAAGAAGCTAATTTATGGCCGATTCACATCCAAACGAACGTGACACATGCTCCAAAATGTCACGTGCCTTAAGGAACGTGACATTTTGTTACATTCGTTCCAAAGTGATGTCACGTTCCTGGAATAGAGTGAAATCGGATTGAAAAATTTCAGAAATATTTGGACAAACATTTAAGTACATAAAAGTAAGAAATAATAATAAATTCTAAAAATTTAAAAAAAAAACAAAAAAAAACAACAGATTTCCTCACGAAATTTCACAGTGGGTCACCCATCGCATCCTTACCTTTGACGACGCAGTCGAGATACGTCATATCAGCCAACGACTGCGCGGTGAACACCGCCTCCCCGGCGTCTCCTCCGTCCTGCTGTGCGTGCAGGTCCAGCTCCTCCTGCAGCCTCCGCTGCACGTCCTGGTTGTGGGCCAACTCCAGCAGGGCGAACGCGAGGGTGGGGGCCGTGGCCTCGAAGCCCGCTCTGAACGTGGCGAACATCTGAGGCGCATGGACGGAGCGCAGCATGCGGCCCTGCGCTGCGTCTGCTATTTCACCAAACAAATTGCAAATTTTAACTACACTTGTCGCTGTGGATAATATTCGTATTTCGGTTAGCACATCCACGGGCAGTGACGATCGTTCACAAAGTTCGAACTTTGTTTGTGACAACGTACCTTTCTCCATCTCATTTTCGGCCTGGATCATGCTGTCAAGGAGGGTGGAGTGAGACGACTTCTTAGCTTCTCTTGCGGTTCGCAAGTCACGTACAATTTTCTGGAGAAAAAAAAGGAGAAAAAGATTACTTTAGAACAAGAAAGCAGGAGGGAAAAACTGGGAAAAACCCACTCACTACTAGAACCGGCTACAACGTCCCTAAGGACGTAACTTCTGTTTTGACAAATTAATCTAGCTGTTGCCGTTGACAACTCTCACGCACTGCAAACCTAACTGTCTACTAAGTACACTGTTAAAAAAATCCATCTTAATTTTAAGAAACTTTTTTATGAAGCAGTTTACAAAGACTTTTTGCTTGTAAAAGTAATAAACTTTTCCTTCTTAAAAGTAAGAACCAAATTTGAAAAGTAATAATCTGTTTCTTAAAAGTTGTTTTTGCATTTAAGAAGAATTTAGTGTAGAGTAGGGAAAAATTGAACTCCTTATGTACGTTATGAGTTACTCATTGCATGGTAGTAGTCGATTTCACTGCCGAAGTTGCTTGGAAGCGTGGTTGAAACTCGGTCTCGAACCCGGAATTCCGGATTACCGCACCGCGACGCTACCAACTGCGCCACGAGTGAGCTCTGCGAGGCGGGGCTTAGGATGTGGATGACTCCAAGCCTCTCGGCGGAGACTCCGCTAGGCAGCGGAAGCGCTCATCCAAGGGCCTCCAAACACGACTTCACATGACCAAGATCACACAAATTTGTTCTTTACGTACACTGGTAGTGAAGCGTCCAATGATCACAATGTTAACTGGCAGGATGAGAATCAAATATAAAAAGTCATAGTAATTTTGAATTTTAAGAAACAAATTATTACATTTGGTAAACAATCTCAAATTTTATGAACCTGTTTTTCAATTTTAATAAAGTTTCTGAAAGTTGCCAATATTTTCATTACTTGTCAGAAATGTTTTGGTCAATGTAAGAAATTTTCTTAAACTTCACAAACCTTTATGAGTTACCATATCCTTTCAAAAGGTTCTTAAAATTAAGATGACATTATGTATTAAATTTAAGAATTTTTTTAACAGTGTACACACTTACAAATGCGTGCTTGCAAGTACGCACTTACAAACGCATGCTTGGCCAAGTACACACTTACAAATGCATGCTTGCAAGTACACACTTACAAACCCATGCTTGACGCATGGAGTTATACACTCCACAAAAAATGTCCTGTCAACGCCGTTAATTTATTACTAATGTTTGCTGTTATGCAATTCACGGCGTTTGCTGTGAACTAGTTCATGGCGTTCATTGTGATCTCGGTTACAGTGTTCACTGTGATCTGGCCACAGTAAACGCCGTGAGAGCCTGATTTGCAGTACTTCGTGGCTCAGCGGCGTCAAACTCACAAGACCAGATCACAGTGAACACCGTGAACAAGATCACAGTGAATCGCGTGAGCAGATCACAGTAAACGCTGTGAATTGACCTACAGTGAAAACTGGTAATAAATTAACGGCATTGACAGGACATTTTTGGTAGAGTGTACGGCGTCAAGCATGCGTTTGTAAGTGTGTATTTGCAAGCATGCATTTGTAAGTGTGTACTTGGCCAAGCACGCGTTTGTAAGTGTGTACTTGCAAGCACGCATTTGTAACTGTGTATATACAGGGTGAGTTTCCTCAATGTGTCAATAATTTGCAGGCAGTTTGGGCATCCCTAGGGGACCATTTTTCGTCAATGAACTAGTGGGCGCAAACGTCTAGGTACGGAGATAATTGGTGTTTTGTAATTGGATTTTGCGCCTACGAGGTAGGCACCCGGTGCCACTGAGGGCGGCAGGACCTGTCGAGGGGGTGTCGCGGGACTAGCAGTACTCGCGGGAGTGCCACTGACCTCGCGGAAATATCCGTAGAATCCCGCCACCCTCGCAAAGACAGCCGTGAGATCCACTGTAACGGGGGCCACCATGACAGCCTCTTCAGACCCGCGGCAATCCCTCCCAAAAGACATTTGCAAGGTCCGCCGCACCCCTACGAGACTCGACGCACCCATCCTAGACCCGCGACACCCTTGCGACACCCCCACGCGGGGTCCTGCGACCATCAGTGGCTGAGGGTGCCTACCTCGCAGGCGCGAAGGCCAATTACAAAACACCAATTATCTCCGTACTTAGACGTTTGCGCCCACTAGTTCATTGGTAGAAAATTATCGCCTTGGGGTGCCCGAACTACCTACTAATTATTGACACATTGAGAAAACTCACCCTGTACTTAGTAGACAGTTAGGTTTGTAGTGCGCTTACAAGCGTGAGCCACGTTTGTCCCACGCTTGCAAGTTTGAGACACTGTTTGTGTCACACCTACACTTCCAAGCGAGGGTCCTGTGGCATTGAACTGAAATGAACGACAGGTAGCAAGTGTGGGACAAACCATGGCTCATGCTTGTAAGCGTGAGACATGGTCGTTCGCTCTTAATAGTGTGAGACTGTCTCACACTTGGATTAGGGTTCTAAACACCGGGAAAAAAACATGAAAAAACGGAAAAAACTGTTTTTTTCGGCTTTTTATTTTAGCAATTTTTCCGGAAAAATATGTTTTTTTCCTAATTTTGGTACTTTTTGGTGTTGTTTTGCTATTTGTGCTTATTTGACATGCTGGCAAGCTTAGTTAGGTCAATATCAACACCCAGGTATGACAATAAAAATAAAAATCGTGAGCTTCGTTTTTTTTCCACCTAACGCGCCACTACGCTAGGGTTCTAAAAAAGCGTGAAAAATAAAATTTGGAAAAAAAACGATGAAAAAAAACCGTTTTTTTCATCGTTTTTTTTCCAAATTTTATTTTTCACGCTTTTTTAGAACCATAACTTGGATTGACAGTGCGTGACTAGTCTGCGAACCTGGAAGAACCTGGCGGTGCTGTTGCGGTACGGGATGTGCACGGCGACGCGGGGGCACACATCCATGAGGCGCTGCCGCAGCCGCCGCCACCACGCCGAGTTGCTGAAGGCCTCGGCGCAGTGCGCGTGCATGGGGTTGCCAGGCCGCTCCAGAGCCCTGCATTCGACGCCGAACAGCGTCCGGCCCACGTCGTCGGTCACGAACCTGAGACGCAGAGTGCCATTGGAATGCGCTGGAAACTCTACATTGCAAGGCCGCGTGGGGCACACTGAAAATCCAAACGCTATGAATATAGCGTCAATTAGTGCAATGCTTTTGCATTGCACATGAAGTGCAATGCCTTCCCATTCCCATGCACTAGCATAGGGCACTTTCGTGAAGCATTGCACGTAAGGTGCAACATGGCTGTGGTATAGCACGTATGGTGCGATATCTCTGTGCATTGCACTACACGTGCTGTACTCATAGCGTTTGGAATCTCAGTGCAAAATGTCTCACGCTTGCAAGTGTGACACACCAATGCCCCCTGGAAGGGTGAGACTTGATCTGTACCACACTTGCAATCACCGGTCTCGTGGCACTGAACCACATAGCCAGCATAGACAATTTTGGTATTGTGAGACTGCCCCACTCTTAGATTTGAAGTATACTCTAGAAACTAATCAGGGCCACGCATCACTGTCGTTCAGAATGTTACGCCACATTCGCCAGAATGTGAATTTTGTCACGTTTGTTTGAGTTATTACGATGTCACATTCGTTTGACCACACGGTCGTTCAATAAGGGTGTCACTTTCGCTTTGAACGTGGAACAAAATACAAACGAACGTGACAAAGTACATTTTCTAGCGAATTTGACGTAACATTCATTGAATTCAGCGAGCAGTGTGCTAAGATGCACACTGTTCCTGAGAGTGTGCTTACCAACAAAAGCAAAAGAAAATACTGGTGATTTTAAGGGATTACGTACCTTTCCATGACGTCCTTAATTTCCACGTCAGCGTAAAGTTGGTCTCCAATAGTCGAATCAACTATATTTTGGAGGGTCCCAGTAGCGTGTAGTGGAAAAACAGCCTAAAATCAAAACCAAGAACTAAATTTGAAAACCGATTGTTAGAAATATGAAGTCTAGGGTGACCGTAGCGAGTCAATACCACTTTTACCCAGGGAACTGATGACGGGAGACCAACAACCGAGGGGGTAAACACTCCGAGAAGTCGTGTACAGAGTACTTGGTATTACTCGGTACGGTACACATGTATTACGGCATTAAAATGCCAAAATTTGGCACATTTGGCCCAAAAATGGTATTACAATTACAAGGTGAAAGCGAGTGTTTACCCCCTCGCGAACAACACCAATTACTATTTTAGAAAGATACCATCAATGTTTAGTGCTAGCAAGAGAGTCACACTCAAGTCGTGCAAAACTACGGGTGAATCATGTTTTTTTTTCCATCACTGGTAAATGCGGATAAATCAAAATAATGACAACTTGTCATTCAAAGGGAACGCGGCGTCTGCATCACGTTCCTGGATTTCCAGTTATTTTTGGCTTCGGTCTCCTTTCCGCATGCACCAGTTTGTTGTGTCTTCCGGGGGCCAAGGCGAAAAATGCCGCGCTGCTGAAGTGCCAAGCGCCCCCCCCCCTTTCTAAACACACAAGAGAGAGAGGAGAGAGGAGAGAGAGAGAGAGAGAGAGAGAGAGAGGAGAGAGAGAGAGAGAGAGAGAGAGAGAGAGAGAGAGAGAGAGAGAGAGAGAGAGAGAGAATGAGTTTCTAGAGCATCGAGTACAATTTGAAGGGCGTTGCCCTCGATGCGAACAGCACCAACCTTGAGCTTGGCCTGCGTGAAGGCCGGAGACATGACGGCCCGCACGACACTCCACCGTTTGTCTTCCAGCGAAAACAAATGCAAACTCAAAGGATTCGCTTTCTCGTTCTTCGGAAGGCCGCGGTTGGGGAAGAGGCTGCCAACAGAAAAGGTTTCACCATGAGCGTATTGGAAATGAACCGGTCAAAGGTTCATAAGGAGCGGAGCCCAAATTCTTTGTTTGGAACGCAAAACTGCAGAATATGCACTCAAGACTCTCACAGTGAGCTACGTTTAAGAGAATTCAGCGCAAGCATGATACGAACGTAAATTTCGACCCCTCCTAGGAAAACTATCCTAACTCGCACTCTCAGACTCGCTTTTGACATTTAGTACATGGTATTGTAGCCTAGTTATTTGTGCCAACGTACTTTTCGCTTTGCCATTAGTACACTGGTATTTCTTATGTGATAAGTTTCATAAAATTTGCTGCGATAAAAAAGCTGGTGTGATTCCTTCAAATTATCGCATCTTTGGCAGCGATAAAAAGGTATCGCATTAAAAATGCAATAAGTATCACAAGTTTCGGCCAGTCTGTGACCAGATTATCACAGTTTCGGTGAGTGAAATAATAACTACGGTAATAAAGCGATAAATGCGCTAATGCAATGCAATAATTATTGCACTTATAATGCAATAACTTTTTCAGGGCGCTACTAATGCAATAAAAATGTTATTGCTTAATTAGTTCATTATTACACTTAGAAAATCAGCCTAGGCTGAGAGTGCGCCCGGGCGAATGTGCCCTCATGCGATTCGACTCGAGAATTGAAAAAGGCCGCTTCGCCACTACGCCACTGGTTCCGCCCTACTCACCCGTGGTCGTGGCAGACGCGGTGGATGACGTCGAGGCGCGTCACGAGGAGCTGGCGGCCCCGCAGCGCCACGCACGGCCCGCCGGCAGCGCGGTATGCCTCCTGCAGCAGCAGGGCCTCGGGGACCTCGGCGGGGGCGGAGGCCGCGGACGGGGCGCGGGGCGAACGGACGAGGGCCGCCAACTTGCCGAACAAGCCCGCCAAGCTGCCAGTCCGAACGACGAGCGCCAGGATGACCAGCGCGAGGCCTGCAATCAGGGGACCAGTGAGCTGGGGCGACGAGACGCATCTCTCCGAAAAAAGATGGAGAATGATTGGAGTCTCCATGAACGCGATTATAGACTTTTTCTCCATAAAATTTCGGAGCTAATTTCTAACAGTGTATGGTGCGATATCTTAGCTTCATTGCACCACGTGCTATACTCATAGCGTTTGGAATCTCTGTGCTAGTCTAAACCCTATTCGACACACACTACCGAAATTAAAACAGACTTACTGCCAGTCACCGTCCACAGAGGCGTCACGTTCCCACTGCAGGTGTGCTCCATGGCGAGGGCCGCGACGCTGTTGGACGTAGGAAGGGTCGCCACACTCGCAGCCGTAGTCAGAGACGAAACACTGGTAGCCGTGGTCCGGGACGCGACACTGGTAACCGTGGTCAGGAGAGCCGCTGCCATGTCCGCTGCGTCTGGGTCTCGGTGGTGCACTGCCGGACTGCACCCGGGACGCCGCCTGGTTGGGAGAGAAGGAGGCGGGTGGCGTCCGAAAACACGCACCCTCGACTCCGTCGCTCCGCGCGGCCAGCAGCGGCGGGACGCGTCCGAGAGGCCTCCTGCGGGGAACCCCGCGCGGTGCCGTACCGCGGGGCCTGCACCGGAGGGGCTGCCCGCGCTGGCCGCCACCCACGGGGAATATCGCAGCCGTCTTGCACTCGCGGGCGGGATGCATGCTGCTGAACACGTCGGAATGCTCTCGTGGTGGGAATCAGCGTTTTTCAACCTTCTCTTTCAGATAAGACAGAGCGAAACTCGGAAGCTGAAAACAACACGAAAAGCAGGTTGCATGTCTGCAAGGATTATACGATTAAAATTTGCATGAGAACTCGCTTCAAATTGCAAACTTTTAAACGCGGTGTGGTGACGAAAGCGGGGGTACGTTTAGAAGGCACGCAGAGGTGCAACTCTCCTTGTTTCCTGCACTCTGCTACATAATTTGCGACCTACAAGGCCAACAAAGTTATTTATTGAACAGCGTCGTTCGTATTAACAACCATGCGATTTATTTGACATTTTTCAGCACTGGTAGAACTGAAGCGTAGTTTTACGCCTGTCTCCAAGCAAAGTAGAACTACGCTCAGCTTCAAGCGTAGTTCTCCGTTCCACCCCTCTCCCGCCTATCTAAATGCATGGGGGAATTTCTTCTCTACGCCTGGCTTCAAGCGTTAAGTCTTCAAGCGTATTTGTATGCTTGAATGATTCATACAACTACGCTTCAGTTTTACCAGTGAAATCGAATGTACGAATGCCTTGGCACGAATGGATGCACCCTTTAATTCACTTTCACATCAGCGATTAAAGGGGGCACACCAGTGAAAATGTAGAGGTTTTGAAAAACGATCATTCTGAGAAAAGTAACCTACGTATTCGATTGATATTTTATTCGTGGCTCAAAATTATATCAAAGAAAAGAAAAATCAGTATGGGAGGGTGGGGTGGCGATGGCAAGACGGAGCGCCAGTGCACTTCATTTTTCTGCGACCTCGTCTCACTCCTGCCACGATTCCGCCTCTCTGGATTGAGCTTCGAGCACGGGATTTGAAAATTTCTCAACAGGACACATGTGGCTATGGTCTGAACCACGGGGATGCAAAAAGAATGATTTTAAATTTGTTTTTTCAAAAGGCAAAAATAGAAACAAATTTTTTAACCAAATTTTTTGCGCTTTCATGGCTGCAGCTCACGTCCTTTTTATGGGATGGTCATTTCCGAGGTTCAGACCATAGACGCAAGTTTAACGAACATTTTGCCGCAAACCGCATTAATTTATCTCAATTTTTGCACCCGTGAGAGTGGCACAAAGGTACAAAAAAGGTGTTTTGAGAAAAAGCCCTTTTAGTAGAAACATAGATTTGACGTGTTTTTTCGGATTATAAATGGGCCTTTTGAAGTATTTAAGTTCGTTTTGCGCCAAAATGACCCCCTTTTTAACTGCGTTTGGGTGGTTCAAGGGTTTTGTAATTAAACTTTAAGTGAAAAACCTAAACGTTCACAATTGGTCTAAAATATCCAAAAATAATAACTTTTTTAGCAACTTCAAAAATGTGCACAAGCCAAAGTAATTGGAATTTTGGGGTGGGGTTTGCGGCATTCGACTCGGGATGAATAGCAGAAAAATGAGATAAAATAAAAAAGAAGGCAAAAATTTGACGATTTTCACTGGTGTGCCCCCTTAAATGTTTGGGTCATCGCTTTGGTTTTTCAGTGGCAATTCCGGACAAGTGACCACAGTTAAACTGACCCAGGTACAAAATGACCCCTCAATCATATTGACCACGACTGCGTAGTGAACCCATTTTAGGTTGACTCCACTTTTCATTTTTTAATTGTGTTTTAATAGACCAAACAGCGATACCAGATCTGGTATCGCTGTTTGGTCACGTCCATAAAATGAGTATTGTGCTCTCCACCTATTATGGCCGAACATAGTCCATCATCAAAAGTGCAGCACTAGTCATTGTGCACAAACGTCTCATCACCTTTCTTCGACAAACTTCGATGTTTTTTTTTCAAGTGCCGTGGTGAATTTTAAGTCCCGCAACCGTCACTTTCCATTGTGGCCGAAGAGCCTCTTTCATGCGAGGGAAGCCCAAAAGGTTCAGATCGAGTCACAATATTTGCATGGCATAGTTCATGAGAATCAATTCATAAATCCCTTCTATTATCGTTCGAAGGTACTGTGAAAGTCACTTTCCCAAAAATTGCTTTTAAATACGTAGCTTGCAATGGAGGTTTCTTAGCCTATTAATCTTGATTTATTTTCGCTCCTGGTCAGTTACATGTTAAAAGGACCCTTTTTATCAACGTTTTGACATCGACTTTCTAAGGGCCATTTTCTCATTAAACTTAAATAAATATAGGATTTTTTGACTTTTTGTGGTCAGTATTTAGGGGTCAGAGTGTGACCAGTTTGTACGCGCGGTCAGAGTACGAAGTGGTCACTTGTCAGTGGTGAGTGGGGGACGTGGTCAGTGAGAGTGTGGTCGGCTGTCCTAGACCCAAAGCTTTGACATGCTCGCGGCTCTAAAAACAAACATCGAGCCCCGTACCTGCTTAGTTTGTTATGACTAAACTTGGTTTCTGAGTTCCTTTAAGCAGAACGAACTGCCGAAAACCGAGACCTGCGTTTGGTAGAAGTCCAAAAACCCTTAATTGTTTTTGATGTTTTTTACTGCACTGAGAATGAATTGGTCACCACCATCACCCTTTAAATGGGTGATGCAACTTCGTTGCCCAAATTTTGGTGACGAAAAATTCATCACCAGAAATTGGGTAACAGGCGTTTGGTCGCCCAAATTTGGGTAACGCCGTCGGCGACGCCGTGAGGTTCCCGATGGCGTCCTTCCGGGGCCACCACGATGACCGGAGGCCTCAACGCCAAATTGGGTCATCGTGGTGGCCCCGTAGAGCGTCATCGGGGACCTTACGGCGTCGCCGACGGCGTTACCCAAATTTGGGCGACGATTTTATGACTGCCCAAAATTTGGTCACCGCGGGCTCGTCACCCAAATTTGGGCAACGGTGCGTGCGTTACCCAATGAAAGGGCGATGGTGGTGACTCTTTCATTCTCAGTGTGGTTCTTCTTTGCTGTTTTCATAGATAGCTGCTTTACTCCCGGTTTGCGGTCATACCTCGCTCCCGACGGTTTTCGTCAGTTCACATTGATGAAAAGAATCTTCAAACCGACTTCGGTAAGGTCAAGGCAGCGATGCTGAGCTAAGTTTTGTTTCTTTAGTTGTGTGGAGCTTCTCTGAGCGTGTCCCACGGAGCAAGATGGAATGGAGCACCAGCTATGCACGAAAACCGAACTACCTTTCGCGGCGGCAGTTGGAGCTTGCCCCGCTCGCCACCACGCGGCGATCGCGTCGTTATGGCTCTGCCCCGGCCGCTGGGCGCCTCTGCTGGCCACTGCGAGGCATGGGCCGGGGACTGTTTTTCGGCTTTAAGTCCTAAACCGTTCAAATAAAAGGGGTAGTGTAAGCGAGGCGATTGTATGTCTCAGTCTAAGCTACAATCGCCTCGCTTAGTACACCCCCCTAACTTCAACGGCCTAGGAGTTACGACTGAGAATCTATGGCTCTGCTGGCCCGTCCCCTGCCTGCTGTGCTGTCAGGTGTATCTGATGTGATAATGTGATCAATTGAGGGAATATTTGGGTGTGTCATGCAAAAAACCACTTGTGAAGTGACGAATAAAAGAATAATACATGCTTCGGAGTGAAGCCCGAATCTTGAACATTGTTAATATTTACCAAATTTGACAAATATAAGCGCGGTGCACCGTGGCAGACCAGACGGCAGTTGTTGTCACTCACTGTCACCTTTGATTAATGAAAATTTGAATGGAACACTTATAAACAAACATTCACCTGTCTCTCTCATTCACTGAAAACAAAGGATCTTGCTCCGTGCGTGTCCCGGCGTGCCCCCTTGTCACCGCCATCAAGCCAGTTGGGATGCCTATCTCCCAGGCTCGCTCGCCCGATGCGTCCCGCCGTCAGTTGGGTTGCCAGCCTCCCAGGTACTTTCCGCGTCAGTCGAGCCCGAGCAAAGACTCAGAGAGCGTTCGTCGCACTCCGTGCACGATTCTTTCGCGTTCACGCTAAATAAATTATGTACAATTGATCCATGAAGCGGGAGAAGGGGATAACTCAATTTTCATCATTTTTCAGGAGAAACAAAAAACTGTTTGCAGGGTAAACTTAGTCCAATCAGATGAATGATGCCGTTGGATTGTTGTCCAAAAAGCCTAAGAAATAACTGCGAAAATTTTCAAAAGTGTAGCATCATTCAGTAGTCGCTTTCAGTGATTTAAATCTTTACGTTGGAATGGACTTCAGAACCATGTTTACTTAGTTCTCCGAATCGAGGTGGAATTAGGAGACAATTCAAGTGGAGCTGAGGTCTGCGTAGAGTGTATACTTTTCTGGTACATTTTTGGAGGTACCTCTTTTTTCCAACTAGAGGTGTGGAGTTAAGGGGGCTCATACACGTTAAAAGCACTTTGTAAAAAAAAATTTTTTGAGTTGACGGATTACGATTTTACAATTTCTGTGTTAAAACCCTTTTAGATAATGGAGTAAGCTTCATTTTGGCTTAAAGTAAAACGACTTTGGACAGTTTTTGGAGATTTAGTCAAAACGTTTAAAATTTTGGTTCTCGTAAGATTTTATTTGCATACTTGATCTGTGGGGAAAAAATCAGGGAGACTCATCCCTAGTAGTGTCATAGAATTGACTAAAATGGGCTTTATATCTGCAATAGTTTTCAAGAAAAAACATAAAAACAATTTTTTGGTAAAAAATGTTTAAATTTTTCTTTTTTTTCTTAAAAACTATTGCAGATATAAACCCCTTGGAGTCCATTCTATGACACTACTAGGGATGAGTCTCCCTGATTTTTTCCCCACAGATCTGAGCAAGTATGCGAACAAAATCTTACGTGAACCAAAATTTTAAACGTTTTGACTAAATCTCCAAAAAATGTCCAAAGTCACTTTACTTTAAGCCAAAATGAAGCTTACTCAATTATCTAAAAGGGTTTTAACACAGAAATTGTAAAATCTTAATCCGTCTACATCAAAATTTTCTTTTTACAAAGTGCTTTTAACATGAATGAGCCCCTTTAAGTTGAATTAATTCTTTTACCGTTAGTTTCATATACACAAGTTGAGTTATCTCCTGATGCCATTTTCTGCAACATGTGGACTTGTGAACATGCGGACTTCGGTTGAGTTGCCTCCATTTTCCCATTAAATTTAGACCGTAAAAGGTGCCAAGTTGAGTTATATCCATTTTTTGTGTGGATTTTCTCCTCAACGATTAGGAATTTGGTCAAACAAATTGGTGTAATGATGCAAACCATCCTGAGGCAAAATAATAAGATATAAACTCAATTTGGAGATAAGTCGAATTATTCCCTTCTTCCGCTTCCTGGATCAATTCTGTACGTGATTAGAAACCCGTGTACCACTGTGCATAAAACTGTGCTCAAATTTGCACAAATTTATTCACTTTTACGCACTATGTTATACAAATTACATGTATGCAAAAAATTCTGCGCACACTTCATAACTATGTAGTTATTTGTGCATAAGCTATGCACTAGACTGTCCAGGCGTCACATGCTGAGTGAATTCCCCCTCGCAATGATTATCAATGAAAGTGACGATATTTGATCATAATACCTTTTTATTGTATTGTTCACTCTACAAACTCAAGTGTGTACATAGTACACTCCACCTGCAGTGTACATGCATGTACACTTCAACCTGGAGTGTACTTGGCATGTACACTCCAGGTTGGCGTGTACCTTCAGGTACACTGTTGCTGGAGGTATGAGCCACCTGGCA
This sequence comes from Thrips palmi, assembly GCF_012932325.1. Classification (NCBI taxonomy): domain Eukaryota; kingdom Metazoa; phylum Arthropoda; class Insecta; order Thysanoptera; family Thripidae; genus Thrips; species Thrips palmi. The sequence goes on along the minus strand of NW_023144625.1, from coordinate 4,977,283 downwards.
TGTACTTGGCAAGTACACGCCAACCTGGAGTGTACATGCCAAGTGCACTCCAGGGTGAAGTGTACATGCTAAGTAAACTCCAGGTTGAAGTGTACATGCATGTACACTCCAGGTGGAGTGTACTATGTACACACTTGAGTTTGTAGAGCAGGTGATTGGTTCTGATGTGACCTTCCTGGTGATCCTGTTCCAATTCGACTCCAACATTGGCAGTCGAGGGGAAAACCAGTCCAATCAAACACAGCAGCTTCTCGCCAGGCTTCAACAGTGCCTCTCATCGTCAGAAGTTGACAAAACCTTTTCGTCTAACGAAATTAACAGAAATTAAATCTGAGTGTTCAGTCGTTAAAAGAAATGAGGATTCAATTATTAAATCATTTGTACACACACACAACCAAAGCGTTACACCCTGAAGGAAAAATGGATTACTAAAAACATGTTTGAATAAAATTTGCAACATTTCTCTCTGATTACTAAATTTACGACTGTTCCATACAAAAGAAAGAAGTCCTTTGGTTTCAACACCGGGAGAATCCTTTAAACCTCATCGTTGACTTGACGAAAAAGTCCCAGCCTGGATTTACTTGAGTCCAGTGCCTGTTGATCTTGAGAACGAACATGCGCCGAGCCAAGCAACATGAATGTCAATGCAAAACGCCGCCAAGATAATAGAGAGGATACGGGCTACGCAGCATTGCAATAAACCACTGCGCACTTTTTGATTTAGACAATTCGAGTCAAACGCGAGTCTCACGCAGTGCTTCCACTTTTCTCTGTGTCGAGGAACATTTCGAAGTTGCCTAGATACGGATAAGCAGGGAACTTGTCACATTCTCCGCAGAAGACCTCCACAGCCTTAACGGACTCATCAGTCGCGACCAGCAGCAGTTTGTCCCACACGGATTTCTTCTGCTTCCTGCAAGTGTCCTTGGTGTGGGGCAGCTTGCTGTTGGGGAAGGTTGGAGCAACCCCGCGCAGCAGCACGACACGCCTCAACGCCACCAGCCCGCACTGGCGCAGCCCCTCCGCCAGGTCCTTGAAGTGCCACTCCGAGTCCCCCTCCGAGGCGCACAAAATTCGCAGTTCCTGCAGCGTGGCGGCGTGGGCCTCGGCCAGCGACAGCACGGTGGACAACGGGCGGAGACCCACCCACAGCCACTGCAGGCCGCGGTGGCCCTGCGGCAGCGGGGGAAACGTCTCGTCCAGCGGACGAGAATGCCAAGTCAAGGCAAGCTTGCGCAGGTTGGGCATGCGCTGCACCGACAGCAGGTGTTGCTTGGAGACGTTCACCACTGTCAGGTCCACCAGTTGCAGCGGCAGTTCTGGGGCATGGTCATCGGACATGACCTTCGAAGTAAGGACTTGCAGGTACCGCAGCGCTGGCATGTCTCGGATCACGTCCAGGTGTTCCCGGCGCGCGTACACAACCCTGAGCCATTCTACGTGCGGCGCCACACGCTGCAGTAGAAGCTTGCTCCAGTTGGGTTGCATTTGGCAGTGCAATCCGCTCAGTTTCTTTACCTGAAACACAAGAACGGACTAAGGAGTTTGGCATGCTCCAAGTTAACTCCCCCTGGGCGTGGCCCAGGGGGAGTGAACATTCATGCATGTCTCCAACCCGTAGCATGTTGTGAAAAATCTTGAATTTGTAAAGCAGTCTAAGGTTTCTCTTCCCATTTAGAAGATGAGTCCGAACGTTGCCTCGGTTGCTATGAGCTCCACGACAAGACACGGTCTGGCATAACCTTGTAAACTTCATCAAACCTTGTAAACTTCATCAAATTTTAGGTGTTTTTAGGAACGAAGTAGCCTTATAGTATACCCAGGATTCAGCCGGCCCGAGATTCGATTTGTGTGGCCCTTTATGCATTTCGGAAATTTTCTATACGATTTTGATGAGATTTTGCAGACTTGTAGAATTTTGAACGCTGATTCTCATGCTGAAATCTGGTTAAAAAGTTAACGGCCAATTTTGAGAAATTTGCTGTCAAAATCGCCGTTTCCATGGCAAAACTCGACTCGTCAAAGGGAAAAAAAGGGAGTGGGGGGAGCCGAGCCGAGCCGGACCAATAGCGGAGCTTCTTTTAGGGTCTGTACAGCTTACTCCAAAAGCTGAAATAGCACGTTCGAAATGGAAAATTTCTTTGACTGCAGGTAGACAAGATGCAACAATAGAATTGGTGTCGTTTCGAACGTGGCCATTTGGATCGGCCGGCCGGCCAGTGACTTTTTATGAGAGTGTCCCGCACCAATCCCGCACCGCTGCGTTGTTGTTTTTGTTGTTGTTTTGTTAAAAATTTTTGTTACTCTTCAAATCGGAGAGAATTGAGCCATTTAACTGCGTAAGGGAGAGTGGGGCACCTCCTGCCACTTTTTGGATTTTGTCTCTGGTTTGCGTAGTTTCTACTTGGTGACGAATATGTGTAGTCAGAAAACTTCATTGGTCCTTAATCTACAATAACCCGTTGATAGAAACTAAAATATGTCACGTTTATGTAGAGTTATCTCCTACTCTAAGCACCTCTGCAATTGGCAGTAGGTGCCCCGGCCCGGGGCACCTACTGCCGAGTGGATGGTCCTTGAACATAAATTTTGTGGCCAATTGATCATTTTATGGTGATAAAATCATTACTGGTCAGAAAGACGAGCTTCTCGTCGATTTGGAGCTGTTCAAATATATGCTCAGTGGTGCTGCGGTAGAAAGGTCAACCCAAACGTGGTTATTTGAAAATCAAAGCTGTTGCAATGTCAAAACAGGTATTATCCCACTCATATTCACGTTACTTGTTCCCCGATATCATACTGGTGCCCTCAACTAAACATGAACTCAGTCTGGCATGAAATTTTTTTGCCAATTAAGGGATTTGAAGGTGACAGTACCTGCCCCAGCCAAAAGTGGCAGTAGGTGCCCCACGCCATGCATGAGAGAAAATTGGCCTCAGCACTTTATCGGTGCAGCGCTGATGTCATCCCAATGTTGCAAAATGCTCTTAAAAATACCAACTATCGGACAGGAAAACCATTTTTTGATACCCGAACATTGGAAGTGACTGTCAGAGGACACATTACAGTCAAAATGTCAGAAAAGTGCTCGAAATCTTATGTTTTAAAGTTTGATTTCACACTAGGGCTACAATTTTAATCTGACCGTAACCACTTTTTGGCATTGAGGTGCATATGGTCATACCTTGATTTAACCAAATTGGCTGCTCAACAGTGCGAGTGGTTTGCCCCCCACGGCACTTTGGCAGGAGGTGCCCCTGGCAGGAGGTGCCCCACTCTCCCTTACCTGTGCACATGCTTCTGTGAATTATCTTTCCTTAATGTAGTTGAAGAGTCGCTTTAAGACTTTTAGTCTCTTTTTGAATAAGCTGGTCATGTAGCTGCTCCTTTTAGCCAGGTTTGATGGAACTTCTGATTCAGTTCACTGTTAAAAAAAAAATGAAAATTCAGACTGATTTCGTCTTACTTGGTGGTCTGAATCGTAAATTCATAAAATGGTACGAATATTAAGACTAAAGGTCCAAAAAGTGTTACCTGTAGTCTGAAATTTGAATTTAGACTAGCAAGTCTGAATATTTAAAGCAATGGCTATCAAGTTTTGTACATTGTCGTCCGAAAACTAAATTCATACTTGTGAAGTCGGAAAACTGGTGAAAAAACGCCGTCCACTTTCTACATTTTTCGGCTTTCTCAAGAATTTTATCAATACTTCTGTTGTATTTCAAATAATATTTACGTTTAGTGTCGTAAGAGCAAACAGAATGTTTCAGAGCTCCGAAATGGATACTTATTGCTCTATCCGCTAGGTGACGCTAGTGTCGCATGGTTGATCTTTCGGAGCTAAAATTGCCTCTTAAAGGCGAAAATGGGTGAATATTTTGTTACAAACTTATTCCAAATGATTGTCTGAAAGGGCATGAGCGCACCAAAGCAAGATTGATGTTAATATGTGCAATATAAGCTAAATAACAGAGAATACAATTTCCCTCTCGCGCATGGCCACGGGTCGACGCGTGGTTGGGCTAAGGCCGCTCACCCTCGGACTTCAGCAGTCTCCATTAGACTCTCCACTACCTCGGGAAGGAGATGGCTGCTACCGTCTACCTGATTTTTGCCTCGAGACGATCTGCAGAGCGTCTACTACAAACTAACGGCAAAAGTTAGCCGATTTGTGCTCCACTATATAAGAGGCATTTATTGGTGCGACTGTTAATGTTCTTCGTACAATTTAGTCTGATAAAACGGACCGACTGGTATCATTTTTCATACAACAAATTGATCTGAAAATTCAGACTAACGTCGTCTGAAAATTTAAGACCTCGAAGTATGAAAATTTTGGTATGAAAATTCAGACTGAATGTAAGTAAATCGACTTCTTACAAAAAAATATGAATTTTCAGTAATTTTTTTTAACAGTGTTAGCAACATGATCACTTCACTCCACCTCGCGACTTTCAGTGCTCATGTTCCTCGAACAAGACTCACCTGCGTTTCGAGACCATCCCTCTGTTGTAAATAGTTAATGCTACATCTCATTACTAGCTACCATTTCAAATAAACCCGCCATACACACTGCCTTGCCCTAATCATGGTCTACGAATCCTACTGTGTTTTGTCTGCGACTGCAGCGCTCCGGTGTTGAACTCAATAAACTAACGTTGCCTCGGTCACTCTGTGGTAAGCTCTCGAACTGATCACATCTATTTATTTACCCTGTCCTCAGCACTGCAACTTAACTGCTATTACTTGGAGAAATAGACACGGCACACTCATAACTTTACAACACCCTCTCGAGTTTATAAAGTTTGTCAAGCCAACCGTCGTGGTGTTGATACGTTGTGAGTTAGAACTATTACACAGAATTGAAGAAAACATGACTAGAGAACCGCAGCCTTTTGAAACAAGCCAAACAATTCAACGTCAGCAAGAATGGAGGGGCGGTTTTAATGCGCGACTCACTGTAAAAAATTCGGTACTTTTGTACGGAAATGGTACAGAAAAATATAGTACGGAGGTACGGAGAAGAGGACGGAACGTTCCGTACTTGCTCCATATGAACCCATGTAAATGGGTACGAAAAAAAGGTACGGAACGTTCCGTAGTTGGCAAGTACGGACGGTCCAGGCAAATTATTGACCAGACATGTTCCGTACTTTTTCCGTACTTTTTTCTCACTATTACTATGTTTACACGCCGCCGCTAGTGCGTGACTTAGCCGAGGGGTGAATCACTAGTGTACTCATGTGTACAAATTTGCCCGTACTCAGTGTACTCTCAAGTTTAATAAGGGTGAAATTCTGTACTTTTTCGCTTGATTTGGCGTTGGGTGTCGTTTAAAACGCTAATTAAAGCCTTTGAGCGTTTACAAATGCAAAATTTGTGAGCAAAGTAAGGTGTACTCACCCGTACTCATGTACTCATGTGTACACCAGAACGCTGAGTCATTCACCCCTCGGACTCAGCGCTAGTGAGGCGCCAAAACTGCGTGTAAACGCCTGGTGACCAACCGTAACGCGGTCAGCCGTAAGTCGGTGACTGACTAACGTAAGGCGCTGACTTAAAGCCGTGTAAACGGGAATGATGACTTAGAGCAGAGGTTGTTTTCGGATTGTGGACAAATATATTTGATTGAATCCAGTAATTGAAGGCAACAGGTTGTCAAATATGGGCAGCAATAAATGTATTAACCATAATTGGGGTCCAGAAAAAATTGAAAGGTCACATAAAGAGTGTTTCAGAGCAAGTCACTCACTTTCCATACATAACCTTTTTTTATTCATATTTCAAATAATTTGAGGTGTTATATATTTCTGATATTCGAAAAATTCGAATAATTAAAAAAGCTATGAAGCAAAATTCATAAAATTGAAAAATTAAATGAAAATTAAATTAAGATACTAGCTAGCCACTGGCGTGTAAACCGACCGCGTTTCGAGTGACTTGTGCTAGTCGCTGACTTGAGCGCGCCGTGTAAACATAGTAAGTGCTATACTCGTGTTTTCAGCTTCGCGATTTTCGCAAGGGCACAGACGCCGACAAAATTGTTGCCAACCCGCGAAAATTAATTTACTGCCTTCTTTCTGCTACCAAAATTTTCATAATGATGGACTTCAAAGATGTTCCTTTGTCAGATCACTGTGGGATACATTAGCATTGGAATTTTTCGAATTTCCTGGCATTTTGATTTCTCTTTATTGCCAAGGTTAAATTTTGACGGGTGGCACATCGACCACATTGGTACCACTGCCGTTCGTAGCCACCCTTGAGCCACCCCCTACCTTATACATAACTTTTTTGCTTTCCTCACACTCCTACCCAAATTGACTTCGTAACTCCTAGGATTTCTTGAAATCGTATTTTTTTTTTCATTTGGTTATAAATTGCCTTTCCCAGTCTCTGATAGGCTTCGTGCCTTTCCTAAACTGCCAAGCTGGGTTGTTAACGTTAAATTCAATGAAATTGCGCACATTTTTTAAAAATGATGAATGAAAAACACACAATTTAACTTCTTTGTTCATCTGTTGGTTGGAATCGACTCACAAAGGTTCAAATATTCTAAAAAAAAATTTACTCCGATGAAATTTGTGATGCTGTGGTCCACAGGAGGACGAAAAGTCAAAATTAACTTTAACGTTTAACGGCGTTAAAGTTAAAGTTAATTTTGACTTTTTGTCCTTCTGTGGACCACAGCATCACAAATTTCATCGGACTGAATTTTTTTTTTAGAATATTTGAACCTTTGTGAGTCGATTCCAACTAACAGATAAACATAAAAGTTATATTTTGTGTTTTCATCCATCATTTTTAAAAAATGTGCGCAATTTCATTGAATTTAACGTTAACAACCCTGCTGCCAAGGCCACCTCGATCACGAAAAAATGCAGAGTGGCCGTCTAATTGTGTGTCTCCATGTTAGGTGGCAGCACGACAATAACACTGTCAGTCCAGGAACGTGACATCACGTTGAAACGAACGTGACGAAATGTCACGTTGCATTGTGTCACATTTGTTTGGATGTGAATCGGCCAAAAGTTAGCTTGTTCACATTCAAACGAATGTGACACAATGCTCAAACGAACGTGACATTTTGTCACATTCGTTTCAACGTGATGTCACGTTCCTAGAATGAGGGTGAACCGAAAGTGCGTTGTCGCGATTTTCCCTCATGTCTCATATTACCCTGTTCTACGGTGTGACTTGGATATCAGGGCTATTATTTTTAGCGGTCAACATAGCTAGGCCAGGCATCGCTTGAACACAAAATGCAGAACATTGCAGGGGTCGTTGCGCCGCAATGTAAATCTAGCATCTTCTAGGATGGAATGACTCAGAATGAAGCACGCTAGCTCTGCTTACCTTGCTAAGCCCGGGCTTCTGCAGCACGTCATTGAGTAGTTGGCAATGTTCTTGCTGTTGGCTCAGTTCGAGGACGTCCAAACACTCGTCGGGATGAAACACCTTGAGGCAATTCGCAATTAAATTAAGTCATGGCAGCAAACAGTACTGTTGGACTACATAAAGTAATGAAGGATGTTCATAATGCAAAATCGCATTCACGCTGCTTCCACAATTTGAAGCGAGCCGAGTACCTGCAAGGTTCTAAACCTTACAAAGTGTTTGGAGCAGCATATAAGATCCATACGAAGAATTCGTTCGCACAGTAAGAAAAGCAGCATTGTCTTTATGCTCACGCTGCGAGTTTAGTGCTAATTGGAGATATGCTTTAAGGCATGGCCACGGAGCGCAGCACTGCAAAGTCAGCGGTAAGTTTGCTTGCTACAAATTTGGCAAGCCGTTGTGAATGCCAAGATTTAGCAAGCTTTGACCTGAGATCTTCACATGCTTGCCAAAATTTGGCAAGCTTGGGAGTATGTCAAGGGCAAGCTTGCCAATTTTTGGCATTCAAAACGGCTTGCCAATTTAGAGGTTACCACTGGCTTTGCAGTGAAATTTGCGATTGGAAAAAACAAAACAAATAAGTTATTTACTAAATGTCAGTAAGTCAATCACTCACACTTACCCTGACGAGACCGCCGTTCTGGTGCAGCAGCAGCAGCAGTGGGTTAAAGGCGGTGCGCAGGGCAGCCTCCAGCGGCAAGTCGGCCTTCCACTTGCAGTCCGCACCGGCCTGCGCGACCTGCAGGCTGAGCGTGCTCCGGTCCGCCAGCAGAACGGCAGCCTCGTGCAGCTGCTCCAGCCCCTCCAGCTGGAACGCCTCCAGGTCGCCGCCCTGCTCCGCCGCCGCCCACAGCTGCTTCTCGGTCTCCTCGACGCGGCGCAGCCTGGACCGCCACGCCTCCAGCTGGGCCTCCACGGCGTCCCTGGCGTCCAGCAGAGCCTGCACCACCTGGCGCGCCGAGGCCGCGGCGTTCTGCAGCCGCTGCAGCTTGGGCACTGCCTGCCCCGCGCGGCGCTTGCGTTGCGACCACAGCGTGTGGCCCAGGTCGCCGCACTCCTCCGTGGCGTCCTTGCCGCAGTCCCGGCACCAGAACCTGGGAAGCAAAACACACTGAAAATCTGTCGGCGTGACTTCATGCCGCTGCAGGGGCGTGAATTAAGTGTCACGCCTTTAAACGGCGTGACAGAAAAGTCACGCCATTTAACGGCGTGACAGAAAAGTCACGCCATTAAACGGCCTGACAGAAAAGTCACGCCAAATATCGGCGTGACTGCAAAGTTCACGCCAATTTTTGACGTGAATTTCTTGTCAGGCCGCTTTTTGGCGTGACTTGTCTCATAAAACGCGTTGTCATTCACGCCAAATGAGGGCGTGACTCACATGTCACGCCGTTTTTCGGCGTGAATTTCGTGTCACGCCAATTTTTGGCGTGACTTTTGGTCACGCCATAATTTGGCCATGTCTCCGACCATTACGTTTTCAGTGCACGTATTGCCCAAGCTTCATCGCGGATCACCTTCAGTGTCAGTCAGCGATCGCTACGGAACTTCAGAATTGGTATAGAATTGATGTAGATCGAGAATGGTCAGCTTCGTTCGCCCTCGCATGCTAAAACACAGCTGGAAGTCGTTGGGTTTGAAGGAGTCCAACATATCTCAGGGGAAGTGAAAAAGTTTTCGGAGCTTCATGGTAGATTACAATTAACAACTTCGGCTGTACTCAGGTCCTGTCACGAGCAGAAGACATTCATACAGTTTGACACCTTTCTCTAAGGCAAGCACTCTATAGCACTGTTCAAGATTTCAACCTTGCTCTAATCTGCGAGTAAAAACTGAAATTTCAGTTCTACTTTAACCACGGTGCCCTTCGACATTCATAAGATTTTAGTTAAAAACGGTGAACGACAGCCGTTAAAGTTTCACGCTAAATATGTACTTTTTGGCATGTGGTGTTGCATGATTTTAAGCCTGTGCAACGTTTTTCAGAAAATAATGCCCCAATTCATATAAAATCATCCATTTTTTACGCAGTATCATGCAAATTGCACGTGTGCACGCACGTGGCATTGGCAAGCCCGAGAAGTGGAATCTACTCGGCGCCTGACTCAATGCATCGCTTCCTTGTCTCGCATCGAACATGTCGGTAAGGCCTGGTCGAGATCTCAAGACCTTGGGCGAGGAGGAAAATCGAACACAACTCAACTTGGGAGATGCAAGGCAATAGAGAAGAACGAAATCACGTCTGCGGAAAGCAATAGAGCTTCTTTTGTTACCAGTTCTCTCTCACTGCCATGCCTTAAATCGCGAAATATTTGTCTAGAAACAGTGAAGTCTTTGAAATGCACGTAAATATAACACATTGATCCTCTGCCGACCCAAAGCTCTGGGAAAATACGGTGAGAGAAGTAACAACTTACATAGACTGCGATTGTTGAGTGGCACTGATGAGAGGATCGGCAAGCTGAGGACTAGACAGTTCCTCCTTGACAGTCATAGGCTCCGAGTCCATTGGCTCACTGCAGAGTCAACGTCACAGAGCAAATCATTAATGAGATGAGTGCTATCGTAGGAAAATACATGTTGTGGTCGATGTTGTATTTCAAAGTGTAGGCACACAAAATTTCTCAGTCCAATTTTAGAGCATGGTCTCGCAAGATTTTGAGCGTGCGTGCTTTTCGTATCAATTTGAGCGAAAAAGTTCGCAGGATTAAAATTGTGAGGGAGCGTGTACAGTTACATTTGATGTGCACAATGAATTTCCCTGTCCTATCATTTGCGATTATTGTAAACACTCCAAATGTCTTACGAAGAAATTTCCCATAATACGAAGGAAATGGCGCAAGCATAATACGAAGGTGGTTTTTCTTCGTATTACGAAGGTTTGTCTTTGAATCTTACAATGAAAAAGGTAAAAAGATTTGTATTACGAAGGAATATTGCTTCGTATTATGCTTGCGCCGAATTCACTGTAACATACGAATAACATAGGCCACATTTCATTGTAAGACATTTAGAGTGAAGTAAAAAAATGCTATTTGACATTTTACAAAAATTAGTGTCAGATGTCTCAATATATGGATAGAAGATCCTTTCAATTGCATGAACTCATTCTCTAAGACTATTGCCCCGACTAGTTTCTGAGCTATGGAGGTTAACGTACATTTTCAGTCGTTTCTCCCAAATTCTCCCCACGACAAAGGATTAGCTACCCAATCTTCTAATTCTGGCAATATTATCCATTTTTAAATGGGAAAAAGATAGCCTTGCCCGATTGTTAGTAACAGCCTTAGTTTTCCTGAAATACCAGACCAAAAGACCAAAATCTCTCTAATATGCAGAAAAATAAAAGTAGGCCTGGTAAAAAAGCTTTTACAGCCTCTTCTGGACTGATATTTTCAAATCTGCCAACGCTATTTTTTCCTATGCAAAAATACTAGATAAACTTGGCCGAATCTAAAGACTGGGTGGCGAATCCTTTATCGCGAGGAGAATTTGGGAGAAGCGACTAAAAGTTTACGCAAACCTCTAGAACTCAGAAACCAATAAAAGTTGGGGCCGCCAACTATAGAAATAAATTCATCTAATAGTGGCAAATAGTGACAAATATTGCTAGAACATGCTAGTTTCACTTTATAGTATCCTTAAGCGTAACGTTACGCGAACAAAGTAGACACTCCTGCGTAACACCTCGGCTACACATGAGCTGAGTTACCTCTCGGGCGAAGGAGCAGAAGTCCCTTGCTGCTGCGACGGGCTGCTCTGCCTGGACCGCTTGTCTGCACCTTCGCCGGCCGAGGACGTCTGCGATCTCTTCTTAGGCGGCATCCTTACGTCCGGTGTCCAGAAGAGACTGCCCGTGGAAGAATTCTGAACAAGTTGATTGGTAGGACAGGAAACTTCTCGTTGTGAATTGCTTCTGAAACCGGCACACCAAGTTCAGAAACGAAACAGCAGAAAGATTATCGGCGGTCCGATCCACTCACAGTGTGGCCACATGAACGGCGTTCGTGGTTCCAGCCGCCTGTAACCCAAAAGGCCTCGAGTCAAAGGCAGCAAGCTAACACACTCGGCCACTCCGCGATTCCCTGCGACACACTGAAATCCTGGCCAAGCTGAGGACAGCGGCTGAGAACGCACAGCGCTCTGAAGTCGACGTGTTTCACTCAACCTGGTAACAGGTGAGTTCCTAGGAGAGCTTGGACCGGAACTCTAAAGCCGCCATCAGTATCGGAAACACTCAAAGTAAGCGTGCTTCCTTAAAGGCGTCACAGTGAAGTATTTCGGCACTGGAAGTACGTGTAATTAACCCTATTGTACATCATTGGAGCCGTTACGCCTCGAAATAAGTTCGTTGTAATAGTGTTTCGAGCGAAGATAGCGGCTCTTGACTTCCGGTCCAGGCCTTCATTGAAATACCCTATTTCACGCTGAAGCTCCGAGGCGGAAGGAAGATCACGGACGGAAGTCAGTGAGTATTCCGGCCTGGCTGGTCTTGATTCGTAGTGTGTAAATCTGATTGGACCGAGCGTACACTCCACAAAAAATGTCCTGTCAACGCCGTTAATTTATTACCAATGTTTGCTGTTATGCAATTCACGGCGTTTGCTGTGAACTAGTTCACGGCGTTCATTGTGATCTCGGTTACAGTGTTCATTGTGATCTGGCCACAGTAAACGCCGTGAATTGGAGCCTGATTTGCAGTACTTCGGTGCTCAGCGGCGTCAAACTCACAGTGTTTACTGTAGACCAGATCACAGTGAACACCGTGAACAAGATCACAGTGAATCGCGTGAGCAGATCACAGTAAACGCTGTGAATCGACCTACAGTGAAAACTGGTAATAAATTAACGGCATTGACAGGACATGTTTGGTACAGTGTAAAGGAACGTCCTTTTACTACGTAACGCTGGCGGAGGGAGGCAGAGCCTGCTCTGCGTAACGCTGCGGTAAAGTGGTGGGGAGCGTGGACGGCTCCGTACTATCTTAAGCTCGGATTCCTGCTCTTTGTACCCTAAGAAGTCACGTGTACACTCTGAAATATGGTTGTCTCATTATGTCAAAATAGTAAACGGTATTTTCATCACTTTCAAATGATGATCATCCCATCACAAATTGATGACATTATCAGTTCAGCTCCTTTACTTACTGCGAAGGCGTGACAACGATGTCGACAACAGATTTGATGATAACCTTGGAAGGAAAATTGCCTTCAAGTTGCAATTTGAATTCACACAGTGCAGGGCCGGAAGTGTGAAGAGCAAGGAGAACTCAGAGAGACTGGGAACAGATTTACAATCGGCATCTTGGGGGAAGTTGGCAAATCAGAGTTAATCTGAAATTGAAGCTCAAGTCAGCGCTCATAGGCTTTGACTCTCCTTTGTTTCTTTCACTCGGTGTTCTACTAAGGTCACCGTTTTTCAAACTGGAACTAGAAAACGATCAGGCTGATCTTCGTAGTCTTTACTTCCGGTTGGTAAGAGTGAGACGCTTGACTGAACCATCCGTGTGGGGGTTGGATCAAAGTTGTGGTTACGATAGGAAGCTTCTCTGCCCAGCCTAATTTGCTATCTCCATAGACACTTCTAGCAGGGCTTGGAGTGAAGAACAAGAAGGATATAACCCGGGAACAGTTGCCGAATTCCGCTTTATTTCTTGATGACGAATGTTTATTCTCAATCCAAAAATTCAGGAAAGCTTAATTTTAAAATACAATTTGATTTAAACCTGTCAAAACCCTCGTAAAAGGCCGATTTCTTGTACTGTTTCCGGTCTACGTTCTTCTTCTTGTTCCTCACTTCAACCCCTTCTAGAAGTGTCTTATTTAAATAGGCAGTTCAAAGTCAGTGGGACAGGAAGCTTCAATAGAATCGAACGAAAAACGATCGTTTAGTCGAGCTCCTCGTCATCCCCCCCATAGTGTTAACAACGTTCATAGTATCGTTACTCAGTTCCACCTGTTTAAAACTCCGAGTTCATGAGCTTTCGTAGGTCTGGTATACGCTCCACAACATTCCTACTCTCGGCAGCACTCGGAGACCGAATTAGCCTTCAGCCTTTCGACGCTTCCTATTAGAATACATAATCCTAACTGCCAGAGCAGATTCTACTCAGCATGAACTGTCTTCACTTCAAATCAGTGAATCGCGTTATGTCTCATTTAAAATGTCTACCGATGTATGTAAGGATAATTTTTTTTTATCGAGCCCCTCGGCGTGCTATTTTATAAAGTACTTTGGAGAGGGACTTCGAGAAAAGACCGCTTTTACCTCATGTGCCGTTAGTATAGTTCTGAATCAACGACACTCACAGTTAGAATTGTCTCGGATCTGCGCTGGTAGTTAAGATTATTATATTTGCAGGCCCTCCGACGGAAGGACAACTACTACAGCCAAATTTATAAAACAGTTACAAATTCACTAAAATTTTTTAAAATTCATCGCAATCCTATCTGAAAGTCTGTTATTATTACCCCAAAATCATTGAAATTCTTCTCTGAATCCAGTTGTTGTTGCCCTAAATTCATGGAAACCAAACTGAAATTCATTTTGTACACCGATGTTCACAGTCGCTTTTCTTGTTTCCCATTTCCGGTTCTCAACTGAATCCACTTGGAACTGAACCGATTCAGAATGCCGCCGAAGAAGAGGTCACAGTCAACGCCGGCCGGCGGGGCGGACAAGAGGTCCAAACAGAGCAGCCCATCGCAGGAGCAGACTGGAGCATCTCCATCCGAAAGGTAAATTAAATTCATGAATGCTTTTGATAATTTATATTTTGCTTTCAACGAGGCACTGTGGACTTCAGTTGAGTTATCTTCATTGCCGGTGGAACATACTATACCGTATGGAAGGGGGAAAGTTACGTACGTTACACCCTTCTTCGCGAAGTGGCAACCACTTCAAGAAATCGTATACAGACTGCTCGGCAAACGCTATATGAAGGGGATATTATACGTTTATAACGGCCTTAAAATGCCGAAATTTGGCACATTTGGCTCAATAACGGTATGACGTTCACGTGTATTAGGCGTAATACTCGGTTTATGTGGAAGGATATTACGCGAGTGCTTACCCCCTCGCTCCTACCTTGGATGAGCGATAGCGAAGCCCGTTACTCCAGTGGAGTTGAAAAGTTTTGTCTGTGTGTGTGTGTGTGCGTGCGTGCGCGCGCGCGCGCGTGCGCGCGCTCTACTCCTGAATGGTTCAGCCGATCTGGCAGAGATTTCGCATGGTCATTATGTATGTCCTCGGCTCGCCACACACCCAAATTCGGCTTTCTATCTCAGTCCATTCGATCGTACTTACCGAAAAGCACTTTAAAAACAGTAGAAAAAAGACAACTTTTTAGGTACCTTCAACTTTTTGTCAAGTTTCATATCGTTTTCTACGTATTTATAGGGTGCTGATGACGGAAATAGAACCCATTCCTACCCCCGACCCTAAGTTAAGTCCGAATAGTGTGGATTTTGATCGCCAAAAGCTATTTTTTTTTGTGGGGATCACGCCTATCTCTACGGTTTGTCTAGAAGAGCAACCTGCCGAAGGCAGGCGCAGGTCTAGGTTTAGGTGTGAGCGCCAGGCGTGGATTGTAGTAACTGGCGCAGCATCGCGAAGCCTATTACTATAAGACACGGTCTGGCGTAAACCTACCTTGTGGGCCATCTATTACACTGTAGTTGCAAGTTTCCTTTCCACTCCAGTGGCACTCCATTTTCCATGCCAAATTTTTTTCTGGGCCTAGTTGCTTGTAGAGAATGCTCTAATATTGAACTTCAGCGGCCTGTTACGTCAGTTTTTTTTTTGTTTTTTTTTGTTTTTGCAATCCGTGAACCAGAAGGCTACATCCTTGCGTTTATAGCCACTGGAGTGGCAAAGAAACTTGTCAATGTATTTAAAGGCTTCACTTCATGAACTTTAGTCAAGGAAGCTTACTATCTTAGTTTTTTTTCTCTAGGAATGAATTTCATTTTGATGCTTTCCAAACTTGAGAACCTTTACTCCATCCTGCTTGCATATTCCTGAAAATTTTCATACCCGTTCAACGCACGAGAGATTTAGGGGCGTTCCACGTCAAACCATCATGGTCCAAAACGTACTTGCTCAGATCCGGCCCCCAATTTTTTATCTGGTAGTGTACCACCCAAAGACCACTCTCATAAATTTTTTTGAAAAAAAATTCAGAACTTTGGCCACAGTGATTTTTTGAAACTTCAAAAAAAAAAATATATAATTTTTTTTAAGTTTTTTTTTAAATTGTGTATCTAGGTACTCAAATGGGTTGAAAACAGTAAAGGGCAACATAAAATAGTGAAAAAAAAAAATTGGGACCCCCAGCCCTTACTAGAAACAAAGATTACGATAAAAAAAACCACGGTTTCTTGAATTTCCAAAATACGCCGTCTCACTTTTGGACCATATTGGCATCAAAGGACCCCAATGAGGTACTCTAACTGTCACTAAATAACAGGAAAAGTAGCGATATACATCGGCAACTTTGGCCCGTCCCGTACATTAAGAAACGTACGAATTTCACCTATGTTTGACCCCGACGGAATTAAAACCTGAATCAGGGGTTAAAATTAATGTCATTTTCGTCATCAGCACCCTTAAAAACATCAGAAACAATGCAAAAACTCGAATAAAAAGAATGTTCAAAAAATACCCCGCTGGGATTTGAACCCGGGTCCGAACTTCTCCGATTCGCTGGAAACTGGCACCATTGTTTTTTTCTCGTCGCCCCGATTCCAAAAATACCCCTACATGCCCTCCTAGCTGCATCCGTTGCCGAGATCCTCCTCGACCCCATGTAGACCATGATGCACCTGCAGCAGCGCCCCCGGGGCTCGGATCGGATTTGCTGCCACCGGGCGGTTCTTAGGGTCACCCAAGGAGGCTGCATACCAAATTTGGTCAAGATCGGACCACGGGAAGTCCTCGGACGAACGGACGGACGGACGGACGGACGGACGCACAGCAGGGATCATACTATATGCCCGTCCCTCCGTCATTTTTTTACAAAAAATGAACGGGACGGGCCAAAAATTAGGGACGGCAATCCATAAACACCAGAGATATTGTCAAAAAACTCTAAAAGTTATCGAAGGTTATCGAAGCTTTTTCCCCCAAAATTGGCAAAATGGGACCTATATTGGTTCCGCTGAGGCGCTGTGCACTGAAATACTATTCAATTGTCTGTCTTGACACCATGGAAGATGTGAGAGAGGTGAAGGTCAGCATTACAAGAGTTTTGGAATTACACGGCAATAAGTTTTTTTAATTATAATAACCAAATGCGACAAAATGCATTGTTTGGCAGTCGCCAACTGAAGCTCATTGATTGGTGGGGACTTCATCCAAGCCATCTTCACCTAGACCATGCAACTGCTGGAGACTTAAAAGAAGAAAATGAAGATGACCTGGATGAAGTCCCCACCAATCAATGAGCTTCAGTTGGCGACTGCCAAACAATGCATTTTGTCGCATTTGGTTATTATAATTAAAAAAACTTATTGCCGTGTAATTCCAAAACTCTTGTAATGCTGACCTTCACCTCTCTCACATCTTCCATGGTGTCAAGACAGACAATTGAATAGTATTTCAGTGCACAGCGCCTCAGCGGAACCAATATAGGTCCCATTTTGCCAATTTTGGGGGAAAAAGCTTCGATAACCTTCGATAACTTTTAGAGTTTTTTGACAATATCTCTGTTGTTTATGGATTGCCGTCCCTAATTTTTTAGTGACAGTTAGAGTACCTCATTGGTGTCCTTTGATGCCAATATGGTCCAAAAGTGAGATGGCGTATTTTGGGAATTCAAGAAACCGTGGTTTTTCTTATCGTAAACTTTGTTTCTGGTAAGGGCTGGGGGTCCCAATTTTTTTTTTCACTATTTTATGTTGCCCTTTACTGTTTTCAACCCATTTGAGCACCTAGATACACAATTTAAAAAAAAAAACAAAAAAAAAAATTATATATCTTTTTTTGAAGTTTCAAAAAATCACTGTGGCCAAAGTTCTGAATTTTTTTTCAAAAAAATTTATGAGAGTGGTCTTTGGGTGGTACACTACCAGATAAAAAATTGGGGGCCGGATCTGAGCAAGTACGTTTTGGACCATGATGGTTTGACGTGGAACGCCCCTTTAGCAAAGGGTTTGAAGGCGCAGCTGTGCGCTTTAAGTGGCCGTCACTGGGCACCTTACCCTCACCGGCCACCGGGTCTGAAACAACTTGCCACTCACCGAGATTGGTAATGCCTGTCTGTTGACTTTGCAGTGAGCCAATGGACTCGGAGCCTATGATTGTCAAGGAGGAGCTGCCATTTCCCCAACCGGCTGACCCTCTTGTCAGTGCCACTCAACAAGCAAATCCTGTGTAAGTTATTACTTCTTTGGCCGTTATTACAAACTAATTGGACCCACAGAGAACGAATTTTTTTGTGGCAAGACTGTTCGGTTTGCAATGTCCGAGAGTGATGTTTCTTGGTTTAGTTTGAACGAAAGTGCGCATAATAACCGAATCCCAGCTGCTTTCTCAGGTGACTTTGTTGTTCTTTTTCGCATCTTCCGTCCCGCACACTAAATTCTTATGAACTTTTTAAATGCATAAGAACGCATGTTTTATGCATAGTTATGCATGCTCAGAAACGTCCATAAGGTATGTATAAAATTATGCATCACTGTGTACATTTTATGCATCTTCCTGCATAAAATGTACACAGTGATGCATAATATTATACATAACGTATGGACGTATCTGTGCATGCATAACTATGCATAAAAAAGTCCATAAGAATTTAGTGTGCGACTCGTTCTCGATTTTAGCATCGCTGATACTGTGAAGTCTCGTACAAGCCTTCGGCTCGATCGATAGGAGTAGACGGAGTAGACACGAAAGCGGTGGGGATTTTCTTGCCTTGGGTCAGGCGTAGAATAATTGGACTTGCGCGTGCCACGAACGTTTTTGGGATGTCACTCACCGATTGCTACAAAACTTCTGAATTTGGGTGGTCAAAATGGTCCTTGATGACACGTTCAAGAAGCGTTTGTTAAGGATACTGTAAAGTGAAACTAGCACGTCCTAGAAATATTTGTTACAGAAGATCATTTTACGGCCAAAATTCAACCACTATCAAATGAATTTATTCCCAAAGTTGGGAGCCCTAACTCTTATTAGTTTCCGAGTTATAGAGGTTTACGTAAACGTTTAGTCGTTTCTGTCCAATTCTCCTCAGGACAAAGAATTAGCTACCCAGTCTTCAGCTTCTGGCACTTTTATCTATGTTTGCATAGGAAAAAGATAGCGTTGGCAGATTTGAAGATATCAGTCGTGGTGTAAAAGCTATTTTACCGGGTCTTTTTTTATTTTGCTTCAAATTTGCAAGATTTTGCCCCATTTTGGTCTTGTTGGTTTTTCAGGAAAACTAAGGCAGATATTATAAAAACAGGCAACGCTATATTTTTCCTATTAAAAAAATAGATAAAATTGCCAGAATTTGAAGACTGGGTAGCTAATCCTTTGACGTGAGGAGAATTTGGGGAAAACGACTAAAGGTTTTCATAAACCTCCAGAACCCCGAACCTAATAGGATTTCGGGCCCCAGTCTTAGTTTAGGAATTTGTGTAATAGAAAGGAACTTTTACCCCTAAATTGAGACTTCTGGCGCAGTGTTGAAAAAATGTCAACTAGCCACTTCTTACACTTTACAATAACCTTAAATTTGGAGATGAACATTAGGAGTGTCAGGTCACTGAATATGATTTCTGTGACTTATCACTTTCCATTAGAATAGAAGACATAGTCATCTCGACTTCTATTTCCTTAAAGAAGTGGATTTGAGAGGCATTCAAGTTGATCTTCAGTCTGCAGACAGTGTTGGTTCCTCTGGAGCATTTTTTGGACTTGGCTCTTTTTTCTGTGCAAGTTCTTCAAATGAATGGGGTTTAAGTTGACTTGATTTTTTTTACAATTGATACATAAAAACACTAGTTGAGTTATCTCTCTTTGACAAAATTTTCAACAGAGTCATGTTGACGTAGGTTGAGTTGTTTCCATTTTCCCCTAAATTCAGAATTTAATAGGGGTCAATTTGAGCTACATCTCTTTTCAAAGTGGATTTTCTCCCTAACAGCTAGGAACTGCATCAAATATTTTGGTGCGATGATGCAAACCATTCTAAGGCACTATAATAGAACATAAACTCAATGCGAACAAGCCTACAAATAAGTACACTCCTGCGAGAGTGTGCCTAACTAATAACCCTCCAACGAGAGTGTGCTCATGAAATTATATGCAGCTGAGTACACGTTTGTGGCAGTGTACTCGTGAATACCCGTTCGGAGGAGTGTACTCGCTTAAGATAGTGTACTGAGTACACTGTTGGTGATCTACCAAATTCTGAAGTTCCGTAGCGATCGCTGACTGACACTATAAGGTGATCCGCGATGAAGCTTGGACAACGCGTGTCGTTGCGCAGGTTCTGGTGCCGGGACTGCGGCAAGGACGCCACGGAGGAGTGCGGCGACCTGAGCCACACACTGTGGTCGCAACGCAAGCGGCGCGCGGGGCAGGCAGTGCCCAAGCTGCAGCGGCTGCAGAACGCCGCGGCCTCGGCGCGCCAGGTGGTGCAGGCTCTGCAGGACGCCAGGGACGCCGTGGAGGCCCAGCAGGAGGCGTGGCGGTCAAGGCTGCGCCGCGTCGAGGAGACCGAGAAGCAGCTGTGGGCGGCGGCGGAGCAGGGCGGCGACCTGGAGGCGTTCCAGCTGGAGGGGCTGGAGCAGCTGCAAGAGGCTGCCGTTCTGCTGGCGGACCAGAGCACGCTCGGCCTCAAGGTGGAGTCGGCAGGCAAGTGGAAGGCGCACATGCGACTGGAGGCCGCCATGCGGAGCATGTTCCACCCACTGCTGCTCCTGCTGCACCACAACGGAAGCATCGTCAACGTAAGAAACGTCCCGCATCTTAAAGGAATGAGAGGGGGGGGGGAATCGATTTTCGGCGTTTTTGGCTGAGCGATAGCGAAGCCTGTTACTCCATTGGGGTTGAAAAGTTTTTCCTGTCTGTGTGCGTGTGTGCGTGTGTGTCCGCACTACTGCTCCTGAACGGCTCGGCCGATCTCGGTGAGATTTTGCACACTTTTTGGGCATGTCCTTGGCTCGGCACACGCGAAATTTCACTATCCTAGCTCAACTGGTTCAGTTTTTATAGCCGAAAAACACCTAAAAAACGGCGAAAAATCGAGTTTTGTGCAGGCAGATCACCTCTGCCTTAGAAAGGGGGGGGTCTGGGGGGCGGAGCCCCCCAGCCCCGACAAGTGAAAAAGTCACAAGGGATCTAGAATGAAGGGGGGTCTGGGGGGCGGAGCCCCCCAGCATGCATCAAGTAAGAAGTAACCGACGATGGACAAGCCATTGCCTGCCGAAGGCAGACTAGCGCCGCAGGCCAAGGTAGGTACGCCAGGCGCGGATTGGAGGAACAGGCAGCGAGACATCGCGAAGCCTGTTACGACAAGACGCGGTCTGGCGTAAACCTACCTTGTCTTATTTTTCTACTCTCAGGGCCTTGGTACATCCAAACCTGGAAATACTCATCGTATTTCTTTGTACAAGATGAAACAAATTTGTTATTGAGAACAGCAAAACCGAAGGCGCTCTCCCTTGTCTAATGCAATCGCGGACACTGCTTCCAGGTCTACCGCCCCAACGAGTGCCGGGATGTCTTGCTACTGAGCGTAAGGGAGGAACATTGCCAGGAACTGGATGGCGTGCTGAAGGACCCCGGCCTGCGACAGGTAGGACGGACTGTTTGCAGCACGCAGAATTATTTGGAACTTTTTTGCTGCTTATAGTGTTTAGAATTGTTTTTTTTTTTTTCACATCAACTGCAATTCTACAATGCATTAAGAGGGGACCCTAGTACGCTTCGACTAAAACCCACTAAGGTAGTAATTTCGACGCGTCTTAACAGAATAATCCTATCTGCCAGGGTAGATCCAAGACAATCCTAACTGTCAGAGCTGATCCAAGACAATCCTGACTTTGCGTGTCAATTCAGAACTATCCTTACTGCACATCACGCGAAAAGCGGTCTTTTCTCAAAGTCCGTGACGCCAACATACTTCTAATAATTACTCGCAGCAGGGCTCATTACAAAGTTTCATCCTTATATAAATAGATAAGTGGACATTATATTTCAGATAAATCGAGATTCTCTGATTTGCAGTGAAGACACTTCATGACCACTTTTAGGTACCTCGGCAGTTAGGGTAGTTTTAAATCTGAACTGATAGTTAGGATTGTCTTCGAACGGCTCTGGCAGTTCGGATTGTATTGGATCTGCTCTGACAGTTAGGATTATTCTATAAGGACGCGTCGATTTTGGCCATTTGTTAGCCCTTTTATGAATTCCCACAGTATTAAATTCAAAATGTTAAACAGTTTCTGAGAAATGTTCCACTTTGAAACCAATTGAAACCCCTGTATCTGAAATCTTTAAAGCACATTTCCAAATTAAAAAAGTTGAAATCACTATTGTTGTCCATTTTTTCACTTGGGTCGAAGCGTTCAAGGTACCTAAGAAGTACTTAAACGTTAAGTCAGAATCAAACCTTAATTTTTCGTAGTGACTATTCGCACCATGGTGCGGATAGATATGGTAATGTTAATCCGCACCACTGGTGCCGCCAACCAACACAGTACTATTCGCACCACCAGTGGTGCGAATATTAAAAATAAGGAAATTTGCACCATTTGTATTTGTACCATCGGGGTTCCCCAAAGTGTTAACATTTGAATTTGATGTATTTGAATTGGAGCTGTTCATTTTTCTCCTCTCACTTCTACCTTTAACAAAGAGACAATAGTTTGCCTTCTGAAAGGCATGCAGTCTCTTCTCGAAGTCTGCGTAAGAGTGCACCAGCCTCATCTCGGCCCCTACCCGAAAGACCTTTAGGGGGTGGTGCGGATAGTATTTTAAGGGTTGGTCGCACCAGTGGTGTTAATTGTGAAGGTATTTTTATTTGCACCAGCCGCATCCCGGCCCCTACCCGAAAGACCTTTGGGGGGTGGTGCGGATAGTATATTCAGGGTAAATCGCACCGGTGGTGCAATTTAAGAAGATATTTTTATTCGCACCAGCCCCCTGGTGCGATTAGCTATTTATTAGTTGATAGCACCACTTCGTGGTGTGAATAGTATACAAGATTGTATTGGCACCACCTGGTGCCAATAAATATAGCCTTAATTTTTCCAGTTTAGTCTTAACTTCACGTTCCTCCGCGCAGGTTATCACCTTACTGCTTGCATTACAGTCCCCTCTCCGTTGTTTGGAGACAACTAGTGGAATAGCTGTACTCTTGGACAACTGATCCAAAAACCTACCGTAACCCCCATCCGGCTTTGCAGGTGAGGCGGCTGGAAGGAGTGAACTGCACCAAGCGACCCAACTGGTGCGAGGCGCTGTTGCAGCGCGTGGCCCCACACGTGGAGTGGCTTTCGGTCGAGAATGCTCTCCGCAGACACTTTGAAGTGATTCAGCAAATGCCTTCACTACGCTACTTGCATGTCCATGCTGAAGATATGGCCATGGAGGTTGCCCCGGCACTGCCTCTGCAATTGGTGGACCTGAAAGTGGTGAACGTCTCCAAGCAACACCTGCTGTCAGTGCAGCGCATGCCCAACCTGCGCAAGCTCACCTTGAATTGGCATAAAAGGCCGCTGGACGTGACATTCCCCCCGCTGCCGGAGGGCCACCGCGGCCTGCAGTGGCTCTGGGTGGCTCTCCATCCGGTGTCCACCGTACTGTCGCTGGCCAAGGCCCACGCCGCCACGCTGCAGGAACTGCGAATTTTGTGCGCCTCGGAGGGGGACTCGAAGTGGCACTTCAAGGACCTGGCGGAGGGGCTGCGCCAGTGCGGGCTGGTGGCGTTGAGGCGCGTCGTGCTGCTGCGCGGGGTTGCTCCAGGCTTCCCCGACGACAAGCTGCCCCACACCAAGGACTCGTGCACGACGCAGAAGAACGCCATCTGGGACGAACTGGTGGTGGCCAGCACGATGCAGACCGTCAAGGTTCTATGTAGCGAGTGCGATAAATGCCCCGATTTCCCTGAGCTAGGGAAATTCGTCTGGATCGCCAAGTAATTAGGCGGTGAGTTTTGGGAAATGTGCATCTGTCAGGAATTTCTAGGAGAATATCCGTTTGTTTTTGAGTTCGTCGATTCTTTTTTTTTTCTGTGGTGACCCAGTTCCCTCTGCTCGGGCCTTCTTTATGTTTACAATTACTGAACAACAATTTCCTTTTCATCACATATTGTCAAATATTGCACCAGCTCCTCTGCACAGTTAATGACCGACATCTTAACCAGTGTTCAAGTGTCCATGCAGTGTCATGACGACATCAAGAATTGTTATTAGCGCAACTATTGTATCAAGAAACACAAACAATAAAGATTTTAGTGCAATGTTGTTTCATTTCTTTAGTGTTTCACAATACTTGCTTCACTGAAAGGTAGCACAGCAACGTTTTTAACTCAGTTACGGGAGTTCACGGATGATCGAGAAAACGTTCTAATTTGAACGACTGTGACCGCCATCGAGAGGGAATTCACTACCTAAAATGCTCAACCAATTAATTACCATTATCATTTTTAAAGTATTTTTTTCAGTTTTTCAGTTTCCGTTATAATACACGTGAAGGCCGAAAAACTGAAAAACGGAACTTCATGGCAAGGAAAGTAAAATCATTTTACTACGTCTTCCTGCTAATATACCGTTGGATGGTGAAAATATCAACGGAAATCCTATACATCATTCGAAAAATTCCTATGCGTTTCGTTCTTTTTCTCATCCTAATGCTGTCATGAAAATCAAAACCGAGTACGGGAATTCGATTTCTATAACTGCACTCTAAATGTCTTACGAAGGAATTTCCCATATTACGAAGGAAATGGCGCAAGCATAATACGAAGGTGGTTTTTCTTCGTTTTACGAAGGTTTTTCTATGTATCTTACAATGAAAAAGCTAAAAGGATTCGTATTACGAGGGGATATTGCTTCGTATTGTGCTTGCGCCGAATTCACTGTAACATACGAATAGCATAGGTCAAATTTCATTGTAAGACATTAAGAGTGTGGTTATAGTAGTTTGTGCAGGCGTGTGATGCGATTTTACACTATTTCGACGCCTTCTAGTAGAATAATCGTAACTATCAGAGCCCTAAGACAATCCTCACTGTCTGAGCAGATTTAGAACTCTCCTAACTGTAGAGGTACCCGAAAGTGTTCAGTAACTATCTTCACTGCAAATCAGTGAATAACGATCTCTGAATTACAATGTCCACGTCTTTATAAACAGATGAAACTTTTGAACAAGTCCTTCGGCAAGCAGTTAAATTAAGTATTTTGGCGTCACGGACACTGGTAGCCAACGAATGTGACGTCATATTCGTTCGAATGTGAATTCTGTCAAATTCGTTTGAATATGATGTCACATTTGGTTGATTCTTCATCAACATTCAACCTAATATGACACTCTAATTATACGGCCGAGTCAGTTTCAAACGAACGTGACACGTGAGTATTTTCCGGTGAGACAGTTAGGGTAAGGTGCCCAGTGATGTCATGTTCGAAAGTTGTTTTAAAACATTTAGTGTGAAGAAATTTGTGCAAACTTGATATGAACTAAGTACATATGTTTATTACCAATCATTTTAGCAGATGATACCTTTACTACTTAAAAACGTACTTAGAACAACACAAAACACTTAAAGGTGTCAGCTAGCTTTTACTCCAGAGTCCAGAAACCAAGGCTGCATCCTAACAATAATTGGGGGCTGGCTGCCCGGGTGGGATGGTGAGTGAATGGAAGCGCAGCCTGTGCGACGCATCGACAACTCCTCCTCCGGGTACAGCGCGAGCGGCACCGGCCAACAATGCCCTCCCCCCTCTCGCACAGTCCCTCCCCGGGTACAGCGCACAGAGCAGCAACAATGCCTCTCGGCACGGCTCAGCGCGCTCGGGGCCTTGCACTGTCAGAAAATTCCGAAAAAAAAAATGGAGAAATCATGGAGTTTTTCCGAAACTTCTGCATGGAGCTCTCCATAAATGCAAATTCTGGGCTTTCTCCGAAAAATTTCGGAATTTTGAACAAAAATGCATGCTGCACTATCACTAAAACACGAAAAAAAGGTTTGCAACCAGTTAAAAATTGAGGGAAGGGTGAACCCCTACTTCTTGAGCTCAGTTTTCATAATATTAAGGGAAAGCTACAGGATATAAGTCAAATGAGCTCGAATGAGGTTGTCCCTTCTTTGATCATATCAGACCAAAAAAATGCTTCAGCGAAGTCCTCTTTAATGTATCTAAGAAAAGACTTGCAATCCGGACCCAAGGAATGCTCCGAAGAACATCTGTATAAGCCTTGAGAAAATCTCTCCGAAAAAAAATGGAAAATGAATGGAGTCTCTATGAACGTGATTATAGGGTTTTTCTCCATAAAATTTCGGAGCTAATTTCTAACAGTGTGTAATTGGGCTATCTATTTTATTTCATACACAATTCTAAATAATCCCGAACTACTTTCTAAAAGAAAACCAATCATCTGCTTTCATTAACGTTCGTTAAATGAGATTTTTTGCTTTACTTTCTCAGGTACAAAGAAGAAGCTTCATATACGCTCAGACTCGATATTGACTTTTATTTTAGTACATGGTATTGACATTTTGTCGATAGAACCACTGGGTTTTTGTGCAACAGTAATAAGTTCTTGTCGCTTCTGTTCTTATTTTCTACTCTTTTGCACTCTGAGAAAAAATGACGGTAAATCCTGGATAATTTTTTTGCCAAACATTACCGTACTTCAAAAACCAGTATCCACCGTACAGTCTACAGTATTTACCGTACTTGTTTTACAAAATATTCCGTAGTTTTTATAACAGAAGTTACCGTTCTTTCGTACAGTCCATGCCGTAGGAAGGACCAGATCTGGTCCCAGCAAAGGCCGCTCCAAAGAAATGTCCACATCAGGATCTTGAAAAAAGGGGGTCGACCGACTGAAAAAATTTATTGCACCTTTCGATAGGTCTCGTCAAGACCTTTTCAACGAGTGGTCGGAAGGGGAGTCCAGGAGCCCGACTTCAGCAGTTACGTACACTGTTAAAAATAATCGTAAATTTACGACATTTTGTAAAACAATTAGGTCGTTTTTAAACGACATATTTTGTTACGACTCAAGTCGTAAATATACGACTTGAGTCGTAAATTTACGACATATTTGTCGCTAATTTTGATAGCGAGACGTTCCGTTTTGAAACGAATTAAGTCGTAAATTTACAACTTAATCGTAAGTTTACGAACGATCGTAATTTATCTATGGAATAAGTTGTGCAGTTATGACTTTAGTCGTACATTTACGAACCTTTTCGTAAATTTGTGTAATGAATCGTAAATGAACGACACAAATCGTAAATAAACGAGCAAAATTGCAACTTTTCATCTACTTTTCGGGAATTTCAGATTTCAAAATATGTAATCGCGATTGCGACATTGTCGTAGAGAAATGATTTTTTAGTCGTTCAGTTACGACGAAGTAGTTTCAGAACGATTTCTGTCGCTATCAAAATTAGCGACGTTTTTGTCGCTAATTTACGACAAAATTTCTAACAGTGTACATCAGAATCTTGAAAAACGAGGGTCGACCGACTGAAATAAATTATAGCAGTTTTTGATAGGTATTAAAAGTACGGGATTGCCGGGTAAAAAAGTACGGGGTTCCCTGTAAAAAAAGTACGGTATTGCCTGTGAAAAAAACGACGGTATTGCCTGTTAAAAAAAGTACGGTGAAGTCTGGAGTAATCAGTACAGGATTTACCGTGATCTTTTCTCGCAGTTTGTTAGTCCTCATTGACAAACAAAATTCCCGAAAATTCCTGTATAATTTTATCCAGTAAACTGTTTATTTGTAAGAAGAAAGTATCACACATATCTGTTAGGCTACCTGGTTACTGATGATTAAGTCCACAGAAGGCTGAGAGTGTGTTACAAAGGAAATATTACTTCATGATATGGTTGCACAAATCTTTTCGTCCTTCAAAGAAATGGTATTCGTTTTCTTCTTGAGGTTTTTTGAGTGCACATTTAAGTTTAACGTTCGTTGGAGCATTGTATCACATTCGTTGCAACGCGATGTCACGTCTCTGCCCATGCCCACTCCCGACCCGGAAGCAGACAAACTGTTGCGCATTCCCACAATGGCTCGCATTGGATCGCATAATATAGGGTCATAAAGTAAACCTTGTTACGACCTGTTCCCCACACTCGGCCACTCCACGGTTACCTCCGACGCGGCGAAATCCCGGTCGAGTAGAGGACGGAGGCTGGTTACGCATAGCGCTTTGACGTGTCCAACAACCGGGTAGTCCGTGCTGATGATCTGTGGCGGGAATGTCTCGAACGGAAGTCAGTAAAGATTCACCGGTCGGGCTGGTTTGATTCGCAGTATGTAAGTGAATGGTCGGAACATTTGGGGAATGTCTATTCATAAGGGGACGCGTTTGGGGAAAGGGGAGAAACCTGCTCCGCGTGACACTGCAGTATATGGTGGGGTGGGGGAGTATTCTTACCTGCGTAGTGTGATTAATGGACGCACCCCGATTCTCTTCAGCTTGAATTTCAGCTGTTAGTTTTATCAGAGCCGGAAATGTGAAGAGCAAGAAATCAATAACCGAGACAGATTAAAATTCGGCCCGTTTTGGAGGATCTGACATGTTCAAGTCAGATTTCGACCTTAAATTATGTTTTGAATTCGAACTTAACACTCACAGTCAATGAGTCAGCGATATTTGGCATTGGTTTCCGGAGTCTGTTCTTCCTCGTTACTTTCTCTCTAAGTTCTGCCAGAAGTAGCGTGAATTAGGGATGTACCATCTTTCCGACTTCTACTTAACTACGAACAGCCTGACCTAGCCTTCGTCTCTGACTTCCGCAGTCTTTAATTCCGGTTGCCAGGAAGAGTAAGACGCGCGGCTGAACCATCCGTTTGTGAGTTGAAGATGTTATTGTTACGATAGGAAGGTTCTCTGCATAGACTGCAGAGGCTCAAAAACCTACAAACGAAGGAAATTAGAGGATCGTCGGGTCGAGCTCGTCATCAGAGGTCCGCCTCAGCACGAGAGCACCGTTCATGATCCCAGACGCCCGCAACCGCAAGCGTTTGGGCACAATAATATTGTTGCTCAGAAATTGATTCCGGAGCCAGTTTTTCAGTTTATTCTGACTCCAAACACGGCATTCTAGTCATCGCCGCTTGAAGCCCACGTGGAGGAACTGAATCGGAACTGGCGCCGGCAGCTTGGCAGACTGTTACGAGTGGATTAGATGAAGAGTCATTTCCGAAGCGTATCTCCTCTCGAAGCACTTTTGTCGGTTCCGGACACTTCGTCACAGAACAGAAAGTGACAATAAATGTTCGACATTTCTTCTGAAAACCGGGCTTATATCTACTCCCTTTCCTTCTAACTTCCTGTTCTGTTCTTCTTTTGTTCTGCGGCGACGACTAGAATGCTCTTCACACACGGCGTCAAGCATGCGTCTGAAAGTCTGTTCTCGGAAGCCAGGTTTGTAGTGCATTAATGAGTTTTCGCAGGTCTAGGCGACGAACACCAAGCGCTGAACATTCCTACCACTCACGCCCTTAACACTCCGCGGCACACGGGGATCGGGTCGGACTTCCGCATTTACATTGCCGACCGTTTCCGAGTTCCGCTCCGCAGCTGTATCCACTCCACTCCGACATAGTCTGCTCCAGAATGCCGCCGAAGAAGAGATCGCAGTCGACGCCGACCGGCGGGACTGACAAGAGGTCCAAACAGAGCAGCAGCCCGTCGCAGGAGCAACCGGAACCGTCGTCATCGGAAAGGTAAGTAGTAGACACTTCTAGCAGGGCCTGAAGTGAAGAACAAGAAGAAGAACAATGACCGGAAACAGTTCAAGAAATCGGCCTTTTGCGGGGGTTTTGGCAGGTTTAAATCAAATTGTATTACAAAATTAAGCTTCCTTGAATTTTTGGATTGAGAACTAGGGGTACGCGCCGTTTAGTCTGGGCGCGTAGTGTGGCTGAGCGATGCGAATTGACATGGTTTGTGCACTTTGGACTTTGCTTGAGAAGAAGAAATGTGCATCTTAAGGACTCATATTGAGTGAACTTTGGACCAGGGGTACAAATGGAAGTGATTTTCGTTATCAGAACACCAAAAACTGCTGGGATCAATGCCAAACTCGATTTAAAAATTTTGGTCCAAAATTGGTTAAAATTCGGTTAAATGTGAGTCTGGGAAAAGTTTGAAGGTCATTTTTGAGTTCAGCACACCAAAAACTGCAGGAAACAATATTAAACTCGACTTGAAAATTTTGGTCCAAAATGACCTAATTTGGGATGAAAATATAAGTCTGGAGTCGAAATGAGAGTGATTTTCGTTATCAGCACATCAAAAACTGCTGGGATCAATGTCAAACTCGATTTAAAAATTTTGGTCCAAAATTGGTCAAAATTCGGGTAAGTGTGAGTCTGGGAAAATTTTGGAAGTCATTTTTGAGTTCAGCACACCAAAAACTGCAGAAAACAATATAAGACTCGACTTGAAAATTTTGGTCCAAACTGACCTCGTTTCGGATGAAAATATAAGTCTGATGTCAAAATGGAAGTGATTTTTGCTATCAGCACTCAAAAAACTGCAAGAATCAATGTGCAATTCAATTTGAAAAATTTGACCCAAAATCGGTTAAATTTTGGGTCTGGGGACTATTTAGAAGTCAATATTGAAGTCAGCGCACTGAAAACTGCAGGGAAACGCATGACTCTCAAATTAGAAAGTTTCGCCCCAAATTGCGTAGCTCTAGGTGAAAGTGTAGGTTTGGCATTGAAATAAATGTAGCTTTTGTGACTAGTACACTGAAATCTACAAACAACTATCTAGACTCAATTTCTGTACATTCCTACACTGTCTTCATGAAGCACCCTCTGTCATCACCAATTCCCTGATGCCACACCAATGTGAATCCCTCAGTCGAGTAACATTCAATTGCCAGCATTGAATCGCTTAATTGGTTACTCGTATTATTGGGTCACTATTCGATATCTCTTTTTTCTTAACTAATGAATTCTCAATTTTATAAGTAATATCTATGAAACATTTTGTCATTCTTTCATTGTGAACCAGTGAATAAAACAATATTGATTGGCATACGTTATCACAGTTAATATTAAGAGAGTCAGTTTAGGGTAGGCTGATCTGAACCAGTTAACGGGGACCAATTATTGTCAAATCCAGTGATTCGTCTCATAGAGTCCAATGCCAAGGCTACCCAAGGCTTAATGAACCGACACAATTTATCTTACTCAGGTATGCAATTCTGAGTAGTACCAGTTATATTGACTTCAGTGAAGTGAAAGGAATCGTCTCATTAAATCCATTCACTAATTCACTCACCGCTCAAAACCTGAGTCGTCTCTTTGAACCCAATATCAATTCAAACTCTATTAGGATTAAATATACACAACCATACATTGATTCTATTAATAAACACATGTTAGTACTTTGGCACTCTTGTCAGCCTGCAGCATTGCAATAGAATGTATTTCTCGAGTCCAAACTAAGTATGCCTGCTAATGTCAACACAAGTTATTTATGCATTTCCCTGATTTCCTCTACTATGAAAATTTAAAAAAGAGGATTACACTATAGAAAATGAAACAAGTAGATGCCCACAATACAAAAGGTCAAAATAAAAACATTCTTTTTACACTGCTCTGTCAAAGTGCACTGACCTGAAGAAGATTCCCCTCGAAAGGGGGAGGGGCGAAGGGGAACGAAACACGTAAATCATTTTCACTGCCATTCTCCATATTTCGCTGTGTTGATACTCTAAAAGGGTTTTAATCATTCTAGAATGTGGAAAAACTATGGCCGATCTCATTTCCAAACCCTTCTGCTCGTTATTTTGTTTTATTTGCTTATTTGCTTCTGTCCCGTATTTGAGAGCCGCGGCCGCAGGTATGAGAAATTCGTGAGTGCTGAGTGCTGCCAACCTAACCATGCTAATAACCTGATTCAAAAGTATGTTTTGAATATTTCAAACGATACTAAACAACGATTTGAAACAAACTCGTGTTGGGGGGTACTAAGGCGACGTTAAATACGAAATCTTGAAACTATAGCCACTGTAGTTGCTGAGAATCGTTGGTGAGTACAAACAGACTCACAGACAGACAGACAGACAGACAGACGCACGACCAGTCACTTTTCAGCGCGCCCAAACACGGCAAGGGCTTCGCTATCGCTCAGCCAATAAACATTCGTCATCAAGAACTAAGCGTAATTTGGCAACTGTTTCCGGCGTATGCTTCACTCTAGGCGCTGCTAGAAGTGTCTGTTCGGAATCTTAAATCTGCTCGTGCAATGCATTTCGACGCGTCATATTAGAATAATCGTAGCTGCTAGAGACAATCCAAATTGTTAGTGTCGATTTAGAACTATCATAACTGCACGTGAAGTGATAACCGGTCTTCTCTCAAAGCCCGTTACGCTAACATACTTCATAAAATTACTTGCCGAAGAGCATGTTGAAAAGTTTCATCCTTCATCCTTTTATACGTGGACATTCACTGATTTACAGTGAAGATAGTTCATGGACACTTTGAGGCACCTCTGCAATTAGGGTAGATCTGAATCTGCACTGACAGTTAGCATTGTGTCTTGGATCTGCTCTGACAGTTAGGATCATCTTAGATCTATTTTAGATCTAATTTCTAAATTCTAATTTAGGTTCCATTTTGTCTATTTTCGGGGATAACCTAAGATATCTTCAGGAGTATTTTGCTAATATCTGTGGTGTTCAAGGATTGCCATCTTCAATATTTTGCGGACAGTTGGAGTGCCTCCTTACGCCCCCTCATTCCAGGAACGTGATATCACGTTGAAACAAACGTGGCACAATGTCACGTTGGTTTGAGCATTGTGTCACATTCGTTGGGATGTGACTTAGATAAAGTACGGACGGAACCTCGTCTCGTCAACGAGTTGCCTGGACCGTCTGTACCTGCCCTAAGACGGAGCGTCGTACTTTTTTTCCGTATCCGGTTACATGAGTTGTCTTGGGACAGATACGGACGTTTTGTACGAGAAAGAATGCATCTTTACCTGATGCGACCTTATACGTGACAAGGTTCCCTCTGAAGAAACAAGTGCTTCGTTAATCCATCTTAAAGAATAATTCGTTCAAGTTCTACAAAATTATCGTAGAATTTGCGAATGTTGTGAAAAAACATTCCAACGTATATACGTTGTGGTGCGAGTTTGTCGTAGGTTTACGAATGTTTTGTTATTTTTGGTATTAGTAATAATTGAAAGAAATTTTCTCTGTACATATTCGTAATTTTACGATAAATGTTCCGAAAAGTAATTCGTTACTCTACGAAGAACTTGTGAAGTTTTGAAGCTTTTGAGCTGTTTTTGACCATTTTAAAAAGTTAACGAACAATTCCTTTTCAGTGTTTTACGAGGACTTTGTATTTTGACTCTTACGAGCTCTTTTACGAAGTATTCGTAGCGGAATATGTCGTTATGTTACGAAAACGTTTTCAGTGTAACTGGCAAAGAGTGTGCTCACCAGCTTTAGGGTCAGAAACAACTTCCACTCACTCCAAGCTTTGTAATGCCTGTCTGTTGCCTTTTTAGTGTGCCAATGGACTCGGAGCCCATGATTGTTAGGGATGAACTGTCAAGTCCCCAGCCGGCTGACCCTCTTATCGGTGCCACTCAACAAACCCAGTCCATGTAAGTAATTACTTCTTCGGCCGTTTTTCCAATTGGAAAAAATACGATTTCAAGAAATCCTAGGAGTCACGAAGTCAATTTGGGTAGGAGTGTGGGGAAAGCAAAAAAGTTATGTAAAAGGTAGGGGGGTGGCTCAAGGATGGCTACGAATGGCAGTGGTACCAATGTGGTCGATGTGCCACCCGTCAAAATTTAACCTTGGCAATAAAGAGAAATCAAAATGCCGGGAAATTCGAAAAATTCCAATGCTAATGTATTCCACAGTGATCCGACAAAGGAACATCTTTGAAGTCCATCATTATGAAAATTTTGGTTGCAGAAAGAAGGCAGTTAATTAATTTTCGCGGGTTGGCAACAATTTTGTCGGCGTCTGCGCCCTTGCGAAAATCGCGAAGCTGAAAACACGAGTATAGTCGCGCATTAAAACCACCCCTCCATTGTTGCTGACGTTGAATTGTTTGGCTTGTTTCAAAAGGCTACGGTTCTCTAGTCATGTTTTCTTCAATTCTGTGTAATAGTTCTCACTCACAACGTAGCAACACCACGACGGTTGGCTTGACAAACTTTATAATCTCGAGAGGGACTCGAAACGCGGGTGAGTCTTGTTCGAAGAACATGAGCACTGAAAGTCGCGAGGTGGAGCGAAGTGATCATGGTGCTAACTGAATCAGAAGTACCATCAAACCTGGCTAAAAGGAGCAGCTATATGATCAGCTTATTCAAAAAGAGACTAAAAGTCTTAAAGCGACTCTTAAAAGATAATTCACAGATGCATGTGCACAGGTACGCAGTTAAATTGCTCAATTCACTCCGATTTGAAGAGTAACAAAAATTTTCAACAAAACAACAGCAAAAACAACAACGCAGCGCTGCGGGATTGGTGCGGGACACTCTCTTAAAAAGTCACTGGCCGGCCGGCCGATCCAAATGGCCACGTTCGAAACGACACCAATTCTATTGTTGCATCTTGTCTACCTGCAGTCAAAGAAATTTTTCATTTCGAACGTGCTATTTCAGCTTTTGGAGTAAGCTGTACAGACCCAAAAAGAAGCTCCGCTATTGGTCCGGCTCGGCTCGGCTCTCCCCACTCCCTTTTTTAGGCACGAAGTAGCCTTATAGTATACCCAAGATTCAGCCGGCCCGAGATTCGATTTGTGTGGCCCTTTATGCATTTCGGAAATTTTCTATACGATTTTAATGAGATTTTGCAGACTTGTAGATCTTTGAACGCTGATTCTGATGCTGAAATCTGGTTAAAAATTTGGTGGCCAATTTTGAGAAATTTGCTGTCAAAATCGCCGTTTCCATGGCAAAACTCGACTCGTCAGAGGAAAAAAAAAGGGAGTGGGGGGAGCCGAGCCGAGCCGGACCAATAGCGGAGCTTCTTTTGGGGTCTGTACAGCTTACTCCAAAAGCTGAAATAGCACGTTCGAAATGAAAAATTTCTTTGACTGCAGGTAGACAAGATGCAACAATAGAATTGGTGTCGTTTCGAACGTGGCCATTTGGATCTGCCGGCCGGCCAGTGACTTTTTATGAGAGTGTCCCGCACCTCTGCGTTGTTGTTTTTGTTGTTGTTTTGTTGAAAATTTTTGTTACTCTTCAAATCGGAGTGAATTGAGCCATTTAACTGCGTACCTGTGCACATGCATCTGTGAATTATCTTTCCTTAATGCAGTTTAAGAGTCGCTTTAAGACTTAGTCTCTTTTTGAATAAGCTGGTCATGTAGCTGCTCCTTTTAGCCAGGTTTGATGGTACTTCTGATTCAGTTAGCACCAAGATCACTTCGCTCCACCTCGCGACTTTCAGTGCTCATGTTCCTCGAACAAGACTCACCCGCGTTTCGAGACCATCCCTCTCGAGTTTATAAAGTTTGTCAAGCCAACCGTCGTGGTGCTGCTACGTTGTGAGTGAGAACTATTACACAGAATTGAAGAAAACATGACAAGAGAATCGTAGCCTTTTGAAACAAGCCAAACAATTCAACGTCAGCAACAATGGAGGGGCAGTTTTAATGCGCGACTATACTCGTGTTTTCAGCTTCGCGATTTTCGCAAGGGCGCAGACGCCGACAAAATTGTTGCCAACCCGCGAAAATTAGTTTACTGCCTTCTTTATCTGCTACCAAAATTTTCATAATGATGGACTTCAAAGACGTTCCTTTGTCAGATCACTGTGGAATACATTAGGATTGGAATTTTTCGAATTTCCCGGCATTTTGCTTTCTCTTTATTGCCAAGGTTAAATTTTGACGGGTGGCACATCGACCACATTACCACTGCCGTTCGTAGCCACCCTTGAGCCACCCCCTACCTTTTACATAACTTTTTTGCTTTCCCCACACTCCTACCCAAATTAACTTCGTGACTCCTAGGATTTCTTGAAATCGTATTTTTTTTCCTTTGACGAGTCGAGTTTTGCCATGGAAACGGCGATTTTGACAGCAAATTTCTCAAAATTGGCCGTTGACTTTTTAACCACATTTCGGCATCAGAATCAGCGTTCAAAGTTCTACAAGTCTGCAAAATCTCATTAAAATCGTATAGAAAATTTCCGAAATGCATAAAGGGCCACACAAATCGAATCTCGGGCCGGCTGAATCCTGGGTATACTATAAGGCTACTTCGTGCCTAAAAACGCAATGGATCGAAAGAGGAACGAAATGTTTGTGGCAAGACTGCTTTGTTTGCAAAATGCCGAATACCGAACTAATATACCATAGCTATCTCTTAGCCAAACAATGTTTCAGGTAATATTTCACACAAGCACTTCCCTTCCCTCTGCGTCCAAACCCTCCTGGCTCCAGAATTAGAGCGCGCCGTATGCTCGTGGCTACTCAGAGTCAAACTGAAGATATTTTTACTTAGTGAACGGCATACAGGACATGAGCCCCGTCCCGCTTGAGCCCCGATGGTCTGAGCCCGGACCTGAGCCCCAATTTGAGCCCCATTTGAGC
Organism: Thrips palmi; assembly: GCF_012932325.1. Classification (NCBI taxonomy): domain Eukaryota; kingdom Metazoa; phylum Arthropoda; class Insecta; order Thysanoptera; family Thripidae; genus Thrips; species Thrips palmi. Next base: position 4,941,106 of record NW_023144625.1, on the reverse strand, counting down.
CCCGATATGAGCCCCGACCCAAGCCCCAATATCCAGAGCCCGGATTGAGCCCCTTAATAAGCCCCGTTTTAGCCCCACTTGAGCCCCGTGGCAATAAATCATGCAAAACTGCGTGGTTTCAGGACGCGGGGCTCAAATCGGGCTCAATCGGGGCTCAGATGGGGCTCAGGTCAGGGCTCAATCCGGGCGCTGTATATTGGGGCTTGGGTCGGGGCTCAAGTCGGGCGTCAACCCGGGCTCAGGTTGGGGCTCAGGTCCGGGCTCAGACCATCGGGGCTCAAACGGGACGGGGCTCATGTCCTGTATGCCTAGTGAACCTCCTTGCGTATCAAATACCCTATTTGGTTCCCCGAATTTACTGTGTGTCTCAAAGTTACATCATATGTTATTTACGGTTGCTGTAAGGTGAAAAATCTCTCTTCCTAAGTATATATGGCAGTGCTTTGGTTTTTGGTGATGTGGTTGCCTACTATGAAAAACTTTTACAGCCACAGACTGGACTCCCAACTCCCATTAGATCCAAAGTTATGAAGGTTTTAGTGTTATTTTAGTCATTTACTAAAAGTTCTCCTTGCAAAGAACCTAAAAGTTTACAGAGGAGTTTTTTTTATTGAAAAGCCCAATGGACATGCAAAAAAACTATCACAGCCGGATTTGACAGTATAGTATAGGGTAGCCGACTTTTTATTTTGGAAAATGTTTTTTCCTTTTTTTTTTACTAAATTTGGTAAAATTTTGATAATTTTTTTTTTGTTTTTTGAGAAAAACTCCTATTTGATGTTGGCCATTTGGAAATCCGGCTTTGCTACAAGAGAGGCATTGCAATAAAGAACTTGTAAATCAAAATTTAAGTCTCGACAACTTATGGTTCTTTGCAAGGAGAATTTGGTCCAACGACTAAATTTGTTACACGATCCTCAACAACTCAGAAACTAATGGGAGTTGGGTTCCTCAACTTAGGGTTTAAGTTCATCTTAAAGCAACTTAAGAAACCAAAATACAAACGTGATGCCACGATTATTTTGGAAAATGTTATTTCACATTTTGTCACAGGTTTTCTCGAACTAGGTCAGGCTCATGATGGTTGGACTTGACAGAGCCTAGGTAAAAAATCGGTTGTGGGTCACATTTAAAAAAAATGCATTTTTAAAATATTAATTTTGAACAAGCAGCCAAAGCAGCTAGCTGTGAGGCGTTTAAATGGGTTGGTTCGCCGAGATGTGGGAATTTGAGGCACGGGATTTCCAAGATTTTAATGTGCGGCTTTTCGGATGAAATTTTACAGGCTCATTCAAGATGGCTCTAGAATGGTCCCCAAGAAATATCAAAGTTTAATTCGTTCCAGTTTTGTTTCAATTGGCTTAAATGTTGAAAGCGTACTTTGGGTCGACGTTTGTTAGACGCGCGTCGACGTTTGTTACATTTGCGTCGACGTTCGTTACATTCAAGTGGTTTGGGTGGAATTTCAAAGTGGACAAAACTGACATCTATTTATAGAAATCGATTCGTCTGATCAGGACGAACAAAAAATCCTAACATATGTAATAGGCTTGGATGCGAAATAAACAAGTATTTAAGCTTCAAAAGTGCAGTAACAGGCGTCGACGCCGGGGTCCTGGCTGATTACATCCGATTACATCATTACACTTTATAAAAACCATCTATTTCGCAAGGAAATACCAAATTTACTTGTATGTAACAGACGCTGTATGGTGTAAATAGGTCAAATGAAGCGGCAAACATGACCTTGTTCCAGTATTTGAAAATGTTTATCCGGGGGAGGTCGAAATTACGCGTTGGCGATTACAGGTTTATGATAGCGAGTTACGGCAAAGCGACCTATTATCCTTGTTTTGAACCTACCATACTCCTGTAGAAGTATTTCCACCGTTGCAGTTTTGTTTAATATCAATTTCGAAGCCGAATAGGGTTGGCGCTTGGTTCGGTGCTGGCACAAAACACGCTTAGAGCCGCGAAATACAAGTGCCGGTAGCAAGTGACGCAATTCGCGGACAAAACTTTTCTTCCACTTTACGAACGAACGAATCGACTCAAGGTTTCGGGACTTAAGTTAAAATGTAGACTAAAGTGTCCACTCTCGAAAACACATAAAACTTTGGGTGTTTTAACGGCGTTATAAGGAATTAGACTTCACATTGTGTTTCAATCGGGGATTCGGACACCGACAAAACGGCCATTTTTGTACCTTTCCGGCGCTATATGTGGTACAAGAAGTCAAAAATTTTGACTGAAAACATGTACATGCCTTTCTCTGAAGGTGTTTTGTTGTTACATAAGGGGTATTTGCTGATAGGAAGTCCGTGCAAGTGGTAATTGAGCTAAATATCTTTGATTTCAAAATTTCCACATTTTGACGAACCAACCCAAATAAGATCCCTTGACTTTGTTTTGCAGCATAGCAGCCCCGTCTATCGTCCTCGTTTACTGAGCTACGGTCGTTTTGAAAACAGGCTGTTTTGGCCCACAATTGATTTTAAAACCAGTGGGGGTCAGCAATTTTTATAGCTACCCACGTGCCAAGCATTGTACAACTTTTGCCAAACTTTGGTTGACTTAAAGTCCTTCACCGATTACTACATACCTTAGTCGGCAAGGGCGATTTGCTCATTCATGGATTTGTAGCGGCCCGCCAAACAATATGGCCTACAGTTAATTCGTGACCCAGACCCAGAATTGATTTTTTACCTTACAGGAGCAGGATCATCCTCCCTTGTAAATTCATGACAAAGTTTCGACCAGCGAGCACTAAATCCTTTCTTCTTGATGCACTCTGTTGATCTGACGAGTTCCGTCGCAATCAACACCCGAACGTGATCCGTTGAGAGTCCAGCCTGTAAATGAAACGACGCGTGTTGTGTTGCGCAGGTTCTGGTGCCGGGACTGCGGCAAGGACGCCACGGAGGAGTGCGGCGACCTGAGCCACACACTGTGGTCGCAACGCAAGCGGCGCGCGGGGCAGGCGGTGCCCAAGCTGCAGCGGCTGCAGAACGCCGCGGCCTCGGCGCGCCAGGTGGTGCAGGCTCTGCAGGACGCCAGGGACGCCGTGGAGGCCCAGCTGGAGGCGTGGCGGTCCAGGCTGCGCCGCGTCGAGGAGACCGAGAAGCAGCTGTGGGCGGCGGCGGAGCAGGGCGGCGACCTGGAGGCGTTCCAGCTGGAGGGGCTGGAGCAGCTGCACGAGGCTGCCGTTCTGCTGGCGGACCGGAGCACGCTCAGCCTCAAGGTGGAGTCGCCAGGCAAGTGGAAGGCCGAGCTGCCGCTGGAGGCCGCCATGCGGAGCGTGTTCCTCCCACTGCGCTGCTCCTGCTGCACCACAACGGAAGCATCGTCAACGTAAGAAACGTCCCGCATCTCAAAGGAATAAGGAGGAGGGGGAAGGGGGGGGGGTAAAAATAAAATAGATTTTCGGCGTTTTCTTATTTTTAGCAGATGATACCTTTAGTAACGACTTAAACATTAACGTACCTAGAACACTACAAGACACTCAAAGGTGTCAGCTAGCTTTTACTCGGGAGTCCAGAAACCAACGCTGTATCCTAACAATAATAGGGGCTGGCTGGTGGGGCGGGCTGGTGAGTGAATGCGTGAAGCTCAGCTTGCGCGACGCATCGACAAGCCCTCCCCCGGGTACAGCGGCACCGGGCGTAAACAATGGCACTTCCTTCTCGCGCGCGACGGAACATTGACAATCCCTCCCCGGTACAGCACCAGCGGCACCGCGCCTAAACACTGACATCCCCTCACGGTCTATCTACACGATGCGCCAGCCACACCGCCTTCCTCGCGAGGCGAAGGAGGAAGGGAGAGGGGCCAAAACTAGACACACGACACCACCAGACAAGTATCATCTGCTTTCAGTAACGTTCGTTGAATGAGATTTTTTACTCTAAGGGCCTTGGTACACCCAAACCTGACCATACTCATCGTATTTCTTTGTTTTAGTATGAAGAAACTACACTGGTGAAACGAAGGCATTAAAATTATGCCCTTTAAGGGTGTAAACGATTTACGCCCTTAAAGGGCACAAATCGTTAACGCCTTTGGGAAGGGCAGTAAAATTTTGCTTCAACTTCCTTTACCACTCTAGAAACTGAAAAGCATGCATGGCACGCTCCCCCAGGGAGTAAACCACAAAGCACGCTCCTTCCTGGAGCGTGCTTGCCAAGCACGCTTCACAATAAAGCCTGCTTGCCAGGCACACTGCGAATGGCAGCATGTGAACCACTAGTTTAGAATGGTTTGATTCAGTGAATTTCGCTACTCCTTTGAATGATTCAAATGATTTGTTTATTTACTGAGAGTAGGGCAAGAGACTTGGTCTGCGTCACTGTACCAAAGCTTCATAACAACGACAGGCTATTTCTGCGATTAAAAAAGACGACATCTCACTAGTGTAAACATGGGACCACTGGTCCAATGTCTATGCTGTACAAACCACATAGGTCACAAGTGCAAACCTACAGGCTTGAAGACATGAATCATCCCAGATTCATTTTGCAGCTACACATAGCTAACCTCATGCTGTAGACAAGGGCACCAAAACTTGTTGCGAAGGAGACGTGCAGAGACGCGCCCCAGCCGAGGCCCAAGCTCGACAGTACACTTCTTCATACTTCCTCCACTTCTGCGGTCATAGCTGTCTTCATATTATAACTTGTCACATCAAAACAACGAAACAAAACGTCGCGAAAATGAGAAGAAATGTCATTTCTCGGCGTCCCGGCGGCCGCGGGTTTGTTGTTTTCGCGGCCGTGTCGTCTGCTGCGATGGCATTTGTTTTCCAGAGGTGCCAACCTACGAAAATACAACTTAAAACAATAGGCACGTTTTCTGAATGATAAATGATAAGTTACCTACCAAAAAATAAAAAGTCTGCGTCGGAAATTGAGCTCAAAATTTTCTTTTAAGTATTGGGTGATTTAGCCGGGAGCTAAGATCGCGGGTCTGGTAGTTCTTTTTTGGTCTTGGCGGTATGTAACTGCCCGACGGGTACTTTCGTGTACAGAAGGCTGTGGAGGGTTTAGTGTATTTTAGTGTTGCTTGTTGCTTTGGTTGCCAGAAACTTGAAAGCGTCTGTCTGGACACTGGATTGTACAAAGAGATTTGGATTCGTTTGGTTTGGTACTACCTAAAACATCTGAGATGGAAGGTACTATGGCTGAGACTCCTTATTGTTTACAAATTTTTGTCATTTAGCGGTTTAACCTGAATTTTTCATGTGTTCCAGCCGAAGTCAGAGCTAGTGTTCGGCTTCAAGAGGCAGCAGCCGATTTACTTATGAAAATCAAGCACACTTGTAGATCTACTCAAAAGGCTGTCGATTGTCTTGTTGACGGTGTTAATGGTGTTTTGAAAATCTACCTTGAAGTTGTAAAAGTAACTATTGAACAGTAGTGTTTCGTGAAGCCAGTTTATGCCTGTTTGTTTACACTTTTTTTTTCTTTTTAGGATCTGCTTCACAGGGAACTGTCTTGTATGGAAGGATACATTTCTCTCCGTAACATTACCTCCACTATTGATTCATTTCAGGATCAGTCAATCTTTGAAGGGTTAAGTACTTGTGCTGAAGTTGATTCTTATTTAAGAGAAACAAGTGGTGGTGAAGAAGTCATTTTGGAGCAGTCTGTGATCAAATATAAGATGGTCATGAGAAAAGGCCAACCAGTAAGAGTCCCAGCTGTATTTGGCTATTTTGTAAAATTCTTGCCCCAGCTGGAACAACTATTGAACTGCCCAGACATACTTGAATGTATTGACAATCCGTTGCCAGCTGAAGATGGTGTTTATAGGACTGTGTTAGACGGACTCTTTTACAAGTACCACCCAATTAAGCTCGAACATGGTCCCCAAACACTTGCTTTCTTAATGCACGTGGATGATGCTGAAATCTGTGACTCACTCAAGTCAGCAGCCAACAAACACAGTTTTCGGCTGATGTACTGGATGCTGGGTAACATTCATCCAAGCAAGCGTTCAGTATTAAAAGCTGTTAATCTACTAGCCATTGCTAATGCTAAAGTGGCAAAAAAGTATGGCAACAACTTCTTGTTAGGTGACTTTATTCATGCTATGAAATTGTTAGGCACTGAAGGTGTGGAATTTATTATCAATGGTAAACCAAGAAGATTTTATGGACTGTTGTTGTGTGCATGTTGTGACAATCCAGCAGCTGCAAATCTGGGTGGTTTCAAAGAAACCCATTCTGCAACTCACCCATGTCGGAATTGCATGGTTACTTCTTCTAAAATGTGTGATAGTTTCAAAGAGTCTATTCCCCTTCTGAGGAAGTTAGAAGATTATCAGAAACAATTGAAGCAGCTTATGGCTTTGAAAGGCAACAATGAAGTAGTTGATCAACCTGAGATTATTCATATTTATTCCCAACGAGGAGAAGAAGATTTAGAAGATGATGCCAATGGTGAGGATGTGCTTGAGGAGACAGACTTTAAAACTGCATCCAAAAATTTTGGAATCAATGGACCTAGCATACTATCTGAGGCCCCTTTTTTTGACTGTACTAAGTGTCTTCCGCAAGATCTGATGCATGTGGCCAATGAAGGTAATAGTATTGATTTCTTTATTTAGCTTGTAAAAGAGCGGTTTGCATTTCTAATTGGTCATTACTTACAGGTATTGTGGAAAATGTTTGCCGCCTGATTTTAAAGGATCTGTGTTTGCCTCCTGCTCCCAGACGCAAACCAATAATGGCGTTACAAGATCTGAACGAAACCATTCAAAAATTGTGTGACTTTGGTCATTTGAATGTCAGCAGGCCAGCAATAATCGAGAAAGGTCATATTACAGGTAGTAAACTTAAACAGAGCGCTTCACAGATGATGGTCTTGATGAGAGTTCTGCCTTTTATTGTTTATGGAAGACTCCCTGATGCAAAGCTGAATCTTGTTTTAAAGCTGAACCAGCTAATGGATGCTCTTCTGGCCTTTGAGTTTAATGAACCTGAAGTCAACTCATTAGAACCTATGATTGTGGACTTTGGCACCAAAATGAAAGAAGAATACCCAAAGCAAAGGACTTTGAAATTGCATAGTTTGTCTCATTTAAAAACCCAAACTAAGATGTTTGGGCCTCTTCGTCAGCAGACAAATTTCTGTTTTGAACGTATGCATGCCGAATTTACCAGCATTTTTCCAATCGTGAAGTCTATGAAGAACGCTCCTGTGACTGCAGCCACAAGACACTTGTGTAAGAGAAATTATGAAATTAAACAAGGCAAAGAGACTGGAAATTACTTATGTAGTAGGGATAAAATTGTAAGTCCTGAAGATGTGCCAGTTTCATCTTTGCCTGAAATGGCAAACATTCTCTCCAAGATTCCGAATCTTCTAGAAACTAGTTTGATATCAAGAGCGAAGGCCATTGAACGTAGAGGCAGCACGTGGGGAGAAGGTGTTTGTATTTTGGTTGACAAAGAGAACAATCTCTTCGGAAGAATTTCTAATGTTTATGTGTTGGAAGATAATGACATCTTAATCACATACAATCTTCTAATGACAAATTGGATCTCACAATACAATGCATTTGAAATTAAGCAATGCAGTCAAGAGAACTGTGTCATAAAATTATCTGAACTTCAGTACAAGTTTCCAATGTTAAGGTTTAGTTTTGGACTCCAGAGAGGCCTCAAAGCTTATATTTTACCTCAGAAACCCTTTGACAATTACTGCTAAATTGAAAGGTAAAGCAACTTCCATTTTCCTATCTTTTCTTCTCATTGTGTGAATGCTTCTGTATGTTTCCACCTCCATGTACTTTGGTTACATTTTGTGATGTGAATGGGTAAATTTTTGTACAGCTTTTTAATATAACATCTCTATTTCATTATAGGTAATCTCTCCAACTTGTTTATATATTGACATAAGAATGGAACACAACATAGCTTAGACAGACTAAATCTGCCATAAAAATTATAATAACAAACAAAAAGTATCACAGACTCAGCAATTCTGCAACTCAATGGCAAATGACTTAAAAATATTTGAATTCTTTGTTTAACATAGTAAGCTGCTACTGAGCGAGATATTACAACAATGTCAACTTAATGGTATGAATAATTTGGAAAGTCCCAGTCCAGCTGGTGCTTGTTAAATGTAAGTAAGGTTATTGTTTATAAAATATTGATTCTGGAAAAGAAAACATTAATTATCAATTTTGTTTCTGTTCTCTTATATTTTGCAGATGTGCCTGAAATTCACTTACATGTTTTCTTGGAGATCCTCTTAACAGCAGCAAAGAATTTCTTAAAGAAATTCCTCACACATGAATCAATTTGCTTCTTTTCTCCATGTAAAATATATTCTAAAGCCCTTAGCTGCTTCTTGTATTGCTCTGGATAAGCTACTTGATACACCAAGTAACTAGCTATGAGAAGAGCAGTGCATTGAAATGCTGTTGGCTCCTTGTGGGAGAATAAATAACCCCCATCAAACACCACTGATGCACTTTTAATATCTTTGTCGGTTACTGCCACAACAAGTGCTGGTGCCTGCGTCTGAGGTATGTCATTTAGAGGAGCAGCAGAGTTGTTATGTGCCTGTGTGTAAAGGTAAACTATTAGTGCTACAGTATTATTTAATTTTATTTTATTCTGCTATCATTTCTAACTTGATCTTAAATTGCAATGGTTTTTTCTTTTTGTTTAAGGTATCTGTGAATACTTACGTCCCATAACTGTACACAAGGAAAATCATTACGATTGTCATCCCTGAAGTATTCATTGATAGAAATGACTAACTTAATCTTTTGAAGCTCATCTTTGGGCTCTTCAAGAGATAAGATCATGCTCAGTGGTTTTACACTGTCATTGAAATTTTGCTCGATTAAAGTTAGTGACAAAGGAACCCTCGTGGAGTAATCAAACAGGAGCTGCAGCAGAGGAAGGTTCAACATAAATTATTACTTGCAAGGTGGGGTTTTTCTTTGGTTGATAGTGCTAGTGTGATATCATTGTCATTTTCTTACCATTTCAGTATTTTTCAGGAAGGGGTATGTCTCCATCATTTCTGTTGCTGAATGGCAGCGGGCATATTCTGCTCTTAGAAGTGGGCTAATCTGGATTGCATTCTGGACTGTAGCCTTGTTCATCACTGGCTGCCTTAAAATGTCATCAGCTTCTTCTGCTGTCAGCACCCTGAAAATAAACAAAGCCCTAGGTGAAATTTTTGTAAATTTTCAATTTGAATTTTTTTTTTCTGACTAGTATCAACTAACCGAGGGCCATCCACCAATTCTTCTTCAGTGTCTGTTTCATCTGCCTCTTGTGCAGCCCTTTTTGCAAGTAATCTTGGCAGTTTGTTTAGTTTGTAATTTCGAAGATTACGATTGCTGTCACTGAGCCTCTTAATAAGAAGTTTCTGTGAACAGGAAAGATGAAAAGTTATTACAGTCCTCTTATACTTATTACCTTAAACAGATAATACTTGCCTTGTACAAATAGATGTTTGGAGCCTTCATTGAAATTAGCCTATTAACCACTTGGCTGCGCAGGATATTGTGCTCTTTCCTTGTACAATACAGCCCTTTGGTAACGCTCAGAATGTGGGACTGGAGAAAACTGTTCATTCTTCGAGTATGGTTCTGCTTGATGTAAACTAAACCCTTGTTAATGCTCTCAATCAGCAGTTGAGGAAAAGGTGGTAGAACAGTATATATGGTAATTCTTTCCCCAATCAATCTTCTTCTCTGTATCAATTTAAGCGTTTATTAGTATTTCAAGTTGTAATGGACAACAGGCATTGAACATATGCAGGCTTACTTACTTTATTTGGCTTCCTCCTTTTAACTGTAGAAGCCTTTAAACAAATAATTTAACTTTGTTAATTTTTTAATGTATGATATTCAATGATTATACTTGAACTTCAGAGAATATTACCTTTGCAGTATCTTGTTGCTGCTTATCTGAACCTTGGATTTCTTGTGCATTTCCACAGACTGGGGACATTGGCAAAGAGAGAACGCTATCCTGAGTATCACCCGAACTACCTGCTTGTGCGTTTCTAGAGGCTGAAGGTGGAGTTGTAGGTGTAGAGAGAAGGTTTTCCAGTGGGCCATCTTTGCCACAATCAGTGAAATACAAAAACAAAATATAAGTGAAATTTGTATAGTAATAAATACTTCAATGAAAAACATGTCAATTAACACATTAGAACTTAAATAAATGTCTTTTAGGATTTTAAAATGTATATTGTATAAAGCCATTTGCTGTTATTACCTTCAGATGTATCATCTGTTATCTTTTTTGATTTAACGGCTCTAGGTAGTGAGACTCTCCTGCAATTCTCCTTGTCAGCTGTACCTGCTGGCAAATCATAAAACCATTACATAATTAGGTATTGTGTATCATCTCATATTGTCGAATGTTTTAGCAGCACCACTCACCTTTCCTTTTTGTGTTTTTTCGGGTTCTCAGTTTTGGAACTGGATCTACAGAGTGAAAATACATTTAATAAATACATTAGTTTTTAATTTCAATTATTAAAATTAAATTCTTTACTGTTGGAAAAAGTATGCTTACCTGCAATATTGAGAATTTCTTGCAGTCTCAGTCGGTTGGAGTTGAGGGCGGCAATACTTTCATTCTCATACCTGTCATCCTTCTCCGAATCAGATGACGATGAAACCTCATTAATGACCCTGTAATTCCATAAGAGCATACTTGTCATGGCAATAATCTGTAGAAAGCAGTCCATGTCACAAGGTCATATTTGTACTTCATTATTAGCAGCACTGAAGAGTCATGACTTTATTTACCTCTGAGACTTTGGTTTGGGTCTTGCAGTTGTACTTCCATGCTGGGATTTCTTTGTCATTAGCGGCATTGTAGCTTTACTTGTGCTTGGTGTACTTTCCTCTTGGTTTTGTCCCTGTGGAAGTTTCTTTGTGGTTGAGAAACTATTGAATCTGCTGTGTATGGTGTGGACTCCTATCTGGCTTAAGAACTCTCTATCTGAGTTACTGAAATAAGACATAGCTGTTAGTAATTCATCTCTACAATACTATGCTCATAGGAACTGAAGGAAGGATTTCCTTACCTGCTTGTGCAGGGTAATTCTGTCCGTGTGAAATGGTAATAATTTGTATTAAATCAAATGTTTATTGCAATTCCTGATAAATAATTAAAAAAATGAAATTTACCTGTTTGAGTTTGAGATCCAGAGACAATGGGCGTCTGGTCCACTGTCACCACATCAGACGAATCCTACATTGACAGACAACAAGGAAAGGTACAAAATCTCTCATTTCACGAAATTGAACCCAAGAACTGCTCACCTCGTACTTACCAAATCGAAGGCCGCGAAGAAAACCTTCACCACTAACCCGTCTTCTAAAGTGTCCCATGGCTCAACTTCCAAGTCCATGCTAAGGCGCGAGTTGAAGGTCTTGAAGGTCGGGTAGTGGGTCTGGCACCTTCGAAGCAGCACAGGGTCCCGGGAGCACAACTTTTCAAACTCCTCCCGAAGCGTACTCTCCTCTGCTGTGTCCAGCCTCAACAATTTCACCCGCCCCTCAAATTGCAACACTACTTCAATCATTTTCACCGCTAAGCCGCTGATCCGTAATTCTTCCACTTTCCAACGAGTTGGCGCCTCAACGGATTCAGCTGGTTCCCAGTGTAAGCGCAACAGAAAAGTAACACCAACCCACAAAGCGAAGAAAGAAAATGAGCCCGACAGCGAACCTAGCTCCCGGCTAAATCACCCAATACTTAAAAGAAAATTTTGAGCTCAATTTCCGACGCAGACTTTTTATTTTTTGGTAGGTAACTTATCATTTATCATTCAGAAAACGTGCCTATTGTTTTAAGTTGTATTTTCGTAGGTTGGCACCTCTGGAAAACAAATGCCATCGCAGCAGACGACACGGCCGCGAAAACAACAAACCCGCGGCCGCCGGGACGCCGAGAAATGACATTTCTTCTCATTTTCGCGACGTTTTGTTTCGTTGTTTTGATGTGACAAGTTATAATATGAAGACAGCTATGACCGCAGAAGTGGAGGAAGTATGAAGAAGTGTACTGTCGAGCTTGGGCCTCGGCTGGGGCGCGTCTCTGCACGTCTCCTTCGCAACAAGTTTTGGTGCCCTTGTCTACAGCATGAGGTTAGCTATGTGTAGCTGCAAAATGAATCTGGGATGATTCATGTCTTCAAGCCTGTAGGTTTGCACTTGTGACCTATGTGGTTTGTACAGCATAGACATTGGACCAGTGGTCCCATGTTTACACTAGTGAGATGTCGTCTTTTTTAATCGCAGAAATAGCCTGTCGTTGTTATGAAGCTTTGGTACAGTGACGCAGACCAAGTCTCTTGCCCTACTCTCAGTAAATAAACAAACCATTTGAATCATTCAAAGGAGTAGCGAAATTCACTGAATCAAACCATTCTAAACTAGTGGTTCACATGCTGCCATTCGCAGTGTGCCTGGCAAGCAGGCTTTATTGTGAAGCGTGCTTGGCAAGCACGCTCCAGGAAGGAGCGTGCTTTGTGGTTTACTCCCTGGGGGAGCGTGCCATGCATGCTTTTCATTTTCTAGAGCATTTACGCTCTTCCCAAGGGCATAAAACGATTTCTGCCCTTGGGAAGGGCGTAAAAGAGTGTCTATGCCTCAAAGGGCGTAATAGAGGACTTCAAAGAAGCTGTGGCCCGGAAGATGAACAAAAACGGAAGTAAGAAATTAAAGTATCTATGAGAAATATACGCTGCGCATGAGGGTCCTCAGCGTATATTTCTCCTGGAAACTGCAATTTCTTACTTCCGTTTTTGTTCTTCTTCTTCCGGGCCAGAGCTTCTTTGGAGTACTCTATTTTTGTGCCTTTGTTTTACCAGTTTAATTTGTTATTGAGAACCGCAAAACCGAACGTGTTCTCCTTTGTCCAATGCAATCGCGCATTCTGCTTCCAGGTCTACCACCCCAACGAGTGCCTGGATGTCTTGGAACTGAGCGAAAGGGAGGAACATTGCCAGGAACTGGATGACGTGCTCAAGGACGCCGGCCCGCGAAAGGTAAGGGAAGGTGGGGCACCCTGGTACAGGGCTACCATGTGACATTGTCTTTTCCTCTCAGGGCTTGCTATCCAACAGCGGTAAGAAGGCTCAAAGGAAGGTATCATGAAGGGGCATCGACGTGCAATAGGTCGTGACTCTCCTTCGAAAATGGTAGCGATCAGAATTTAAAACTCTTGGAACAGCTCATTGGAAATTTTTTCCATTTCACGCCGCGCCCGCTTTTTACCGTTGAAATACATTTTTAGGACATATACCTTGCAGGATGTTCTTCTTTGCTATTTCAAGCGCGAAATATGAGCAACTTAACTGATCCAGGAAGCGGAAGAAGGGAATAATTTGACTTATCTCCAAATTGAGTTTTTATCTTGAGATTGTGCCTCAGGATGGTTTGCATCATTACACCAAATTTTTTGACCCTATTCCTAACAGTTTAGGGGGGAACCCTGGTGAAAAAATCGCCAAAATTCCAAAAAATAGTATTTTCAAAGTTCATAGATAAAAATGTGCATAGTAGGTTTCAAATTCAACAGGTTGAACACCTTTAAGCTAAGTGGGTAGTTTCTTTATCATTTGGAAGGAAATAACATTGAGATCAGTTGTCGTTGGCTTCTACGCTCAACTTCACAGCTTTGCTCAGTCGACAAAAAATTTTGTCGTAGAAAGACTTCCTGCGTTCCTGGTTAACACCTACATGAGTCGTCTTGCATGGACTCTATTCATTGATGACTTGTCCACTTGTCGACAAATTTTAGTGACAGAATCTTGATATCAGCCCTACTTTTTTTTTTAAACACACCTTTAAGTTTGAAAAAAGGGAAAAAAATCACTTTTTTTTAAATGTTGAAACTTGAAAACTCATATCTTAGGACAAAAGTTGAATTTGAAAATTCCGTCACTAAAATCTCTTCTATACATCTTCAGGATAACCCAAAAAAATTTTCAAGACTTTCCGTCCCAATGAAAGATGCAGGATGATTTTTCCCCAACGCTCCAAAAAACACTAAAAAGCCACTTTTCTCAGAGACCGTTCAACATTTAGGATAGAATTTTGTTTTAGAATTTAAGAGAAAATCCACATGAAAAATGGATATAACTCAACTTGACCCCTTTTACGGTCCAAATTTAATCGGAAAATGGAGCTAACTCAACTGAAGTCCGCATAACTCCATTGCACAAAATGCCAAAAGGAGATAACTTCACTTGTGTCTTTATGAATGTGACGTTAAAAGAATCAACTCAACTTAACTCCTCACCCACTAGTTGGAAAAAAGAGGTAACTCCAAAAATGTGCCAGAGAAATACAGACTACGCAGACCTCAGCTCTACTTGAATTGTCTCCAAATTCCGCCTTGTTTAGGAGAACTAAGTAAACATGGTTCCGTAGTCCATTCCAACGTAAAGATTTAAATCACAAAAATCGTCTACAGAGTGATGCTACACTTTCAAAAAAATTTCACAGTTCTTTCATAGGCTTTCTTGACAAAATTGCAATTGCATCATTCATCTGATTAGATTAAGTTTACCCTGCAAACAGTTTTTTGTGTCTCCTGAAAATTGATGAGAATTGAGTTATCCCCTTCTTCCGCTTCATGGATCAACTTAAAGGATTGAAACCCCTGTATCTGAAATGTTTCATGCACATTCCCAAATTAAAAATAGTTGAAATCACTGTTTTTGTCCATTTTTTCACTTGGGTCGTCCATTAAAAGCGTTCAAGGTACCAGAAAATGTACTTCAAAGTTAAGTTAGAATCAAACCTAAATTTATCCAGTTAAGTCTAAATTTTACGTTCCTCCGCGCGGGTTAAAACCTTACTGCTTGCATTACAGTTCTCTCTCCGTTGTTTGGAGACAGTGGAATAGCTGTACTCTTGGACAACTGAGCCGAAAATCTATCTGAACCCCCTTCCGGCTTTGCAGGTGAGGCGGCTGGTCGGAGTGGACTGCGCCAAGCGACCCAACTGGTGCCAGGCGCTGTTGCAGCGCGTGGCCCCTCACGTGGAGTTGCTTAGGGTCAGCGGCGCTCTCCGCAGACACTTAAAAGTGATTCAGCAAATGCCTTCACTACGCTACTTGTATGTCCATGCTGAAGATATAGCCGTGGAGGATGCCCCGGCACTGCCTCTGCAATTGGTGGACTTGAAAGTGGTGAACGTCTCGGAGCAACACCTGCTGTCGGTGCAGCGCATGCCCAACCTGCGCAAGCTCGCCTTGGATTGGGATGAAGATCCGTTGGACGTGACGTTCCCCCCGCTGCCGGAGGGTCACCGCGGCCTGGAGTGGCTCTGGGTGGCTCTACATCCGGTGTCCACAGTGCTGTCGCTGGCCAAGGCCCACGCCGCCACGCTGCAGGAACTGCGAATTTTGTGCGCGTCCGAAGGGGACTCGGAGTGGCACTTCGAGGACCTGGCGGAGGGGCTGCACCAGTGCGGGCTGGTGGCGTTGAGACGCGTCGTGCTGCTGCGTGCTGGAGCTCCAGGCTACCCCGACGAAAAGCTGCCCCACACCAAGGACACGTGTACGAAGCAGAAGAATGCTATCTGGGACGAACTGGTGGTGGCCAACACGATGCAGACCGTCAAGGTCCTATGCGGCGAGTGCGACGAGTGTCCGGACTTCCCTGCGTTAGGGGAGTTCGACTGGATCGACCAGTAACTGGGAAGATGAGTGGAGGGGATTGTCCACCTTGGGATTTCTGGAGATTGTCGGTCTGTTTTTAAGATTGTTCTCTTTTTTTGTGGTGACCCGGATCTGTTTTCAACTACGAACCACAATATCTGCTTCATCACCACATAGAGTTGTAATTAGCGGACATTTGTATCGAGAAACAACAATAAAGAATTGAGTGCAATGTTGCTTGATTCCTCTGGCATTCCACAATCTGCTCCATTTATCAGAAATATACCGTTCATGTAAATTTTGCGAGAATGTCTGAACCATGTCTTAAATCCTAATCAAAATTCACGCACCTCTGAAAGCTGACATTCTCAAAACTTGTTCTGATATTAATGGGCTGAGTTCTACGGAATGTCTGAATAAATTTCCAGGATTCAGAGGCGTGCGAATTTTGATCAGAATTTTGGACAAGTTTCTGACATTCTGTCAATTTCCACGGTAGAACACAGCACCGTGTTGCGGCTATTAAACGATTGATCGTGAAAACGTTCTACTTTGAACGACCAAGACCGACTCAACGATTTATTTAGTCAAGCTCTGGGAGATCTTTCTTCGCACTTAAATACTTTTGAAAGCGTTTCGTGTTGTTAATGTGGCAATGCCCTTTGATCCTTGGTTACTCTGAAAAACCAAACGTGGTCTAGACCACACCAGTTGCGCCTTCGACCAAGTTTGGTTTTTCAGTGAACTTTCCGATCAATGCCCCCTTTATTTGTTGCAAGAGTGCAAAAGCATCAGATCTCAAATCAATGCCTTTCTAAAGTGCATTAAAAATAGACGCCCTGAAAGATTTTGATGCCCAAAAGGGCGTAAATTGTACGTCCTTGCGTTCCCAGTGAACCCAGGAGCAGTTCAAACACTGAAATTCGAAGGGCGAGACATCTGACCGATTTTCGGTGATACAAAAAGCATGACCGAAAAACGGTCATACTTAAATCAGGGGGCGGCAACGGCCTAGGAGGCGCGTGAAGCCATGCGCGAGTAAGGTGCAGGGGTTACTTATTTTGCTTCGATTGTAAGATCTAGACCGTTGATTGCAAAACGCTTTGCACAGATCGAAAAGCCACAAAATTTGGGGTGCATTAGGCCTAGTAGACTGCCCGATACTTCTAATTCAACCGAACACAAGGGCGAAATCATTTACATCAACATGGCGCATTCGAGTTTTTTCCTAAATTTTATGATTTTTGTGTTTTTCGGTGTTTTTACTGCACCTTAATATTAGGTAAGGGAGGAGTTTCGAGAAGGGCAATTAGCCTAATGCACCCTAAATTTCAAGCCCTTTCTATCGGTGCAAAGTGTTTTGAAAAACACTGTCTAGTTTTCATAATCTCGAACAAGTGCGCAACCTCTGCACTGACGGCGCGAGCATCGCTTCACGCTCTCGCTAGGCCGTTGCTACCCCCTGCTTAAATTTATGACCAAAAAAAGGTGAGACATCAGCGAGACTGGCTATTGTTTAGCTTGGGGATATATCAGCCTTTACCTGTGATACACTATAAAGTATGACCGTTTTTCGGTAATACATGGAAGTATGACCTTTTTTCGGTCTTACATTTCAGTATGACCCTTTTTCGGTCGTACATTTAAGTAATACCGTTACAGCGGTCAGAAGTCTCACCTTTCTATTTTCAGTGAAGGAATTGGTTGAAGTCGGTCGGTCGGCGTGCCTTGGCCCTGGCGACGCACGTCAGTGTCAACAGAAGTTGGGAGAGGAAGACGTGCCTGCGGACAGTTGGCGCGGCAAACACGGCCGCGTGGCGAGTGCGTGGCACTCATCGATAACATCTTTTCCGGCTGGGCCTGCTGCGGGAGCCTCCTCGACGTCCGGTGGGAAGTCCCATGGCGCTCGGCCTCCTCGCGCTGGCGTGCGGCGCGGGCGCGCTGCTGCGGCCGCCGGCCGACCTGCACTGGTAGAGCAAAGGCGTTCAAAGTATAGCGCCCTCCACTCTCATCCCAGCACTCTAAATGTTGTACGGTGAAGATTCTTCATATTATGGTGGAAATGTTGCATAATATGGTGGTGCAGCTGACTTTATAACATACCATTGTGCACTGCGCCTTTTCGATATTTTGAAGAATTTTGTTTATATTATGGAGAAAATCTCCACCACAATATGGTGGCGCAGCCTTTCATCGTAAGACATTTACTGTGAGGAAACGTCACGTTGAAACGAATGTGACAGAATGTCACGCTCCTTTGAGCATGGTGTCATATTCGTTTCAACGTGATGTCAAGTTCCTGGAGTGAGAATGTCAGTCTTTAACGACCTTCAAGGGTGCAATGACGCCTTTGGAAGGCCATTACAGTTTTGCCGTGCAGCCCTGTACCAATGCACGCCCTCGCAAGGGCACAAACCGCGCTACTCCGCCCTGCAAATCCAAATACGGGGCAGTCTGATACTTTCTTGCGTGAACCAAAGTGACCACGCTTTGAAGTGAGAGCCACGTTTTTCCCACACTTGTAGTTGTAAGACACCGTTGATCTCACGCTTGCTACCTTCGGTTCTCTAGTTCAATGCCACACGGGCTCCACGTTTGCTAGTGTAAGACAAACCGTGGGGTGATGATTTTGTTGTCACCCAATGTTGGGCAACAATGTTGCATCACCCATTTGAGGGGTGGTGACTCATTCATTGTCGCGTCTAGAATTTTGGCCACCTTAACCGGTCTTCTGGTCCACTGCGCGATCACGCCTAGTTAGGGTCAGTTGGGGTTCATTGGACACGGGGTAAAAATGGGACAGCTGGTTCTTAGTCAAGATTCGACGTTTTAGAACTCATGCATATCAAACGTTACTTTCAAACTAAAAGCATCACACTAGGTATGGCATGAGTTCAAAAATGTCAAATCTTGACCAAGAATCAGCAGTCCTATTTGACATGTGACAGCTCTTCAAATCGAAGAGCGTACATTGTATGCTCTAACTGGAGCATGCCTGCAAGCACGCTCCAGCTAGCGTATGCCTGCCAAGCATGCACTTACTGGTGCATATGCCATGTACACGCTTCCTGATGCAGGCAACTCCCCATCCCCTATGCACTAGATGCATGCTTCAGTTAGCGTGCATGGCATGTATGCTCTAGGAAGTGCATGCTTATGCTTGGCAGGCATGCTCCAGTTAGAGCATACCATGTACACTCTTCGATTTGTAGAGCAGGCATGCTCTAGTTACAGCATACAATGTGCGCTCTTCGATTTGTAGAGAGAACTTCAGGGAACTTCACTTCGTATCTTTAGGGAATTCCGCGACGCTGTCATGTGCGAATGACACACATTTTCACCCCGTGTCCCACTATGTCCCCAACTGATCGACCCTACGGCATAGTTTTCCATGCCTTTGGCCTTCCAGTGCGGACACGCCCCCCGAGGCGCTGTGCGCGCTGTCCCTGGTGCCGGCCCTGCTCCGCCTCAGCCCGCAGCCCCGCCTGTTCGTGGTCGGGGCCGCCCCGTGGCTCGGCGCGTTCCTCGGCCGCCTGGCCGGCGAGGGCGTGGCCGACGTCACGCTGCTCAGCCGCTTCGACCACGACCTGTCGCCGCGCATGACCCAGGCCGACGCTCTGGTCATGGTGAGGCCCCGCGCACGGCGCAAACAGTGCCTAGGATGGGTTGGATGCACGGTGGTTGGATGGGAGAAATTATTACCGTAAACTGGGGTAATTTGAGACGATTTTGGGGCAATTTGAGACAAATTTCATAGATAAACTCTGTTTGGTTACTTGAAAGGAATGCACGTACCCTTTTCGCACCTTTCTTGATATCATTTTTGACGTGAGGTTAAACTGAGCAGAATAATAAAACACAGTTTCATGGTGCTGGAATAATAATTGTTAAGGATCAAGGAAGTTAACGGTTTCCGTGGGCTCCGTAACTACGGAGGAAAAAAGACATTGACAATTCCTTCGTATTGTGAAGAAATGCCTCTGAATACGTTGTATTTTTTTCTCCATCATACGAAGCAATTCTTCCTAAATTTTACAACGCCCATGCTTCGTAGACTTTTCTCTGTAAAGATTGAGCATGTGTCTCAAACCAACACTGGTAAAACCGGAGCGTAGTTGTATGCTTGATTCAAGCATACAACTACGCCTGAAGACTTTATGCTTGACGTCAAGCGTAGAGAAGAAATCCTCCCATGCATTTTGATAGGCGGGAGAGGGGCAAATTGGAGAACTTTGCTTGAAGCCGAGCGTAGTTCTACTACGCGTGAGGAAAGGTGTAAAAGAACGCTTGAGTTCTACCAGTGAAACCACCCTAAAAGTGTCCCCAGTTTACGGTTGCAACTTTTTAAGGCAACTTTGGTACATCATCGTACCACCTGCCGCAGGCGGTGGCGAACACCACTTCCGCACTCCTGGACACCATTCCTCCAATATCAGTCCCGTACACGACGCGCACCCTGCTGTGGGCCGGCCTGCACGCGGGGCCTGCGAGCGAGGCGGCCCAGACCGTGCGCGATCTGTGCCTGTTCAACGCGGCCCTCGCGCTCACCGCCCCCAACGGCAGCACCGTCCTCTACCGCCACGCCTGCAACTGCGGGGAAGGCTCGTGGCGCATCGCCGAGGACAATCGCTGGGACCCCCAGCGCGGCTGGCGGCACGCACAAGGTAAATCCGGGTCTTGGAATTCTCAGGAATATCAGTCAATTCTCCGGAATATCGGCCAATTCTCATGAATATCGATCAATCCTCAGGAATATCGATCGATCTGCATGAATATCGGTATACTCTACAAATCAAAGAGTGTACATAGTATGCTCTAACTGGAGCATGCCTGCAAGCACGCTCTAGCTAGCGCATGCCTGCCAAGCATGCAAACTAGTGCATACATGCCATGTACACGCTTCCTGGTGCAGAAAACTCCCTATCCCTTATGCAGTATGCAGTAAATGTATGCTTCAGTTAGCGTGTACATGGCATGTATGCACTAGTTAGTGCATGCTTGGCAGGCATGCGCTAGCTAGAGCGTGCTTGCAGGCTTGCTCCAGTTAGAGCGTACCATGTACACTCTTTGATTTGTAGAGTATTCTCAGGGATATCGTCCGATGCCCTGGAATATCGGGCAATTTTTAGGGATACCGGTCAATTCGCAGGAAGATCTACAGGAATTTTCTGAAATATTGGTCATTCCCAGGAGTATCGGTCAATTCTCTGGAAGATATTCTGGTTGGAATTCCCAGGAATATCGGTCAATTCCCAGAAGAACCTTCTGGGATTCCCAGGAATATCGGTCAATTTCCAGGAGATGGTTTTGCCGTGCAGGGAGCATCTTCCCTCCACCGTGCCGGCAGTGGAGGCCACCGAAAGGCGGTGTCCTCGAGGCCTACATTAACCCCTTCCTCCCTTCTCAGGTAAAAGTGGGTTAAATCCGGTTAAATCACGGAAAAGCTACAAGATCTAATGTTCCGAAGAAAATTGGTTTAAGACCTGGAAAAATTTGCCCGAAAAAAGATAGAAACTAAATGGAGTCTCCATGAACATGATTATATTGTTCTTCTCCATAAAACTTCGGAGCTAATTTCTGACAGCGTTTAAATTAATTTAAAAACTTCGTAGGCCTTTATAAAGTTTAGTCTGGCCCGGGTTCACAGTCTTTGGATTCGTGGGCCGTAAGGATCGAGCGAGAGCTCCACAACTTCGCCAAGTACCACGGCGTGTCGCTGCGAACGCACCGACTCACCCCGATGCAGAGCGACTTGAAGTGGTCCCCCGCGCTGCGGTGCCGGATGGACATCCTGGCCGCAGTGGTGGCGCTCAAGCCCGCCCTGCACTTCTCCTTCTTCGCGTGGGGCTGGCCGCCCTGGTACGCGGTGGTCCCGGCACCCGTTGGACAGCGCCGCGGGCCTCTGTCCACCCTCTCCGAAGACTTCAGGTGAGAGCACTCTCATCGCATCACTGTTAAAACAAGCTAGGGCCCGCCCTTCCGTCGAACCGAGTTGCCAGCTCCGCTCCGCTTCGCTGCGCCGGCAACTCGGTTCGACAGGGGGCCGGCCCAGCTTGGCCTGCCGGCGGCCTTTCCTCGGGCCTTCGGCCCTCGCATCAGACCCAACTTGGCCAGTCGAGGGCCAGGGCCTTCGGCCCGCTCGCATCACACACACCGTGAGCGGGTAAAGCAAAGTTATCGATCTACCATCGTGACTTAGGCCCGCCCTTCTATTCACAATATGCAAAAGTCCTTACACTTTTTACTCCAACTGTCCTAAGAATATGCCCATTTCATTTGTCTCTTCGCCCTCATTCCGAAAATACCCATATTTGCCATGCTACTGCAACTCCTTGCAATAGAGGCACAGCAGGAGCGCAAAACGAGTCCGTCGCACTTTTTCCCATAACTCATGAAGGCGGGCTCCTGGACCCCCCTTCCGACCCCTCGTTGAAGAGGTCTTGCCAAGACCTATCCAAAACTTAAGTAAAAATTTTCAGTCGGTCGACCCCCTCTTTTCAAGATCCTGATGTGACTAATAGACGAAGTCGGGCTCCTGGACCCCCTTTCCGACTCCTCGTTGAAAAGGTCTTGCTCAGACCAATCGAAATCTGCAATAATTTTTTTTAGTCGGTCGACCCCCTTTTTAGAAGATCCTGATCTGGCCAACTTGTAAAAGCGGCCGATGGGGTCGGGACCAGGTCCATTCATCTTGTCTCGTCGCCCCGATTCCAAAAATACCCCTATGTGCCCTGCTAGCACCAATAATGGCGGAAATCCCCCTCCCGCTCATGTAAACCATGATGCACCTGCAGCAGCCCTTGTGCGACCCGGACGGGATTTGCACCACCGGATTATTTGTTTGGACGGTACTCCTGAAGTACCCTCCAAATCTGGTTACTCTAGCTCAACTCCTTCCTTGTACACAGACGCCAACAACAACAACAACAACAACAACAACACAGACACAAAGGCAAATGCACAGGCCCTCCCCCTATTTTTTGAATAGAAGGGCGGGCCAAAAAGTCTGAAAATTCAGACCAATTTTTTCAGACCTAGTGATCTGAATCTGAAATTCAGACTTGAGTCAGAATTTTCAGACAGTTCGTCTTAATTTTACACCTAGTTGTCTGAAAAATGAGTTTTGGACCCAAGAGTCTGAATATTTGGATGGTGCGGTATAAATTTTCGGCGTCGTGGTCTTAAAACAGTCATTTGTAGTAGAAGGTCTGAATTTTCATCCTGCGCAGTCTGAAATTGACGCTTTACGTATTTTCTGATAAAAGGCATGACTGCGTTTCAGGTGCTATGGACCCTGACTTGCTAGAGCAGTAATAGTAAATAAACTTTTGCTCAGCTAAGCGAACGGCCGTCTAGTGTTGAGTTTAAAATCAGCCTGCACTCCGCTGGTAGCTGCAGGATGCGACATGTTTGCCCTGGTTCCGGCCGTTCCGGCCTGGACCGAAGCCCGGGTCACCCGAGCCGAGCCGCTCCGGCGGCGGCCAGCCGAGCCAGGCACACCGAGCCGAGCCGGGGCGTTCGGAAAATCACCGCTGACCGACGTGCCGGCCGAAGCCTACCTGCGCGGGGCGGGGGGAGAGGAGGGGGCCCTTAATCCCTCGGCCACTCGGGATTTCTGGACAGAATGCGTCAGTTTTAGCTTGTCTCCAGAGCAGTGCACATCGCATCCGAATACAAGTCCGCGTCGCGTGTCATCTTGTGACGCTCCGTCGTCAAGCAACGATTTATGTGTTACATCGGCGCTCAGCACAGTGTGTACAGTGCCGTTTTGCCTTCGCCTTTCCGTGCTCCAAAATTGCTTCTGGGTGCGTGCAGTCACCACTCTGAAGCATCCGAAATCCGCGGCCAGCAGGCTGTGAAAGTGGGGTAGCCTTATACTGATATTGCGTCTTCCAAACGAAAGGGACGGGTGATGAGCGAGTGGGTGGCGTTTTGGAAATTTGTCACTCCTCTTTCATCCTCGTCCCCAAAGTATTTTCATCGTGCCGAAAAAGTTTCCACAAATTGTGCATCTGGATCCAACATGCTGCTTTCCAGTGTTTACAGCTGCATCTTCTGAAGTCTTACATTCGAGGACTAGTTTTTTTTGGGAAGCTCTCTCAGCAAAATATCATAGTTAAAGTTTTGAGCAACTTTGGGTGCTACATTTAACAACAAGAGCTGTTTTACAACTGCTCTATTTGGTGCATGCATTCCATGTTTCTCAGCAATTTAAAACATGCATCTCCAAAACATAATATACATCCTGACAAAAGTGGTAATTTTATGACCTGGGCGGCTTAGAATTCAAACCCGTGAGGATTATTCACCTGCCATTAGTCCGAAAATTCAGACTACCTGGTAGTCGTAAAATTCAAAGTACATGCTAGTCTGAAAATTCAGACGACAGGTGGTCCAAAGATTCAGAGTGTCCGGGGGTCTGAAAATTCAGACCACTGGGTTTCAAAATTGACTTCATCCTAAAAAGTCTGAAAATTTCGACTTTTTTTTTAACAGTGTACAAAGAGCGCAACAAAATGTCATGCTCGTTTGAGTGTGAATAACCCAATCTCGTTGAAAATACCTTGGCCTCTAGGCGAATTACCTTTCGAGAGAACGTGCACTGTTAAGAGAAGTCGTTATAATCCCGAACAGTGTGAGCCTCAAGGGTTAGCAGCCTAGGGCCTAGGCCCTAGGGTTTCGAACCTAAGTTTTCAGATACTCAGCGGTCGAGTGTCTAGATGAATTCTACATCTCTTATATTTCGAGACAAAAATAAACTCCTTGTGGTGGCACACCAAATGTGACGGGACATTGTTTCCCTACGAGTTCGGTCATTTTAAGGGGGCAGTAGCGTCATTTGCACGTGTTTTGACGATTTTCGAACCTCCTGTTTAGACGTTAATATAAAGATAAGTATGAATGCCAGAGACGAACGGCAGGCACCATTTGAAAGATAAAAGTTTTTACAACATTTTCAAAAAAAAATATTTTGTTTTAGCATTGAATTAGGATGTTTTGTGTTATATGCAAAAATGGTCTGCAAAATTACATGGTTTCACTGCGCGCACGATTGCAGCCAAAGTTTTTAACTTTTTACCAATCGGTAAAATGCATCTGAAAAAGCATGAAATTGCCCATAAAATGACCCTTGGGTTTTAATATTGGGCCAGAAAAAATGTGGTTCGTTTCCATCTTAAGTTGAAGATGAGCGTTTCAATAGTTTTTCTTGCCCAATATTGAAACCCAAGGGTCATTTTATGGGCAATTTTATGCTTTTTCAGATGCATTTTACCGATTGGTAAAAAGTTAAAAACTTTGGCTGCAATCGTGCGCGCAGTGACACCATGTAATTTTGCAGACCATTTTTGCATAGAACACAAAACATCGTAATTCAATGCTAAAACAAAATATTTTTTTTTGAAAATGTTGTAAAAACTTTTATCTTTCAAATGGTGCCTGCCGTTTGCCTCTGGCATTCATACTTATCTTTATATTGACGTCTAAACAGGAGGTTCGAAAATCGTCAAAACACGTGCAAAAGACGCTA
Organism: Thrips palmi; assembly: GCF_012932325.1. NCBI lineage: Eukaryota > Metazoa > Arthropoda > Insecta > Thysanoptera > Thripidae > Thrips > Thrips palmi. The sequence continues at coordinate 4,915,922 of NW_023144625.1, read as the reverse complement.
CTGCCCCCTTAAGCACATCCCGACGGTGGGACAATACTGGTGACAAATATTGTCCAATACCTTTCAGCATGTTGCAATTTCGCACGGTTCCTGGTTTTACCAGCCCTTACCAAACCGAAATCATCCGAAACTGGCCGAGGACACATCCAAAGCTGTCCGACTGGCCCAGGACAGTCCGTTTTCTGTCCGGGACTCGACTTTTCGAGTCCGAATCCGGGGACAGGCGAAGCGGACAGCCCGATTATTTGCCGAAGACTGTCGGAGCGTCCGAATCTATCCGACGGTCTGTCCGATACAGTCCGGATGCATGGGTGACCACCGGAAAGCCTTGGGTTAGTACCGGCCGGGATACACTCAATCTTGTAAGGACAAGTTAGAACTTTTGAACATGTGACAATGCAACGGCGAGTAGACCGGTCCTGGTTAGGCCTAGTCTTGTTTGCCTCAGATTCCTAGAATTTGTAGCGAATAATTCCAAAGGGATTGTTTGCCTCGCGGGAAAACCCCCCGCCGCACGCGCACGGAAAAAAATCCGTGGTCGTGGCGACCGAATCTCGATCGCCACGACCATCTTCTTCGATAGCTTGGGGGACTACCGGATTTCTGATCGTGAGAACCATGTCACCGAGCTGAGGAAAGCTGGCCATCAGAACGACTGTGTTGATTGTGACAACCAAGAATAAGGTATCCTAGAACCGTCGTCCATCAGTTGCAGGGAAGGTATGATTTTAGTGCCTCTTCGAGACGACCAGAAAGTTGGTTGAGAGAACCAACTCATCTGACACTTCAGCCGATATCTCGTTCGTGGGGAATTTCTATGCAACGCTCAGCAAACTCTGTTTCAACTTAGTCTGTGGTCCTCGCAAATGTAGTGTTTCTTACACTGTGATCCAAAACTGGCATCACAATCAAAAATGAATGAGACGGCACGGCGAAGACGCCGCACCGCCGCTCTCTCCCCAAATGAGCAGAAGACAAGTGGTTGGGGATCATGCCTGAACCTAACCTATTGACCGAACGTAGACGCCAGCGAGAGGCAACATGAAAATGCGTTCTTCTCGACTTCAGTCTAATATTTTGTTCAGAACTTTTAGCTGACGGCTAGAGAACATATTTACCGAGGCAACAGACAACATTATTTGCGAAAATTATTTACTTGAGTAACATAAATCGGAAATACTAATAGGCGAACGGGCACGCCGTCACCAAGCGGCAGGTCCGTGAAACCTCGACTCTCAGAACCGAACTTCCTTGAGCAGAGCGGTCGGTAGTGACGATTGGCTCGGGCCGACCAAGTGACTTGTAAGAGGATAAATACGCTAGTTGGTTGTCTGAATCAAGCCGTTCGATGCCCACAATCACTGTAACGACAACTGAGTACATCCGATCGTGACGACCAACAGCTTTTTTTCCGTGCGGGTCGCGCGAGGGGACGCGGGTTACCCCGGCGGGACGCCTCTAACCCGCCTAACCTGCGCAGATTGCACAGGTGAAGTGGTACAAACACCGTGTCATCAGACAGCACGCTGTATTTGAACACAGATTTATTTTGCAAAAAAAAGCAGCGTCAAACTGTAACATGCAGAGCAGCATGTTAAAATATTACTCGTTCAATACGATAATGCCCTGAATCTGTTGATGCATGACAGCAAAGAAATTTTCCATGAATATATATTTTTTTTTTTTACATAGTGAGTACGACCAAAGCCGCTCAAATTTTGCCAGATCTAATTTAAAATATGTGAGCCGCTATGTCGAATCCTGCTATACAGGTGATTCAGACAAGATGCGCGTCGAAAACCGCACCCTTCTAGCTTGCATAGCGCGCGGTGCGCTCGCCACAGAGAGGAGGAAGGAGCGCTGCGCCGGTGAAGAGGCTCGCCTGCGGGCCCGGCCCTCATGTTTCAGGTTTGCGCAGTGGTCAGCGACGTCGACAGCGAGCAGCGAGGAAAGTCCAAAGGAGAGGGGCCCGGGAACGAATCCAGCCACAGTAGTCCCACCTCGGCCAACGCCAGTTTCATTTTTTTCCGGACGCGTCTCGGACGGCCCGGAACGAGCCCGACCAGCCCTGTCGGACTCCCCGAAATCCTTCTGATTGTGGTACTTTTCGACCGATTCCCGGCAAGTCCGGGAAAGATTTCGGAACTGTCCGGCGGGGACTGACGGACTGTCCTCCGGAAAATTTCGGATCGTCCGATCGGACTCATTTCGGAGCCTTCCCCGTTTTATATGGGGCCCACGTTAAATACATAGGCGATTTCCAGGGAGCTCCTGGGAATACCATGAACCGGTTTTACCGTCATAACTGTTCCCAGTCCGATTTACTGGAAATTGCGAAATTCATGTGTCCACAAATGATCCAGGAAGCGGAAGAAGGGGTTAAGTCGAGTTGATTCAGTGACCTCTTATCAAGTAAACGTGAGCGAAAATTTGGTCCAAAAATAAGTGTGGTGAGACAAGTCCTATCCTCTTGCATCTATTTTTAGTTGACACTCCCCACCTGTTCTCCCACCTGCAAGGTTTAGGCCTTGCAAAAGTGCACGGATTCAACTCGACTTATACCCTTCTTCCGCTTCCTGGATCAAATGTGCTGTGACGTTTGAGTGTGCAGGCACTTAAACAAAGATTGGCCTCAAAGGGTACTTGTTGTCCCGCCTCCAGCCCCGCGGTGTGGTGCACCACGCACGCCGCCATCCTGATGGTGGCTGCCGGGATGTACGTGATTCGCGGCGACGGGCCGCTCTCTGGCGCCGCGCTCCAGGCGTCGGAGCGGCCTCTCCCGCGGGGCCTGCTGCTGCTGCAGAGGCCTGTGCTCGGCTGCTGGCTGGTGGTCGGCCTCGCCCTCTCCGCTCTGTACCAGGCAAGGAGAAACTACGAAACTTGTCGACGCCTCCCAATCGAATAATCCTCACTGCCCGATGTACACTCTTTAATGTTGCAGTGAGGATTCTCCATATTATGGTGCAAATGTTTCATATTATGGTGGTGCAGCTGACTTCATAACATACCATTGAGAATTCACTGCACCTCGTAGATATTTTGACGAATTTTGTTGGTATTATGGAGAAAATCTCCACCCTATATGTTGGTGCAGCCTTTCACCGTAAGACATTTAAAGTGTAGATTCAAGACAACTGTCAGTACGGACTTACAACTACCCAAACTGCAGAGGTACCTGAAAGTGTTCAAGCAGTTAGAATTATTCTACCAGGAGGCGTCAATTTGTACATCAAAGTTCATGGACAATCTTGAATTTCAATCATTTTTTTTCGGAACTCACAGATATTGTTCTAATGTTAGAGAAGTTAATACTAAGGTTGAAGGATGTAGACTGCAATTCATTGCAATTCTTTCGACATTCGTGCGGAATTCAAAAATTTGTACACTGAAATTTCAAGTCATTTCCCCTTGGTACCAGGGGCAGCTCGTGACCGAGGCGAACGGACGCGACTACGTCGGGGACATCAAGACCACAGAGGCGCTCGTCAAGAGCAACCTCACCATCCTCCTGGACAACCCGGCGTACTCGGCGTACCTCTCGCTGCGGGTGTCGGGTATCGAGAACCGCATCCAGTACACGGCGGAGAAGGGCATGACGTTCGTGGACGTCTTGACGCACGTCGGCGCGGCGCGGGACGCCGCCACGGTCATGATGGTGGGCTACACGGAGGGCGTCCCGCCCAGCGTCACCGACGCGGACCGCATCCGCATGTTTCCGCTGTTCGAAGGCATGAGCACGAACTACGTCGTCATGCGGGGGTGGCCTTTCGAGAAGCGCTTTCGGAAGTTTCTCGGGCGCTGGCGCGCTGCGGGGCTCCACGACAAGTTCAGCCCCAAGGACGCGATCGTGTCGTCGAACCCGTCCGCCACCAAGACCAGTTTGCCCACGTCCTTCGAGACTCTCAAGCTGGAGCACGTGCGCCCCATGCTGAGCATCCTGCTGGAGGGCTGCCTCAGCGCCTCGCTCGTGCTGCTCCTGGAGGTGCTCTGCAGGCGCTGGGAATGAGGCTTCTCTCGAGGCCAAGGGATAACTTTGAATCAGTGAATCATGAATCATGTTTATTGGGTACAGTGAAGAAATGTCCGCAGGTAAATGTCCGGTCCCTTTTTGTCCATCGATTTTTCGTCCATGCATGTAATGTCCCAGGTAGAATGTCCCATAATATAATGACCACCCCTAATAAAGGCCTGAGGTTTTTTCGGCACCGAACGAATGTGGCCGACAGTAGTGGCACTGCGGCTGCTCCGAAGTTCTAGAAACTCATTGGCTGAGCGATAGCGAAGCCTGTTACTCCAGTGGGGTTGAAAAATTTTTCCTGTCTGTCTGTCTGTGTGTCTGTCTGTGTGTGTACACTACTCCTCCTGAACGGCTCGGCCGATCTGGCTGAGATTTTGCAGGCTTATGAGGTATGTCCTTGGCTCGGCACACGCGAAATTTCACCATCCTAGCTCAAGTGGTTCAGTTTTTATAGCCGAAAAACACCTAAAAAACGGCGAAAAATCGAGTTTTCTGCAGGCAGATTACTTCTGTCTTGAAGAAAGGGGTGTCTGGGGGGCGGAGCTCCCCAACCTCGACAAGTTAAAAAGTTACAAGGGTCAAGATCGTGTTATCTGTAGATTAAGCAACTCTTTCTAGAATTAAGGGGGGTCTGGGGGGCGGAGCCCCACAGCATGCAACACGTAAGAAGTAGCCGACGATGGACAAGCCAATGCCTGCCGAAGGCAGGCTAGCGCCGCAGGCCAAGGTAGGTACGCGAGGCGCGGATTGGAGGAACAGGCCGCGAGACATCGCGAAGCACTGCAAACTGAATGGAAAGACATTACGCCAAAATGTGGCGAGACAAAAAGTCTCGCCACATTTTGGCGATACTTTCATGTCTCGCCACAATATGGTCAGATTCAAATGTCTCGCCAATTTATGGCGAGACTTTTTTGTCTCGCCAAAATATGGCCCAAAATTATTTAAATAGGGTAGGCAATGCATGGATTCATAGCAAAATACATAAACTACTGCATTATTCACAAAATTCACGAGAAATCATTTCTGATCACCACTGATAGTTGTTTGACCCACTGGGGACTCTCAAGAGTAACGCTGTTTGTTTCGCTCATAAACCAAGAGGTGCGTCTTCACATAACAGGGCCGCTCACATTCAGTTTCATTGAAATCAGATTGTACTCACAATAATCACAGTAGCACTGTGGCTATGAAGAAATTTGCAGGCAGGTTGAGAGTTGATTCATCGCATAAAGATTGTCTACAAACATGTAGCTTTGAGTACTGTACAACTTAGCCCAGAGAACAGATGGTGCAGACTGTTGATGAACTTAACATTTTGACAGTTCTCCTTTTTCACACGCAGTTTGACTATAGCTCGAACGATTAAAAGACATCTTCGCAAACAGATAACCCAGTTGGCAACAGTCGTCATTGCTCGAAACTAGGAAAAACTAAATTATATCGTTGCAAGTCAAACAATCGCTCAGAGGCTGGCAGCCATTTTAGAGGCTATGTTTTTGTTTTTGGACAGAAGAGGTTATGGGCAGTTATGGGCGTGACGATTTAGATTCAGATTCGGGTTGGGAAATTATACGCATGACCAAACCAGTATTCGCAGTCACATCCTCACATCTCGTAAACAAAAGTAACCTGAGGAAATGGCCGCTGGTTATCATGTTTTCCTCTCGACTTTGCATCAATAAAATTAAGTTTTTTCTAGTTTGGAGCGATGACGACTGTTGCCAACTGGGTTATCTGTTCGCGAAGATGTCTTTTTATCGTTCGAGCTATTGTCAAACTGCGTGTGGAAAAGGATAATTGTCAAAATGTTTAGTTCATCAACAGTCTACACCATCTGTGCTCTGGACCAAGTTGTACAGTACTCACAGCTACATGTTTGTACACAATCTTTATTGGATGAATCAACTCTCAACCTGCCTGCAAATTTCTTCATAGCCACAGTGCTACTGTGATTATTGTGAGTACAATCTGATTTCAATGAAACTGAATGTGAGCGGCCCTGTTATGTGAAGACGCACCTCTTGGTTTATGAGCGAAACAAACAGCGTTACTCTTGAGAGTCCCCAGTGGGTCAAACAACTATGAGTGGTGATCAGAAATGTTTTCTTATGAATTTTGTGAATAATGCAGTAGTTTATCTATTTTGCCATGAATCCATGCATTGCCTACCCTATTCAATAATTTTGGGTCATATTTTGGCGAGACAAAAAAGTCTCGCCATAAATTGGCGAGACATTTGAATCTGACCATATTGTGGCGAGACATGAAAGTATCGCCAAAATGTGGCGAGACTTTTTGTCTCGCCTCTCCAGAGGCGTAAAGTCTGACCTTTGGATTTGTAGTGAGCCTGTTACGACAGGACGCGGTCTGGCGTAAACCTACCTTGTAGTAGCACGATGAGCACGATTCATTCTGGCCAATAGCTATGAAGATTACAGCGAAAGGGGAAGGAATATCAGGTACCTAGAGGCAATTGCGTACAACATCAAGGTGCAGCCAGATAGATTGTCTGATGCCGAGCCAGCGATTGGCAAATGACAAGCCAATGATTGATAAATCCTAAATGATATTTGGAAGCCATGCCAAATAAAATTATTTGGGATCGGACTTGGTTAATTTATGTCACTATGGATAAACAAAAAGTTTGACATTTAAAAATGAGGCCAAATAATTTGGGGGCATTCTTTGCACACGGACATGTTTCTTCACCGGACATTATTGGCTGAGCGATAGCGAAGCCTGTTACTCCAGTGGGGTTGAAAAGTTTTTCATGTCTGTCTGTCTGTCTGTCTGTGTGTGTCTGTGTGTCCGCACTACTCCTCCTAAACGGCTCGGCCGATTCTGATGAGATTTTGCAGGGTCATTGGGCATATCCTTGGCTCGCCACACACCAAAATTCAGCTTTCTATCTCAATCCATTCGGTCATATTAGCCGAAAAACACTTTAAAAACGGCAGGAAAAAGACAACTTTTTTGGAACTTTCAACTTTTTGTCAAATTCAATGTCGTTATAAATATTTTTGAGGCTGCTGATGACGAAAATAGAACCCATTCAGACCTCCGACCGAAAGTTTAGCCCCATTAGTGAAGATTTTGATGACCAAATGCTCTTTTTGAGGGAATCACGCCCATTTCCACGGTCTGCCAAGGAAGGCAGCCTGCCGAAGGCAGGTTAGCGCCGCAGGCCAAGGTAGGTGTATACGCCAGGCGTGGATTGTCGAAACTGGCGCAGCATCGCGAAGCCTGTTACGACAAGACACTGTCTGGCGTACACCTACCTTGTTTCCTAATGGACATAAATTTAATGGACATTTTTTCTGCGGGCATTAGTTCCTGAAACCGTTTATTGCGCATATCTTCGCTTTTCAAGTTTCTGCTATTCTGTTGACCATCGTTATCTGAATGTGGTAGGAGCAAGAAAATGTGACGTTTGTTTACATTGTGACTCATGTGTCGCAATGGCACTTGAGGAAAATTATCGATCTGCTATCTGCCACAAGTGCACTTGAGACAAAAAGATCACTAACAATTGGCGCAAGAGTGGCGCAAGATCACTTCCGGCACGAATCATGAAATGGTTGCACCACAAGATGGTTCATCATAGTTAAATTCACAGAGCGCGCGTTATTTCACCCCTAAGAGTAGAAAACAGGGTATTTTGGTCGAATTTCGAATCCCCGATGGAAACAAAATATACACTATACGCGGTCAAATGTGCACTTAGTAGACAACAGTGGGAGTGTGCTTCGAAGCACACATCTAAAGTAGTGTACCTGCAAGCGCACATTACCAGGGACCGCGGCAGCAGTTCACGACGGGAGGGGGCTAATTAGATGCGTGTAATGTGGAATTTACAATAGTTGGGACGGCGCTTTTGGCCCTCAATGTCGGTGAAACGCGAGCGGAGCGAGCTAAAGGCTATCAAAATATGGGAAGTATAAGCTATAAGCGACCGCATACAGTTAAAAGTCACCAAATAGTGGAAATTACCAAGAAAGGCGAGCAAAGCGAGCTTAAAGCCAGCGAATTTATGAATATATTAGCGTATTTTGGTTTAAATTTGGACAATATACAGAAATTTGCACGCCACAACGGTAAAAACAAGGGAAATTTTCGTACAAATTTGTACGTGATTTCGCACAAATGCGTGGAAATATGTGCAGCTTTTCGTACGAACGAAAAGTTTGTGGCCACAAAAAAAGTATGTTGTCTTGTACGAAATTGTAAATAACACTTAGAGTGCAATGAATTCCCAGTTCACCTGCGTCCACCACTGCAACTGCTTCGAGGACTTTTTTGGCTGAGCGATAGCAAAGCCTGTTACTCGGATGGGTTTGGAAAGTTTTTTCTGTCTGTCTGTGTGTCTGTCCGTGTGTCCGCACTTCTCCTCCTGAACAGCTCGGCCGATTCAGCTGAGATTTTGCAGGCTTAATAGGTATGTTCTTGGCTCAGCACACGCGAAATTTCACTATCCTAGCTAACGTGGTTCAGTTTTTAGAGCCGAAAAACACCTAAAAACGGCAAAAAAAGTGGTTTATGCAGGCTGATTACTTCTGTCTTGAAGAAAGGGGCGTCTGGGGGAGCCCCCCAGCATCGACAAGTTAAAGAGTTAAAGAGTTACAAGATCGTGTTATCTGTAGATGAAGCAACTCTTGAATGAAGGGTGGTCTGGGGGCTCCAGCATGCAACAAGTAAGCAGTAACCGACGATGGACAAGCCAATGCCTGCCGAAGGCAGGCTAGCGCTGCAGGCCATGGTAGTTACGCCAGGCGCGGATTGGAGGAACAGGCCGCGAGACATCGCGAAGCCTGTTACGACAAGACGCGGTCTGGCGGAAACCTACCTTGTTAACACTGCATTTTCATGAACAGAATTACATTGGACTTACCATGCTTTGCGCCACCTGTTATGGGCGTCTCAAGGAAGGACTGTTCCCCGGATTGTTAGTCTCGTGTATTGACACGGATTGTTTGAGTGCCCGTTTTGCCCTTCCATGCGACTTAACCCTTTCACACCTGAGTAGTCAGAATGACACAACTCGTCGGGAACCATTCTTCGAAACCTCTCACATCTGTTATCGATTTCAAAAGCCAACACGATTTAGCCGACTCATGAACCTGCCGCCCAAGCTGCACTTTCTAGAAGAACGTCTTGTGCACCTTTTAAATAGAGACACTCCGCGATCCTCATCAGTGTCCCGAGCTCGCAGCACAGCAAGCAACCTCCTCCACCATGTCCAAGATCGCCATCGTCGTCGTGCTGGCCGTGGCCGCCTGCCTCATTGTAAGTCCACTGCAGTGAAAGTTTGCACACGCTGAATGTTTTGGTACAAATTTTGTACGAGACATCACAGTTATTTGTGCACAAGAAATTTTCGTACAAATTTGAACGCGATTTTGAACAAAAATGGGGAAATATGTGCTGTTTTTCGTAAAAAAATTTGTACGACATGTTCGTGTGCACAAGAATCTGTGATGTCTCGTACAAAATTGTACACAGCATTAGTGTGCGGTGAGTTCAATTTCAACTCGCAAAGGGATTTGTGGTAACTGGCCGTAGCTATGGGTGGTTTAGGGGCGAAAACATGGGAAATATAAGGGCGATGGGTTAGTTCCTGACCCTTAACATCTCCGACTACGTACTAGAAGACCCGTATACTTTGCAATTTTAAGCTCAACCGATAGTGCTCATTTCAAAAAGGGTTGCGTCTTTGATTATTTTTCCTTCCCCCTACGCCTCACGCAGTCTCAAAACCAGTTCGGCGCGACCAAAAATGTCCCTCGTCAGGAAACGTAACGCACTGGTGAAACGAAGGCATTAAAATTATGCCCTTTTAGGGCCTTTGGGAAGGGCATTAAAATTTTGCTTGAAATTCCTATACCATTTACGCCCTTTCCAAGGGCATAACACGATTTATGCCCTTGCAAGGGCGTAAAAGAGTATTTATGCCCTAAAGGGCGAAATTTTTATGTCTTTGATTTATCAGTGCGAGGACCGAACTGTGCCCCACAGCTGCATACAATTTTAAAGTTTCAGCCCTGAAATCCAAAATCTCCGAGGAGGGAGAAAGGATAGAAAACGGCAAAATTTGGGGATATGATCCTGTGAAATCTGTCCCGTTTAGAAATCTTGTGTAAACAAATTACAAAATAACGGTTGCTTCCCTCCTCGACCCCGGGATTTCTACACGGAAAGATTGATTCCTTGGTGCGATGAGAGAATGTAACGCGCATCTGTTTCCTCCTCAGCCCGACGCCATGTCCGCCTGCAGCTCCAGTCAGCTCGACAACCTGGAGAACCAGCTCGAAATCTGCAGCAAGGGCCTCCCTGTCCAGCAGTTTGATGGCTACTGGCGCTGGGCCCGTGACGTCACCAGCAGGTTGAAGAGAGAAACCACCTGCGACTTGAGCAAGGCCCCCGCCCTCTTCCGGTCCGAGCTGCGCAGCATCGGCTACATCGGCAAGAAGGACCTTGACCGCGCTGTGACCTGCATCGCCAACTCTATCCAATACGGCATTTGTTGTTAAAGAAAACGGACGACGAACGGACAATAAAGATCAAAGTCAACAACAATTAATGGTCAAGAAAATAATTACTGTTCCCAACTGTTACTACAAATGTCATTTGATCCATGAAGCGGAAGAAGGGAATAATTCGACTTATCTCCATATTGAGTTTTTATCTTATAATTGGGCCTCAGGGGAGATTGCATCATTACACCAAATTGTTTCACCCAATTCTTATCAGTTTAGGAGAAAATCCACGCAAGGTAGGTTTACGCCAGACCGCGTCTTGTCGTAACAGGCTTCGCGATGTCTCGCTGCCTGTTTCTCCAATCCGCGCCTGGTGCAAGCACCTACCTTGGCCTGCGGCGCTAGCCTGCCTGCGGCAGGCAATGGGTTGTCCATTGTTGGTTATTTTTAAACTTGTTGAATGCTGGGGGGCTCCGCCCCCCAGACCCCCCTACATTCTAAATAGAGTTGTTTTATCCACAGATAACACGATCTTGACCCTTGTCATCTTTAAACTTGTCGAGGCTGGGGGACTCCGCCCCCAGACCCCCCTTTCTCCAAGACAGAAGTGATCTATCTGCGGAAAACTCGATTTTTCGCAGTTTTTTAGGTGTTTTTCGGCTATAAAAACTGAACCATTTGAGCTAGGGTAGTGAAATTTCGCGTGTGCCGAGCCAAGGACATACCCAAAGAGTGTGCAAAATCTCACCGAGATCGGCCGAGCCGTTCAGGAGGAGTAGTGCGGACACACAGACAGACACACAGACAGACAGAAAAAAACTTTTCAACCCCACTGGAGTAACAGGCTTCGCTATCGCTCAGCCAATAAAAAATGGATATAACTCAACGTGACCCTTTATACGGTCTAAATTTTATCGGAAAATGGAGGTAACTCAACCGAAGTCAACATAACTTTCATTGCACAAAATGTTAAAAGGAGATAACTCAAATTGTGTCTTTATGAATCTAACTCGCGCTGCTCGCTGGGGGCTCCGCCCCCAGACCCCCGCATGTGTGGGGCGCGTGCCGAAGTATTTTCAGTCAGTCCGTGGTGACCAAAGGCAAATTTTCTAAGAAAGTAAATGTGCTGCTTCTTTGAAAGGTCTATTTAACAGCTTTTGACCATATAATTAAGCTACTTTTACTGCCCAAATAGATAGCTTGTGTTGCATTGGCTACTGTGGCAGTCAATGGGTGCGTACAAGGTCCGGAAAATATTGAAGACTGCTTTGACAAGGATAGAGGTGAATGGAAAAAACCGCAAGTCTCTACGACCACTCCTTGACCCCAAACATTTCTATGAGTGAGTCAGTGAGTGAGTCGCAGTCAGTCAGTCGGATTGGGGCTATATAGATTCTTGATGATGATGATTTACCCAAATGCCGGTGGCGGGGACCCGACTGCTGCAGTTTCGGAAATTCTCGACCAGACCTACCGATGGGGCGAATAAAAATTTTTAGTCATTCGGTCCCCTTTTTAGAAGATTGAGTAGGTTTGCTCGGAAACGGTGAGAAATTTTCAACTTTTCGGATATTTCCCTATTTTCCCATTAAATTTGGAATCGAATGGAAAAAGCCGCAAGTCTCTACGACTACTCCTTGACCAAAAACATTTCTATGAGTGAGTGAGTCAGTGGATGAGTCAGTGAGTCAGTCAGTTGGATTGGGGCTATATAGGTTCTTGATAAGTGAGAGAGTCAGTCAGTCGGATTTTGCGGCTATGTAGGTTCTTGATGATAATTGATGATTGATTTTGAGCATGTTGCCGGTGACGGCGACCCGATTGCGGCACAGTTTCGGAAATGTCTCGACCAGACCTACCGATAGGGCGAATAAAAATTTTCAGTCGGTCGGTCCCCTTTTTTGAAGATTGCGTGGATTTTGTTGAATTTAGGCCTATTTTAATAACGTTTTTAGGATGTTGCCGGTGACGGGGATCAGATTGCGGCACAGTTTTGGACATGTCTCGACGAGACCTAGCGATAGGGCGAATAAAAATTTTCAGTCGGTCGGTCCCCTTTTTCGAAGATTGAGTGCGTTTCGGAAACGGTGAGGAATTTGGTCCCCTTTTTTGAAGATTAAGTAGGTTTGCTCGGAAACGGTGAGGAATTTTGAACTTTTGGTATTTTTGGAATTGAATGGAAAAAACCGCAAGTCTCTACGACCACTCCTTCACCCCAAACATTTCTATGAGTGAGTGAGTGAGTGAGTGAGTGAGTGAGTCAGTGAGTCAGTCGGATTGGGGCTTTATAGGTTCTTGATGACAATTGATGATTGATTTTGAGTATGTTGCCGGTGACGGGGACCCGATTGCGGCACAGTTTCGGAAATGTCTCGACCAGACCTACCGATGGGGCGAATAAAAATTTTTAGTCGGTCGGTCTCCTTTTTTGAAGATTGAGTGGATTTTGTTGAATTTAGGCCTATTTAATCGTTTTTGAGGATGTTGCCGGTGACGGGGACCCGATTGCGGCACAGTTTCGGAAATGTCTCGACCAGACCTACCGATGGGGTGAATAAAAATTTTTAGTCGGTTGGTCCCCTTTTTTGAAGATTGAGTGGATTTTGTTGAATTCAGGCCTATTTAATCGTTTTTGAGGATGTTGCCGGTGACGGGGACCCGATTGCGGCACAGTTTCGGAAATGTCTCGACCAGACCTACCGATGGGGCGAATAAAAATTTTTAGTCGGTCGGTCCCCTTTTTTGAAGATTGAGTGGATTTTGTTGAATTTAGGCCTATTTAATCGTTTTTTTGAGGATGTTGCTAGTGACGGAGACCCGATTGCGGCACAGTTTTGGAAATGTCTCGACCAGACCTACCGATAGGGCGAATAAAAATTTTTAGTCGGTCGGTCCCCTTTTTTGAAGATTGAGTAGGTTTGTTCGGAAACGGCGAGGGGGGACCCACTAGGCACATTCGTTGTACATCCTGAGACCCAACTCCCGAAAAACTCACTCACATTCAAGACACATTCCACACATTCTCATAGAATCAACGCAATCAGCCACAATCCACCACACTCTTACACATTCGCTAACATTCCCTAACATTCTCACACAATCGCTGTACATTCTCTGACATTCTCATACATTCAGTCACATTCTGGACACATTCTTAACACATTCTCTGCACATTCCTTACACATTCTCAATGACAGTCCCCTAAAAATATTTATTTTAGTCTAATAACTTCGATTTAGGTTTACGTTCCTTTCAGCTCTAGCAGTACTTCCCTCCCTCCAGTGCGGTAGTGCGGTAGTTCGTGTCCGTCCCGAATCCGAACGGAGCCGCTGGCCCGTGCTCGCGTCGGGATCGTCCCTGGAAGCGCGCGAAACTCTGTCGAAGTCGAGTCAGCCAAGCCCCAGCCTAGTCCCAGCCCCGGGTCGAGGACAGGATATAGTTTACTGGTTATAGATATAAGGTTTGTCACTTGGAAGTGTTAATTTACATTGCCCTTTGCTTAAGGGGGCTCATACATGTTAAAAGCACTTTTTTTAAAAAAAAATTTGATGTAGACGGATTAAGATTTTACAATTTCTGTGTTAAAATCCTTTTAGATAATTGAGTAAGCTTCATTTTGGCTTAAGGGAAAGTGACTTTGGACATTTTTTGGAGATTTAGTCGAAACGTTTAAAATTTTGCTTCTCGTAAGATTTTGTTCGCATACTTGCTCAGATCTGTGGGGAAAAAATCAGGGAGACTCATCCCCAGTAGTGTCATAGAATTGACTAGAATGGGCTTTATATCTGCAATAGTTTTCAAGAAAAAAAATAAAAACAATTTTTTGTTGAAAAATTTGTTTAAAAAATTGTTAAAAAAATTGTTTTTATTTTTTTTCTTGAAAACTATTGCAGATATAAAGCCCATTCTAGTCAATTCTATGACACTACTGGGGATGAGTCTCCCTGATTTTTTCCCCACAGATCTGAGCAAGTATGCGAACAAAATCTTACGAGAAGCAAAATTTTAAACGTTTCGACTAAATCTCCAAAAAATGTCCAAAGTCACTTTCCCTTAAGCCAAAATGAAGCTTACTCAATTATCTAAAAGGATTTTAACACAGAAATTGTAAAATCTTAATCCGTCTACATCAAAATTTTTTTTTTAAAAAGTGCTTTTAACATGTATGAGCCCCCTTAAGTTCAGTTTTCTTTTCATTCAAATTTGAATCCTTTCATAACGTAAGCCAGAGCACGACTAGAGTCGTTTAAAACTACCTCCCCCCCCCCAAAAAAAAAAACCGTTTGGAACTGGCAGTTTGAGATAATGCTTATTAAACTGTGCGTCACTTGAACATTAGCCGCTCTGCGTGTTTGTGACTAAATCTGGCCGTCCTCCGCAGCTTCTCAGGGGGGCCAGCCACCCTGGATGAGCACGACTAAGGAATGAAAGGAGTCGTCCAAAATCTGGCAACCTCATGCGACAAAGCAAGATTTATAGAAGCAAAGAAACACCACTATGATGAACGGTTGACTACCTCAGGCGTGAAATTGGTTGCCTACCTTCACGGCGCTATGTAGAGACGTCGGCCGCACGCCCATTCAGCACACAATCTTCACACATTCTCGCACTTTTTCTTACATTCTCACACATTCTCATACAATCTCTAACATTCCTGACACATTCTGTCACATTCTCACTACAATCTGTAACATTCACACACATTCTAGACAATCTTTACAATCAGTACATTCCATTACAATCTTTACATTCTCACACATTCAACACATTCTACACATTCTACACTCAGTTGTACACTTTTTGGGGCAGTGGGTCCCCCCTCGGGAAACGGTGAGAAATTTGTTCCCCTTTTTTGTAGATAAAGTAGGTTTTCTCGGAAACGGTGAGAAATTTTCAACTTTTGGGATTTTTCCCAATTTTCCCATAAAATTTGGAATTGAATGGAAAAAACCGCAAGTCTCTACGACCACTCCTTCACATCAAACATTTCTATGAGTGAGTGAGTCAGTGAGTCAGTCGGATTGGGGCTTTATAGGTTCTTGATGTAAAAAGAATCAACTCACTTAACTCCCCATCACTAGTTTGAAAAAGAGGTAACTCCAAAAATGGTGGACAGAGGAGCAAATGAGCACATGACCAACAATTCAAAGCTGATCACTAATCTGATAAATGAATTGCTCATTTACCATCGGCACTGCAAAGAAGGAAAACAAATAGTGGGGGTAATGAAACAGAAAAACCCCATAGAACGTTGCAAATTGGGTTACAAGCAAGCCACTTTGCACACGTCTTCTACTGACCCAAATGGTCGATTTGGCCCGAAGCACACGTCAAAATTTCCCTTAGGACTCAAATGCGGGGGCGTTAAAGGTTAAAAGTGTTCAAAATTTTCGAAGTTTCAATTTTGACTGTTAAAATCGTGCGACGAGTCGTTTCCGCATAATTCGAGGTCGGGGAATTCATTGGCGATGTCAGGACAACGATGAGGTCACCGGAAGTACCGGAAATGGCCGCCATTTTGGATAATGGCTGCCAAATTCTTCGGATTTCGAACGGCTCCGCAACCAGTCGAGTTGGGTGTCGTTCCGATAGTTTCAGGGGTCTCTGAAGGCCACTGTGATGTCAAATTGAGTCCTCAGCTGTGAAAAATAAACCTGAACGATGCAGTGCTTTCCAGGATAAAGTAAACACTGAAAACGTAATGGTTGGACACATGGCCAAAGTATGGCGTGACTAAAAGTCACGCCAAAAATTGGCGTGACATGAATTCACGCCGAAAAACGGCGTGACATGTGAGTCACGCCCTCATTTTGCGGGAATGACAACGCGTTTTATAAAACAAGTCACGCCAAAAAGCGGCATGTCAAGAAATTCACGCCAAAAATTGGCGTGAATTTTTGAGTTACGCCGATTTTTGGCGTGACTTTTCTGTCGTCATGCCGATTAATGGCGTGACATTTTATTCACGCCCCTGCAGCGGCACGAAGTCACGCCGGTAGATTTTCAGTGAAGGAAACGCAGTTTCTCCGCTTTGATAAATTTAACATGTTGGATGCGCTGAAATGACGTCTGTTTAAATGTAAATATACTCGCATTTTAGGTCCAAAATTAATTTGTAGCTGTCAGATCTCGATCTCAAAATCTTGAAAGTATGTGAAGAAATCAAGATTGAAAACTACGTCAAGAAGAACCCAATACGAAAAGTGAGTGAAGGACAATGACCCTGCAAGTTCTATTGCGTGCTTCGCACACTTCTGTGCCGATGATCTTCGAAGGACACTTCCATGGGCATGAAGCAAAAGTTTTGCTTCGCTTCAAAAAGTACCTTACATCTGAAACCAGATAGCCTTAACTTGCCTCGTTTAGGCATCATAACGTTATTGTAAGCAGTAAATCTTGACGGAATATATACTTGACAATTAAATTTTCAGAGACGTGTGCTTTGAGAAGCAGTTTTATAGAGTCAATTTGATAAGGAAACGGTGTTTATGCCGTGCGTCTAAGCACACTCCTTGTCGATGAACTGTGGAGAGAGGTACTCCCGTCTTGCAGCGCACAGTGTAATGAAAGATCGAAAAGTGGGAAAAAAATATTTTATTGTTCTAACTGATTTAACCTAATGCAGAAAGACGCATTCTGGTGGGAAAAGTGCCACAGGACCATCTAAGCGTCACAGAGACGCCATATTTGAAAAAAAAGGGGTAAAAACGCCGTATTTTCAGTTCTTGACACCCATGGCTTCTGCTGTTTACCGAATCCGCAACTTTTCTCGACGCCAACTAGTTAAAGGGTACTAGGACAAGACTTGAGAACATTTGGAGCATTGAACTAGGTGGGGAACTCGAGATATTTCACCTCAAAGTTTACAAATTTCCAAAAAACCTACCAAAAATGCCGTTTTTGAACATTTTTGAAGCCCTGGCTTCGGCTCTATGGTGCATCCACAACTTTTCTCGACGCCAACTAGTTCAAGGGTTCTAGAACAACACTTGACAACATTTGGAGCATTGAGCTAGGTGGGGAACTCGAGATATTTCGCCTAGAGCCGTAGCCAAGCCTACAAAAAGGTCAGACACTGGCATTTTTGGTAGATTTTTTTAGATACTTTAAGGCGAAATATCTCGAGTTCCCCACCTAGCACAATGCTCCAAATGATTTCAAGTGTTGTTCTAGTACCCTTTAACTAGTTGGCGTCGAGACAAGTTGCGGATTCACCATAGGGCCGAAGCCACGGCTTCCAAAAGGTCAGAAAATGGCATTTTTGGTAGGTTTTTAAAACATTTTTAAACTTTGAGGCAAAATATCTTGAGTTCCCCACCTAAATCAATGCTCTAACTGATCTCAAGTGTTGTTCTAGTACCCCTCAACTAGTTGGCGTCGAGAAAAGTTGCGGATTCGCCATAGAGCCCAAGCCAGAGCTTCAAAAAGGTCAAAAAATGGCATTTTTGGTAAGCTTTTGAAACTTTTTAAACTTCGAGGCAAAATATCTCGAGTTCCCCACCTAGCACAATGCTCTAAATGATTTCAAGTGTTGTTCTAGTACCCTTTAACTAGTTGGCGTCGAGACAAGTTGCGGATTCGCCAGAGGGCCGAAGCCACGGCTTCCAAAAGGTCAGAAAATGGCATTTTTGGTAGGTTTTTAAAACATTTTTAAACTTTGAGGCAAAATATCTTGAGTTCCCCACCTAAATCAATGCTCTAACTGATCTCAAGTGTTGTTCTAGTACCCCTCAACTAGTTGGCGTCGAGAAAAGTTGCGGATTCGCCATAGAGCCCAAGCCAGGGCTTCATGAAGGTCAGAAAATGGCATTTTTGGTTGGTTTGAGAAAATTTATAAACTTTGAGGCGAAATATCTCGAGTTCCCCACCTAGCTCAATGCTCCAAATGATCTCAACTGTTGTTCTAGAACCCCTCAACTACTTTGCGTCGAGAAAAGTTGCGGATTCACCATTGAGCCCAAGCCAGGGCTTCAAAAATGTTCAAAAACGGCATTTTTGGTAGATTTTTCTGATATTTGTAAACTTTGAGGCGAAATACGTCGAGTTCCCCACCTAGCTCAATGCTCCAAACGTTATCAAGTGTTGTCCTAGTACCCCTTTACTGGTTGGCGTCGAGAAAAGTTACGGATTCCCCATAGAGCCGAATCCAAGGTTTCAAAACGGTCAAAAAATGGCATTTTTGGTAGATTTTTGGGACTGTTGTAAACTTTGAGGCGAAATATCTCGAGTTCCCCACCTAGCTCAATGCTCCAAATGATCTCAAGTCTTGTCCTAGTAGCCCTTAACCAGTGAGCGTCGAGAAAAGTTGCGGATTCACTTTGGAGCCGAAGCCAGGGCTTCAAAAAGGTCAGAAAATGACATTTTAAGTGGGTTTTTAGAAAATTTGTAAACTTTGAGGCGAAATATCTCGAGTTCCCCACCTAGCTCAATGCTCCAAATGATCTCAACTGTTGTTCTAGTACCCCTCAACTGCTTGGCGTCGAGAAAAGTTGCGGATTCACCATTGAGCCCAAGCCAGGGCTTCAAAAATGTTCGAAAACGGCATTTTTGGTAGATTTTTCTGATATTTGTAAACTTTGAGGCGAAATATCTCGAGTTCCCCACCTAGCTCAATGCTCGAATGTTATCAAGTGTTGTCCTAGTACCCCTTTTACTGGTTGGCGTCGAGAAAAGTTGCGGATTCACCATAGAGCCGAAGCCAAGCCTTTGAAAGTGTCAGTAAATGGCATTTTTGGTGGATTTTTCAAATATTTGTAAACTTTGAGGCGAAATATCTCGAGTTCCCCACCTAGTTCAACGCTCCAAATGTTATCAAGTTTTGTCCTAGTACCCCTTAACTAGTTGGCGTCGAGAAAAGTTGCGGATTCGCTAAACAGCAGAAGCCATGTGTGTCAAGAACTGAAAATACGGCGTTTTTACTACTTTTTTCTCAAAAATGGCGTCTCTGTGACGCTTGGATGGTCCTGTGGCACTTTCCCCATCAGAGTGCGTCTTTCTGCATTAGGTTAAGTCAGTTAGAACAATAAAATATTTTTTTCCCACTTTTCGATCTTTCATTACACTGTGCAGCGCAGACAGGCGTATTCTGGACTAGGTAGGTTTACTTTTATCGGTTTGTTCTTCTAGATTCATACAATCGTGGACCAAGCACAAAGTGGATCTTGCGGTGTATGCGTCACCAAAAATGTTTAAAATACTTCAAACTGTGTTTTCCCGCAGAAAAAATCTTTAGTAACTGCCAAGCGGGTAACAAAATACCAAATTTCAATCTCCTATTTTTGCGGTATTCTCCTCTGGAAGTTCAGCAGACTGGAACATAGCAGCGTGAAAGGCCAGCAGCAATGCAGAGATTCCTGTTGCACATCCCTGCGACAATCGCACCTATCTATTGACCGCAAAGCGTTTCAGATATCCTGCAACGTGCACCAAACGATTTCCCATTTCCTATTAGCTGTGGTCCGCCCTCATATCTCTGGAAAAGGCCGGTGTAGGCCAATGATCAATTTGCCCGCCCCGTAAACTAGCAGTGCACGATGCTGTACGGATGTGTTACCTCCAACGTTTTTAGTGAAGAAAGAAACGATATGTTAGCCTTCTGACTTACTTGATCTGAAAAGAGAGTACTATGATTCCATGCGGATTTAAAATGTTTGCTCGTCATTATATCCTTCAAAGTGTACTCAGGAGAGCATCCCCACACCCAGCACACATCAGATCATGTAACTGATTTTGTAAGTGTAATAATGAACTAATTTAAAAAGCAATAAGAATTTTATAGCATGAAAAGCGCCATGAAAAAGTTTATGTATTACATGTGCAATAATTATTGTATTGCATTAGCGCATTTATCGCTTTATAAGCGTAGTAATCATTTCACACCAAAACTGTGATAATCTGGGCCAGGACCGGCCAAAACCCAAGAGACTTATTGCATTTTTAATGCGTTAATTTTTTTATTGCTGCCTCAGATGCGATAATTTAAAGAAATCACATTATCTCTTTTATTGCAGCAAATTGTGTAAAGCTTATCACATAAGAAATATCAGAGGTAAGAAATATCAGAGGTTAAACTTCACTTTGCTCACTTAACGTAACCTGAGTTCTTTGCACGTACTGGCATTTCTAGTGATAAGTTTCATACAATTTGCTGCGATAAAAATGCTAATGAGATTCCCCCAAATTATCGCATCTGTGGCAGCAATAAAAAATTATCACATTAAAAATGCAATAAGTCAGTTAGGTTTTGGCCGGTCTGGGCCCAGATTAGCGCAGTTTTGGTGCGATTAAATGATTACTACGCTGATAAAGCGATAAATGGGCTAATGCAGTACAATAATTATTGCACTTTTAATGCAATAACTTTTTGATGGCACTACTTATGCAATAAAAATGTTGTTGCTTTTTAAAGTTCATTATTACTCATAGAAAATCAGTGCGTACTTTGCAGAATTTGCAATCTACATTTCTTGCGAGAACTTCTTGGCTTTAGACCTGATGATTATACACACTCATTTCAGGAACGTGGCATCAAGTTGAAATGAATGTGACAAAGTGTCACGTTCCTTTAAGCATTGTGTCGGATTCGTTCAAACGCAAATCAGCCACAAATTAGCTCATTCACGTGGGAACGATTGTGATACAATGCTCAAAGGAACGTGACATCTTGTCACATTCGTTTCAACGTGTTGTGATGTTGCTAACAATAACGTTATGATGCCTATTCGAGGGAGGCTATCTGGTTTCAGATTTAACACTGAGAACGCGAACGCCACGAGTATAGCGTACAATGCAAAAGCATTGCACATAAGTGCAATGGGTGATTCCGTGCGTAGGGGCCGTTTTAGCCACCTAAGAAAGTCAAGTAATCAATCTTGCTTGTTCGGCCGGAATTTGGCCTAGATGGCATCAATTGAACCCCAGGAAGACACTCTGAGCGTGGGCGAGCTAAAAGTTGACTTTCGTTTTCTCCCCCTATAAAATATGACGAAATTAACTGAAAATATGACGGAAATTACGCTTGACGGAAATTACAAACAGGTGTTTCTGGCTCACTGCAACTGCATATCGCCACAGAAATATGCCATAAGTTTGGCACACTAGTTCGACGTCAAGACACATCTTTTCAAGTGTAGGATGTCTTTCAAAACCCAATAGACGAGGAGCGAGAGGGGCGTACGGAAATTACACCAATTGTTACAACCCACCGATTTCACACACAACTTCCACTCGCACACTCACCCCCCTCACTTTTTCGCCACCGAAATTCGTTCTTATGGTAAACAGACCGTGCTGATTCTGAATACGGCGGTGGTTTTGAGCAGGAAGCACTCCTAGTAGTTTTTTTGGTGCTCACTTTGAAACCGCTAAGGTAAAAGTCGGAGTACGGTGGACATTTAGTACGCGTTCTGAAAGTACAGTTCCAATCAATATACGATCTTCAAATTCAAGCAAGATAGTCACTCTTAGTTAAAGATTTGATGGGTGTGTGTGGAATTCGAAGATTTGAATGGAACGCAGGGTTATAGAGCCGCAAAGTTGGTGTAAGGTGCGAATGGACATGACGGAACTTACAAAATCGACCCTTTTGGCCCCTCTCCCGCGTCACATGTTAGCTTTGAAAGTCCGTATACAAAGGGAACAAGCTATTCTAGTGCCAAACAAGATTCTTAAGTGTATAAATGGACTGCACTCGAATAAGTTAGCTCTGGGGAGGGTGTGGACACGAAAACGCCCTCTACGCACGGAATCACCCCAATGCCTCCCCATTCCCATGCATTGGCATAGGGCATTTTCAGGACGCATTGCACGTCAGGTGCAATATGACTGAGGCATTGCAGGTATGGTGCGATGTCTCAGTGCATTGCACCGTACGTGCTTTGTATATTCATAACGTTTGGTATCTCAGTGAAGGTACTTTTTGAAGCAAACCAAATTTTTGCTTCATGCCCATGAAACGAAGATCTTCGAAGATCATCATCACAGAATTGTGCCAAGCACGCAATAGAACTTGCAGGGTCATTGTCTTTCACTCACTTTTCGTATTGGGTTCTTCTTGACGTAGTGTTCAATCTTGATTTCCTCACATACTTTCAAGATTTTGAGATCGAGATCTGACAGTTACAAATTAATTTTGGACCTAAAATGCGAGTATATTTACATTTAAACAGACGTCATTTCAGCGCATCAAACATGTTAAATTTACCAAAGCAGAGAAACTGCGTTTCCTTCACTTTATCCTGGAAAGCACTGCATCGTTCAGGTTTATTTTTCACAGCTGAGGAACTGTTTATCTGTATTTCTCTGCTAAATACTCTCAATTTGACATCACAGTGGCCTTCAGAGACCCCTGAAACTGTCGGAACGACACCCAACTTGACTGGTTGCGGAACCGTTCGAAATCCGAAGAATTTGGCAGCCATTATCCAAAATGGCGGCCATTTCCGGTACTTCCGGTGACCTCATCGTTGTCCTGACATCGCTAATGAATTCCCCGACCTCGAATTATGCGGAAACGACTCGTCGCACGATTTTAACAGTCAAAATTGAAACTTCGAAAATTTTGAACACTTTTAACCTTGAACGCCCCCGCATTTGAGTCCTAAGGGAAATTTTGACGTGTGCTTCGGGCCAAATCGACCATTTGGGTCAATAGAAGACGTGTGCAAAGTGGCTTGCTTGTGACCCAATTTGCAACGTGTTTTTGCTCTGTTACCCCCACTAAAACACAATGATGTCAAATGGGATTGGGGAGGTTGAAACCGAAAACTTGATCCTAACCGATGTCCACTTTGTTCCAGAACTGAAAAGAAATTTGCTATCAGTAAATAGACTGACCAGCAAACAAGGAGCAGCGCATTTCTATGACAAAGGAGTGAAACTGCTTACAGAACAAATGAACATTGATCCAAGAAATGTACTATTGGAAGAAATCAAGACGGATCTATGACTATTCGTCCCCGACTGATTTGTCCCCACGCTATTTTGTCCCCAGCTGTTTTGTCCTCACACATTTCGTCCCTATTTATTTGTCCCCGGCGAAATTTCGTCCCCGGTTCCAACCCCGCATTTCTTGTCCTCACTTGTCCGCACTCGTCCCCACCCGCAATGGGAGAGGGGGTATGCACGCCGAAAAAATTGGCTATACTCCCGGCTGCGCGGGCTATACTCCCGGCTGCGCGGGCTGCACTTGCCTTCAACAATGGGACTCGGTCTCCGAAGCTTTCCTTAGAAACAAGTTCGGCCACAAACAATTTTCAAAATTCAAAATTATGAGTGACGAAGAGCAGGGGGACCTTTTGGATAGTGAGAGGGGGGGTTTCATTCTCAACCACAAGGGCTACTTGTACTCGCGCCACAGTGAAAATGCAGATGGCAGTCGCACATACTGGATGTGCCGCAGAAGACCAGCGTGCAAGAAGAGGGCAATCACTGCAACACCGCGGGGCGCGGACAGCACCGTCACGGTATTCAAGAGTGTCGACCATCCGAGCCACCCCCCCCGACCCGTCCGAGGCACAGGCACTGCAAGCGTACATGCGGATGAAGCGAGTCGCGGACGAACATCCCGAGGCCCCCCCTGCCCAAATACTACGTACACACATGCCTGACGTGAGTGAAGTGAATTAAGTGAAACCGTGACGTCAAGTTCGTGGATTTCCAGTGCAGATAGTTCGTAATGAGGTCTCCTCCACCCAGGTCCCCAGCGAGGCCATTATCCATCTACCTGAACGTGCTGCCATGAAGCGGACCTTTAACCGCCGCCGTCAACATGGCCTGCCGACGAACCCGAAAAGTCTAGAAGAGTTGGGGGACATTCCGGACGAGTTCAGGTTGACTCTGGCGCGAAAGCAATTCATGTGCTTCCACTCCTTCCAGGAAGATGAGGAAGGGAAGCGTATCATTGTGTTTGCTTCAAAATCTTCCCTCAAAAAGTTGTCCAGAGCAAAAATTTGGCAAGCAGATGGAACTTTTGACACGGCGCCGGATATTTTCACTCAAATTCTGACCATCCATGGCGAGTACAGGGGCGAGACCTTACCTTTGGCTTACGCTTTGCTACCGGACAAGCTGGAGTCTTCCTACAGGCGCGCCTTGCTCGCCATCCTGGATACCATTGAGGACTTCAGCCTGCCAGCACCGCACCCGACTACATTCATCAGTGACCTGGAGATAGGCCTGAACAACGCCATCACATCCCTCTTCCCCAACGCACAGCTCAGGCTGTGCCTGTTTCACCTGCGGCAGGCAGCATTTCGCAAGGTGCAGTCGCTGGGACTCCAGGCTGCGTACCGAGACGAGGAGGACTCCTCAGTGCGTGACAGCTTCCGGGAGATGGTCGGCCTGGCGCTCGTGCCCCCCGAGGACGTCGAGGAATGCTTCACGGAGGCGAAGAACAACTTGCCCCCCGCAATGCACGCCTTCGGGGAGTGCTTTGAAACAACGTACGTCAAGGGCCGAGTCCCGCGAGGCCGACGGAGGGCAGCCCCGCCGCGGTACACCCCCGCCCTCTGGAACCAGCACCTCGCCGCCTTGAACAACGAGCCTCGCACGAACAACGCGACTGAAGCGTGGCACAACAGATTCCAGGTCAGTACCGATCCGGGACACGCTGGACTCTGTCCCGAAGGTCCTGGAGCTGAGTCGGTTTCTTCCCCAGACAGTGGTGGGGGAGAGCCACCCCACGCTCTTCCACCTGATCGAGGAGTTCAAGAAGGAGGAGGCGGACTCGACGGTCATGATGGCGGAGCTGGACGCAGGGAAGAAGATCCGGCAGCCCCAGCGCGCCAAGTACCAGCGCATCAACCAGCGACTGCAGCGCCTGGCCGAGTCCTATGGGCAGTTCAAGGAGGAGGGCCGAGTCCTGGAGTATCTCCGCGCCTGCGGCCACAATGTTGGCCACTAAATTCTGGTAACAGTTACTAACACCCCCCCCCCATACTAAATTCATAGTGGGGACGAAATGTCACTGAGGACAAAATAAATCGGGGACGAATTTTTTGAGGACATCTTATCCGAGGACAGATTAACTGGGGACGAATTGTCGCGGGGACATATTTTCAAGGGACGAGTGTTCGTGTCACCAATCAAGACACCTCAAGGAATGTATGAGGTTAATCTCGAACCCATAACCCTAGCCCTAACATCCCAAATCAGCACTGAATGGCACAGGATAATGGGACACATTGGTGCTACAAATCTTCAAAAATTGCCAAACATGTGCAATGGCGTGGTCTTGAGAGAAGAACGAAAATACTCCAGCAACTGCAAAGTTTGTGTAAAAACAAAAATGTCAAAGCTGCCACATGATACCATCAGGACCAGGCAGCAACCTACGACACGAAAGGGTATTTCATGATTTCCTTGAGTAGTCTGTCTTCTGCAAACCAAAGCAGAGGCGTTTCAAGACTGGAAAGATTTTGTCAAACAAGCTGTCAACTTCCATGGGCTACCAGTGTACGAACTGAGGTGTGACAACGGTGAAGAGTACACCTCCAAACAATTACAAAACTGGTGTCAGCCAGAAGAAATTGTAATACAGTGCACTGTACCCGGATGCCCCGAACTGAATGGAAAGGCTGAGCGACTACATAGAACCTTAATGGGGAGACCTAGTATAGGGCATTAATTTTCGACTCAAATTGGACAAATGAGATGTGGGGTGAAGCTGTGCTGACGGCAACCTACAAAATCAACCGGAGCCCAACCCCAACCGTGTCAAGTCTGTCGGCTAACATGTGGTTTGACAAGACTCAAGGTATCTCTAATATGCATATGCATATATTCATGAAGACTTTTGCCTCAGAAGCCTTTGGCAAAGTGCTAGTGCTAACCCATTTGTCTTAACTTCAGAGTCTAACTCAAGAGGAAATCCTAGTTGGATGTGGCAACTGTTATCGTCAATGGGACAAAATGAAAAGGGAAATATTCATGGCTAGATATGTGTGTGTGTGTGTGTGCGTGTGTTAAGGGTGAAGAGTGAGATAACGCACCTTAGCAGTGCGGCAGCACAATAGGAAATAACTCCAGTCAAATTTGTACACCAAAATTCTTCAAACATCTAAAATTAATCGAAATTCGAGTGAAATTCATCAAAATTTGACAGTGATTTCGCCTTGGTGCGCACTCATAAAAGCCTACGAAGGATTTGCTTCAGAACTACGAAGAAAATGAAGGCATAGTAGAATTGCTATGTAATACGAAGAAATGCTTCGTACTACGACGGATTTGGCTTCATTGGCTGAGCGATAGCGAAACTCGTTACTCAGGTGGGGTTGACAAGTTTTGCCTGTCTGTTTGGCTGAGCGATAGCGAAGCCTGTTACTCCAGTGCGGTTGAAAAGTTTTGTCTGTCTGTGTGTCTGTCTGTCTGTGTGTACACCACTCCTCCTGAACGGCTCGGCCGATCTGCCTGCGATATTGCAGGCTTATTAGGTATGTTCTTGGCTCGGCACACGCGAAATAGGGTACTTCGGAGGAAACCTAGACCGGAAGTCAGCGACAGAACGGGAGGAACAAAAGAGCGTCGCGCGGCCGTGCTGAGCGGTGGTGGGGGCCGGAATCGGCAGAGTGGGGGTAACATGCGCGCGCCGCCTTCACCCCCACTCCGCCGATTTCGACCCCCACCACCGCTCAGCACGGCCGCGCGATGCTCTTTTGTTTCTCCTGTTCTGTCGCTGACTTCCGGTCTACGCTTTCTCCGAAGTACGAAGTACCCTATTTCACTATCCTAGCTCAACTGGTTCAGTTTTTAAAGCCGAAAAACACCTAAAAATGGCGAAAAATCGAGTTTTCTGCAGGTAGATCTCTCCTGTCTTGATGAAAGGGGGGTCTGGGGGCCGGAGCCCCCCAGCATGCAACAAGTAAGAAGTAACCGACGATGGACAAGCCAATACTTGCCGAAGGCAGGCTAGCGCCGCAGGCGAAGGAAGGTACGCCAGAAGCGGATTGGAGGAACAGGCCGCGAGACATCGCGAAGCCTGTTACGACAAGACGCGGTCTTGTGGAATTGCTATGTATTACGAAGAAATGCTTCGTATTACGACGGATTTGGCTTCATTGGCTGAGCGATAGCGAAACCCGTTACTCAGTGGGGTTGAAAAGTTTTGTCTGTCTGTGTGTGTGTGTGTGTGTGTGTGTACACCACTCCTCCTGAACGGCACGGCTGACCTGCCTGAGATATTGCAGGCTTATTAGGTATGTTCTTGGCTCGGCACACGCGAAATTTCACTATCCTAGCTCAACTGGTTCAGTTTTTATATCCAAAAAACACCTACACTGTTAAAAATTGTTGTTTTAAAACAACAACACAATTACCAACCTCGACAACGCTGTTGTTTGTGAACAAGTTTGCTTGTTTTAAAACGACGAATTCGTTGCTAATTATTTTTATGACTTATGCTGTTTCAAAACAATATTTTGCTGCGTACAAACAACCCGGACAATCTAGGAAGTGGTTACTGCGGGGTAACCGGGACTCTACTGGGTCTGTGACCTAATCGGCAATAAAAATTGATGCAAATAAGGCTGTCTACCGGTTTACAAACATCTTGTGGACGAACGACGCAACTCGTTAGTAAACAACGAAAGTCATTTGAAAGCAACTTTGCTCATTAAGAAAATTAGCAACACATATACTGCTAAATTTCAACATAATTTTTAACAGTGTAAAAAACGGCGAAAAATCGAGTTTCCTGCAAGCAGATCACCTCTGTCTTGAAGAAGGGGGGTCTGGGGGGCGGAGCCCGCCAGCCTCGACAAGTTAAAAAGTTACAAGGGTCAAGATCGTGTTATCTGTAGATGAAGCAACTCTATCTAGAATGAAGGGGGGTCTGGTAAGAAGTAACTGACGATGGACAAGCCAATGCCTGCCGAAGGCAGGCTAGCGCCGCAGGCCAAGGTAGGTACGCCAGGCGCGGATTGGAGGAACAGGCCGCGAGACATCGCGAAGCCTGTTACGACGAGACGCGGTCTGGCGTAAACCTACCTTGTAGATGTCAATCATTATTATAATATTCGTAGCAGAATGAAGGCGGTAAATTAGTTTTCGCGGGTTTGCAACACTTTTGTCGGCGTCTGCGCCCTTGCGAAAATCGCGAAGCTGAAAACACGAGCAGTCGCGCCTTAAAACTGCCCCTGCATTGTTGCTGACGTTGAATTGTTTGGCTTGTTTCAAAAGGCTACGGTTCTCTAGTCATGTTTTCTTCAATTCTGTGTAATTCGCATTCGAAGGCAAAGCTCAGCGCGCTCTATCTGCTCGTGGTGGGCGCTATTGGAACTACTCCAGAGGTCCGTGGCGACTAACCCCAACACAATTTTCACTTTCTTATTCTGCTTTGTCACTTTAAAATCACTCTCCAGTACAAATATCTAAGTCACCGGTATTGTGAGAATGCCTTTCACTTAACCCAGTTTTAGGCTTTTTGCGTTTTTTGACGCTTTCAAGTCTAGAGGTCCCATGGTGACGTCCCAGCCGACGGTGTCGCGCTCTGACGCCTTCGAATGCGAATAGTTCTCACTCACAACGTAACAACACCACGGCGGTTGGTTTGACAAACTTTACAAACTCTTGAGGGATGGTTTCGAAACGCGGGTGGGTCTTGTTCTAGGAACATAGGCACTGAAAGTCGCGAGGTGGAGCGAAGTGGTTATGGTGCTCACTGAATCAAAAGTACCATCAAACCTCGCTAAAAAGAGCGGCTACATGACCATCTTTTTCACAAAGGAACTACTAAAAGTCTTAAAGTGACTTTCAAACTACATTAAGGAAAGATAATTCACAGACGCATGGGCACAGGTACGCAGTTTAATGGCTCAAAAGGGTACTTCGGAGAAGATTCAGACCGGAAGTCAGCGCGATGACGGGAGAAACAAAAGAGCGGCGCGCGGCCGTGCTGGGCGGTAGTGGGGGCAAGAATGGGCAGAGAGGGGGTAAAGGCGGCGCGCGCACGCTGCCCCCACCATGTCCACTGATCCCCACCACCGCCTAGCACGGCCGCGCGACGCTCTTTTGTTTCTCCCGTTGTCGCTTTGACTTCCGGTCTGAATCTTCTCCGAAGTACCCTACTCACTCCAATTGAAAGAGTAACAAAAATTTTCAACAAAACAAAAACAAAAATATCAACGCAGCGGCGGGACAGTCTCATCAACAGCCATTGGCCGGGCGGCCAAACCAAATGGCCACGTTTGAAAACATCGTCGGTGCTATTGTTGCATCTTCTTTAGCTGCAGTCAAAGAGATTTTTGATGCGAACGCGCTTTTTCAGCTTTCGGGGTAAGCTGTACAGAGCCGAAAAGGAGCTCAGCTTTTGGTCGGGTCCGGCTCGGCTCCCCCCACTTCCATCCTTTTTCCTTGACGAGTCGAGTTTTGCCATGGAAACAGCGATTTTGAGAGCAAATTTCTCAAAACTGGCCATTAACTTTTTAACCACATTTCAGCATTAGAATCACCGTTCAAAGTTCTACTAGTCTGTAAAATCTTATTAAAATCCGATAGAAAATTTTCAAAATGCATAAGGGGCCACACGAATTGAATCTCGCGCTGAAAAAGAGCAAAAAGTCCAGTTACATGCTGAGAGTGTGACTTGTCGCGCTCCATGCAATTTAATGTCGGGCTCCTGAAATGACAGTGAATTATCAGTTCCAACACCCACGTCCGCCACAGCAAAGCTTTCCAGGATTTTCTCACTGGATTTTTATGAACAGTATGACATTGCATTCTGTCACGCTTTATTGTACCAACTGTTAAGCGTTTCAACAAGGGACCGTTCCCCCGGATTGCTTTTTTGGGGCTATGTCGCTAGAAGGCATGACCTGAGGGTCAGGGGGCTATGGATGGTCGGTAGCGGGCATCGGAGGGAAAAGTCGCGATTATGCGGAAAAAAAGGGAAATGTCCTCTAGCGGGCAGCCGGTGGTCAGGGATCCTTAACTTAACTTAACATTTAACTAACACTTCTTTCATAACGTAACATAAGACAATGTTCGCTAAAGGTTAAGGGTACGGACTTCTGAAAGTACTTGCAAAAGTATATCCACACAAATTCGAGACATAAAAAAAATAACCTACCCTTTTGAAAAGATGTTAGAAGTTAGGGGTAATAACTTTAACTCATATCATAACGTTATGATGCCCTTATGAGGTAAGTTAAGGATCCCTGCCGGTGGTGTGGCCTACCTCTTAGGCGCTACACCGGCAGACCGGCTTCACTCACTGGAGTCGTGCCTGCGTCGAGCTGCACCTCATTGCAAGCCACACGCACCATCCCGCCCCGGCACCCAGCCCCTATTATATTGTTAGGATACGCGCTTGGTTTCTGGACTCGAGAGCAAAAGCACGCTGACACCTTCGTGTGTAAAGTAGTTTTAAGTATGTTTCAAGTCTGAAGGTGTCATCTGCTAAAAGGGCAGGGAGAACAGAATGATATGGAGGTGAACCGCAAAGTCATCAGAAAAAAAAACTCACCTCCATATCATACTGTCCTCCCGGCCTTTTTTTCTTCGTGTATGGGTTCCCCTAACAGAAAATCGCTCTGATTCTTCCTACCGAAAACTACTGTCAAATCCATGTTACTGCACTGGCTGACCACTGGTGCTGCACGACTCCAGTGAAGCCGGTCTGCCGGTGTAGCGCCTAAGAGGTAGGCCACACCACCGGCTGCCCGCTAGAGGACATTTCTCTTTTCTTCCCGCATAATCGCGACTTTTCCCTCCGATGCCCGCTACCGACCATCCATTGCCCCCTGACCCTCAGGTCATGCCTTCTAGCGACCGTCTCGAGTGCAAGTGTGCAAACACGGATAGTTGTTTAAGTGTCCGTTTTGCCCTCACATTTGACTTAACTCTTCGCACCTGGTAATTAGTCAGAATTACACAACTCGTCATAACCTTTCTTCGAACACATCTGTTGTCGATTTTTAAAGTCAACACGATATAGCCGACTCATCAACCTGCCGCCCAAGCTGCACTTTCTAAAGGAACGTCTTTTGCGCCTTTAGATAGAGCGACTCCGCGATCCTCATCAGTGTCCCGAGCTCGCAGCACCAGCAAGCAACCTCCTCCACCATGTCCAAGATCGCCATCGTCGTCGTGCTGGCCGTGGCCGCCTGCCTCATTGTAAGTCTGCTGCAGTGAAAGTTTGCACGCGCTGAATGTTTTGGTACAAATTTTGTACGGGACATACCAGTTTTTGGTGCACAAGAAATTTCCGTACAAATTTTTACGCGATTTTGCACAAAAATAGGGAAATGGGTGCTGTTTTCGTAGTAAATTTGTCCGAAATGTCCGTGTGCACAGAAGAAACGCGATGTCTCGTACAAAATCGTACCTAACATTTAGCGTGCGGTCAGTTTCATTTTAATCCGCAAACGGATTTGTGGTCACTGGCCGTAGTCATGGGTGGATTTGCGGATATAACCCTGTTAAACCTGTCATGTTTAGAAACTTGTGTAACCAAATACCAAAATAAGGGTTGGCCCCCGAAAAGATTCCTTACTGCGATGAGAAAATGTAACGCGCATCTGTTTCCCCCGCAGCCCGATGCCATGTCCGCCTGCAGCTCCAGGCAGCTCAACGACCTGGAGAACCAGCTCAAGATCTGCAGCAAGGGCATTCCGGTCCAGATGGGTGACGCTTCCTGGCGCTGGGCCCGTGAAACGATCAGCAGCATGAAGAAAGATGCCACTTGCGACCTTAACAACGCTCCCACCTACTTCCAGTCCGAGTTGCGCAGCGTCCCCTACATCGGCCAGAAGTACATTGACCGCGCTGTGACCTGCATCACCAACTCTATCCAATACGGCATTTGTTGTTAAGGAAAACGGACGAAGAACGGACAATAAAGATCAACGTCCACAGCATTCAATGGTCATGAAAAAAATGACTCTTCCCAAAACTGTCATCACAGATGTTACTTACACGTGAGATGCAGCCAAACAGGCTGTTTGTTCACACGATAACACCACAAATCATGTTGCCAGAACGGTGTCGAAATCAAATGGTTTCAAATTGCATCAAGGACTGCTCTCTATCTTACTATTCAAAGAATATTCTCTTCGAACTCGATTAGGAGCCTGAATATTCATTGCAAAAGAATTCGATTTCTTTAAAAGCGGCTTGCAAGACTGCACTCAAACTCAGACTGTCAGACAACACCGTTTTCTGAATACCTATAGATTTTGAAACGGGGGGGGGGGGGGGGGCAGTCAGTGGTGGAAGGCGTCGAATTAACAGCTTGCATAATATCCTAAATACTACCCAGTCGGAAATCCATCGGCGATTGCATGACTTGAGCTTGCCACTTGGTGCTCTAAATCAGAAAGCGTCACCCGAGTCAAGTCGCCGGGCAGTTCAAGCCCATGTGGACCTCTTGAACGCACACACACATTGAGCCTTCGTCCTACACTGTAAATGTCTTACGGTGAAAGGCTGCACCAACATCTTATAGTGGAGATTTTCTCCATAATACCAACGAAATTCGGCAAAATATCTATAAGGTACAGTGAATTCTCAATGGTATGTTACGAAGTAATCTGCACCACTATAATATGGAACATTTTTACCGTGATATGGAGAATCTTCACTGTACAACGTTTATATTGTACCCTATACCTGAAAGCGCAACGACACTGTCACCGCGAGCGGCGCGACGTCAAACGACCACAACGCCATCTGGCAGCACAGTGTGGAAGCCGTCGACACGGCAGGCAACGTCAAAATAATGGCGAACCCACATTGAAATCATTTTGGTTCACTTTCTGTGCTCCATTTTTTTCCACTGAAATATCGTGGGACAGCAAAATTGGGAAACAGTTGAGGTGGGCGTCTTTGCGAATGTCGATACAAGGCTGATCAAAAGTCATCTGGCCAACCCACCGGCCATGTGTTCACCTGGCAATGGAGCCATTCAAGGCTTCCGTATCGACATCCACATGGAGGATTACTTTGCAGAAGACTCTCTTAGCGATGGTATCAGATCTTTAGTGATACCTTATGACCGTCAGTTCCTCAAAAGTCATCTGGCTGAGATTTCGACCTCATATCGAGTCGACCAAGTGGCGGCGTATCGTCGTCGAAGGATGCGACGCCTTGCATCACTGACAGCATGTGTTTCAAATGAACTTAGAGACAGTTATTTTGTTGGTAAGAATGTTCATATTTCAAACTTCATTGAATAAAAACAGAAGAGGCATTGCAGTCGATTGAGACTCTAACCTGCCACTCACCGGTCAAGCGTTACGTTACGCTAATGCGTGCTTGTAATCAAACAGAGTCGGAAACTTGAATGAATTTTGAAATCTTTGGGGAGGGAGGGGAGGGGGTCAAAAAGTGGCCGAAACTGCGAAGCGTAGTGAGGTCTTCCACCTGCAAGAAGAAAGGGAGTTCTCCAACATAGCCGCCACTTACGTACAACAACCCTTCTCATGTCCTGGGAATTCTTCAGCTTAGTAGATTGGCTCCCACGTAGAAAGCAACCGAAAACAAGTGAGGATTAAAAATGTTCTTGAGGCGGCCATCTTGGACACCCTCATCCCAGGAACGTGAAATCACGTTGAAACGGAAGTGACAAAATGTCACGTTCGTTTCAGCTATGTGTCACATTCGTATGGGTGTGGATTGGCCAAAAATCAGCGTGTTCACATTCAAACGAACGTGACACAATGCTCTTGCGAACGTGACATTTTGTCACGTTCGTTTCAACGTGACGTCACGTTCCTGGAATGAGAGTGGAGGTTCCACTTTTCTTCTTGCATGTGGAATGACCCATTAGCGAACGGCCCCCTTAGCAGTACGATCCTTGAATGTGCTCTGACTGTTAAGAGAATCGAGAACCGCAGCGTTACGCATGGACAGACACTGCCCCCCCCCCCCCCCCCCCCCTAACGTGAATCCGCGACACGCTGTCGCTGCGCTGCAGACCTCTCCCTCCACTCGCCCCCACTCCCCCTTCCCCCTTCCCCTTACACCCTCACAGAGTGCTACGTCCTGGAGTTTCGCATTCCTCATCTTCGCCATTGCTCTTGCTCCTTGTCTTTCGAAGTACGAGTTCCCAAGGCAGGAAGGCGAGACCGCCCGACCGCGGCCAAAGCCGTCAATTGACATCTCGACTTGTAAGTATCCTAACTGGTACACTTCACAATCCTTTCACATTAATGTCAGGTATTTCAAAATAACTTGTTTTAACAATTTATTTGTTGTTTTAGCTTCTAACAGAATAGTTCGTAATTTACGCACTATTTCTTCGTAATACAAAGTAAATAGTAGTGTTCTTGTATGTGCTCTAAATACTTCGGTAAGCTTTAAGCGTGGCTTTTAAGCACGTTACGCAGTTTTGGAGACTTTTTGAATCCGTTGTCCCCACTGTGTAACGCGGCGTTACGCTGGGCCAGACCCCTTTCACTGCGTAACGTGACGCAACATTCCGCATGTATCCTTGATGTTGTTGCCCCCATGTACAGCTTGTATGTGCTAATGATTTTATCGTAACGTTACGCGGTGCCGGACCCTCCGGGACCTTACTGTCCGTCCGTCCGGACCACTCCTCCTGAACGGGTCGGCCGATCTGGCTGAGATTTAGAAAAGTCACTGGGTACGTTCTTGGCTCGCCGCACGTCTAAATTCAGCGTTTTAAATCAATCCATTTAGTCTCATAAATCAAGTATCACTGAAAAATCGGCAGATAAAGAGAATTCTTATAAGATTTTCAACTTCCATGAAGTTTAACGCCGTTTCATATGTTTCCGAGGGTGCTGATGGCGTAATTTCTGACCCCCGATTAGAATTGACCCTTTCAGTCATCGCAGTGTAAAGAAAAAAAGTTACTTCAAACTCTGGAAGCAGCAGCGCACCATCTAGCGTAGGTTACTGTAAACTGTCAAAAGCGGAACCCTGATTGGTCTCACGGAGCAGAATGGCTCCGTGTTGGTCTCAAGCGTAGGTTTAGACGAAGTTCAGAACAGTCGCCGCTAGGTGGCGCGCAACTTGTTCCTGCCTTTTGATTACTTTTGTTCTTCACACGGCGACTACTGAAAGGGTCTACTCTAATCCCGGTAGGGTAGATCAAGGTAGGTGCCAGGCGTGAAAATTGGCGCAGCATTGCCAAGCCTGGTACGTCAAGATACGGTCTGGCGCACACCTACCTTGTTAGTTTCGACTCATAGATGCGTACCTTAACTTCAAGTCGTCTCCCAGATCTTCCTGACGAGTGAAAAGCTTCGTAGGCTTCTGGATTCCGTCACACAAACCATTTGGACTTCAGGATAATGTAGCGTTGCCATTTTGTATCCTGACAGGGTAAACAGCCATCGACAGCCACATTCTCTGCACGTTACTGACTCTTTGCTTATTTTGTCAGTACTGATGCAAGCAAGTTGTGCAACCGTAATACGTACTTCTCCTTTCTGAAATAACTACATATACTTTTTCCAAGGGAGTTAAGGGGGGACCCTGGTGAAACTTTCAAGTAGGCTTCAAAATAATCCCAGAAAGTTGAAACTTCGCTTAATTATCAGGTTCATTATGGTGCACTGTAAAAAAAATTCTGAAATTTCAGTACAATTTGTTCAGACTTTGCAGTCTGAATCGGTAATTCAGAAAATTGCTTTGAATTTTCAGACTAGGAACTCTGAAATTTGAGATCACACCGGTTAGTCTGAATTTTAAGCAAAAGGTCTGAAAATTCTGATAAAGTTTTCAGACTTGTCATCCTGAAACCTGTTTTCATAATTTTGGTATGAAAATTTTGACAGATTGTCTACTAATCAAGTCTAGGCGTAAGGCGTTGTATCAATTTATCGGAAATAATAATGTACACCCGCGCTTCACGCAGATTTGTCTGTGTACGGTAGATTAACCGTAAGAGTTGTCCGAACTTGCACTCTGGACTTGCCGAAAGGAGCTGGTATCTTCTGAAGAGAGTCACGCGGCACGGCTTCCCCCGCCGCCAGGCAGCGCCCGTAGCGCAGTGGTACCGAGCTCGTCTCGTAACCAAAAAGTCCCGGTTCGAACCCGGGCCGAAGCGAACAAGTGTAAAGTGGAAAGAAGGTACCGTCACACGTTGGTGGTTCAAATTGTTCTCTTGTTGATTTCTCTCTCTTTGATTTATAGATGGCACTTTTATTTAATATTTCAGAGTAGCAGTCTGAAAATGTTGTTCAGACAAGTAGTCTAAATTTGGAATTCAGACAGAATGGTCTGAATAATTACTCTGAATTTTCAGACCACTAGTCTGTTTAAAAACTTCAGACTAAAATTATGAAATTTCAGTAATATTTTTTTACAGTGTGAGTTCCCAAAACAAAATTCAATCCAAAATGTTGAACGGTCTCTGAGAAAAGTGGCTTTTTAGTGTTTTTTAGTTTTAGAGCGTTGGGGAAAAACCTTCCTGCGTCTTTCAGTGGGACGGAAAGTCTTGAAAATTTTTTTGGGTTATCCTAAAGATGTATTGAAGAGATTTTAGTGACGGAATTTTCAAATTCAACTTCTGTCCTGAGATATGAGTTTTCAAATTTTAACATTAAATAACAGGAAAAGTAGCGATATACATCGGCAACTTTGGCCCGTCCCGTACATTTAGAAATGTGTGAATTTCGCTAATGTTTAACCCTAACGGGATTTGAACCTCAGTGTAGGGTCCAAATTTACGTTATTTTCGTCATCAGCACCTTCAAAAACATCAGAAACAATGCAAAAACTCGAGTAAAAAGAATGTTGAAAATATACCCCACTGGGATTTGAACCCGGGTCCAAACTTCTCCAATTCACTTTTGAAACTGGCACCGTTGGTTTTTTCTCGTCGCCCTGATTCCAAAAATACCCCTACATGTCCTGCTAGCTGTATCCGTTGCCGAAATCCCCTTCGACCCCATGTAGACCATGATGCACCTGCAGCAGCGCCCCCGGGGCTCGGATCGGATTTGCTGCCACCGGGCGGTTCTTAGGGTCACCTAAGGAGGCTGCATACCAAATTTGGTCAAGATCGGACCACGGGAAGTCCTCGGACGAACGGACGGACGGACGGACGGACGGACGGACGGACGGACGCACAGCAGGGATCATACTATATGCCCGTCCCTCCGTCATTTTTTTACAAAAAATAAACGGGACGGGCCAAAAACAAGTGATTTTTTTCCCTTTTTTCAAACTTTTAGGTGTGTTTTAAAAAAAGTAGGGCTGATATCAAGATTCCGTCACTAAAATTTGTCGACAAGTCATCAATGAATAGAGTCCATGCAATACGACTCATGTAGGTGTCAACCAGGAACGCAGGAAGTCTTTCGACGACAAAATTTTTTGTCGACTGAGCAAAGCTGTGAAGTCGAGCGTAGAAGCCAACGACAACTGATCTCAATGTTATTTCCGTCCAAATGATAAAGAAACTATCCACTTAGCTTAAAGGTGTTCAACCTGTTGAATCTGAAAGCTTCTATGCACATATTTATCTATAAACTTTAAAAATACCATTTTTGGTAATTTTGGCGATTTTTTCACCAGGGTCCCCCCTTAATCATACTCACTTATAAAATACTAAGTACTATGTTGCTCATACGCATACGTAATCATTGAGAAAAATGTCAGTAACGTGCTGAGAGTGTACAAACTACAACCTGAGAGGCTTGAACAGTCTCTCACGCTCTTTAGGGCCGAAATGAAGTGATGCTTTTGAAAGGGCGGATCAATTATGCTTGGAAGCTTTATATCACGATGTAGAAACGTGCCTACTCCAATGCACACCTTTCCGTAGGACACAAAACTATTCAAGTTTGAGAGGTGTAAATCGTACACGTCTTTGAAGGGCATAGGTTTGACACGTTATTCTACCGGTGTCATGACATGCAGTGGGAAGGATTTCTACGAGTACCACGTGGGAAGCATCTGAAAAACTGTGTCTGTTGCAGCGTGATGGACTGCGACGTCTGTCTGGAGTCTTTCAACGACAAGGACCGCCGCCCCAAATGCCTCCCCTGCGGCCACACTTTCTGCTTGCGCTGTGTGACGCAGCAGAAGGACAAGAAGTGCCCCATAGACCGAAAGGTTCGTCTCACGCTGGTGTCCAATGTGTCGATTGCAGCTGAACTTCTTTCCGGAAGCGGGTTTGATCATTATTTCGGTTTTGTTAATTTTCTTATTCGAACTTATAGTCACTCTACCATTCATTTGTTCAGTTTTTGTTCTCCCCACAAAAGCCTTTCGTTTCTCCTGAAAAATGACCAAAATGTCATTGTCTCCTTCCCTGTTCTGACCTAATATGTCATCCCTCTTAATTCTTGATTACAGGCCTATCGCCCCGTGGCTAGCAACCTTCCGGACAACTTCAAGATCATTGAATTGGCTCAAAGGTAAACTCCATCGGATTCTCAGCCATGCATTGCCTTTGTACATCGAGAGTGAAAAAGTCTTCATCAGTACCCAATTTTTTGGCGAGGTGTACTTCGTCACCCGAATTTGGGTGTGGATTATTTTCTCGTGAGGAAGGTTTCTTCGCCCATTTTATGGTGGTTCTCCACCTAACCTTAATTTGGGCGATAAAATGATTCTCACCCAAATGTGGGCAGTAAAGAATACCTCGCCCAAAATTTGAATCGTGATTGATTTTGACTCTTTCATTCGCAGTGTAAGTGTGTGCTTGTCCAAGCATGCCCTTGTAATTGAGTAAACTGCAAGAAAAAACCACAACAAAAGTACACAAATTTTTGGCAAAATTTTCTTCAGGAATTGATTGTACTGTCAAAGCTAAACAATCGTTGTACCAAGTACAATGGAACCGGCCTGGCGGGTGCTGGGCAGTCCAGGCCTCGTTGTGGTTTGTACAATTCTCGTTGCGCTTTTATTGTACAGTTTTTGTTATATTATTCACACTTTTTCTTGCAGTGTATCAGGTCTAGCATGCATTTGTCTGTAAGCATTCGCAACCAAGGGGAAATAACCTTAGCCAAATTTGCACAACGAAATTCATCAAACTCACTGAAATTCATTAAAATTCATCGAAATTTGACTGAAATTCGTCAAATTTTGACTTAATTCATCGAAATTTGACTGAAATTCGTCAAATTTTGACTTAATTCATCGAAATTTGACTGAAATTCGTCAAATTTTGACTTAATTCATCGAAATTTGACTGAAAATCTTTGGATTTGTTCACCGAAATTCTTAGTGATTTCCCCTTGCTCGCAACACTCTAAGTCGAAATTTGCCCCTAGGCCGTCCTCGGTGTGCGGCTGGTGCCGCAGCTGCGATGCCGAGGCCTCGGAGGGCTGCCTGGACGCGCACCCCAGCGCCATGTGCAGCCTGAAGCGCGCGCGCCTGGAGGACGTGGAGCCGCGCCTGGAGGCGCTGGCCAGGGGCGACGAGGCGCTGGCGCAGCTGGGGGACATGATGAACGCGGCGGCCTGCGACGTCCAGACGCAGGTGGGTGCATGTCAACACTGGAAACCAACGAATGCGACGTCATTTTCGTTCGAATGTGAATTTTGTGAATTTTGAATGTTGATCAACATTCAAACGAATGTGACACCCTACTTAAACGGCCGAGTCTCGTTCAAACGTATGTGACATCATATTCAAACGAACGTGACAAAATTCACACTTCAACGACTATGACGTCACATTCGTTGGCTACCAGTGGAACATCTTGCCTTCAACACTTCGCCC
Source organism: Thrips palmi (assembly GCF_012932325.1). Taxonomy (NCBI): domain Eukaryota; kingdom Metazoa; phylum Arthropoda; class Insecta; order Thysanoptera; family Thripidae; genus Thrips; species Thrips palmi. The sequence continues at coordinate 4,875,788 of NW_023144625.1, read as the reverse complement.
TTCGTGAACACTGTTTTTCAAGTTGGGACAATTTCACTTGTGAAACTCAGGGGTATGTAGTATTACCCTCGCAGTATTATGTAGTACTACTGTGTACTGCTATGTAGTATTGACGTAGCAGAGCTAGTTAAGGGGAGGTTCTGGTGAAAATGCTATTTTCTCCTAAATTGGTCCCACTGTGAAAATAAGTTAAAAATTTGATGTCTTACCAAGTAATTAATAAAAATTTTCATTGGGACTCACATTCTATGCCCTGAACCCAGTCGAAGAGTCTTTTTGAGCCTATTTTGGCTGTAACTTTAAAAACCTTCTTGCGCATACTATTTTGTCGTAAAAGGTTGGCCTTGACATTTTTCACTTCTTCGATTCATTTTTAAAAAATGCCGGCATGCACAACTCAAAATGTAAATAACATTTTCATTCGCAAGCTTTCTAACCAAGCATTTCACTATAGTTGATCAAAAATGTAGAAAATAGACAAATTTTAGGGACTTTTCAGCTTAAAAAGCTTACAGTTAATAATATAATGGAAATTTTGAGCTATGCATGCCGGAATTTTTTGAAAATGAATCGAAGAAGTGAAAAATGTCAAGGTCAACCTTTTACGACAAAACAGTATGCGCAAGGAGATTTTTTAAGATACAGCCAAAATAGGCTCAGAAAGACTCTTTGACTGGGTTCAGAGCCTGGGATGTGCCTTCAAAAATCAAATTTTAGTCTCCTCGAAGAAAGATTTTACATTCCGAACAAATTATGACACTGGGATCCATTTGGGAAATAGCCAGATTTTCATCAGAACCTCCCCTTAAAGTTTCAGAAAGTGTATGCTTGAAATCAAACGTAGTCAGTTTACGCTTGAAATCAAGCATAGTCAGTTTACGCTTGAAATCAAGCATAGTCAGTTTATGCTTGAAATCAGGCATAGTCAGTTCACGCTTGAAATCAAGCATAGTCAGTTAACGCTTGAAATCAAGCATAGTCAGTTTACGCTTGAAATCAAGCGTAGTCAGTTTACGCTTGAAATCATGCATTGTCAGTTTTCGCCTGAAATCATGCGTAGTCAGTTTATGCTTGAAATCAAGCGTCATCAGTTTATGCTTGAGATCAAGCGATATTGGCACATCCGCCGAAATTCCCCCTACCTAAATGCTGGGGTGAATTTCTAGTCTATGCTCCTTTTTCTAAAGCGTAATATCTTCAAAAGCAACTTATGTTTGACTAGAGCATGGTGTAGAGTTCCGAAAATTTTTGCTACCGTATTGTTTTTTGGTTCCTCCGTTCTGCATTCTTTTTTATTTCAACGGCCTCCTTTTTATATTCTCTGGACTCAAGTCTGAATCACCTTAACTGTATTTGTCGGTTTTCGGCTATTGTCAGGGCATTGCCCCTAGGGCTCTTCGAGCGTACTCGGTACACTTCTGAAGAAGTCAAAAGTTTGTTTCGAAGTCGGAGCTGAAGATAACACTGTTACTCAAACTGCGATAACCACTGTCTATATTTTGCAGTAAAAAAATTATCACATTTTTTTTGCTATGATGACAAATAAAAACCTGCAATAAAAAATTTATAGCCAAATTTCGCAATAAAGTATCACCATTTTGCAATAATGACTATAAAAAAAATGCAATTAAAAGTTATTGCTGAAAAAAATGTGATAAAAGTTACTACCAAACGCTCTTTTATCGCAAAAATTATAGGGTGGTTATTGCAAAATAATTGCAATAACAAGATTATCGCACTCCAGGGTGCGATCAATCGTGAGAATCGCAAAGTCGGTTTTGACTCTTAAAAGCCTACGAAGCATTTGCTTCATAACTACGAAGAAAATGGAGGCTTTGTAGAATTGCTTCGTATTTCAAAGGATTTTGCTTCATAATACGAAGCATTTCTTCATAGATTTTACTATGCCTTCATTTTCTTCGTATTACGAAGCGATTCTTCTTAGAGTTTTTACTGTGTTATCGCAAAAATTTGTAGTAAAAGTATTGCAAAATGAATGACAGTGAACTTGTTGCTGCTAAGCACTTCTGCTGGCTTCTTAAAGTGTGTACGTGCGTGCTGCAGGTGCAGGAGTGCTTCGGCCAGGTGGAGCGGGAGCGCTTGGTGCTGGCTGCGGACAAGGGGCGCCAGGAAGCGGCTCTGGCCTCCGATCCAGCCACCTGGGTCATGGCGCGCGCGCGGACCAGGCGCCAGTCCGAGAAGGTGAGCCTCCTCTGTCGGTCTGCTCCTTCGTGCTTTCGTCTACTCGTTCTGCTTGTTCTTGTGTTGTTGTTATTTTTGTTCAGTCTCGTATTGACTTATTATCTCTTGCTACAAAGTTTTTTGTGCAAACGTAATATGTACTATTTCCTCTTTAGCTATTCACTATGTTGTTCATTGTATAGTGTATTTAGTCCATTCAGCCTTACTTTTTGTCATTTGCAATCAGTTTCTCCATGATGTTACGGCAATTTGATCCTTAAAATGATCTAAATTAAAGAAAAAATAGCACATATTACGTTTGCTCAAAAAACTGAATAATCAAGAGAGAACAAAATCCATACAGGTCTGACAGTGTTATTTTGTTCTTTTCGTCTGCTCGTTTCTCCTCCGTCGTCTGTTTGTCTGCTTGTTTGTCCTTTTTCCTCACGGTAAAAACGGTACCTGGTTTTTCCAGGAAGCCAATGGTAGAGGCATAGGCGATTTCCAGGGAGTTCCTGGGAAAACCAGGAACCGTTTTTACCGTGCTCCTCGTTGTCTATTTCTTCGGTTTTTTGTCTGCTTGTTGGTCTCCTTCTGCTCGTTCGTCCGTCAAGTGTTTTCATTTCAATTTCTTTGAACCGTCTCTGTTTCGGACCTGCCTTCTCCAACAGAGCGATACGGTCCGAGTCAAGCTGGAGCCGACTGAGCACTTGGAGCCGACGGAACAGCCAGCGGTCCAGAAACCTCACCTCTTGCACGATCACGGTACGTGTCAGGCAGACGCACCGAGTACAGCCAGAACAATTTGAACTGTTAAAGCAATTTGTTTTGAATTCTAAGGCACCTTAGGCGCTGCTGAGCCGATTGAGGGCAGGTTTCTTAACGGTTTGTCCACCCCGAGGCTAGGAAACAAAGGTGCCTAGAAACTGGGCGACGTTTGGCACCCTAAAAAGTGGGGCGGGCGACAAAGTTCAGAGTGTAGTGACGTACACTGTTATGCGCACCTTACGTGCATGTCTGTATTTGCACAATTATGCCTTAACGGTGCATAATTATGCCTTGAAAGAGTAAAGTGTGTTAACTGAGAAAACCTTACAAACTATTTTGGGCCCTACAAAGAAAAGTAGTTTGTATAACGAAGTATATTGAGCATACATAAGCTTACAAAGAAAATTCTTCGTAATTTACGAACTATTTCTTCGTATAGCAAAGTATTTTATTTTGTTATATGTATGCTCAAAATACTTCGTAAGGTTTTAAGTGTGTTCCCCTCGCAGCCCTGGCGCGCGGGGCCGTGCAGCTGCTGGCCGACCTGGCCGACCCCACGGCGTCGTGCGTGGTGACGGTGGTGCGGGGCGGCGCGCTGCAGAGCCAGGTGCTGTGGCGCGGCACGGTGCGGCCCGAGGAGGACGCCGCCTCGCGCCTGCTGCTGTCGCGCATGCTGTGCGAGGAGACGCTGCGCCGCGAGCTGCCCCTGCCCTCGCTGCAGGTCAAGGCGGAAGGTGGGTGCACTGGCAGTCTGGAGGACATTTTGTACTTTTCGAGGGGTCCTATTCAAAAGATCTCATCTGGCTGTTCCCCCCAAGAGAATCTTATCTTAAACGCATGCAAATTTCACCCATTTTGATCATATGGGACGGATACGAGAAAGCATATTATATTTCTACATGCACTGTTGGTTTCTTTGATGTGTCATCTACAGATTCAAGTGCATTTAATCACAAATTATATTCATTTCTAGCTGCATGAAATGATCAAAGTAAGTGAAATTTGCCTGCGTTCAAGATAAGATTCTCTTGTGGGGAACGCACAGATAAGATGTTTTGAGTAGGATCCCTCGTTTCATTGCCTGTGACTTTAGGCCTTCTGAAAGCCGTACGTAGTAAAGAAGCTTCATATAAAAATGCATTTTGAGCTTACTTCAGCTCTAAAAGAAAGTGGCTCATAAATAAAACTTCGTTTCACAAACCCTGTCAGTTAGTATGCTCAAAATACTTAAAAGAGTTTTAAGCGTGTGCCATATTCGTGCGTATGTGAGCATGTACTTACTCTTTCATACTTAAAGTAGGGACAATATTTCTTTTTTCGTGTACAACTTTGCGTGTTCAAATCACAAAAGTCTCGCCATCTCGTTGCGAGACTTTTGATTCGACCATTTTGAGTCAAGATTGGTCAAGACTTTGTTGTCTGACCAAATTTTTGCGAGACTTTCAGCCTGAAAGTTTCAGGTCTGATCAAAACTTGGCCAGACTCAATTATACCTACCCTCTGGAGTGGCGAGAAGTCGGACCTTCGGATTTGTAGTGATGTGAAGTCCCAACGGAGAGCTCTGCAAGGTCCTACGAAGATTGAGAGGGCTACGAAGAAAAGCACTAAAAATTCACAGAATTGGGCGTAGCTTTTTCCTACAGTGCGCCGTGGATGGCGGCCCCTCTGCCTCTGGCGGCGTGGGCTGAGCGCAGCAACGAGACGACGGTGACGGACCTGGAGATGCAGCTGGCCATGAAGGTGGGCTCGCGCGTGGTGCGCGGCACGGACTGGGACCCGCGCTGGAAGGACGACGGTGAGCCGCCGGGGGAGGGCACCATCGTGGCCATGGACAGCGCGAGCAGCGGCTACTTCGTCATCTGGGACAGCAGCCCGAACCAGCGCCGCAGGTGAGTGCAAGGGGTTACCCACTCTGGTAATCGTGTGTACACTTCGTCCTGTAATCATTGGTAATCACCCACCAAAACTGGCTAGTTTCGCCGTTTTTATCGGAATTTGGGTTTTTTTTTCTTATGAAATTAGGCCAAAATGCTCTTAGCTGGCCTAAACTATGGAGTTTTTTTAAGTATGTCTGTAAGTAATCACTGGTAATAGTAATCCTGTGTACACTCCTGAGCTGAGTGGTCAACCCCTTGGGTGAGTGTCCAATCTCTGGGAGAATACGAATACACGGTAAAACTAGTTAGGAATATTCATTCCAAGGGCTTCGCCTTCTAAATCGTCTTCATGACGCCAGCGTCGGAACACTGTTAAAAAAAATATGAAAATTCAGACTGATTTCGTCTTACTTGGTGGTCTGAATCGTAAATTCATAAAATGGTACGAATATTAAGACCAACTGTCTGAAAAGTTTGACCTGTTGTCTGAAATTTGAATTTAGACTAGCAAGTCTGAATATTTAGAGCGATGGCTATCAAGTTTTGTACATTGTCGTCCGAAAACTAAATTCATACTTGTGAAATCGAAAAACGAGTGAAAAAACCCCGTCCCCTTTGTACATTTTTCGATTTTCTCAGAACTTTTATCAATACTACTGTTGTATTTCAAATAATATTTACGTTTAGTGTCGTAAAAGCATAGAGAATGTTTCAGAGCTCCGAAATGGACACTTATTGCTCTATCCGCTAGGTGGCGCTAGTGTCGCATGGATGATCTCTTGGAGCTAAAATTGCCACTTGAAGGCGAAATTGCGAATATTTTGTTACAAACTTATTCCAAGTGATTGTCTGAAAGGGCATGAGCGCACCAAAGCAAGATTCAGGTTAATAAGTGCAGTATAAGCTAAATAACAAAGAATACAATTTCACTCTCGCGCATGGCCACGGGTCGGCGCGTGGTTGGGCTAAGGCCGCTCTCCCTCGCATTTCAGCAGTCACCTCTAGCCTCTTCACTTCCTTTGCAAGTAGGAGTCTACTGCCGTGTACCTAATTTTTGAGTCAAGACGATCCGCTGAGCGTCTACGATAAACCGATGGCAAAAGTTCGCCGATTCGTGTTCTACTCTACAGAGTGTCATTTTTTAGTGCGACTGTTCAATGTCTTCGTACAACTTAGTCTGATAAAATAGACCGACTGGTATCATTTTTCATACAACATGTTGATCTGAAAATTCAGACTAACGTCGTCTGAAACTTTCAGACCGCGAAGTATGAAAGTTTTGGTATGAAAATTCAGACTGAATGTAAGTAAATCGACTTCTTACAAAAAATTATGAATTTTCAGTAAATTTTTTTAACAGTGACATTCAATTCAATTCATTGGTTCTATTTGTTGTTCTTTCGAATTGTTTGGTCCACCCGACATTGGTCATCCTTTCCTTTCAAATGCACCCGACATTAATACTTTATGAAACCAGGTTGACCAACATTTCGTATGAACTCCGAACCGTTTCTACGCCTTTCAAAGCAGCTTTTACGTACAGAACATTTTAGAAAAAGCAGACACAACTTTCTGAGTGTTCATACAGTTTCATTTATTTGCACTTTCTCGATTATTGCTGACAAATGTTTTTGCGACATCACAAGAAAAGTTGCCTATCCTGCCACGGGATCCCGTCATCCCGACTCGCAAACCCCGCTGTCCGCACTGGGTGTCGCTCCATATGGCTCCGCCATTTTATTTTATTTAATTTTTAGTTTGTTGGGCGAAGCCAACCAACGTCCAGGTTTCCGAGGCGGAATAATACCCTGTTTTTCCAGGGGGCGCCGCGCCTGGGAATCTCGGATGTTGTTTTTGCCGTGTAGGGAAAGGGGTCTTTCATGCTCAGTTTCTCACGACCGTTTTCACATGTATTACAATGCTTTGTCTTCGTAAGTTACGCTTAAATTTGTACTTACATAATATGCACACTTGTCCACGTAAGGTATTCATAATTTCATCGTACTACGCATGTTTTTTGCGCGAAAGGTACGCCCGAGATGAAACGCCCATCGGAGAATTGCCGGGTGCCACCCGGGTACTCCCCGGGAACTACCGCGGAACACCCGGGGAACACCCGGGGAACACCCGTGGAGCACCCGGGGAACACCCGGGGAACACCCGGGGAACACCCGGGGAACACCCGGGGAACACCCGGGGAACACCCGGGGAACACCCGGGGAACTCCCGGAGAACACCCGGGGAACGCCCGGGGAACTCCCGGGGAACTCCCGGAGAACACCCGGGGAACTCCTGGAGAACACCCGGGGAACGCCCGGGGACCTCCCGGGGAAGTAAATTTTCGCCGAAAAACCACCGGGGAACCGCCTTAAGCTGCGGAAATGGCCACGGCAGCGCACCATACCGATTCTTGGTGATGCGGACGGGTGCGGACTTTGGAGAAGGGCTGGAGTGCTGACGTGCGGTGGCGGTCGAGAATGATGCCTTTCCCTAGACTCCGACGAAGTCCCGACCCATAGGCCCCGACCCGACGCCGCCCCCCCCTTTTCCCCAGGAACCCGGCAAAGCCTTGGCCAAGCCCCGACTGAGTCCACCCAAGTCCGGCCACGGTGTAAGAGTGCGCCACCCGAGGAGTGGTCTCCCTACACCGTAAGTCCGGTCATCGTCATCGGCGCTGTTAGGCCTCAGCAGACCTTTAGCGTTCGAGTAAGCAACTACAACAAACACAGAACTCAGACTGCAAACCTCAAATGCAGGCTGTGTCTTGTCTGAGGCAGCCACCCTCTACTGGGGGGGTATGGGGCAACCTCCGTGGAAGTATGACCCATCCCAGGTTGAGGAAAGTGAGGTTCGTTGCCTTTGGACCCTTGAGTGTTGTGGAGACAGTGGAGGATGCATTGCGGTGTAGCATGGCGCCAGTCCTGCTCCTCACGTAGTTGTCGAACCTCTTCATTGCGGGACGGCGCCGCAGATGCGACGAACTGCACTGAGGCGGGGCTGCTGAAGCTGATGAAGCGGCGCCGTTGTCCACGAGTCTCTTTCAGAGGAAGTATCCCTCCAGCCGGCGGCCCCGCACGACTCCGCGTCCCGTTGACGTTGGCCCAGGAGGTGAGTGCACGGCCGATCACGGGAAGCTTCGCGGATGGCGGCAGAGACACGGTAGAGGAGAAGAGCAGTGGAGGCTTGATTGTCCCCGGTCGGGGCCGCACACAGATAAATTCCTGCAAAGAACTGCTCTTTGTAATACGAAGAAAACAGTGGCTTCGCAGCCTGCGAAGGAAATCGTTTGTAATACGAACGATTTTCTTTGTAATACAAAGGAAAAATCCTTCGCAGGCTGCGAAGAAGTTCTTTGTAGTCTACGAAGAATTTTTCCTTTGTATTACAAAGAAAATCGTTCGTATTACAAACGATTTCCTTCGCAGGCTGCGAAGCCGCCATTTTCTTTGTAATACAAAGAGCAGTTCTTTGTAGAGTTTTAAGTGTGCAGGGGATCTGAAACATCTGCAGCACGCCAGGGAGCTCCGAACCGGCACTGCCACACAGCCAAGAGCCTGAAAGAGGGACCACTCCGGAACGCGACGGTACCCGCGCCGACGAAGGTGCCATGGAGGGCGATGGGGTACTGCAGACACACCACAACGACGTCTGGGAAAGCCGCACCGCAGCGCGCATACGCGTCTCGGACAAGTACAACCAGTGGAGAGGGCCTCCTGGAAGTTCGTGAGCAGCCCGAAACGGAGATAGGGTGGGTCCCGCAGCGCAGATAGTGAACTCCTTTTCAGTCTCGCACGGTGCAGAACGGAGCACCCTGAGACAGCTAGATCAAATCGGTGGACTACTCCGGGACTCCAACGGCCTGCATGGAGGCCTACAGGGCGGAGCAGTGCTCACTGTCGCAGCTTCTGGAAGTCCACGCAGAGCAGTTAACCTCCTGCGCGGAGTGGCAGAATGATGCGTAGGGTGACGGCCTGGACGATGGTGGACAGTGGCGGATCCAGAGGCGGCCTTTGGGTGGAGCAGAGGAGGTTGGTGCCTGTGTACAGGGGCAAAATGTGGCCTGTGCCTATTGTTCTGGCGACTATCGGTGCCGTGACGGAGGCGAAAAACCCTTTGCTCCTCTCCTGCATCCGCGTGGGAGCGGACGTACGGAGCGCATGGCATGCGAGGCAAGCCGACGCAAACGCATCAGGTGCGTGGTAAAGGTCCTGTGTCCCCGCATTGGAGGCAGTACCGCGGAAATTGGAGCAATGTACGAGGGCGTCCCTGCTGCCAAACGGTCCAATGACAAGCTTCCGTCATTCCTAGCAATTGGTTTGCTGTTGCGTTTTTAGTTGGTCCCCAGCGGCGGCGACTTCACTTGAAACAGTAGCGCGGCGATGTCGGCAAAATAAAAGCAGCAAAGGGCCGTGTGACGTCAGTCTCGCAGCGCGGCCACAGTCCGTCCGGCCGTCCGCGCGCCTCGCCGCGGATCCCGCCTGGCCGCTGCCTCAGCAGTACCGCTTATCGCAGTTGCGCCGCGACGACACCGACTGGAACCAAAGGACCACGCGGTCCCGCCAATCCGACGCCTCCATCCGGCCGCTGTCTCAGCAGAGCCGCGTATCACAGCCGCGTCGCGACGCTACCGGGCCGCGAACCAAGGACGAGACGAATGCTTCTGGCTGGGAATTAGAAAAACCAGACGAAGGGAAGCCTTGAAAGATCGTGACGGGTGACGGCAAAATGCGCTGTTAACAAATCGACGAGGCTGCAAGAGAATGCTGTAAAAAACCTGAAAAGGAAAAGCTGGAAAAAATGGTTGAAAACTGTCCGGCCTATGGCGCGCCAGCAGGGCAAGGCCGGGCGGCCGGCCAAAGCCAGAGGACAGGGGGAGGCCCTTTGACGAGCCACCACCGCGTCACCCAGCCCAGGCAACACCAGCCCGTCTTACCACGCCGCGCGTCCCATTTCCTGGAGCAGTTTGACTAAAACTAGACAAGGCAAACACAACAGCAGCGGCCAAAGCAAGGCCCTGCACCTGCAGACAACGGGCGGGGAGCACCCGGCCCCACTAGACCCCCCTAGCCCCTCGGCCCGCAGGCCCCACCGGACGACGCAGAGTCACCTGGAATTCCGCCGAATGTCGGTGCAGGAGAAGCGGGAGCTGTAGGAGGATCCACGGCGATGACACCAAGGAAGGAGCTGCGGGGCCCCAGGGTCCATCGTGACGCGGGCAGACCGAGGGCCGAGGGCCGCATAACCTCACTCCGCGGGGCACGCAGGCGCGTCACAACGTGCATATCGCACGCGCAGACCCGCAGCGAACAAAGGAAGCACGTGGCGGGACGAAAAATGCCCACAACGGCCACAAAACACCACCGATCGGCACACGAACACGCACACACAATCACTGCTACGACACGCGTCGGATGGTACCGAAATCAGCCGCCGGGACCGACTTTATACCACCTCAAACGACACATATACGGGAGCGGCCCCGCCCGGCGGCCGGCAGCGCTCACGTCCGCCACGGGACTCCGTAAGTCCGGTGGAACCCGCCATAGTCCGGACTCAGGGTGTAGGGAGACCACTGTTCGGGTGGCGCACTCTTACACCGTGGCCGGACTTGGGTGGACTCTGCCGGGGCTTGGCCAAGGCTTTGCCGGGTTCCTATAGGGCGACCGGGTGTCGGCCGGCCCGGCCCCTCGGCCGGGTCTAGGCCGGGTCTTTGCCGGGTCTCGGCCTCGGCCGGGTCGGGGCCGGGTCTCGGGGGGGGGGGGGGGGGGGGGGGGGGGTCGGGGCCTATGGGCCGGGACTTCGTCGGAGTCTAGGGAAAGGCATCATTCTCGGCCGCCACCGCACGTCAGCACTCCAGCCCTTCTCCAAAGTCCGCACCCATCCGCATCACCAAGAATCGGTATGGTGCGCTGCCGTAGCCATTTCCGCAGCTTAAGGCGGTTCCCCGGTGGTTTTCCGGCGAAAATTTAGTTCCCCGGGAGTTCCCCGGGAGTTCCCCGGGCGTTCCCCGGGTGTTCTCCGGGAGTTCCCCGGGCGTTCCCCGGGTGTTCTCCGGGAGTTCTCCGGGTGTTCTCCGGGTGTTCCCCGGCCGTTCCCCGGGTGTTCTCCGGGAGTTCCCCGGGTGTTCTCCGGGTGTTCTCCGGGTGTTCCCCGGGTGTTCCCCGGGTGTTCCCCGGGTGTTCCCCGGGTGCTCCCCGGGTGCTCCCCGGGTGCTCCCCGGGTGTTCCCCGGTAGTTCCCGGGGAGTACCCGGGTGGCCCCCGGCAATTCTCCGATGGGCGTTTCATCTCGGGCGGTCTGACGTACTCGCAATACGCATGATTAAGGCACGATGCATTTTGGCGAGTTACGCATGTTTTAAAGTCAACGTATGTTACGCTGATCGTTTCATCGTAAGAATTCGAGGGTGCACTTAGTTCGTTACCTTTTCCATTGCTCTGTCATCGCTGCTCCTCTCAATGGACTGCCACTGAGTGCGAGAGGGGGCAGAGTGGACGCCGCCACCCTGCCTAACTGAGCCATCACTGCAGCAGCAGTGAGCCAGAGCCAGACGACCGGTGGAGACGGCCACAACTCAATTCGTGTTTTGAGCTAGAGTCTTCAGTTGGGACTCACGCCTCTCCGCTTCACCCCTCCCCCGTCTGTCCAACATAAATGGATGGGACAATTTCTTCCCTGCGCTTGACTTCAAGCGCTAAGTCTCTAAGCGAAGTTGTCTGCTTATGTAGCGCAGAAATACTACTCTGTTAAAAGTGTGCCGCGTAATGTTGCAGGTACTTCATGGTGCCGCGTTTCTACCGCTTGAGACTGCTGCCAACCCGACCTCAGGTAAGTGAGAAGTTGAAATTCCGGTGGTCATACTTTATCATAATGATGAATGTTGTCCCGTCCATTGCTTTTGCAATCGTCAAGTTTCATTCGGTTGCGTCTAAAACCGCAATGCTAACGCTTTCGAAACAGTTTGTCAATTCTGCGAGACGATATATGCTTCCCTCAATCCTCTTTCAAATCGTTACGAAGTCACGGCCAGCCACAGCTACCTGAGCGTAATGTCCTTTCAATGAATTTAAATCAACTAATCGTTTCTCGGTCGCAGTGTGTGTGCTCGCAAGTTAAACTGTTTCACGCCAGCATGGCACTAGCATGAGATAGGCGCTGAGCATTTGTTGAAACATACCTATCCGTTGCAACATACATTCGCAGACTTGTTCTGAGTTTTTGTCAAAGAACCTACGGACGTGCGCATCAGTAAGTGTATGAGCATTTTTATTTGGTATAGAAACATTGTCATCCCTCACTGGTTAAACTGGAGCGTTGTTGTGTGCTTCATTCAAGCATACAACTACGCCTGAAAGCTTTACGCTTGACGTCAAGCGTAGATTAGAAATTCTCCCATGCATTTAGATAGGCGGGAAAGAGGTGAAATGGAGAACTACGCTTGAAGCTGAGCGTAGTTCTACTACGCTTGAAGAAGGGCATAAAAGTACGCTCGAGTTCTACCCGTGCTCTTGACGAATGTGTTAGACTTCTTTACGAATCTTTACTTATGCGATTACACGTCCGTAGTGAACATGGATAAAAAGGATGAGAGTGTGTGTTTCATTATCTTTCTAGTTGCACTGTGAGAAAAAAGTACGGGACATGTCTGGTCAATAATTTGCCTGGACCGTCCGTACTTGCCAACTACGGTCCGTTCCGTACTGTTTTCCGTACCCATTTTCATGGGTTCATATGGAGCAAGTACGGAACGATCCGTACTTTTCTCCGTACCTCTGTACTATATTTTTCTGTACCATTTCCGTACAAAAGTGCGGAATTTTTTACAGTGTGGGGTGTCCCGTGTCAGTCGTAACCTCAACTTTGTTTGACAGGCACCGCTGCCCCCACCGAGCGCAGATGTCCTAGACCTGTCCAGTATGTCATCGAGTCCGAAGAAGCCTCTTCCGGACAAGCGTCTCCTCAATGTATGTACTCACCGCTGTTCACTGCCTTTCAACGAATGAGACGTCACATTCGTTAGAATGTTAATTTTGTCACTTCTCTTGCATGCATACACTGTTTAAACTAAAGCGTTACTCTATGCTTGATTCAAGCATAAAGTTCCGCTTGAAGACGTTACGCTTGAAATGAAGTATACTCTAGAACTTCCCCCATGCATTTTAGATAGGGGGAACACTGTGCGAAAAAAAGACAGTAAATTCCGTTAATTTTTTTGCCGGGATTTACTGTAGTTCACGACACAGTATTTACTGTGCCTGGTTACAGAATTGACTGTACCTGGTACAGGATTTTTCGTACTCCACTCCTGTGGTAACAGTAAATCCCGTACAAAGTACAATAGATCCTGTAAAAAAGTACAGTAAATCCTGTACTCTGAACTACAGTGACAGCTGTACTAATCACTACAGGATTTACTGTGATTTTTTCCCACAGTGAATCTTGGCGGTCGAGCCTGGTGTAAAATTCACGAACTATTTTTTCGTATACACACTAAATGTTTTTTTACAAAATTCGTACGAGACGTCACAGTTTTTTGTGCACACGAACTTTTCGTACAAATTTGTACAAAATTTTGTACAATTTTGTACAAAAATGGCAAAAAACGTGCAGTTTTTCGTACGAAAATCGTACGAAAATTTCGTGTGCACTGTGATGTCTCGTACAAAATTGTACATAACATTTTATGTGTAACAAAGTAAACTAGCTTTTATTATGTATGCCCTAAGTACTCGGTACAAACTAAATGCTTTTGTACAAAGGTTGTACGAGACATCACAGTTTTGTGCACACGAACTTTTCGTATAAATTTGTTCAAACTTTTGTACAATTTTGTACGAAAATGGTGAAAAACGTGCAGTTTTTCGTAATAAAATTGTAAGAAAATTTCGTGTGCACTTAAAACTTTGATGTCTCGTACAAAATTGTACATAACATTTAATGTGTAAGGTTTTGAGCGTGTGCCTTGACCCTTGTCGTGCAGAAGCGCGTGCTGCTGGGGCTGCGCTGCGACGTGCTGCCCAACTGGTGCAAGGCGCTGCTGCAGCGGATGGCGCCGCAGCTGGAGGCGCTGGCCATGGTGTCTGCGCAGCAGCAGCACCTGCGCCAGGCCGCCGCCATGCCCGGCCTGCGCGCCCTGCACCTGTCTGGCCGCGCCGTGGCCGTGGACCCCGTCGTGGACCTGACGGGCGGCGACGACGTCGCGCACCTGGCCGTGGACTCGCTGGAGTACGCCGTGGACAAGGCGCCCCTGCCCGCCCTGCTGCGCGAGCTGCACATCGAGAACGCGACGCGCGAGCAGCTGATGCAGGTCGGTGGTTCAGAAAGTTGGACTTCATTTGTCCAAAGTTCGGCTTGGTTTGTTCAAAGTTTGACGAATTCGTTCGTAGTTCCAGTTGGTTTGTCCAAAGTTTGGCTTTGTTTGTCGAAAGTTTGACTTGATTTGTTTAACATTGGACTTAACTCATTATGTCATAAGGTTTACTTTCATTGTTTCATGATTGACTTTATTTGGCACGTCATTACGTTGCTAATTCAAGTAAAGACCAAGTCCACGCTAGGTAGCGTGGACCACTATGGTCCACGCCACGGAACGTGGACCACTCATGGTCCACACTTTAAAGTGTGGCTGGCCTATGAGGAGTTCGACGCTGCATAGCGTAGACCATAGTCCACGTTTCCTACCATGCGTGGCCCACGTTAAATGTACTTCTTCCTACTTCAGTCTGAAATTGATCCAGGAAGCGGAAGAAGGGGATAACTCAATTATGCCCATTTTTCTGGAGAAACAAAAAACTGTTAGCAGGGAAAACTAAAACAAAACAAATGAATGTTGCAGATGTTAATAATTTCAAAAAGCATTAGTAAAATTTTGGAAAAAAAATCAAAAGTAGGTCACTCCGCAGATGATTTCTGCGACTTGTCACTTTCCGTTGAAATGGAAAACAGAGTCAGCTCACCTTATATTTCCTAAACAAAGGGGAATTTGGAGACAAGTCAAGTGGAACAATAGTCTGCATAAAGTGTATGTTACTCTGGTGTATTTTTTGGACTTAGCTCTTTATTCCAAATTAATTTTTAAAATTAAGGAGGGGTTAAGTTGAGTTAATTCTTTTACACTAGACCCATGAGTTATATCCTTTGGCAATTTGTCAAACGGACTCATGTAGACTAAGGTTGAGTTATCTCCATTTTCCAATGAAATTTAGACTGTAAAAGGGGTTTAGTTGAGTTATACCCTTTTTCCATGTGGATTTTCTCCTAAACTGCTTGGAATTCAGTCAAATAATTTGGTGTAATGATTTAAACCATTCTAAGGCACAATAATATAATAAAAACTCAATTTGGGGATAAGTCAAGTTATTCCTTCTTCCGCTTCCTGGATCAAGAATTACTTTTGTAACGATGGGCGCTCGACGCAAACATTTGGTGTGATCTGCCAGTGCGGTGACCGTGGCGCGTGCTTGCAGGTGCCCTCCCTGGCGTCGCTGCGTCGGCTGGACCTGCACTGTCTGTTCGACGCGCCGCTGCCCCTGATGAGCTTCGAGCCGGCCGAGCCTCCCGCCGGGCTGGAGTGGCTGCGCCTGGGCATCTACCCGCTGGTGACCGCGCTGGCCCTGATCCGCGCCAACGCCGCCACTCTGCGGGAACTGGAGCTGGTGGCCGCCACCAAGGTGCGTGTCCGTTTCTTTTGCCTCACACTGCTAAATCTTAACGACGGTCAAGGTCGACTTCTCCTGTTCGCAGGGCATTCTAACTTAATTTATTCAGATTTCTGGTGCTCGTAACTCGAAAGCGAACAGTTCAAAAAGCCATGTGTAGGAAAACTTACATTCAACTTTGAATTTTGCTATTTTATTTTACACTACTATTTCTAGCCGTTTTAGAATTAAATTTTCTAAAAAAAGCTTGGATAGTTCAGTTAACATGCTTGGGCGGCAAAGCCAGGGAATCTAAGGTAGATAACGGGAAAGTTCGGGAATCCGGCATGAAAGTCATGGAAAATTGACAAAAGTGGGTCTCAATTGAGTCAGTCATCTCGATCCGGAGAGCAACGGCGCTACCACGCCGGCCTTTTTTTTCTTCGCCTCAGTACAAGTTTGTAACGCGTGGAAGTAACGCACATTATAAATGGAAAACTCTCAGGCGGTCGCGATAAAGTTAGGGATAATTTAGGAAAATAAATCTCTGCATCTTGTTGCAGCCCTGCAAGAAACATAGGGTTCAGGTCCAACATTCGTTCGCGCTTAAAGATAGGGCCCGTGGAACGGCATCTAAATTTTGCCCACTTTACCAATTTGCGCTGTTTCGATGATGACGATAATGGGTTCCGTCCTGAAATTTTTGCATGCCTGTGTCTCTTTGGTCACGTATTTCGGTTCCCCATGCTTTGCGTTGCCTGCACGCCTAAAACCTCATGAAGTGAGCATTATTGGCTGAGCGATAGCGAAGCCTGTTACTCCAGTGGGGTTGAAAAGTTTTTCATGTCTGTCTGTCTGTCTGTCTGTCTGTCTGTGTGTCTGTGTGCACTACTCCTCCTGAACGGCTCGGCCGATCTCGGAGAGATTTTGCACACTTTTTCGGTATGTCCTTGGCTCGGCACACGCGAAATTTCACTACCCTAGCTCATCTGGTTCAGTTTTTATAGCCGAAAAACACCTTAAAAACGGCCAAAAATCGAGTTGTCTGCAGGCAGATGCCTTCTGTCTTGAGGAAAGGGGGGTCTGGGGGGCAGGGCCCCCCAGCCTTGCCAAGTTGAAAAGTTTCAAGGGTCAAGATCGTGTGATCTGAGGGGCATCTGGGGGGTGGAGCCCCCCAGCATGCAACAAGCTGGAAGAAACCGACGATGGACAAGCCATTGCCTACCGAAGGCAGGCTAGCGCCGCAGGCCAAGGTAGGTGTAAACGCCAGGCGTGGATTGTCGAAACTGGCGCAGCATCGCGAAGCCTGTTACGACAAGACACGGTCTGGCGTACACCTACCTTGTATGTAAGGCACTAAGAGTTCAGTTTAATAAACGTAGAAGTAGTTGGTAACGTTCAATGTATTGTCATTGTGAGCTTGCCTACACTGCAAGGAAAAGAGTGGATAGTACAATAAAAGTTCAACAAAAACTGTGCAATAAAAGTACAACAGAGATTGTAGAAAGTACAACGAGAATTGTACAAACCACAACGAGGCCTGGACTGCCCAGCACTCGTCATGCCGGTTCCATTGTACTTTGTACAACAATTGTTGTACTTGAAAAGTACACTAAATTCCTGATAAAAAATTTGCCAGAAATTTGTGTACTTTTGTTGTGGTTATTTTCTGCAGTGTACGTATGCTGAAAATACTTCTACGTAACTTACTAGTTGGTACTGTTCTTTGTAAAGCCTGAGATGGTTTGTCAGGTTGTGTGGCTGACCTGTTCTGCCCCCAGGAGCCCTACGGCTGCCCCGACCTGCCGCTGGAGCTGCAGCGCTGCGGGCTGTCCTCGCTGCGCCGCCTGGTGCTGTGGCGCGGCACGGTGGCGGGGGCGTTCTGCGGCCACGACGTGACCGAGTGCCTGGCGCAGAAGGCGGCCATGCTGAGCGCCCTGGCGCACGCCGCGGTCTTCTGCAGCGAGTGCGACAAGGCGGACCCTGGGCTGGCGGGGGCAATGGCCGAGTCTGCCATCGAGACAGGGACGAAACCACCAGGGCCTGCTGCATTGTCGTTGATGCTTTCGACAGCAGGGCCTTCAACACCAGGACCGTCAACAGCAGGGCCTTCAACACCAGGACCGTCAACAGCAGGGCCTTCCACGTCACGGTCTTCGACATCAGGGCCTTCGACATCAGGGCCTCCACAGGAAGAGCTACTGCTGGAGCTTGAGCTGGCATGACAGCGACCGCCTGCGCTACCAACGGCTACCGTCTTGCAGTCTTCTGTGTAGGCCCATCCTTGCAGGGTGACCACTTACTGTGTTTCTCTTTGATGTAAACTCTCTTTATTTTGTGTTGGTTCTTTGGTGCCTTGAAGAGGGTCGGCCTTTCGGGTCGCGGTTTCTTTGTGTTTGTTGTGACAGATTTTATGTTTTGTTGTTTCATTTTGAGTTTACTACATGGAATTTGGGTTGTGAAAGAATAAACTCGTGTTGCTCCTTGACTGTTGAATGACTTTGCCAAAGCACTTCTGCACTTTCATCGTTCAATCACCATTTTATAAACATTCTGAGACGTTTGAGTGTGTTTCATCATAGAAGCTTACCATATTTGGCAAGGCAACCTAGGTACACTCAAAGATCCGTAAGGACTTTTTGGCGAGCGATAGCGAGCCCATGCCGTGTTTGGGGGCACCAAAAAGTGACTGGTCGTGCGTCTGTCTGTCTGTGTGTCTGTAACTCACTCACGTTTCTCAGCAACTACCGCACAAATAGTTTCAAAATTTCGCACCGGAAGGCTCCTAAATCTCCCCCAGGGGGAGTTTATCTTATATTCACGATTACTATTGTTTGAAATATTCAAAACATCTTTTTGAATAAGGTTCTTAGCGTGGTTAGGTTGGCAGTGGGTGGCAGCTCGTAGCAATTTTTCATACTTGCGGCCGCGACTCAAATACGGGACCTAGCAAAACATTGGCAAATAAAACAAACTAAAGAGCAGAAGGGCTTAGAAGTGAGTACGGTCATAGTTTTTTGATATTTTAGAATGATTGAAACCCCTCCGGAGTGTCAACTCAGTGAAATACGGAAAATGAAAGTGACAATTATTACGCGGTTCGTCCGTCCGTCCGCCCCCTCCCCTCCCCCGCTACACCGCTACAGAGGAAATGTTTTGGTCAGTGGAGTGTGTTTGATATTTGCAAGAATGATTTGGTCTTTTTAACCTTTGTGAGTGTATTTCCATTTTTATTCTCAGACACTATACTTTTTAGTTGTTTGCTTTGCTTAAATAACAGTTAGAAAATAAATTAATACATTCTATAAGTACACTCTGGACACTAATGTTGCAAAAATAAATAGCCCTTGCTGACTCTTGGCACTGATTCTTGGAAAAGGCTTCATTGCAATGCTGTAAGTTTACTATAGTACTAACCTTAAAGATAACCATACGGTGAGTGAGTGGAGCGCATACAAGGTTTGACATTGACATCTGATTCAATGAGACGATTCAGTGACTTGATCATATGATTTCATGAGACGATTCTTTTAACTTCATCATACATCGTCTGCGTCAACTGGTAATTTGTGTCGGTCAAGGTTTTAGTTGGCTCTCTTTTTAATTTACTTTGAATGTCAGGTAAATACTTATGCTATACTGTTTCAAAGATTAAATATCACATCATGACTATCATTATGAATAAGATTAACTTGCGTTTAGCAAAAAGTGGGCTCGACATCGGATTCTATGGAACGATTCAGTGGGTCTGATAGAAGGTCTTCTCCATAAAGTAGTTGCAATCAGCCTGCCTGTAAATGTGTCTCTTTTTAATTAATTCAGATAAATCAATATAGTTTCATCCGCTAGTTTAAAATAAAAGGAAGCATCCGCTAGTTTAAAATAAAAGGAAGATAAAAGGCTTTATAGGTATTACTAATAACATTGTGTATTCATAAGTTCAACAACAAGGAGATATCGAATGGTAATTGAGGCATTTGTGAATCGTATTAAGCAATTCAATGCTGGCAGTTGAATGTTACTCGACTGAGTAACAGGGTCAGGGTTCATGGTACGACACCGTGAACAGGAAACATACTTAGAAATTGCGTTCATGTTAACAACAGCAGACCCATACTTATTCAACTAGAATTACATGATTTTGGGCCAAAATTTCCTCGGTGAGTCATTGACTCCTACAGTTTTTGGTGTGCTGATCACGAAAACGACTTCCAATTTCATCCCAGACCTTTTACTTTTCCCAAAATTTACCAATTTCGGACCAAAATTTTCAAGTCGAGTTTTACATAGTGTCCTGCAGTTTTTGGTGTGCTGATCACGAAAATGACTTCCGATTTCATCCCAGACCTTTACTTTTCCCAAAATTTATCAATTTCGGACCAAAATTTTCAAGTCGAGTTTTACATAGTTTCCTGCAGTTTTTGGTGTGCTGATCTCGAAAATGACTTCCGATTTCATCCCAGACCTTTACTTTTCCCAAAATTTACCAATTTCGGACCAAAATTTTCAAGTCGAGTTTTATCTAGTTTCCTGCAGTTTTTGGTGTGCTGATCACGAAAATGACTTCCAATTTCATCCCAGCCCATTACTTTTCCTAAAATTTACCAATTTCGGACCAAAATTTGCAAGTCGAGTTTTACATAGTTTCCTGCAGTTTTTGGTGTGCTGATCACGAAAATGACTTCCGATTTCATCCCAGACCTTTACTTTTCCCAAAATTTACCAATTTGTGACCAAAATTTCAATGTTTAGTTTCCTATTGTTTCCTGCAGTTTTCAGCAGGATAATCACGAAAATGACATTAAGTCCGGCCCTTTTGTTATGGAAGACCCCGTATTGGCCTTATTTTGCACATATTCTTCACCATCTCATATAAGAATGTGTTCAGACGCATCGCTCGCCTACTACGCGCCCAAACTAAACGGCGCGTACCCCTAGTGTAGGGGTTCCAACGAAGGGGCAGCGCTTCGCAGATTGTGTAGTGTACGGGGGAGGGCGTGACGCGAGATCCCCAGGCTGCTTTCCAGGAGAGCGATTCTCACGTTACGGGGTAGTTTCGTTTCTTCTGACTCCTGTGCCCAAACGAGCGCAGATATCGACATGGGGTTTGTTTCTGATGTTAGGGAGGGCCATTGCCCACTAAACGCACACGTTTCGAAAAGTTCACGTCCGTTGGATTGGTCTACGTAGCGTTTGGAATACCCT
The DNA here is from genome assembly GCF_012932325.1 of Thrips palmi. Taxonomy (NCBI): domain Eukaryota; kingdom Metazoa; phylum Arthropoda; class Insecta; order Thysanoptera; family Thripidae; genus Thrips; species Thrips palmi. Next base: position 4,855,121 of record NW_023144625.1, on the reverse strand, counting down.
AAATGTAACTTCCGTGATTGTCCAAAGAGAACATACTCGAACTTTCCGCCCCCAGTGTGTCGGTGTGGTTCGAAAATGCTGCCAACTGTCGATGGGGATTCGAAGCTTGGCATGTCTCGACCTAATTTCAACCGAAGACCAACACGCCGGACTTCTTTCAAAGGTACTTATGCTGCAACGAAAAATGTCCTCCGTGTATTCAATTTCACTACACTAATTTCGAAAAGGCAGCTCTGGACTTCTCCCCAAGCCAAACTTTTAACTTTCCATGACACAAGCCATCAAAGTGGAGTCCCTGGGATATAATTGCATGGGTCACGGAAATCTAAGATGCTGTACACGGTCTCAAAGCGGGCTAGAGCATTATAAAATGGCGTGTATCAACAATTACCTGTAACTTCCGTGGCACCCTTTACCCAATGTTGCAGCAGTACTAGGTGAGAAAAATTTCCGCTGAAATGTCGGGCTTAGAGTATCATTTGACCCTGGAACGACTTTTAAGCCACAGCAAGCCCGAGTCAGCCGTTAAAGCCGATTTTCACACTTTGTAACTACCGTGATAACGTAATTTCCGTGATCAAAACACCCACTAAAACGTGTGGGAATACCTTATGGCTCATGTTTTTAGGAAGGTAGTACAAGGTCTTTACTATAAATACCATTGCCATAACTCTAGTATCATCCAGGACCCCAATAATCAGAAAAACTTAATTGGATATTTTTCACTTTCGGCAAATCAGAGACGCCAAAACTACCCCGAAACGTGAGAATCGCTCAGGAATCAGTTCGAAATCACAAAGGAGGGGTTACTTCGCACCGAGGACGTTCATGCGGACAAGGAGCTGTCAGTGAGGGGTCTTCGGCTGGAAACGCGGTACGCTCCGCTCGAGAGCACAAGCATGCGGATACGTGAACGTACCATCTGCTATAAACGAAGTGCGAGTGTGTTATTACCTTTGTCGTGACCCCGGGGTGGTGAGATTTCGTTCATTACATTTTCTTACCTCCGTGAAGCTGGCAGAACCCAATATTGCACAATTGATCGGACATGTGTCAAAAAATTGAGCACGAATTGAGCAATCGATTGCACTATACCGTTTTATTTGTGCATGCTCGGAACAGTACTTACAGCGTCTTGCTATTGGGTTCTGCTGGGTTCACGCCAGCAGCGCCCAATCGAGCTACAGCAACGGGACAGGTGCCAAAAAATTGAGCACGAATTGAGCAACCAATTGCACTATACCGTTTTAATTGTGCGTTGAAACGAAGGTCATAATCCACCACAATCGTTTTCCCAGGTAACACTTACCAGCAGCGCCCAATCGTGTTACAGCAACGAGACAGGTGCCAAAAAATTGAGCACGAATTGAGCAACCGATTGCACCATACCGTTTTAAATGTGCGTTGAAACGAAGGTCATAATCTACCACAATTGTTTTCCCAGGTAACACTTATCAGCAGTGCCCAATCGACCTTCGTTTCAACGCACAATTAAAACGGTACAGTGAGCCCTCGTTGTTTGTCCCGGAGTCGGGAGTTCCTGGGGACAAACAACGAGGGACGGTAGTCATTTCCCCGCCGGCTCAAGCCGCCGTAATCCCTACCTGAAGGGTCAGCGCCGGGCGGCGGCCGGCCGGCGGGGCCTGGCCGTGGCCAAGGTGGTGGGGATGACTCAGGGACAAACAACGAGGGACGAAACGGGACAAACAACGCGGGCTCACTGTATAGTGCAATCGGTTGCTCAATTCGTGCTCAATTTTTTGGCACCTGTCTCGTTGCTGTAGCACGATTGGGCACTGCTGATAAGTGTTACCTGGGAAAACAATCGTGGTGGATTATGACCTTCGTTTCAACGCACAATTAAAACGGTAAAGTGCAATCGGTTGCTCAATTCGTGCTCAATTTTTTGGCACCTGTCTCGTTGCTGTAACACGATTGGGCGCTGCTGGTGTTACCTGGGAAAACGATTGTGGTGGATTATGACCTTCGTTTCAACGCACAATTAAAACGGTATAGTGCAATTGGTTGCTCAATTCGTGCTCAATTTTTTGGCACCTGTCCCGTTGCTGTAGCTCGATTGGGCGCTGCTGGCGTGAACCCAGCAGAACCCAATAGCAAGACGCTGTAAGTACTGTTCCGAGCATGCACAAATAAAACGGTGTAGTGCAATCGATTGCTCAATTCGTGCTCAATTTTTTGACACATGTCCGATCAATTGTGCAATATTGGGTTCTGCCAGCTTCACGGAGGTCATTTACCTTTTACCTATAATCAATTTGCTATTGACAAAGAGTCAATAAGCAATTGACTTAAAAAATAGTCAATAATTGATAACAATTAAGTCTTTATAGTGAACAATATTGTACATGGTTACAAAGAAAATACTACATATGATTGCTGTTTTATAAACTACGTAAGCAAAGGACAAAAAGTTAATAATGGTGAGAAAAAAGTCAATACGGGTCTGAGAGTGTATACAATCCTAGAAATAGTGAACAGAGTACTCGGTATTACGCGGTATACCGCTGTATTACGGGGATGTGATACGTGCAATAGGGCATTAAAATGCTAAATTTGGGCCCAGTTGGCCCACAAATGGTATTTCAATTACGTGTATTACGCGTAGTACACGGTTTTTGTGGACAGGTTATTACACTCTCATCGACATTTTATCAATATTCAATGACATTTGTGCGCATTAATAGAGTTTAGTTAAGAATTTGTTGAGACGAAATTGGTTATATTGTTTGTAGAACAAACAAAAATGTTAATGCGCGCACAAACGTCAATTCGTTATTAAACAAAAACTCAGTACTAGTCTGAGAGTGTAGGCGAGTGTTTACTCCCTCGCCTGGCCCGGATCGCGTTGAGTTCGTATTGACAAGAAGTAGTTTTGAGCGCTGACGTTCGCGTTATCGGAGAATCGTGGTACACGGCCCACCCTAGTGTGCATGGGCTCATGAACTGCAGTCACGAAGCATCGACAACCTGGCGGTTAAAAGGAGCAAGGCACACCGCATGGACATCGCTTTGTGCACCATGTTCAAAGCCACACTCCTTCTTCTGGCCGTCGTGCTCGCTGTCGCCCTCTACGAGGTACGTAGTGCTCATACACCATAAAAGTGCAGGAACGTCCTGCTCTCCGACGCAAAGTTCCGAGTTTTCTTCAATTTGTCGGTACTTGTGCAAGTATTTTGTCAAACATAATTCATAATGTTCGTTTAATGAAAAGACAATTTATGGATTGTTTCTTACCGACATTTTCTTTTCATCAATAATTTTACAAAGGATATTGGTCGGTCATCTAGCAACATACTCATTATTATCCTTGCTTGAACAAATACGTACTTGATAAGTAAAAATTTCGTGATAGTCTACTAGTCTAAATAGTAATAGTCCAGAAATGGAAAATAGAGTCATCTAAACTCATACAGGGTGAATTTTCCCAAGGAGTCAATAGTTTGCAGGCAGCTTGGACACCCCGAGGAAGGAAGGACACCTCACAGATGCACGTCCACAGGCGGGGGGCAGTCTTATGGATCAATTCACTCCGATTATAAGAGTATACACTCAGGAAAGCTTGCAAAGAAAAGTAGTACTTTGCAGTACAAAGCATTCTCCGGCATTGTATTACAAACTCCCTAGCGAACTTTTTTCTTCGCATTGCAAAGAAATAGTTCGTAAGTTGCGAAGAAAAAAGTTTGCAACGTTGCGAAGCATTGGTTTGTAACGTTGCAAAGCATTTTCTTTGCAAGTTGCAAAGAAATACTTCGCAATGCAAAGAAAATAGTTTGTAAGAGAGTTTGCAATACAATGCCGGACAATACTTTGCAAGGTTTCTTGCGTGTATCAAACATTTATTTGGCATTTACTACACTGGTAGAACTCAAGCGTACTTTTACGCCTTTCTTCAAGCGTAGTAGAACTACGCTCGGCTTCAAGCGTAGTTCTCCATTTCGCCTCTTTCCCGCCTATCTAAATGCATGGGAGAATTTCTTCTCTATGCTTGACTTCAAGCGTAAAGTCTTCAAGCGTAGTTGTATGCTTGAATGAAGCATACAACTACGCTCTAGTTTTACCAGAGTACTGCTATTAAGGGTACCATTCCCAATGGGTCACGACCCATTCCCAATAGGTCTCAACCCGTTCTACATTGTGAAAATTTGAGTCGTCACTTTCATGACAATTTCAAGGCTAATTTTCCATACAACAATGTCATCGAAACAATTGATGACATTGTTGTCACGCCTATGAAATAAGTATAGGAGCTTTGATGGAAATGTTATCAATTTGTGATGAGATTGTCATGGTTTGAAAGTGATGAAATTGTCACGCGCGTTTTAGTTATAAAGTGACAACAAATTTTCACAGTGTACAAGGGTCACAGCCCATCCCGAATTGCTAACCCTTATAATGGGTTATAACCCATTGCCGAATGGGTTTTGCCTGCTATGAGTCAACTTTAGGATGTGGTCTTACCGTGCACCCTCAAAAATTGTAAAATGGATTTTGAGACAGTGGACATGTAATACAGTCAAATGGATCTTTTCATTCGCTTCTGACCGTGCAGGCCGCAGTTGGCTCGATCTTCGATGTGTCTGTTGTTTTAATGTTTATTCTGTCAGGCGCATGGCTACACTCAGAAGGCCGTTAAAGACTGCGAGGGCCCTACGAAGAACGGGGACATCTTAAGCTGCGGCAAGAAACTTATCGGCAAAGGTGAGAATCAGGGTGCGGACAAACAGTTTTAAGTTCCGTGGCGTAAATTTTTTCCAAACGGCAAAGACAAATGAGCTGGGGTTAAATGCAGATCATCATTCACCTAAGATTTGCCTTTAGATCAGAGAGATACTTTTGAGAGTGAAGTGAAACATTTATTGAAACCATTATGGGCGAATCCAGGTCAACCTGAACGGGGTTTGACCCCGACCCCCTCAGAACTTGCTCCAAACAGCCTTAATTCATTGGTCTATACCTAAAACGGGTCTAGGACAATTCGTTCCCGAAAATTGGTCCCCGGACTATTCGTACCCCCCATTTCGTCCCCGGGACAATAGGTTCCCCACACTGTTCGTCCCCAAATATGACTGGTCCCTAGACAATTTGCCCCTAAATAGTGTTTTTCAGAATTTCATTTTTTTACTTCAAAACTTAAAGAAAGAAAAGGTGCAGCCAAAGACTTTTATATATTCTCCGTCACGTTGTGGCCGACGGCGCGCAGGTAGCACAGGATGTCGTCTGCCTCGTGGTAAGTGTCGTAGCGATCTACAACACTAACACTCCTATACACTAGTAGCCAAGGAACGTGACGGCACGTTCGTATTCACGTGATAACGGCGATGTTAGTTTAGGCGTGACAAACGGCGAAAATTTACAGACGAACGAATACGGCACTGCTTTGTCACATTACTCCGGGTGTGAAATCAGCTGGAGAACTGTCAAATTAAAACGAATGTGACACCCACGTAGTACTGTGACATTCGTTGTAATCGTAATGTGACATGCTCAATTTTTCATGTTCTTTTGAATGTGACACGCCATGATAGTTGGATTATGGGGTGTCACGTTCGATTGAATGTGACAATTCGGGCATGTCACATTGCAACGAAAGTGTGTCACATTCGTTTGGATGTGACACGACACAAATCAAGAGGTACCATGCGTCACATTCGTGGTAATGTCTTGGTCCGGCATGGGGACCGTCCCGGCTGGGACCATTCTAAAACCGGGGACACGTTTGGGGACCAATTTGAAAGGGGGACCAATTTTACCGGGGGCGAATCGTTTGCGGACCCAAAAGTCCTTGGAACGAATTTTCGGGGACGAATTGTCCGGATCCCACCTAAAACCACCCCCAAAAAAATTTGGTTGAAAAATATTAACATTTGGCTGAGCTGTGGCACTTTTTGTTTTTTGGTCAATTTTAGTGAAATTAATACAATGAAAATTTGAAAAAACAATTTTTTCTCGAAATGGGGATTTTTGAGGCCTGGTTTGTTTGATATGAGTTGTCTTATGATAGACCAATGCAATTCCGGTCATAGACTCCACCTCACTCAATTTGCACTGGAGGCTGAAGAATTTATAGTAATTTTAGCTAAAAATCGAAATATTAAACCTCACTCTAAAAAAAATTATGAAATTTCATATCCAAAGGAGTCTAAAATTTCATAATCACGTTCTAAACCTCAATTTTTATAACCTTCGTATAAAATTTAAGATCGTGTTATGAAACCTAAGATTTGGGTTATGGATTTTAAGATTAACTGGTTATAAACTTTTAGAACAGAGTGACTTATAACTCCGGTTCTTAAAATCTAGATTTTCGCTTTGAAAGTTTATAACGCTAGCCGATTTTAGAGCAAGGTTCTGAAATTTTTAACCGTTTAGTCCTGCTGCCTAGTCCTTTATTCATAGTTAAATTAATAAAGAGGTGAAGTTTTCATTTTTATCGGCCTGTGTTAACATTTTCCGAACCGCTAAGGTAGGAGTCCTAGGGGCGGTCTACAAACTGAAAAACGTACATTTTATGCACTAACTGGAGCAAGCACGCTTTTGCTAGCGTATGCCTACTACTTTTTAGTGCATACAGTTATTACATTAATGAGAGGTATGGAGAGCTGTCTGCTTCAGTTCGCGTGTACATGGCATGATGCACTAGTTAGTGCATGCTTGGCGGGCATGCGCTTGTTGGAGCGTACTTGCAGGCATGCTCCAGTTAATGCATGTTCAAAATTTGTGTGTAGTATCCCAAGAGGCTGCAAATCGCGTCCCTTGCAATGCCTGACCGGCCACCGTCCTCCGGGCCGAGCCGAGCCGAGCCGAGCCGAGCCGGCCAAGCCGAGCCGAGCCGAGCCGAGCCGAGCCGAGCCGCCCCGAGCCGAGCCGAGCCGCCCCGAGCCGGCCGAGCCGACTAGCCGAGCCGCCCCGAGCCGAGTCGGCGCTGCTTCCACGGAAAATCACCGCTCGCCGGCCTGCCGGCCGAAGCCGAAGCTACCTGTGCACGGCGAGGGGTCGCGTAATCCCTCGGCCACACGGGATTTCGGCGACACTGCGTCACTTTTAGTGTGTCTTTGTCTCCAGTGCTGTGCACAGCGTATCCAGTTCGCGTCCGCGTCACCGCAAGTTCGCGTCATCAATTTTGTTTCGCTATGTACCGTTAGTGCGCGTAGTGCGTAGAGTGCAGTTAAAGTGTTGCTTGTGGTGCCGAACAGCCACCACTCGTGTTCAAGAGTTACAAGCTATTTTGGCGACCCTCGGAAAAAGGACGTGTTTTCGCCAAAAGCGGTGTTACTGAGTGCTGTTATTCCATCTTCTTAACTGTAGGGACGGGCGATGAACGTGTGGGTGGCGTATTATGTCAATTCGCTTCTCCTCTTTCATCCTCGTCCCCAACGTAGTTTCTGCGTGACGACCGAGTTTCCCTAAAGTGCATCTGGATCTTATGCACTGCTGCGCCTCTGACTGTTAACAGCGTCGACTGCACTACAGTACAATGCTTATTTCCGTTGGCCAGCTGCAACGATTTGCGATAATACTGAGTGTGAAAAGAAATCATAGCTTTCTGAGATTTCATCATTTGTAACATGTTCATTAAGAAAGGGATAAAGGTTTTATTTATTATTATTTTTTATTTATACATTTTGTGGGCAGTAATGAAACTATTATCATGTTTCATAATATTGGTTGTAGAGATTCAGAACCAAATGTGAATTTTCAAAACCAATTGATTCTAAAAAATTAATAAACTAGTTCTTACATTTCATAAACCACTTCTGAAAGTTTAGAACAGCAAGTTATGAAATTTAAGAACTTTTTGGATATGAAATTTAAGATCCATTGTTCTACAAATAACTTCAAATCCAGATTATGAAATTTAAGAAGCATTTTTTTTAGAGTGCTTGCCCCACCTTTCAAAATTCATTTCTATGCATGAAAATCTACCTTAGGGCCCTGGCAATAACATATAAAAAATCTGGGATGGACTTTTTTATTTTAAGGAAATCGTTCCAGAAAGCGCTACTTTTGACTTGTCGATTTAGCTAAAACGCATGAAATTTCACCAAATGTAAAGTACGATGAGGTCAATCTTGCTATTTTAGTCTCCTTATGCAGTATCAGAGGCAAATGGAGTTTGAGGGGAGTAAAAAAGAACATAAATACAATTTGCAAATGTACAACAAACACCAACTTTTGACAGCTTCTTAAAAGAGGATGCTTTACCCGCGGCCGGGAGTGGGGATTCGCGCCCCCGGCGGGCGGCAGGCGCGCGGTGCACTGATGCAAATGTAACGTCGCCGTGGCTTCAATTTTGATCCGATTGTCACGAAACTTGGCAGACGCGTTCGTGATGCCCTGAGGCAGCCCTCTCTCGTTTTTGCCGCGTTCGAAACCGTTCATTTGATCATTTTTGAACATTTTCGTTCAATAGGTTTCGGCCAAAGCAGCTCAGTTTGCGGGGCAGTATCCCAAAATCGGAGATCGTGGTGAGATGCGCGCTGAAGTTTGAAGCAGCTTCCCGCAAACGGATCGGCAAAATGTTGAACGACCTCGCTGAAATCTTTAAAATACAAACGCCCTGCAGCGGCGTGGACGGCGTGGATCAGCCCGGCCCGGCTGGAGCGGCTCGCCACGGCCTGGTGCGGAGCCCCCTCGCACCCGAACCCCGCAGCGCAAGCCCACCCCCACTCCTCCGCCGCCTAGGCCAGCCGAGGAAGCGGGGGCAGGGGGGAGGTGACAATAGGTGCATCCGCACGTGCAGTTTTGTTTCACTCGCACCCGCAGGAGAATAGACAGAGACGTGAGCGACAAGAACGCGACCCTCCGAGCCGGGCGAGGAGGCCCCGAAACTGTCTGCCCGATCGCCGGCCGCCGGACCGCAGAGATTTCATGAATTATGAGAACAGGGCCAAAATGAACCTTTTCACGAAAAATCGTAGTTGCGCGTTTCGAGTCACGCTGATTATTTCTATACCCATCTCTAAAAACCCAGTTCGGGACCTGATCGCCGCTTCCTTCTTTCACCAGAGCCAAATTAAAGGGCCAAATTAGAATGGTCCAGAACTTATGAAATCAAGTATTCTTTTATTTTCTGCCCTGCCGACCACTATTTGAACAATGGTTGCTCAAAGTTGAAAACACTGCTCCTAATACCACTAGAATGCTTTATCTATTTGACCTAGAGGCAAGCAAGTATCACGAGACGATGCAGAAAACTATGTTTAACAGCTTTTATTTTGCATCCAATTCGATAAACCGCCTGTCAGATTGATCAAACGGTAAAATATGTATGTATCAAAATCACGATTTGGGCCGACTTTGGGCGGCCACTGCCTCAAATCTAGGCCCCCTAGTCACACTCTCTCTACAGGACAGTGGTCTTTAGAGGCCTTATTTGTATGTCCTAGCTCGGTAGAGCGATTTTCTTGCGTAGTTTGGACGCTGTGTGGTCGCAAAGTTGGGCGAAACGGCAACAAATGAATAGAAATTGGGATATGGGCCGACTTTGGGCATCCAGTGCCTCAAATCTAGGCCGCCTAATCACTCTCTCTACAGGGCGGTGGTCTTTGGAAGCCTTGTTTGTATGTCCTAGCTCGGGAGAGCGATTTTCTTGCGTAGTTTGGACGCTGTGTGGTCGCAAAGTTGGGCGAAACGGCGACAAATGAATAGAAATTGCGATATGGGTCGACTTTGGGCAGCCAGTGCCTCAAATCTAGGACGCCTAATCACACTCTCTCTGCAGGGTGGTGGTCTTAGGGTGTCCCTTTTGGACGCTGTTGTGAAGGAGGGTGTTTAGAGCGCTTAGTTTAGGATCTTTAGTGCCGCAAAGTTGGTTCAATCCGTCACAAATGTAAGAAAATCTAGATTTTGGCAAACTTTTGGAGGCAACTGCGTCTCATCTAGTGTTCTGAAGGGTGGGTATATTCCCGGGAAAGTTGGGAATCTTGGGGAACGTTACCGGGAACGTTCAAGGCTCCAAAACGGGAACGTTCCCGATTTAAAGAGAACATGAAGTATAAGTACCGACAAATGCAAGAATTTACTGGAAATTTACACGAACTATGGTTTCTGCGCACGAAAGTTGAATAATGCTATTGTTTTCGACCAATAAGGTGGGCTAAAAATAACGATTTTAAGAAATCGTGAACTTAACATAGCTGAAAACGCTTGTTCTACTACTTGACGTGAATTTTCGGTACTATGGGCAGTGTTAGGCTCTTGGCTCGTCCTCACCAACCGATGCGACTAAGAACTGATCGCTTATAGTGTGGTAGCTAACTGTCGACTGGACCCCCTGGCTTCACGGGGACCTACTAATATGTTGAGAATCGACCTCAAAGTTTTCAAAGAAGTGTAGAGTCTTATCGACTTAAAACGCAAGTCTTTATAGTCTCAAATAGTAATGGATGCTGTTGACGATGGGAAATTGCGAGAGAAGTCAAAATTTGCCTGTTTGTACTCTCCAGTAGGCAAATAAAGTTATTTTATTAAAGAAGCTGAATATTCCCAGTTTTGGGGAATCTTCGGAAATGTTCCCGGGAATTTATTGGGAACGTTCCCCAAAATGATCGTTCCCGGGAAATTTAGAACACTAGCTCATCCAAGGCCGAAAATCGCACACCCTAGTAATGATGTGCCAAAGTGCCGCCCAAAGCTAACCACTTTCTAAAGCGAGTACAAATATCCGCTTTGTATCAGACGCACTGGCTGCCCAAAGTCGACCCATATCGCAATTTCTATTCATTTGTCGCCGTTTCGCCCAACTTTGCGACCACACAGCGTCCAAACTACGCAAGAAAATCGCTCTCCCGAGCTAGAACATACAAACAAGGCTTCCAAAGACCACCGCCCTGTAGAGAGAGTGTGATTAGGCGGCCTAGATTTGAGGCACTGGCTGCCCAAAGTCGACCCATATCGCAATTTCTCTTCATTCGTCGCCGTTTCGCCCAACTTTGCGACCACACAGCGTCCAAACTACGCAAGAAAATCGCTCTACCGAGCTAGGACATACAAATAAGGCCTCTAAAGACCACTGTCCTGTAGAGAGAGTGTGACTAGGGGGCCTAGATTTGAGGCAGTGGCCGCCCAAAGTCGGCCCAAATCGTGATTTTGATACATACATATTTTACCGTTTGATCAATCTGTCAGGCGGTTTATCGAATTGGATGCAAAATAAAAGTTGTTAAACATAGTTTTCTGCATCGTCTCGTGATACTTGCTTGCCTCTAGGTCAAATAGATAAAGCATTCTAGTGGTATTAGGAGCAGTGTTTTCAACTTTGAGCAACCATTGTTCAAATAGTGGTCGGCAGGGCAGAAAATAAAAGAACACTTGATTTCATAAGTTCTGGACCATTCTAATTTGGCCCTTTAATTTGGCTCTGGTGAAAGAAGGAAGCGGCGATCAGGTCCCGAACTGGGTTTTTAGAGATGGGTATAGAAATAATCAGCGTGACTCGAAACGCGCAACTACGATTTTTCGTGAAAAGGTTGATTTTGGCCCTGTTCTCATAATTCATGAAATCTCTGCGGTCCGGCGGCCGGCGATCGGGCAGACAGTTTCGGGGCCTCCTCGCCCGGCTCGGAGGGTCGCGTTCTTGTCGCTCACATCTCTGTCTATTCTCCTGCGGGTGCGAGTGAAACAAAACTGCACGTGCGGATGCACCTATTGTCACCTCCCCCCTGCCCCCGCTTCCTCGGCTGGCCTAGGCGGCGGAGGAGTGGGGGTGGGCTTGCGCTGCGGGGTTCGGGTGCGAGGGGGCTCCGCACCAGGCCGTGGCGAGCCGCTCCAGCCGGGCCGGGCTGATCCACGCCGTCCACGCCGCTGCAGGGCGTTTGTATTTTAAAGATTTCAGCGAGGTCGTTCACTATTTTGCCGATCCGTTTGCGGGAAGCTACTTAAAACTTCAGCGCGCATCTCACCACGATCTCCGATTTTGGGATACTGCCCCGCAAACTGAGCTGCTTTGGCCGAAACCTATTGAACGAAAATGTTCAAAAATGATCAAATGAACGGTTTCGAACGCGGCAAAAACGAGAGAGGGCTGCCTCAGGGCATCACGAACGCGTCTGCCAAGTTTCGTGACAATCGGATCAAAATTGAAGCCACGGCGACGTTACATTTGCATCGGTGCAACGCGCGCCTGCCGCCCGCCGGGGGCGCGAATCCCCACTCCCGGCCGCGGGTAAAGCATCCTCTTAATAGGAAGTCCAAGAAAATATAATACGTGATAATCAAGTGGATCTGGCGTAATTGTAAATCGATTTTCACCTTTTACTTCTGCTGTCTGACATCTCAAGTGACCTTTGAGCTAGCCCACTTTGCACCTAGGGTAGGGTGATTAGGGGTTTCGGACTTCTTCCATTTCCGATCGAAAATAGTTGCATTGAGGCCTCATTAGAACGTGTGCAAAATCTGGTTTCGATAGTTTAAGGCTAAAGCGAGGCACAGAGCGCCGAAAGATTTGGCTATTTTGAACGGCGCGCGCGGCATGGGTTCCGGTAGCGAAGCGCAGCGGGCATGCGCAGAGGTGTTTAGGCGTTGCTGTGGTGTGTTTGTTGCCAATCTCGTCTCATATTTCGGGGCACATAGGTCGTAAAATACACGGCAATTAACTAGAACACCTAGACGAGTCTAAATGTAAGATGCGAATAACACAAACGAACATAACCCATAACCTACGCAGCTACGCGCATGCGTACGGCGCGCCAACACCGGAAGCCGTGTCGCGCGCGCCGTTCAAAATAGCCAAATCTTTAGACCCCCTGTGCCTCGCTTAGGACTTGAGCTACCGAAACCAAATTTCACACAGGTTTCACACAGGTAATTTCACACAGGTAATGCACCTATTTTCGATCGGAAATGGAAAATCTAAAGCAATTTCTTAAAATTTAATCACCCTAACCTAGGGTTGATATGTCCTACTGGTACCTATTGACCCAACAAATCTTGAACCGATTCCGTGACCCAAACCCGGATTTTGTTCCACCATGGGCTGGAATTACTCTCTATGGTTGGTTCCGTCTCGAGTTGAGTTGGCCGTTTGGGTTCCATCACCAAATTGATTTGGAGGCTCAACAATAAGAATCGGCATTCCCTCCAGACACAAAAGACAGGACAGAAGTGGACAAAAATGAGACAGACAGCAGAAGTAAAAGGTGAAAATCGATTAACAATTACGCCAGATCCACTTGATTATTACGTATTATATTTTCTTGGACTTCCTATTAAGAAGCTGTCAAAAGTTGGTGTTTGTAGTACATTTGCAAATTGTATTTATGTTCTTTTTTACTCCCCTCAAACTCCATTTGCCTCTGATACTGCATAAAGAGACTAAAATAGCAAGATTGACCTCATCGTACTTTACATTTGGTGAAATTTCATGCGTTTTAGCTAAATCGACAAGTCAAAAGTAGCGCTTTCTGTAACGATTTCCTTAAAATAAAAAAATCCATCCCAGATTTTTTATATGTTATTGCCAGGGCCCTAAGGTAGATTTTCATGCATAGAAATGAATTTTGAAAGGTGGGGCAAGGTTTAATATTTCGATTTTTAGCTAAAATTACTATAAATTCTTCAGCCTCCAGTGCAAATTGAGTGAGGTGGAGTCTATGACCGGAATTGCATTGGTCTATCATAAGACAACTCATATCAAACAAACCAGGCCTCAAAAATCCCCATTTCGAGAAAAAATTGTTTTTTCAAATTTTCATTGTACTAATTTCACTAAAATTGACCAAAAAACAAAAAGTGCCACAGCTCAGCCAAATGTTAATATTTTTCAACCAAATTTTTTTGGGGGTGGTTTTAGGTAAAGACCAATGAATTAAGACTGTTTGGAGCAAGTTCTGAGGGGGTCGGGGTCAAACCCCGTTCAAGTTGACCTGGATTCGCCCTATAAGTGAAATCACACAAGATATATTTCTTGTACACACTAAACGTTTATGAACTTTTCCACAAGTATTGCCATAATCCATGTATGTAGGCAATAAGCTAGCTTTTAGCAATGTGACACGATAATGAACACTCTACACTGTGCTTCGGTTTATTCAAGACTGTAACTGAACGAATTTGTCCATAACTTACTACTGCGAAAATAAGGCAACAGTTGCGTACCAAGAGTCCATATGCATTTGCACTGCAAATCCAAGTGTAGGACAGGTCGACACTTAAAAGCGTAGACCAGTTTGTCCTACGCTTGCAAGTGTCGACCAGTTGTGTCCGACGCTTTGAAGTGTCGACCACACACTGTCCGACACCTGCAAGTGTCGACCACAGAATGTCCGACGGCTGAAGTGTGGGGTCACAATAGGAAACTCAGTGTCATTTGCCGTAGGACAAACAGTGTCCTACACATGCAGGCGTCGGACACAGTGTGGTCGACACTTCGAAGCGTCGGACACAACTGGTCGACACTTGCAAGCGTAGGACAAACTGGTCTACGCTTTAAAGTGTCGACCTGTCCTACACTTGGATTTGCAGTGTGATCTCAAGGCAAATCATAAGGTAGTTTGGATGTATCAAAGTCAGATGTCAGTATCACGAAGTCCAAAAAGTGAGCGAATTGTATCAAATCTTAGCAGGAAGCGCCGCAGGCCAGAGTAGGTGTACACGCCAGGGGTGGATTAACGTAACTGACGCAGCATAGCAAAGCCTGTTACAAGACACGGTGTGCAGTTTTTCGGCAGGACTGAAGGAAGGGAATAGGGTACTGCAATGAATCTTGGAAAGGATGAAAAAGAACGAAGGTAAGCCCTTAAAACTGCTTCAGGTGTCCCTTCTTCCGTTTCTAGATTCACAGGGTTTCCCAATGAATCTTAAAATGGAAGAAGGTAACAAAAGTAATCCATAAAAACAGCTTCTGCGCATGCGCACCGGGTGGTGGGGGGAACGTCTGCACATGCGCAGAAGCAGTTTTTGGGGCTTACCTTCGTTCTTTTTCTCCCGTTTCAAGATTCATTGCAGTACCCTATCGGCATACCCTATTGCTGTCGCTCAGCCCGAAAAGTGTGGGCTTGCAACTATGCACTGAAGTTTGCAGAGTGCGAGACTTACACTGTTAGAACTGAAGCGTGGTAATACCCACTGTTTTCAAGCGTAACAGGCTCAGCCGCCAAGTTTCCCCCTATCTAAATGCATAGGGGAATCTCGTGAGTAAGCTTCATTTCAAGCGTAATGTCTTCAAGCGTAACTTTATGCTTGACTCAAGCAGAGAGTTACGCTTTAGTTATACCAGTGTGGCTTAATTTGGCTGCCCTGTTCTTGCCCCCAGCCAACCGTGACGCCGACTTCCTGAACTGCGCCAGAGCGACTCGCGACCCGGCCACCATCAGGGAGGCCGAGGCCCTCGTGGACTGCCTGAACCCAAAGGGCCACTAAGACGAGCTGGTCGGCTAGGGGCGGATCCAGAATCGGCCCGAGAATGTTCTTCGGGCCCAACACGCCCTCCATTGCTCTTTACATCCACTGCAACGGGTTTCCATTCATGAAGAAGCGAAAAGCCCTGTTCTGATTAAAAGCTTTCAAAGAAAATGCTTCGTGTAACTATTTCCTTGTACACCAAACTATGAAAACACTGAGAATTCAAACGCCATGAATATTGCGTCAATTGATGCAATGCAAAAGCATTGCACATGAAGTGCAGCCCCCCTCCCTCAAATTCCATTCTACGCATCAGCATTTGGACTTTTTCGGGACGCACTGCACGTAAGGTGCTATATCTCACTGCATTGCACCATACGTTCTATATCCATAGCGTTTGGAATCTCAGTGTAGTTCGTACCTTGCTCAAAGCACAGGCGCGCATGCAGGGCGGTGACGGAGGCAAAACATCGCATTTTGCCCCTGCATGGCTCCTCTTAACTCAGAGCCACTGTGTGCACCTTAAGCTTGTCCGCCAAGTGATCAAACCAATTTCGCGGGCATGTCGACCCTGCCCTTCTCTGCCTGCGCTCAGGAGTGTGTTATCACTGTTTCTATCCCGGGAAGTACGAGTTAAAGGCATGAGATTAGATCTGATAAAAGCGGGGCCTGACCCTGACCCGTTCCGTGGTGCAACCAGAGCGAAATACAGCCGGGAAAAATACGAATCCTGATAATAGTGTCTCGATAGTAAAGCGCTGAAACGTAAAGCACATATAGGGCGGAGCGGTATGAGCTCGAGGCAGTAGGCTCACAACCATGTCGGCAGCAGCAGTGACAGTCGCTCTCAACAAAGCCCTCGCGGAAATCGCCGCAAATGAGGGCTTTAAAAAGCCTGGGTAAGATTCAAAAGTGTTCCCCGAATTTGGTGCAGGTCCGATTGAGTTATTCTTTGTTACGGCCCCTTTCGAAAAAAACGCTCGAAACACCGGCGTTCTTAGCGATTGTTACTGCAAGAATCACGAATAAAGTATTAATAAGTCATCACACACTGTGAAAATTTCACGTCGCTCTATTACGAGAAAGTCCATAGCATTTTCTTCACTTACAAATGATGATAGTTTCATCAGAATTTGGTGGTATTTTCATCCAAGTTCCTTCACTCATTCCATAGGAGAGACCATGAATGGTCGTCAAGGAACAACTAAAATTTTCAGTAAGAATAACCTCGTTTTCGGTTGGGAGCGTGTTTGTTTCATCGAGCGCTTCTGCGCATAACGGTAAATTGTAGTCAGTCAAGGACTGTTGTCAAATAAAGATTGCTTCCGTCTAAAAGAGTAAACATAAAGCTTGGTTAGGAAAATGATTGATTCTTGGGATGAAAACTTTTATTCCCAGGCTTGCGCACTTCAACAGAGATCCAGGCAAACCTTGGATTGATACAATCAAAACAGTATGATCAGCGTTCCAGCGGTCACACTTCTTTAAGACTACACTGTTAAAAAATGGTTGTACAGAAACAATCAGATGAGTGATAATTTAGTCGTTCTAAAACATAGAATTTCATCATGAACCAAAGCGAAACAAATGTCGTTGAGTCTAGTAAGCGACATTTTGTCGTTGAAGAAGAAAATTCTTCTTACCCCTCTTTACGATACAATTTGTGTGGAAACAAAATCTTTTGCAATTATCTGCTCAATTAAAGCATATTATGAATAATCATCTATTTTGTTGTTCTAAGTCATAGGGAAATTACTATTGTTAAAAAAAACCATGCAAGATAAATTAAGCGACAAAAGTACTCTATGAATTTTGTCGCAGACATAGCAAAATTTCTTTTGGACTTTCAATACTTGTCGTAGATGTATTATTGTTGGTGCGTTATTGCAAGTTAGTCTTTGTGAAATTATCTCTTAGTTCCAATACGACTACGGTTTAACAAGCTATTCGTTCCACAACAAATCTTGTCGCTAAAAAAGTTAGCGATAAATGTGTCGCTAAGTTACAACAAAATTTTTATCAGTGTATTCATTCGATACACAAGGACCTCAACACCGGTTGTGAAACAAGGGCATTACAATTATGCAATGCCATTGTGTACGCCCCGAAGGGCGTAAACGATTCACACCCCTCCTTCGAATGGGCATTAAAATTTTGCCTGGAGGTCCTATACCAATTCACAACCTAAGGGCGTTCTTTTTATGCCTTTATGTGACCAGTGACAGAAACTGAAAAAAAAAAAAAACCTAAAAACGCGATTGCTTGTAACCGAAAAGTTGCACGTTCAAACTTTAAAGTGTAAAGTGCGCAACAATAGAAGCATTTTCAGTCAACAATGGCGCCAAGCGGAGCAGTTGCCAAACAACGTTTCGTCGTAAATGAAACTACCGAATGTCGCACTGCGCGCTTAAATGGAGAAATCGCAAATCCCCGCCAAAATGTAGTAAATTTAACGCGCTATGGAATGAACTACAACCATGATCATAGATCCATTGTAACTACAGTTAATTTAAAAAAAAAGAAAACGAGATTTAAATTTTTTGCCAGTTCCTAAAAGTGTCTTAATGAAATTTCTATCTTGTAATTGACCTATATTCATGGCTCTAGTTCATTTCACAGTCACGTTGAAACATTGACATAGCTACCTGAATAACCGGTGAAAACAAACAACTTTTACATTTTCAGGTTCCATTTTGACTCAGATGACACTCCACCAGACGGATTTACAAGCCTCGTACATCGCGTAACCATCACGGACAAGGTAAGTACCCCATGGTAAAGGAAAAATTTCAGGAAGACGCAAGTGTGCTGGTGTCTAAGTTGACGCTCTTATGCGATATGCGCAAGAAATACACGTGCCCCATAGTTTTTGGCGGTGTGTTGACAGTAAGGGTCAAAAATGCGTACCAATCGTAATCCCATTATTTCTGACTTCATGAATGGCACCGATAAAATTCCGACTGTTCAAAATTTGCCGATATAATCAAAGCTAACGAATCAAAACGCTTTATCGAATGTAAAAGTTTCTCGATAGTTGATCACACTTTATCGCAGGAGCGTTACATCACGTTGACGAAATGTTACGTTTCTTTAAAATGTGATATATTCATTTTAATGTGAATCAAGAACCTATAAAGCCCCAATCCGACTGACTCACTGACTGACTCACTGACTCACTGACTCATAGAAATGTTTGGGGTGAAGGAGTGGTCGTAGAGACTTGCGGTTTTTTCCATTCGATTCCAAATTTTATGGGAAAATTGGGAAAAATCCCAAAAGTCGAAACTTCCTTACCGTTTCCGAGAAAACCTACTTTATCTACAAAAAAGGGGAACAAATTTCTCACCGTTTCCGAGCAAACCTACTCAATCTTCAAAAAAGGGGACCGACCGACTAGAAATTTTTATTCACCCCATCGGTAGGTCTGGTCGAGACATTTCCGAATCTGTGCCGCAATCCGGTCTCCGTCACTGGCAACATCCTCAAGAAACGATTAAATAGGCCTAAATTCAACAAAATCCACTCAATCTTCAAAAAAGGGGACTGACCGACTAAAAATTTTTATTCGCCCCATCGGTAGGTCTGGTCGAGACATTTCCGAAACTGTGCCGCAATCGGGTCCCCGTCACCGGCAACATACTCAAAATCAATCATCAATTGTCATCATCAAGAATCAAGAAGCTATAAAGCCCCAAAATCCGACTGACTGACTCCCTCACTCATCAATCAAGAACCTATAAAGCCCCAATCCGACTGACTCACTGACTCACTCACTGACTCACTCACTCACTCACTAATAGAAATGTTTGGGGTGGAGTGGTCGTAGAGACTTGCGGTTTTTTCCATTCGATTCCAAATTTTATGGTTAGATTGGGAAAAATCCCAAAAGATGAAAATTCCTCACCGTTTCCGAGCAAACCTTCTTTATCTTCAGAAAAGGGGAACAAATTTCTCACCGTTTCCGAGAAAACCTACTCAATCTTCAAAAAAGGGGACCGACTAAAAATTTTTATTCGCCCCATCGGTAGGTCTGGTCGAGACATTTCCGAAACTGTGCCGCAATCGGGTCCCCGTCACCGGCAACATCCCCAAAAACTATAAAGTAGGCCTAAATTCAACAAAATCCACTCAATTTTCAAAAAAGGGGACCGACCAACTGAAAATTTTTATTCGCCCTATCGGTAGGTCTGGTCGAGACATTTCCTAAACTGTGCCGCAATCGGGTCCCCGTCACCGGCAACGTCCTCAAAATCATCAATCAAGAACCTATAAAGCCCCAATCCGACTGACTCACTCACTCATCAAGAACCTATCAAGAACCTATAAAGCCCCAATCCGACTGACTCACTCACTCACTGACTCACTCATAGAAATGTTTGGGGTCAAGGAGTGGTCGTAGAGACTTGCGGTTTTTTCCATTCGATTCCAAATTTTATGGTTAGATTGGGAAAAATCCCAAAAGTTGAAAATTCCTCACCGTTTCCGAGCAAACCTACTTTATCTTCAGAAGAGGGGAACGAATTTCTCACCGTTTCCGAGCAAACCTACTCAATCTTCAAAAAAGGGGACCGACCGACTAAAAATTTTTATTCGCCCCATCGGTAGGTCTGGTCGAGCCATATCCGAAACTGTGCCGCAATCAGGTCCCCGTCACCGGCAACATCCTCAAAAACTATAAAATAGGCCTAAATTCAACAAAATCCACTCAATCTTCAAAAAAGGGGACCGATCGACTGAAAATTTTTATTCGCCCTCTCAGTAGGTCTGGTCGAGACATTTCCGAAACTGTGCCGCAATCGGGTCCCCGTCACCGGCAACGTCCTCAAAATCATCAATCAAGAACCTATATAGCCCCAATCCGACTGACTCACTGACTGACTCACTCACTCACTCATAGAAATGTTTGGGGTCAAGGAGTGGTCGTAGAGACATGCGGTTTTTTCCATTCGATTCCATATTTTATGGGAAAATTGGGAAAAATCCCAAAAGTTGAAAATTCTTAACCGTTTCCGAGCAAACTTACTTAATCTTTAAAAAAGCGGACCAAATTCCTCACAGTTTCCGAGCAAACCCACTCAATCATCGAAAAAGGGGACCGACCGACTAAAAATTTTTATTCGCCCCATCGGTAGGTCTGGTCGAGACATTTCCGAAACTGTGCCGCAATCGGGTCCCCGTCACCGGCAACATCCTCAAAACGATTAAATAGGCCTAAATTTCAACAAAACCCACTCAATCTTCAAAAAAGGGGACCGACCGACTGAAATTTTTTATTCGCCTTATCGGTAAGTCTGGTCGAGACATTTCCGAAACTGTGCCGCAATCGGGTCCCCGTCACCGGCAACATACTCAAAAAAGATTAAATAGGCCTAAATTCAACAAAATCCATTCAATCTTCAAAAAAGGGGACCGACCGACTAAAAATTTTTATTCGCCCCATCGGTAGGTCTGGTCGAGACATTTCCGAAACTGTGCCGCAATCGGGTCCCCGTCACCGGCAACATCCTCAAAACGATATAAAAATATGCCTAAATTCAACAAAATCCACTCAATCTTCAAAAATAGGGACCAACCGACTAAAAATTTTTATTCGTCCCACCGGTAGGTTTGGTCGAGACATTTCCGAAACTGTGCCGCAATCGGGTCCCCGTCACCGGCAACATCCTCAAAACGATTAAATAGGCCTAAATTCAACAAAATCCACTCAATCTTCAAAAAAGGGGACCGACCGACTAAAAATTTTTATTCGCCCCATCGGTAGGTCTGGTCAAGACATTTCCGAAACTGTGCCGCAATCGGGTCCCCGTCACCGGCAACATCCTCAAACGATATAAAAATAGGCCTAAATTCAACAAAGTCCACTCAATCTTCAAAAATAGGGACCAACCGACTAAAAATTTTTATTCGTCCCATCGGTAGGTCTGGTCGAGACATTTCCAAAACTGTGCCGCAATCGGGTCCCCGTCACCGGCAACATCCTCAAAAACGATTAAATAGGCCTAAATTCAACAAAATCCACTCAATCTTCAAAAAAGGGGACAGACCGACTGAAAATTTTTATTCGCCCCATCGGTAGGTCTGGTCGAGATATTTCCGAAACTGTGCCGCAATCGGGTCCCCGTCACCGGCAACATACTCAAAATCAATCATCAATTGTCATCATCAAGAATCAAGAAGCTATAAAGCCCCAAAATCCGACTGACTGACTCCCTCACTCATCAATCAAGAACCTATAAAGCCCCAATCCGACTGACTCACTGACTCACTCACTGACTCACTCACTCACTCACTAATAGAAATGTTTGGGGTGGAGTGGTCGTAGAGACTTGCGGTTTTTTCCATTCGATTCCAAATTTTATGGGAAAATTGAGAAAAATCTCAAAAGTTGAAAATTTCTCACTGTTTCCGAGCAAACCTACTCAATCTTCTAAAAAGGAGACCGAATGACTAATAATTCTTATTCGCCTCATCGGTAGGTCTGGTCGAGAATTTCCGAAACTGTGCCGTAATCGGGACCCCACCACCGGCAATTGGGCAATCATCATCAAGAATCTATACAGCCCCAATCCGACTGACTGACTCACTCACTCACTTACTCACTCAAAGAAATGTTTGGGGTCAAGGAGTGGTCGTAGAGACCCAAGGGTTTTTTCCTTTCACCTCTATCCTTGTCAAAGCAGTCTTCAATATTTTCCGGACCTTGCACTGAAAAAAAAGTCTGGTTATAAGTACCAGACCAATCCTAGTTAAACGAGTATTAGTTACGCATACGAGAATCCTAGTAACTCTTACCAGATGATCAGTTGAAGTAACCAGATCGGGTGTTGTGACATTTACCAGGTGTCTGGTTAATAATCCTAGTAAATTTTACTAGACTGTTCAGTAATTGGCGCCATACGTAAAACTTCGAAACATTTGGTTCAATTGAAATGTTAGCGTGTCAAAAAGTTAACTGCAACCGGTTTCGTTATTTTCGGAGTCTTAAATCCGGAAGAAACACTGGGAGTATTTCCCTGAGCCAGACACGAAGAGAGTCACCAGGTGCGGATCCCCTCGACCCACAGGCGACGTGGTGGCCCAGTGGTAACGTGCTCAGCTCACAAGTGTGAGATCCCGGTTCGAATCCGGAGGAGAGAAGGAGGGGAAAATCGATTTAGAGGTGATTCTTGAAGGAAGTCGTCATCACATCAGGTTTCAATGCTACAAAAATATTTTTTTTTAAATTTTGGACTTCTTCCTTCAGTTTTGCAAGCACATGAACTAACCAGGATGTTTGGTAAAAACTACCAGAAGGGGACCCGGCGGCATTGTAAGGGTAACTATAAACCTGGTACGGTTTACCAGACTGAGGCTAAGTAGACAGTTTAGTATTTTTTACCAGAATTCTAGTTGAGTTATCTTCTATCAGACAGTCTGGTATTTGGTACCAGAATTCTGGTTATCGTTACTAGACTTTTTTTTCAGTGTGTATGCACCCATTGACTGCCACAGTAGCCAATGCAATACAAGCTATCTATTTGGGCATTTAAAGTAGCCTTATTATATGGTCAAAAGCGGTTAAATAGACCTTTCAAAGAAGCAGGACATTTACTTCCTT
Source organism: Thrips palmi (assembly GCF_012932325.1). NCBI lineage: Eukaryota > Metazoa > Arthropoda > Insecta > Thysanoptera > Thripidae > Thrips > Thrips palmi. The sequence continues at coordinate 4,832,164 of NW_023144625.1, read as the reverse complement.
AGAAAATTTGCCTTCGGTCACCACGGACTTACTGAAAATACTTCGGCACGCGCTCCACATATGCGGGGGTCTGGGGGCGGAGCCCCCAGCGAGCAGCGCGAGTAAGGTAATTTATGGCTGGTTCACTTATGGGAGTGATTTTGTCACATTCGTTTCAACATTATATAATTAAAACTCCCTTTCTGTTCGCCTTTTGACTACATACTTTCCACAGTGAACCGCTTCGTCGTCCGGGTACATGATTGGTAAAGCAAAGAAAAAAGTTGCTTCTCTTTCGTCGCCGGAGATATAGGATTTTCTAACGAAATGAGATAAAAGGACTTAGCGCAGGGTTGGAGTGAGACACCGTGAGCTGAAGTGCTCTTGTTTCGTGGTATTCTTGTGCAATTGCGATGAGGATCTTTCTTGGCGATACCGGTTGTGGTTTAAATATAACTCATGACGACCATCTGTATTTTTAGAATGATATCACTCGATTGGGTGGGTAAACAGGAGTAGGAATCTTATCTCAGGCACGTGTCTAGAAACTATGTTGTGAGAGTTCCGAGAACCGTGCGAAAAATCCCCTGTTGTTAGTCAACCAACAAGTATTGTAAGTCAAAACAGATTTTGTATTGTCTGCGACAAATATTGATCAAGTACTTTTGTCGCTAGATTTAATTTTCATGGTTCTACTTGTAACAGTGGTAATTTATCTATGACTTCAAATAGCAAAATACTAGATGATGATTCGAAATGTTTTTCATCGTTTATTTTAATTAAGGCGAAAGATGTTGTTTGCATACAAATTGTATCGTTAATGGTCACAACAAGAATTTTGTTCTTCTACAGCAAATTGTCGCAAAATGTCGATCAACGACATTTTTTTTCGCTTTGGTCAGACAACTCCAGATGCATACTAGCTGAGTACACTGAGATTCCAAACGCCATGAATATTGCACGTATGGTGCAATGCACTGAGATATCCACCATACGCATTCCCATTCCAGAAACGTGACAATACGTTGATACGAACGTGACAAAATGTCACGTCAAGCTGATTTTTGGCTGATTCACAGCCAAATGAATGTGACACAATGCTCAAACGAACGTGACAAATACCCTATGCTAATGCATGGGAAAGGGAAGGCTTTGTGATTTAAGTGCAACGCAAAAGCATTGCACCAATTGTCGCTTTATTCATAGCGTTTGGATTCTCAGTGAACACATCTCCAGATGAATACTGCTGAGTACACACCCACAGATACTTGCGTTATAGGTGTGTACTCAGCCAAAGTATGTATCGGAAGGTGTGTAGGCCTACTTCCAAGTATGCATCTGCAGATGAATGAGTAAACACTTCAGTTTGCAGAGCCTGTTTGTGTCCCCTAAAATCTAATTTTTCTGTTTTTAAAACGCTGGCAGTGATGACACGGGAAGATCCACGTGACCACCTTATAAAATCCACTGTGTTCAATTTTGTCGCGTTGGGGCTCTCTCAGAATGTTGAAGGCAATGGAATAATATCCTTTTCCTGTGTTGATATCTTTTAAACTGCTCGAGGTTTACCTATATTCCAGAGAGTGTGATGGTTCAAACCATTCTCAGGCACCCACCATGATAGTACAAGGTAGGTTTACGCCAGACCGCGTCTTGTCGTAACAGGCTTCGCGATATCTCGCGGCCTGTTCCTCCAATCCGCGCCTGGCGTACCTACCTTACGGCGCTAGCCTGCCTTCGGCAGGCATTGGCTTGTCCATCGTCGGTTACTTCTTACGTGTTGCATGCTGGGGGGGGGGGGGGGGCCTCCGCCCCCCAGACCCCCCTTAATTCTAGAAAGAGTTGCTTCATCTACAGATAACACGATCTTGACCCTTGTAGCTTTTTAACTTGTCGAGGCTGGGGGGCTCCACCCTTTCTTCAAGACAGAGGTGATCTACCTGCAGAAAACTCGAATTTTCGCCGTTTTTTAGGTGTTTTTCGGCTATAAAAACTGAACTAGTTGAGCTAGGAGAGTGAAATTTCGCGTGTGCTGAGCCAAGAATATACCTAATAACCCTGCGAAATCTCAGCTAGATCGGCCGAGCCGTTCAGGAGGAGTAGTGTACACACACACACAGACAGACAGACAGACACACAGACAGACAGACAAAACTTATCAACCGCACTGGAGTAACAGGCTTCGCTATCGCTCAGCCAATTATTAAAATATTCGTAGCAGAAGTGAAATTTCGCGTGTGCTGAGCCAAGAATATACCTAATAAGCCTGCAAAATCTCAGCCAGATCGGCCGAGCCGTTCAGGAGGAGTAGTGCACACACACACGCAGACAGACAGACCGACAGACAGACAAAACTTTTCAACCGCACTGGAGTAACAGGCTTCGCTATCGCTCAGCCAATAATATAATCTCAAATTGGGGATTAGCGACATAAGGGAGGGTGGGGCACCATGACCACTGGGGCACCATGATCACCCCCCTCGCTCTCGGGAACTACTTTGCCGACGGCAACCGGTCGACACTGTAAAATTGGGCCTGCGAAAAGTCGCAGGTGTTGCCCGGACCCAAACTCGCAGGTACCCCCTGCGACTCTGTCGCAGGCATGGCCTGCGAGGCAGGACGCTCGCAGACCAGGCTGCGACAGAGCCGCCTCTGTCCCCACCACCTCCGGCGGCGCAGTCCCCCCACCACCGCTCCCGCCGGCCAATAGGATCACTTGATCTGTGCGCCGCGCCCGCTCCCGCCGGCCAATGGGATCCTTGCTAGTGGGCCGCGTCGGCGCTCTGCCTGCAGCAAGGCCTGCGCCGTTTCGCAGGTGAAGCTGTGCGCGCGTCGCACCCTATTCTGCAAGAGCGCGCAGGCAACGCTTCGTCATCGGCACAGGTCACTCTGCCCGTTCTCTCAGGTACTGCTGCGTTTGTGTAGCAGCTTCAGCTGGGATTATTGGCAGGCAGTGCTGCTGGGTAGGGCACCCTGGAAAGGGTACCCTTCAAACCAAAAATGTCTCAAATTATTGAAAATAATTTATTTAGAAATAGAAGCATTGTTTCAAGACCTATACCCCGCACAGATAATACGTACAAAGGAAGCTTGAAAGTACATCAATCAAAACCTACATCCTACATGAGAATATTCATACAAATAAGACAATGGCAACGTGCGAACTTGTGGAAATTATGTACAATTTGAATACAAAAGAAATAATTATGATGAACACACAGGAACTCTTTTAAAAAATGAAAGATTATCATTCAAGATCTACATCCTACACGCTATGAGAAAAATTATACAAATAAGATAATGGTAACGCAGGAACTTATGTAAATTATGAACAAATTTAACACGTAAGAAACAGTAATGACAAACACACACGTAACACATTTAAAAACAATTCATTTCAAAAATGTACTTCAGTTATTATTATTTCTGCGTCTGTCTCGAGTTCCATCTGAGATCACATCTTTCACGTGATTCTGGTACTTATGATGCAGTTTGCGATTTGCAGGATTCTTCCGAAACACTATATTGTCCACTCTGATGGCTTTGTAGGGAATGTAGTAATCACCCTGTTCCGACAAGTGCAAAATTATAAACTCCACATAGCAGAAATTTTAGGTCAACAAAGAGCAATGTGGTGTTGGACGTACCCTTTTTTCGTTTGGAAAATGCTCCAAAATGCAGCCAGCAAATTAAATCAGTCAGTTTGGAGACAAGCTGCAAGGAAAGTAAATAGACATAAAACAATAGTGCTTCAATTGCGCTTAAAAGCAGTATGTTAGTATTTATTTTACTCACTAAGCATTGCAGTCCCCCTAAACTCATAACGAATGATCAAATCCACAGGGATGTTTTGACGAGTGGAGTGGCATCCAGGAAACTGTTAGCTCGGTGGTTCTCTCTTTCCCTTTTTTTCGTTTGTAAAATGCTCGAAAATGCAGTCAGCGATTTGGATCAGTCTGTGTGGAGACAAGCTGCGAGGAAAGTAAACAGACATAAAATAATACTTCAATTGCGCTTTAAAGCAGTATGTTAGCATTTATTTTACTTACTCAGCATTGCAGTCCCCCCCTAAACTCATAACGAATGATCAAATCCACAGGGATGTTTTGACGAGTGGCATCCAGGAACTGATTGCTCTGTGGTTTTCTCTTTCCGTTAGGCCCAAAATAGTTGGCTGTGACCCTGTCACCTCTGCTCTTGTCCCAATTGAGGACCTGCTCCACAAACGAAGATTGTGACTGAACGAAAAAAAGAAACAAGCTTTCAAGTCATATTGCCCTAAGTACGGCAGGAAAATGAGAAATTTAAAACAAAATTGACAGATAAAAAGGCATCAACTTACATTCGACGTAGGTGATGTTTCCGGACCTCTTGTGTTTTCGTCTAATGACTGAGCAGCCTTCCTCTTTCTATTGTTTACTCAAAGTGGGTTGCTGTCTTCGGTTCCTTCAATGTTCCGGGAACTTATGTCTGGGCCACTAGTTTCCTCGTCTTGGGCCCCAGAAGACTGGCTCTCAGAACTCCTCTGGCTGTGGGCGTCAGAAAATTGGGTCTCAGAACCACTCTGGCCTTGGGTCTCAGAACCATCCGGATCAGATTCCTGTGGAAAATTTAATTTTAAATTAGCATCTTAAGTAGAATTGCAGCCGAAAGAGTTGGGTTCGTCACTCCGTTTCTCTCGCGTACGCATGCGGTGACTCGCAAAGGTGCGAGAGAGACAGAGCGACGAACGGCAGCAGACCGATTCCAAGATTTGTTTCCGTCGCGCTGTCTCTCTCCCACTCATGGGCGCCTCGCATAGGTGCGAGAGAGACAGCGCGACGAGAAGGGCTTCTCGGAATCAGACTGGAGCCTCCTGCTTCGGCTCAGGCCTGCCTTGGCTCGGGCCGGCTTCGGCTGCGCTCGGCGCGCGGAGCACTCGGCTCGTCGCAGTCGCAGCAGCCTGCCGCCACACTCCACACGCTGAGCCGGCTCGGCGCGGCCCCAAGTACCAGTTCGCGGCCACCATCCACCATCCCCGTCTCGATCCCCGTGGAAAGCCCTCCGCTCTGCGAGGCGCACATTTACACACAGAGTTGAACACGAGTACTCCAGAGCAATGAGCAAGCATAAAATCAAGACATTTGCACAAACGTCTCAAGCGGGTCTCATGGGCCCAGCGCACACAGAGGTTATGTAGCCCCCGAGACGCCAATTTTACGTACCTGCGAACAGTGGAATACATTTCTCCATACCCCAAGTTGTGCCGGGTCAGTTCGTCCATGATCACAACACAAATAATACGATTTTGCGGCTCTTCAATTTTGGAAAAAGAATCAGATTAAACGCTTTTGGGATACAACACGCGCGTCCGTCTTCTTTTCCGTCTTGCAGGCGTCCGCGTCGGTGTCGGTGCGGTGCGTCCCGGCGGGGAAGTTCTGCACCCGGCCGCCAGGGCGCAGGACCCTCGAGTCGCTCGTGACGTTACGGGGGAGGGGGAGCCATGCGGTGGCGCGGCGCGGCTGAGGGCTGCTGAGGGGTAGGGGGTACGGTGGGGTGCCTACCTCGGCGTGGCGGAGCGTAGCGGCGGGGGGCGAGGGGAAGGACGGGGCCATAGTTCCAGCCCTGCCCGCTAGGTTCGCTACCGCTCCCCTCATTCTACCAGGATTGCCTGCGAGGTGCGTCGCAGGCAGAGCCTGCGACTCGGGGCGCAGCACGACCTGCGCGAGACCTGCGACATCCGAATCTCGCAGACAAAAACTCTGCGACATCGCGCTGTCCCAGGCGCGTATTTTGAGTGGACCGGACTTTCGAGAGAATAGAACTCTAACTATTTTCAGCCAGAGCCCTACCTTCTAGCTTCAAGGGTACGACCATAGCACCCCGCCGAAATTTTTGTTACAGCGTTTTGGCTAAATTGGGCGTTTTTCAAATCTGAGATATTTTTTCTCACTCTCACATTTGAGGAGATAAGTTCGATGTCTTAGGTTTTTCTCAAAATGTCGGCTCTCCGGCAAAATATCCAACATCACATTTAATTCTAAGTAGCTTTTTGCTTGCTCGGGGAGCCTTAGAGTCGTAAACTGCATTGTGGGGAGCCATGACCACTTTTTAGTGGGGCACCATGACCATACATATTTGAGTGTTTCTCACATTTTGGCCTGATAATGATTTATTTTCGTCGAAAATTTGCTTTTTGCTTCTGAAAATGTATAAAGGTTGAATAATTGCTGCAGAATAGATAGTTTTACCACAAATCGTGAATCACCAGGATTATTAAGAATGGTTCTGAAACTGAGACTTGAAATGGTAGTTTCTCTTGCACTAAATGAGCTCCAAACCGCAAAAGTTGGCCGCGAAGGCGATCCGTGGCTACTTTGCACCAAGATGGCTCTGGCATTATGAGAAACAGCATTTAATTCACTTGTTTGCAGTGTAGTAACCGCGATAATTTTCTTAAAATTTACCAAATTGAAATCTGCATACGAATGTGGATTCGTCTTAGCAAGACAAACATAAAATGTTAACGCATGTCATAGCTTTGGATGTGAAATTTGAAAGCCTCAGAGCGTTAACTGTTTTAAACCGTCCATTTTAAGGCATTTTAGAACGTTTGATACTTCGAAGGTTTTTACAGTGTTTTTTAGTTAAGATGACTGGCCTGATGGTAAGGACACACTGTAGATCTGTAGCGTTACAGAGCCCGGAAGGTATGACTTTTTTGTAATGACCCTCTATCGCAAAATTTTGCATGGCCATACCCTTGGCCCTCGTGTACGGCGGGTAAGGCGTCTCAGATGTATGGTCATACCCTGGCTGGTGGCGTATGGCTTTGGCGTATGATCGTACGCCTCGGTATGACTCAGGGGGGAGAGGGGCAGGGTGAGGGGGCGGCGTGGTCGGAGTGGGGGTTAGCCCCGCCTCCCCGGAGCCCGCGCCTCGTCGCCGGACCCGCCGCCCTAGCGGGGTGTGGTAGACAACCGAGTCGCCTCCCCTCACGGAGCGTGTTGGTCTGGTGGTCAGGCGGCGCGGCTCACGGGCCGCAGGTGACGGGTTCGAGACCCCGTGGGGGCATGGAGTTAGCTTTTGCGGACCTTTGCCAGAGACCGTACGTTTCAGACGTATGGTCATACGGTTGAGACGTAAGGACAAGACGATACCCCCCTGCAACAAGCAGCTATCTACGCTCACTGTCTCGATAACCGACTATCTACGGGCGCTCTCCCGACAACCGGCTATCTACATGGGCTGTCTGGATAACCGACTATCCAACATCGTAGCGAGGTTAGGGTTGTCGGATAACGAAGTATTTTTCTCCATGATACTTAAAGCGACCCGTTTAAACCATACTTAATCTTGCTTTGACAAACTTTTGACAAGTTTTGGTAAAGGTTTTGCGAGGGCAACTTAATTGGTTGGATAAATAAAAGCATTCAATCTCGCGAGGTGGAGAAAGCAGATAGTCGGTTATCCAGACAGCCCGTGTAGATAGCCGGTTGTCGGGAGAGCGCGCGTAGATAGTCGGTTATCGAGACAGTGAGCGTAGATAGCTGCTTGTTGCAGGGGAGTATCGAAGAGTGGTGGGGGGTTGGCGTCGGCAGTGGAGGGGGTCGGGAAAAAGTCATACCCTAGCGTACGGCAAGCGAACCGTGCACCCTGGAGGGATGGTGCGCCGTACAGATCCGACGTACGGCTAGTCATTCCGCTGGGGCAAACGACTTGTCATTACAGATGTAACGCCACGAGCAAACAGTGCAGCGATATAAACAATTTCAATGAGAATACTGGTAGAAAGTACACTTTTTTGGGCCAAAAAATTACTATGGTCATGGTGCCCCACGGGGTGGTCATGGTACCCCATAGGTGGGGCGCCATGACCACTTTGCGTTTTATTTTCCAAAGTGTTCTGAGCCTGGCGTGCATTGCAGACAAGTTCCAATGGATGGAAGAGGTCCTTGGAGGTCCAATGAATCCCCTCATGCTGGAAACTTAACTTTTCGAACCACACGGTGGAGTAGAGGGAGGCACAAAAAAAAAGTGGTCATGGTTCCCCACCCTCCCTTACTCCCTTCTTCCGCTTTACCCTGATCTAATGGAGTGTAATAAGCGTTAAGGTCCGCTTGGTTTGCAGGAAGACCGTCAGAAGCCGAGTCTCTCTGTCATCAGCAAAACATCCATAGATGTCTTGGCGGGTGATCTGAATAGCCAGTTCTACGCCACCGAAGGTCACATGTACAAAACAGTGCTCCCCGCCATGACGAAAATAGCTGGATTCAGCGACCCTTTGCCCTGGCCAAGGTAAGCCAAGACAGAATGGCGCGTCTTTCAAGTTGAAATCACGGGTAGAGGGATAGCTCAAAGTCAAGTTGTAGCTCTTTATATAAGCTCTGTATATAAGATTAACTTGTACTTTTCTTCCCCAACTTACCCCTGCAGCGCATTTTGGAAGGAATCTCTCATCACACTGAATAAGGCCAAGATGAGGCCGGGAAAAATTCTACAAACTGAAGTGTGTACTCAGTATGCGCCTACAGATGCCTACTTGCAACTCATCCAAGTATGCATCTGCATAGCTGAGTATGCATCTGTAGATGTGCACTCTCAGCACGTTACTGACTTTTCCCTCATTAATTACGTATTCGTATAAACAGCAATAATACTTAGTATTTTTTTATAATTGACTAATTTCCTTGGTAAAATTATGTACAAAACCAAATTGCCAGTACATTACTTAATATTTCCTAAGTAGTTCTCTAAAAAAGGTAAAGTACGTATTATAGTTGCGAAATTACTTGCATTAAGGGGGGAGACTCGTCATTCTCCTTCAAAAAATCAGATTTTTGTTTTTGAGTTTTTTGAATTCTTTGTGTCAAACCCTTGAATTGGGTGGCTGGCTGGTTTTGAAATTCAAAACCGTTTGGCCAAAGGACGACATTTTGTAATTTATTTTCCACAGGATAGGTTAGACCGTTCAAACTTTGGAGCCATTTTACTCAATTGCAATATTTTGGGTCTTGCGCGCACGATTTAAGCCAGACCGTTGATTGTATTGACTTCATAATTTTTCCAATGTTTCACCTCCATAAGGCCGTCAGTCTGAACTAGGATATCTTCAATCGGACAAGCGGAAGTGGCCGAAAACGGTTATGGAAATGTTTAAATTTGAATGCTTTCTTTCGTACACCTTAAAATGTAAGTTTCAGGCACTTAGGAACCACCTATTTCAATTATCCTAGTTCAATCTAGAGTGCCGGGAGTCCTTTTGAAGGAGCAACAAAGACATTTATGATATGATGCCTCATTCTCCAAAAATCATGCGCGCAGTGAATTTTTGTCGTATTTTCGAGGTTTGGCAGAAAGATTACAGATCCTAGGTTATGAGGCCTAGAGTCAAACTTTTTTTTCCAAAATGAACCTTAAAGAACCAGCTTTTTATTGGAAAACCCCACTGACCCTCAAATCTATTGGAAATAGTTTTCATGTAAGCCTGAAATTTGCTAAAATTATGGTGTTAAAGACGAGTCTCCCCCCTTAATACTGACAAAATGAGCATAACGTCAGTAACGTGCTGAGAGTGTGTACTCAGCTAAGTACTGTATGCATCTGTAGGTGTGTACTTGCAAGTATGCATCTGTAGACGAATACTGAGTACACACTTCAGTGTGTAGAGTAATCAACAGTGTTTAGAACGACGGTGGTTTTGTTCTCCTACACACTCATTACAGGAACGTGACATCACGTCGGAACGAACGTGACAAAATGTCGCATTCGTTTGAATGCGAACACGCTAATTTTTGGCCGATTCATATCCAAGCGAAGGTGACACAATGCTCACGTGATGTAACGTTCCTGAGATGAGAGTGCAATCCCACTCTGAGTTAGAGTCAACCTTGTTCTCTCTTCAATCAAGCGCTGTTTAAGGGGCCCTCGAGGGGGGAAGGGTATTGTTTATTTTGTCTACCTATAGGGGAATGTAATGCGGGTTGCCTACTATCATTAACTTCCAGTGGCCGCCGAAGCGGCCCGTTCCCTGACGCGCCTGTCCTCAGTCCCAAAGTTTTGGATCGGTCCGTGGCTTGCAGGTGCTATTACACGTCCGAGCCCGGCACGTCCCCCGATATGGTGACGCTGGGGGACCTGGGCCCCGAGGGCTTCGTGGTGGCGGACCGCTCGGTGCGGATGGACGAGGCGCACTGCCGCCTCGCCCTCGCGCAGCTCGCCCGCTTCCACGGCGCGGGCCTGGCCCTGCAGGCGCTGCGGCCCGACGCCTTCGAGGCCATGCGGAAGGGCCTGCACAACCCGTGGCCCACGGAGGAGAGCAGGGAGCGCGTCATGCCCTTCTATAAAGGCATCAAAATAACGCCAGGTAAGCACGCTTAAAACCTTACCAAAGTATTTTGAACATGCATCGTACAAACTAATTTTCTTTGTTATGCTAAGAAATAGTTCGTAAATTACGAGCTTTTTTCTTTTTGAGCTCAGGTAGGCTCAAAAAAACTTTGTTAAGCTACTTTATTTCGAAAGGCTAAAATATTTCGTAAGGTTTTCAGCGTGCGGTCCCAAGTAACTTTCTTTCCACGCGTTTTGAGGGGAGGTTCTGGTGAAAACCTTACGTTCTTCAAAATGGGTTCCACTGAAAAAAAAAACCTTGGAAATACAAGGTAGGTGTACGCCAGACCGTGTCTTGTCGTAACAGGCTTCGCGATGCTGCGCCAGTTTCGACAATCCACGCCTGGCGTATACACTTACCTTGGCCCTTCACTGTTAAAAAAGTGCTGTAAATTAACAGCACTTATGCTTTTAAGTTTGATAGCGACACGACTTGTTTAATTACAAGCATGTTGTAGCCCTCGGTGCTGTTTTCTGACAGTTCGATTGTAAGAAAACAAATACTTCTTTGGAGTCTTCGACGATGTCTTCACAACATCTGTGTTGATTTCATCGTGCTGTTATCAAACAAGACCCTTGTAACCCACGAAAGTGCTGTTTCCCGTTCGGGCACAAAACAATACTGTTGTTATTTAACAGCATTACTGTAGGTGATTGTGGATTTTTAACAGTGTGCGGCGCTAGCCTGCCTTTGGCAGGCTGCTTTGCTAGACATACCGTAGAAATGGGCGTGATCCCCTCAAAAATTAGCATTTGGTCATGAAAATCTACAGTAATGGGACTTAACTTTGGGTCGGGGGTCCGAATGGGTTCTATTTTCGTCATCAGCAGCCTCAAAAACATAGGAAACGACATGAAACTTGACAAAAAGTTGAAACTGCTTAAAAATTGTCCTTTTTTCTGCCGTTTTGAAGTGGTTTTTCTTTGCTAATATGACTGAATGGATTGATATAGGAAGCTGAATTTTGGTGTGTGGCGAGCCAAGAACATACCTAATGACCCTGCAAAATCTCAGGCAGATCGGCCGAGCCGTTCAGGAGGAGTAGTGCGCACAGACACGCACAGACACGCAGACAGCTTCCTGGGAATCCCAGGAATCTCCTGGACACTCCTATACCTTATAACACAGGGCTCCTGAGAATCCCAGGTTTCCTGGAAACTCCTATACCTTATAACACAGGGCTCCTGAGAATCCCAGGTTTCGTTTTTACCGTGAGAAGACTTGACTCATGCCACCTTCTGAACCCAATCGAAGAACCATCTTTAGACTTAATTGACTGTTCTTCAAAGATCTTCTTGCGCATAGGGGTAGGTTGGGGAAGAAAAGTACTGGGTAAGAAAAGTACAACCCTTATGGAGCTGATGTCTTGACTTTTATAAAAGTATAAAAAGTATAAAAGTATAAAAAAAGTATATAAGTATAAAGTATATAAAGTATATAAGTGATATAAAGGAGATATATATATGATACAAAGTATATATAAAGTATATATGTATAAAAAAGTATATAAAAGTATAAAAGTACACTTCTCTTACCCTGTATAAGGTTGGCCGGTTAATTTTTCACCTTCTCGCTTCATATTTTAAAAAGATTTCAGCATCTACAACTAATGTACAATTTCCCTAGCAGTGCTTTGAGTTTGTGGCTGCTAACATCACTCGATTGTTGATGTAATCCTTTCTCCGTTTCTCTTTCAATGCAGATGTGGTTCAAGACAAATTCCCCGTGGGTTCAGAAGTCAACAAGAGGCTTGTGAAACTCTTCGACGCGTTTGAGTCTAACAACGGGGCTTTCATGGATCCTGTCGCTGGACCTGGCTTTACCCTCATCCACTCCGACTGCCACGTCAACAACATGCTGTTCCAGTACGACAAGGTACGCACAGGTCATCACTCTGAGTGACTTACGACGAATTGTTGTGACAGCGAATCCTTCGTATTATGGAAAATTTCGCGACGCCGTCTTCGTCCGACACAATTTGTACAGGAATTAGGCACACTTTTATAGGTGCTTAAGTAGAATATGGGAAAAAGTTCTCAATTAAGTGGATTTGGAAGATTCGGAGCGTGGACGGATAACGCTTGAAAAACAGAGGCGGTGTAGTGCTTTAGTTTTACCAGTGTACCGGTTCAAATATGGCTCATTGTTTCGTGTCTTCTCTTTTCTGTAAACACTGAAAATTTGAGTCGTCACTTGATGACAATTTCAAGGCTTATTTTCCTTACAACAATGTTATCAAATCAATTGATGACATTGTTGTCACGCCCATGTAATAAGTATGGGAGCTTTGATGGACATGTCATCAAATTGTGACGAGATTGTCATCATTTCAAAGTGATGAAAAATGTCATCGAAGTTTTTGTCATGAAGTGACAACAAATTTTCACAGTGCAGTAAATGTGTTTTTATTGTTTTTTTTCGCAGGCCTCGGGCGCGGTCAAGCAGTGCCGTCTCATCGACTTCCAGATGGTGTTCCACGGCAACCCCGCCATCGACGTGGTCCTCGTCCTGTTCGTCTGCACCGACAAGCCCATGCGGGACAAGCACTGGGACGCCCTGCTGCGAGGCTACCACGACGAAGTGCAGGCCGTGCTCAAAGCGTGTGGCGTCCCCGACCCCGACGCCGTGTACCCGTGGCAGCTGCTGCAGGTGCGGTCTAAATCATTTTCATTTCGGCATTGGTCACCAGCAGGCATTTGTCCTCATTCTATGACAACACAGAAAAAAAAGGTTTCCGCACTGATTTTTTAAGTGTAATAATGAACTTATTTAAAAAGGAATAACATTTTTATTGCATTAATAGCGCCATGAAAAAGTTATTGTATTACAGTATTCTCCCGCAATAGGTCGACGGCTCGGGACCGGATCTCGGACTATAACGAACACGAAAACCGAACAGCACATGGTGCGAAGGCCGGGCTCCGGCAGTGCTCCGAGCTCGGGGAGGCCATAAAACAATTAGCCGGCCCTTGGGTCCTACACTGGAGTGGCCCGAAACGCAGTGCCGACCGGCGCCTTACGGGTGTACGCTACCTGGCCAGGTCGGCACTGCGGTTCGGGGTCCCGTCAGCGCCCGGGTTCGCGCGTTTTTGACCTGGCGGCACGGAGGACCCCTGTCAATCATCCCCGAGGGTCGAGCTCGCCGGGCCATAAACCCCCGTGCGTAAGCGGGGGCCGTCACATCAAAACGACTTATTGCGAACCGACCTAATGCGGGAGAATACTGTAGTGCATTAATTATTGCATTGCATTAGCGCATTTATCGCTTTATTAGCGTAGTTATCATTTTATCGCACCAAAACTGTGACAATCTGGGCCCAGACCGGCCAAAACCTAAGAGACCTATTGCATTTTTAATGCAATAATTTTTTATTCCTGCCACATATGCGATAATTGGGAGGAGACACATTAGCCCTTTAATCGCAGCAAATTGTACGAAACTTGTCTCATTAGAAATACCAGTGCGGTTTCCGGTTTTCTCGGGAAGTCACTGGACATAACCTCTACCCAGGAAAACCGGGAGCCGTTTTCACCGTGATAGTAGTGGATGAAATTTGCCTGACGTTGAAATGTTACGAATTAATGACAATGTCAGCAAAGGTCCTACACCAGTGGCGGGGACGTCACGACTATGTCAAGTCCACTCATGACGTTCTTTCAAAGGAAATAAGTCTTGTCATCGTGTTAAGCGACAACCAATATTTTCACAGTGCTGATCTAAATGAAGGATAGCTTTTGGAGCGTGGAGGCGCACACTGAGAATCCAAACGCTATGAATACAGGGTCAATCGGTGCAATGCAAAAGCATTCATAGCACATGAAGTGCAATGCCTTCCCATGCCCATGCATTAGCATAAGGCATTTTCGGGACGCATTGCACGTAAGGTGCAGAGGCATTGCACGTAATAGGTTGCGATATCTCAGCTGCATTGCACCATGCGTATACGTGCTACATTCCTAGCGTTTGGAATAACAGTGCACTCAGTACACCGTACTTCTTTTTCTTGAAATGGCTCGCAGCTGCTAAATTTGAGCAAACGCATTGAATGCTGCAGGACCAACTGGTTACGGCCTCGACGTACGGCCTGTGCATGACTCCGCTCTACCACTGCGGCGTATTCGCGGGCCCTGAGGTGGTGAGCGAGGTCCGAGACTTCTTCAACATCCCGGAGAACAAGACCAAGACGTTCCCGATCCGAGTGACGCCCACGTTCAAGTCGCGCATGGAGGGCCTCGTGGAGGACGTGGTGCGGTGGGGGTGGCTGCCGTCCGAGGAGGAGGTGGACCGACGAGTGGCAGCCCATGCGGCCCACGTCAACGCTACACTGTGAAACTCGACCTCCGGACTGTACACTGGTGGAACTATAAGGCTTTGCGCCTTTCGTAAGGCGTTCTGTCTGCACGTCCTTCTTGAACCTGTCAGCGCTCATGCGCTCCTTCTTTATGCACGGCGATACGCACTTTAATGTCTATCAGCCTTCTACAGTGAATTCGGCGGAAGCATGCGAGAAAATGTTTCTTCATAATACGAATCTTTTAAGTATTTTTATCCTATGATAAAGTTGAAAACCTTCGCACACTGTCAGACTGTTATTGACATTTTTTCTTTTGTTAAAGAGTATTTTACACTTTAACAGAAGGTATTATTTCCTCAATATCTATGTAAGATTTTGCTCGTTATACTGACAAATTAATTGTCGAATTAATTGAGAAACAGTCAATACGCAAATGACTTTTTAAAAAAAAGTCGCTTATCGATGACGATTTAGTCTTTATAGTGAACATCATTGTACATGTACATGGTTACTTAGCAAATACTACATATTATTGCTGCGTAAAAAACTACGCAAGGATAAAAAGTAAATAATGGAGAGAAAAAAGTTAATACGAGTCTGAGAGTGCAGTATGGAAGGAAACTACCTTTTGTGTTGTACTTGCGCTATTTCCTTCGTGCAATGTGGGAAATGTTGTATGAAGTAGTTGTACGCTTCAAGAAGGGCGGTAGGTCTTCAAGCGTAGTTGAAGAAGTTGAAATAAAAATAAGGCCTAGAACTACGCCTTAGTTTTGCCAGTGTAGGAAAATGCATCCGGAAAGAATGTTGCGGAAGGATCTTTTGGAATCTTTCGGCTTAACTATTGGAACATTCAAGAAAGTTCATCGTCAACTACGAAGAATTTTTGTGAACTGACGAAGGCACATTTGGCAACTTCAACCTTTGCCAATTCTTTCTTGAGTGCCACTAAACGTTTAGGTAGGATTTTGTACGTGCAACTAGCACGATTTTGTGCATGCGTGAAATTTGCATAAAACCATGCGTAAAGATGCATAAATTTATGCAAATTCACGCACAATTTTGTGCACGACGGTACACAGGTTTACAATTGATCCAGGAAGCGGAAGAAGGGTTTAAGTCGAGTTGATTCAGTGACCTCTTAACAGTCTATCAAGTAAACATCAGTGAAAATTTGGTCCAAATATAAGTGTGGTGCGATAAGTCCCATCCTCTTGCATCTATTTTTAGATGACATTCCCCACCTGTTCTCCCACCTGCAAGGTTAAGGCCTTGCAAAAGTGCACGGTTTCAACTCGACTTACCCCCTTCTTCCGCTTCCTGGATCAATTATGCATCACCACGTACAAAATTTTACATAAACATTTAGTGTGAACGCTCAATTTATTTCTTACATTGAAGGAATACTAATAAAACAAGGGGAAAATAGTGCGAATTTCGTTTATTACCATATGAGTGACATGCAAGTTTCAAGTTAGGGGTTCCAACTAGCAGCCTTGGGTTGGCTTCACACACGTAACTTAAGGGTTCACAAATAAAGGCTCGCAGATTTTAAGGTGCACAAATCGAGTCAACTGGTGAGTATTTATTCTCTCCTCTCGAGTTGAAGAGCGGAGTACAGTTACTCGAATGAAACTAAAACCACCACGTAACCGGCGATGGTGCCAGCTGCCTGTAATTCGAGATCATAAGTGGTTAAAACAATGGATTCATTTCCAAAATCAAGCAGCAGAACGAAAACACCTGGAGCGTTTGGATACTCCGACTCCTGGAGGTGGGCAAGAACCGCAGGGGCGATTTCGTATTTTCCCTTACTACAGGGACATGTGATGCGGGTTGCCGCTATCAGGCGTTTAGGGAATCTTTTAATACTCATAAGACAGTCCAAGAAATGATCTGGCAGGCTGTTGAAGGTCAAAGCGATAGACAAGAAAGTCCTGTACTGAAAAATGATGTTTTGTGTTATTTGGAATTGGCGCCTTTATTTTATGGAGTGCACTCAGAAAAGCTTGCAAAGAAAAGTACTTTGCAGTACAAAGTATTCTCCGGCATTGTATTTCAAACTCCCTTGCGAACTTTTTCCTTCGCATTGCAAAGAAATAGTTCATAAGTTGCGAAGAAAAAAGTATTGGTTTGTAACGTTGCAAAGCATTTTCTTTGCAAGTTGCAACGAAATACTTCGCAATACGAAGCAAATAGTTTGTATGAGAGTTTGCAATACAATGCCGGAGAATACTTTGCAAGGTTTTTTGAGTGATGGTTACACATGTCATTTCTGGGCTTTTCGATCAAAGTTGCCCATATCTCAAATATAAGTTTATATAAATATTTATATATTATTTATCAATAAGTGGGTCGAAAAGTTCCTAAGTTTCCATTCTACTTACACTGGCGAATAGGTGCAAGTTAAACTCAATGGTTCTCATCATCCGAACGGTGACTGGACGCTGGTGCAGCTGAAGCGCGAATATCCTGAGCTGAGGGAGAACGAAGGACACACAATCAAACCAATGGTTTGCTTGATGATTTATCGATAAAGCCCTATACTGTGCATTTGAATGTGTACAGCCTATAGAGCTGTCAGCTTTTTAGATCTCAGCACGAAAGAGAATGTTCGCACCAAAAATTAACGTAAATCTTTCTGAAAAATTTTTCGCAAACACAAAAATTTTATCAGCAATTTAGAAACAGACAGCGGGAAAGGCCCCTTATAGTGGCAACTATAATGTAAAGTATCAAAATAGTTTGAAGCCGTATTATTATAAATAGTCAATGGAGTCAATAAGGTAGAACCTGCCCTTAACACAAAGCAAGATTCATTCATGGAGAGGCAGAAAAATAACCACCGCGGAAATGCCCCCTAAATTTACCTCATTTCTTTGAACCTGAAGGAGGTGATTCATATTTTGTCCTTGATGAATGATGTCCACTGTACTATTGCCCTGGAAATCAACCGCAAACCTTTACCCTGTCACTTTGCACCACAAAATCTAGGCTAACAAGTCCTAATAGAACAATCCTAACTGTTGGTCCAGATGCAAGTCAATCCTAACTGCCAGAGCTGACCCAAGACAATCCGTATTGCTAGTGCGGATTGAGAACAATCCTAACTGCAGAGGTGGCTAAAAGTGCTCACGTAGTTTCCTCGCTGCAAATCAGGTAATCGCTAACATCCCTGACACACAATGTCCAAGTTGTTATGTAACATTGCAAAATTTTAACAAGTCCTTCAGCAAAAAATTTCCGAAATTTATGAAGAGTGTGGGCGTCACGGACTTGGAGTAAAGACCGCTTGGGTGTTAGGATAGTTCTGAATCGGCACTGACAGTTAGGATTGTCTTGGATCTGCTCTGGCAGTTAGGATTGTCTTGGATCTGCTCTGGCAGTTAGGATTGTCTTGGATCAACGCTGACAGTTAGGGTTATTCTAGGAGGCGTCGGAGTATCTTTTTCAGACTACAATCCAAAAAAGGATCTGGACAACTAACAGATAATAAGGCATGCGCAAGTAAATAGGAGGACTTTGCGGAAAATGCTCGTTACCTTTCGAAAAGTAAAATTAACTCGCGGAAAGTCTCATGAATGGGCGGGCCTACCTGCCGTATTGTGGCTGATATTCGGTGTTAATAAACTATTTACTTTACCTCCTTTGTTACCATAGTTGCTGCACTCATGGCTCTCCACACGCCGATTAATATAGTGACAGTTCGTGCCACTCCATATATGGTACTCAATCGTCTGCAATCAGTAGAAGTTCTGCACTTACTTCAGCGATTCCCAACCTCGGGGTCCCAACTCCATTTTGGGTCGTTTTTTTTTTTTTTGGGGGGGGGGGGGGGGGGCGTGGTGCCTTGGGTCGCCAGGGGTCGTGGGGTAAAATTGGAAGCACAAAGTAAAACATGAAATTCTAGGTACTACAGCTGCTACAGACATGACATCACACACCAGATGAAATGGTATTACATACCTCGTTAAAAGGTTCTACAAAAAACAATAAAAAAAATAAAAAATCCAAAAAAAAAATTGTTAGCCTTTTTGCGGTTACGAGCCAATAAAGGTTGGGAACCGGTGACTTAGCTTGACCGATCAAAGTCTCAACGCAAGACTATGGCTTCGTGTTAGATTACCATTACACGAAATTCTCAAATGATCGCCAATAGGTCAAATGCCCTGGTCGAGTCTCCGTAGTTCTTAAGTTTTGTAGGGATTCAACTGATTCATCACCAAAAAAACATGTGCTTTAAATTAGAAGTTGCCATTACACTTCCCAAAGTCGGTGATGGATCAGAGCCCGTAGATGGAAGTGCGGGCAGTTGACTCCGCAGAGAGCAAGGCAGAGGCACCGCCACAGGATGTGGCCGTTGAATGCCCTGCAGATTCTCCCCAGCAACAAACTTGCGTTCTTGTGTTGGTGACGCAGCTTCGCTATGTCGTTTCCAGTGACCGAACCTGTTGAGTCACGGTTCTTTTCTCACGTTGTGATCATGCGCTTTTAATGTCTTACAGTGAAATCCGAGCTATGTTACAGTGAATTCGGGTTAAACATCTTACGAGGCAATATTTATTCATAATACATATGTTTTCAGTGTGATTACACTGAGATTCCAAACGCTATGAACGCTATGAACATTGCACGTATGGTTGCAGTAAGATATTGCGCCATACGTGCAATGCCTCAGTCATATTGCACCTTACGTGCAATGTGTCCCGAAGATGCCCTATGATAATGCATGGGAATGGGGAGGCATTGCCCTTCATGTGCAATGCTTTTGCTTGCACCAATTGACGCTATACTCATAGCATTTGGATTCTCAGTGCAATAGTTACGAACAAATTCGTGTATATTTGAAAACGGGTGCATAATTTTGTGCGAAGCTTACACTGGGATTCCAAACGCTATGAATATAGCACGTAAGGGCGAGTGTACTGAGATGTCGCACCATACGTGCTATGCCATAGCCATATTGCACCTTCGTGCAGTCCCGAAAAGGCGCTTGCTAATGCATGGGAAGAGGAAGGCATTGCACTTCACGTGCAATACAAACACTCTCATTCCAGGAGCATTGTGCATTGAGCATTGTGTCACATTCGTTTGGGTGTGAATTGGCCAAAAATCAGCTTGTTCACATTCAAACGCACGTGGCATAATGCTCAAACGAACGTGACATTTTGTCACGTTCGTGTTAGCGTGATGTCACGTTCCTGGAATGAGAGTGAAAGCATTGCACCAATTGACGCTATATTCTCAGTCGATGCACAAAAAAACTACATAGTAATTTATTGTGAACGCTTTCGCGGGTCACGAGCAAAACCAAGGGATTCTACCAATCATGCCAGATGCCGTGGTAGACGACTACGCTGATCCCGAGTATTCTTAAATAGCGACTACACTCTCGTTCTGGAGTGTTCCCAGAAAAGCACCTTCGTCAGTTGCATCCTCTTGAAAACCGCTTCTAGGGAACACCTTTGCTTGCCATGGCAAAGCTCGTCACCAGTGACAAGGCACTCTGGCACCGAACACCTCTTATGTGGCTTCAATGGCTTGCGAAGGTGATTCCATGGAAGGCACCTTTGATGCCGGGGCTCATTGAAGTAAGCAAGCTATCGAACATTGACTGGTTTGTCTGAAAGGTGTCTCGGCAGAGAACGGCGGTACTTCAGTGTCGCTTCACGCCCGCACTGACACAGCCAGGACTTACAGTGCTTGTCGAGCCCATCGAAGAAGCGCCGCACGCATGAAGGCGAAGATGCACTGTGCAAGGACTCGTGAATTCGTCCATTCAGCTCCTTGAACCTGGCGACAAAGGGGCGTCCGCGTAGTTGTGTTTCGTGTCCAGAATCGCAAATATCCGCAGCCAGCAGAGAGTTCTTGAAGTGATAGACGCGCCTTCTAATGCATTTACTGCAGCCAATGGCTGAACAAACCGTTTTTCATCCAATCCTGCAATTGCAAAATGTTTCATTGAAAATTTTTGTTTTTCGTCTCAGCCTTGGGCGCACCCTGAGAAAACCTTACAAACAATTTAAGGCCTTACAAAGCAAAGCAGTTTGTTAGAACAAAGTATTTTGAGCATACATGTGCTTACAAAGAAAATACTACGTAATTTACGAACTGTCTTCGTATAACAAAGTAAACTAGTTTGTTCGTATGTATGCTCCAATTACTTCGTAAGGTTTTAATGGTGCACTGAGGGCGCTCTACAAATCGAAAAGCGTTCCTTTTAGAGCATGGAGAACTGGACACTGATAGAAAAAAGTACAGAAATTTCACGGAATATGTCTGGTCAATTTTTTACCTGGACCGTCCGTACCTTGCCAACCACGGAGGTTCTGTACATGTTTTCTGTACCCATTTACATGAGATCCTTATGGGGACCACAGAGAACCAGTACAGAAGGTCCGTGCCTTTTCCGTACCCGTCTGTACCCCATTTTTCCGTACATTTTCCGTACCAAACCACGGAATTTTTTGCAGTGAACTGGAGCATGCTGTGCTTACACGCACGCTCATGCATGTCAATAATGCACTAATTCGAGCATGCTTGACAGGCATGCGCTAACTGAGGGAGACAATAGGCGCGTATTGTCCC
Organism: Thrips palmi; assembly: GCF_012932325.1. Taxonomy (NCBI): domain Eukaryota; kingdom Metazoa; phylum Arthropoda; class Insecta; order Thysanoptera; family Thripidae; genus Thrips; species Thrips palmi. Next base: position 4,810,936 of record NW_023144625.1, on the reverse strand, counting down.
ACGCTTGCAAGTGTATCATAAACCGTGTCTCACGTTTGCAAGTGTAAGGGAGGGTGGGGCACCTAGTAACACTTTTCGGATTTTGGCACTCACTCCGATACTGTGCGAGAAATGAATCTGCTTACACTTCAGAAGGTTGCTTTGATCCTTCCTTGATCGCAAATACATGGTGTGGCGTTTTGACAACGCCTATTTCTATTATTTACATAGCTTCCCGCAGACCTCTGCACTTGTCACTTGGTGCCCCAGCCTGGGGCACCTAGTGACAGGTCATATAACTCACATTACCAGCAAAGGGCGCACGGTAAAAACGGTTCCTGGTTTTCCCAGGAACTCCCTGGAAATCACCTATGCCTTCACCATTGGCTTCCTTGGAAAACCAGGTTCCGCTTTTACCGTGCGACGCTCCAGCTACATGAAAATTATCCGTTTTAGGCTTTTTAAGCTTTTTTAATATCAAACCATTCTGAACGGCGCCATTTTTTCCCAAGAAACTGCATTTTACTACATTGCCAATCGAATTCTATGTTCTACGAAATTGTCGTACAAATTAGTCTCATTTATGTTTCGTTGTGTGACAATCGGTGACAATTTACTTCGCGGTTGCCAAATGGATGTTTTGAAACGTTTAAATCGTTGAAATACGGTAAGTAGAGTGTGTCTGTCACTACCTGCCCCGGGGGCTCATTTACGTTCAAAATTTGATATGAAGGAAATGAAATCATATGTTTGAGCTGGTTCAGCGAAAACAACTTACTGAAGGTCCTTATTATTGATTTAAAGCGTCAGAACGATCGGCAGTGCCGTTTACTGGAAGAATGGTGACAAAACATTTTGTAAAAAAGTCGTAAAATCTGTGATTTTGGGTAATTATTTTCCTGGTTTTATTCTAGGTGCTAAAATATTTTGTTCGGAGTCTCACTCTCACTTGAACATGATTCCACAGCACAAGACCTTTAGATTAGCCACCTCAAGATGTCTGAAAGTTCCATAGGGTGGCCAGGGCACCCCTGTATCACTAGGTGCCCCTGTCACTAGGTGCCCCTGTCACTAGGTGCCCCACCCTCCCTTATCACACTTGCAAACGTGAGACATCGTGATTCACACCACATGGCATGAGACACTGTGGTTCACACCAAAGTCTGTCTCATACTTGGACGAGCACACGGTAAAAACGGTTCCTGGTTTTCCCAGGAACTCCCTGGAAATCACCTATGCCTTCACCTTGGCTTCCTGGGAAAACCAGGTTCCGCTTTTACCGTGCAGTGTTTGCTTACCTGTCGCGCACCAGATCCACCAATTCAGTGAATAGCTCCAGATGGATTGCAGCCAGCCAGTCGTGAACACTCGTCCCGATCATGAGGTACGCGTTCCACTCTTCCTCCAATGGAACCCGAATTGCATAGAAGGCCACCCAATAGACAACGGACAGCAGGCCGTGCACGGCGATCACCCGCAGGAACCGGTGACTGCGCCTGCAAGGGCACGGCATTTATGCCTTTGTTTCGCCAGTGTAGGCAACACTCTCACCACGTCACTGACTTTTTCCTCATTAATTACGTATTCGTATAAACGGCAATAATACTCAGTATTTTCTAAGTAAGTATGACTAATTTCCTAATTTTCGCGAAAAACGGTTCCGAGTTTTCTCTAGAAATTCGCCTACTTGGCCACCGCTCTGTTGCGGGAATTGCAGACGATGCTACCTGGCCGTGTCCCGGAGCACCTCGGGAGCCCTCAGGATGTCGTAGAGGCCGCCCCCGCCGCAGAAGCCCCAGCCCCACGTCGCGACGGAGAAGGTGCGCACGCCGGAGTCGACGAACAGGGGGACGGCCGTCAGCAGGCGGGTGACGCCGTACGACGAGGCGCTGTAGTTGGGGGCGTACGTCACCTCCTGCAGGCCGTGCATCGCCAGGGCCACGGGCACCACCACGGAGATGGGCAGCATCCACCGCAGGGAGACCTGCATCAGGGGACGTCTGAGTCTACGGAGTCGACAAAACTCCGTCAAATCCTCATCCAGCTGCAAGAGCGCCAGAAATCCCGTCACGTCCGAAATCTTCCTTCCAAAAGGCGAACATTCAACGAATTTTGGGCTTAAAATGGTTTCAAAGTGAGGCGAAATGTCCTTCCGTTGGTACCCAGGCATCGAGATTGACCACCCACTTGGTCGGCACTGCGAGAAAAAGTGTGAATAGTACAACGAAAGTACAACAAAAGCTGTGCAATAATAGTGCAACAAAAGCTGTGCAATAAAAGTACAACACGGATTGTATTAAGTTCAACGAGAATCGCACAAACCACAACGAGGTCTGGACTACCCAGCACTAGTCATGCCGGTTCCATTGCACTTCGTACAGCGATTGTTGTACTTTGAAAGTACAATAAATTCCTGATAAAAAAAAATTGCCAGTAATTTGTGTACTTTTGTTGTGGTTTTTTCTTGCTGTGGGAGTTTGACCCTTACAAGGGCATATGCATTTTTCCATCTCCTGAAAATGAAGATCATCTTAAAGCCGCCCCGCGCCTGCTATGCAAGTAGGCGAACCCTAGACTCCAACGAAGCCCCCACCCGACCCAGACCCGGCCGAGGAGCCGCACGCTTAAAACCTTACTAAGTATTTTGAGCATACACAGTACAAATTAATTTACTTTGTTATGCGAAGAAATAGTTCGTAAATTACGAAGTATTTTCTGTGTGCGAAGCTTATGTTCAAAATACTTTGTTATAACAAGCTGATTTTCTTTGTAAGGCCAAAAATAGTTTGTAAGGTTTTCTCAGTGTGTCAAAAACAGGGATATGTTTCACCGCATCAAAGTCCCATGCCTGTTCTACTTTATCAGATAGGAATCTATTACCTGGAGTTCTCCAGACACGCTCCGCACCCGGCCAAAAATTCGAGTTGCCTGTAGAACGTGCCACGGGGGCAGCGGATACATCGAGGCCACTTCCAGCGACATCTGATTACTGCAAAATGGAGAAAATGAAGAGGGCATTGTGCACAGCCACCAGAGCAGGAGACATTGATCAAGGATTCCATGCAAACAACGGAGCCACATTGGACCGGTGTGTGCCCAAGATTTATGCATTTGTTTCCGAGAATTTGATGTAAGCTTGTAAGCAGAGTGGTGGGGAGATGATAAAGCTGTTTTCTGTTAAATCGTTGACGTGTAAACTGTTCCCGAATTTTTTGGATCCACTTGATTCTTGATTGCCCGCTGAAACTTGTGATGGCTGAGGGTGCTTCTTCTAAAAATTATTTCTTTACCTCTGCGCGGTCACAACAAGAAAGAAACTGTCTCCTGCCCGGTGGCTCGTAGGTTTGACTGACCCTCAGGCGTGCCGGAATCGATCAACACATGGGCACGCCCCTAGCCATGTACAAAGCCTGCGAAGCCCATCATTGCTTCAGGGCCGGAGGCAACTGCCGGTGGTGGACATGGGCTTTTACCGAAGAAATGTTTATGCGCAAAAAATATATATTACAATAAAAAACACACATTAGAGTGAGACTACCGATTATATGCCACCTCTCCCCCAACAAACCCCTCAAAATGGAAAATTTTGATCTACTTTCCACCCGTGCTCCTGGAATGCTGACATGAAATGTCATAATCGTAGCCCGAACGATTCAGCCGTTTGTTTTGAAACAAGGTAAAAAGCATGTTTTCCAAGACGTTTGCTCGTTGCCATGTTGTTCCACGTGAAAAATCTTTGATTTAAATATCTCGTGCCGACTTTTCATGGCCTATTTACGAGACTTTTCCATTTGGAATGGTGTCCTCTTATATTCAAGGAAACACTGCAATTGCAGATCTTGGAAAGAAACGCTCATTTGATTTCCGGGAACATGCTGAGGCTTTGTGTAGTCTAAGACACATGTTGTGCAATCTGCTCGTGCTGCGCCACTATAAGCAATTAGAATGTGGATTTCGATGTGTACTCAGCTGCTTCGAACATGGGGGCCAAAATAGTCTACAAAGCGACAAGGGATTGCGCATTTTTTTCAGTTTTCTGTTGCCAGGGAAGGAAAAACTGAACAATCGAATAGGTATAAAACAAATAATCCTTCTCGTGTTTGCTTGCTATAATTTTATTTATTGCAACTCTTAAAAGATAGTTAATATTGTTTTTTTGGACGGACTAGGCAGTGACGGGCTTGGGCAGGGACTCCTTGAGGCACTGCTCAGCGGCGGCGACAACGTCGGCGGCGACGGGGACCTCGTACCTCTTGAGGCAGTCGGTGATGCGCTCAACCTGGGACTCCTTGGTGTAACCACGCAGCAGCTCCTCCTTGGCGTCGTAGGAGCAGATGTTGGCGGGCTGGTTGCTGAGGCCGTCCTGGGGCACGGGCTCCAAGCACACGTCGATGCGACCGTACAACTCGCGAAGCTGGGCACGAGTGTACTCAGCCTACATCAAAAATAAAAAGAGAAGGTTCAATATTGGAAACAATGAAACAGCTTTCAGAAGGAACTCAGAAGTGGCGTGCGCACCCGGGTTGGGTGAAAAAAACTCAGCCTCTTCTACATTCTGTAGAACGCACATTCCAGAAAAAATGGTCAATTTCCGACAGCAAACCATAAGAAGAGAATCAGAACGTGGCGTACTATTTACAATTGATCTAATAACTTGAAGACTGCTTAACTCGCAGCATTACTTTTCGAATTACCGACTGTGATTAGATAAATGTCTAAAAACTGTCTTGGCTTATCTCTCACTTCTACTTCATCAAAGTTGATGGCTGGGCTTCGATTTGAATCAAGTTTGAATTCAGTTCACGCATGATCTAGAAAGGAACTTTCCTTTGTTCCGATCTTGTGAGTTTCTAACGCTTCCCATTGTGTGCTTTCTACTCTCGTCTGACTAGTGCCAGGGGGCGGCAACGGCCTAGCAAGCGCGTGAAGCCATGCGCGAGTGAGGTGCAGGGGTTACTTATTTTGCTTCGATTGTAAGATCTAGGCCGTTGATTGCAAATCACTTTGCACAGATCAAAAGTGCACAAAATTTGAGGTGCATTAGGCCTAGTAGACTGCCCGATACTTCCAATTCAACCGAACACAAGGGCGGAATCATTTACATCAACATGGCGCATTCGAGTTTTTTCCTAAATTTGATGATTTCTCGTGTTTTTTGGTGTTTTCACTGCACCTTAATGTCAGGTAAGGGGGGAGTTTTGAGAAGAGCAATTAGCCTAATGCACCCCAAATTTCAAGCCCTTTCCATCGGTGCAAAGCGTTTTGAAAAACACAGTCTAGTTTTCATAATCTCGAACAAGTGCGCAACCTCTGCACTGACGGCGCGAGCATCGCTTCACGCTCTTTCTAGGCCGTTGCCACCCCCTGCTAGTGCTTGGGGTCACGGATACAATTGACTCTCAAAGATCTCCACGGAACCGCATTAATTGATCACCTGACTTGAACCATTCCAGCGTGTTTCACTCACCCTCTGGAGCTGGCGCGCAACCTCGGCAGCGACGGGCTTGGTCAGGGACTCCCTGAGGCACTCCTCGGCGGCGGCCACGATGTCGGCGGCGACGGGGACCTCGTACCTCTTGAGGCAAGCGGTGATGCGGTCAATCTGAGACTCCTTGGTGTAGCCCCGGAGCAGCTCCTCCTTGGCGTCGTACTTGCAGATGTTGGCGGGCTGGTTGTTGAAGCCGCTCTGGGGCACGGGCTCCAAGCACACGTCGATGCGACCGTTCAGCTCGGCAAGCTGGGCGCGGGTGTACTGAGCCTTCATCAAAAATGAAAAAGAAGGTTTAGTATTGTAATTAATGAAACAGCTCTCAGTAGGAACTCACAGTGGCGTGCGCACCCGGGTTGGGAGAAAACATTCAATCTTTATTCTACCTACATATTGTCTATACAACGCACATTCCAGAAAGAATGCTCAATTTCAGACAACAAGCCAACAAGAGAATCAGAACGTGGCGTACTATTTACGTTCACTGAGACAGCTATTGACATTTCATCTTTTGTTAAAGAGTTTTTCACACGGCAATAAAAAGCACTATCTCCTCATTATCTATGTCAGATTTGGTTCGTTATATTCACTGAAAGTTAAGCCCCACCGCGGAGCCTTCATTGATCACCCGGCTTCTATGAACCTCCACCGTGTTTCACTCACCCTCTGGAGCTGGCGCGCAACCCTGGCAGCGACGGGCTTGGTCAGGGACTCCCTGAGGCACTCCTCGGCGGCGGCCACAACCTCATCAGCGACGGGGACCTCGTACCTCTTGAGGCAAGCGGTGATGCGGTCAACCTGGGACTCCTTGGTGTAACCACGCAGCAGTTCCTCCTTGGCGTCGTACTTGCAGATGTTGGCGGGCTGGTTGTTGAAGCCGCTCTGGGGCACGGGCTCCAAGCACACGTCGATGCGACCGTACAACTCGGCAAGCTGGGCGCGAGTGTACCTGCCCTGCTTCCAGAAATTCAAAAGAAAAAGTTGAATATTGGAAAAAATCGGAAAAAATGGGCCCGGTTTTAGAGGAGATTTCAATCAGAGGCCGTGGTACGTTCTAAATATGGTTGCAGTTATTACTGGAGTGCAAGAGCAGGACTGTCAATATCCACCATAAGAACCATGCTTCTATGCAAGAACTACACGCAGCCACATGCAACCTACTACTATAAACAAAAACAAGAGGGAGGAGGGCGATGCCAGTGAATAAATTTGGCCCGTTAAATCCTTCACACCAAGCAAGCTAAATATTATCTGAAACCTGTTCCATTGCATTTTATTTGCCATCTTGATCATGATAATACAGATGCCCCGTTTGCGTCAGCATTTGTTAAGATTATTATCGACATTTAGTCTAGTGGTAAAGCGTGCACTACAAGATCAAATGTGTGCTTAGTACACAGCTGTGGGAGCGTACTTGCAAGCACACAACTATAGGTGTATGCTTGGACAAGATGTGTACTTACTTGCCAAGCATACACCTGTAGCTGTGTGCTTGTCCAAGCATAAAGCAATAGATGTGTGATTGCAAGTACGCTCCCATAGCTGTGTACCAAGCACACATTTGATCTTGTAGTGTGGGCGTGGGTTAAACTTACAGCCGAGGCGGCCGCCACGAGGGCCAGGACGAGGAGGAGGACGCGGGCCATGCTGCGGCAGTGTCGTCAGCGCTAAGACTGAAGCAAGGAGAGGTCCTCATCGCTATTTAAGAGACTCGGGACCGGCAGGCCACTTCGGTCGAAGTGTCTTCTGCCACGGCAGCTGGCATGATTGGGAGAATCCCTTTGCGTTTTCAAGTGAACCACGAAAGCGTTCGTACATTATGCTGTTTCGGGCAGACCAACTGACGGTGCAAAATGTACGCAGATACACATGCTGTAGGGCTCGTTGTTGGGCACCAAACCGCACGTGGAACTGTGTGTTTCAAGCGAGTCACTCGAGTGCGGTTGAACAAAAGTCCATGTGGGTGGACCTGGACTGCTACGCTAACCCGGCGACCGCTCCAATTATGTACTCATGGCACTATCTACTGCACTCTGGGAAAAAATCACAGTAAATCCTGTAGTGATAAGTACAGCTGTCACTGTAGTCCCGAGTACAGGATTTACTGTACTTTTTTGACAGGATCTACTGTACTTTGTACGGGATTTACTGTAACACAGGAGTGGAGTACGGAATATCCTGTACCAGGTACAGTAAATACTGTCGCCAGGCACAGTAGATCCTGTGTTCTAAACTACAGAAAATCCCGGCAAAAAAATTAACGGGATTCACTGTGGTTTTTTTCGCACAGTGTGCGTAACAGTTTAGGCGCGGTCATAGTTTGTTATAACAAAGTATTTTGAGCATGCATGAGCTTACAAAGAAAATACGTGGTAATTGGCTGAGCGATAGCGAAGCCTGTTACTCAGGTGGGGTTGAAAAATTTTTCCTGTCTGCGTGTGTGTGTGTGTGTCCGCGCTACTTCTCCTGACCGGCTCGGCCGATCTCGGTGAGATTTTGCACACTTTTTGGGTATGTCCTTGGCTCGGCACACGCGAAATTTCACTATCCTAGCTCAACTGGTTCGGTTTTTATAGCCGAAAAACACCTAAAAACGGCGAAAAATCGAGTTTTCTGCATGCAGACCACTTCTGTCTTGAAGAAAGGGGGGTCTGGGGAGCGGAGCCCCTCAGCCTCGACAAGTTAAAAAGTCAGGCCAATAGGGTACTTTCGTAGGATCCTTAACCGGAAGCAAGCAGACCAGCAGACGCCAAATTGGCCGGAAACTAACCTCTCTTCGGATCCAAAACTATAGCCGAGCGTACAAATATTGCTCGCGAAACACATATGCACTGCAAAAAAGTATCAAACAACTGTTTATGTTCAAGTGTGGCCGATACGTTTGACGAACGTCTCTTTCCCATGTCAAATTTTGGATCTACTTCCGCCAACATGGCGTCTGTGTGCTTCCGGTTCAGGGATCTACGAAAGTACCCTATGGGAGGTCTAGCCCCCCAGCTTCGACAAGTTAAAAAGTCAGGCCAATGCAGCCCTAGGCACGAAATCAAATGCTGTATTGACCTTCAATCACGCAAATTGGTATGCGGATGCCTGGAGAAGAAACCTAGCCTGCCGAAGGCAGGCAAGCGCCGCAGGCCAAGGTAGGTGTAACGCCAGGCGTGGATTGTCGTAACTGGCGTAGCATCGCGAAGCCTGTTACGACAAGACACGGTCTGGCGTACACCTACCTTGTTTACAAACTATTTCTTCGTATAACAAAGTAAATTAGTTTGTTGTATGTATGCGCAAAATACTTCGTCAGGTACTCTCATTTCAGCAACGTGACATCATGTTGAAACGAACGTGACAGAATGTCATGTCCGCTTGAGCATTGTGTCACATTCGTTTCAATGTGAAGAAGCTAATTTTTGGCCGATTCACATCCAAACGAATATGGCACAATGCTCAAACGAGCTATACATTTCATCACGTTCTTGGAAATAGGGGGGGGGGGGGGCAGGTGTCGCCTCTCCTGTCGGTAGCCCTTTCACACGGGCCTGAGCAGGCTCATCCGCCAGAAAAGTTTACTGACGAACTTACGGCGAGGAGTTGCTTGCCTGGCATTCAAAGTAATAGGACTCATTGTCGTTGTTTCTCACAGTCTACCATCCTCAAGATCTAGTCACGAGGATTCTACATCTGCTTCAGCTATATCTTCGGTAAGTCTCCTAAGCATAGCTTTTAAACGTTATCAGATGGTATAGAATTCTCTCACTCCCTTGATGTAAAACATCACTTTTCTTGTGAATTGTATCATTGCCGAGCCCAAAGGGTGGCGAGCAGTGCACTGCCCCACCACCACCACTGTAATTTGAACCTCGTTAACCAACTCATGTGCGGTGCAAAAACTTCCGTGAACAGGTAGAATGTGCCGCAACTCACGGACCTCAATATCTTTTACGCAAGTGCAGCTGCGACAGATAGCTGGCTGATGATGCTCGAGTGCCATTGCGACAGTTCAAATGAGTCACAATGAAACATGCGTCACAACTCATTACTTTTCTTAATTAGTAGTGTGTTTTAGAACTTGGACAACCGTACTTTAATGTCGGGGACCCAAAGATATTTTTCACGAATGGATACGCGCAGGACGATGGCACTCGGGAGCCGAGCCGAAGTGGGGGGCCGCAGCCGAGGGCCGAAAGGCGGCGGCGCTCCTCTTAGCGGCACAGACGCCTTTTCATTTGAGTACTTCAGTTAACTCTTCGTTTAATGGTGGAGGCAAGGTTGTCTCCATGGTTAAATGCCTTGTTTCTGAATCCAGTGACATTTTGTGCAGACTTGCAAAGAAATTTCTCTCTTCGTAAAATAGTGAAGATCAGATGCCACCCTATATTTTTTTATTAGAAAGTGCCTCAAGTACGCAGCATTCAAATTCATAGATAGCATTGTATCGAGGGGCAAACAACTTGAATTTAGGTGTACATTTTCCGTGAAATAACGGTGAAATAACGTTGAAATAACGCCAAAATAAGCGTGAAATAGCGTGAAATAACGGTGAAATAGCGCGAAATAACGTGAAATTACACGAAATAACGCGAAATAACGTTGAAATACCCTTGAAATAACGTTGGAATAACAATGAAATAACGTGAAATAACGTGAGTTTGAAATAACGGTGTACAAATTTTGACGAAGTTGTTTGCCCCTCGCATTGTATTTGAGCATTGTATTAAGTATACTTAATTCAGTAGTAAAAATGATGGACATGTTTTTCTTGATATTGGCTTCCAAGTTTCGAATGAAGCCATTCGTGATTTTTTCGTCTTTGAAAGGCATGCCTGGAAACCCGCAAGTCCGTCTATGACAGCTGTTTAACGTCGATTTCACAGACGCCTCTTCACTGGTAAAACTAAAGCGTAACTCCATGCTTGTGTCAAGTATAAAGTTACGCTTGGACAATAGATAGGGGAAATCTTGGCGGACGAACCTGTTGCGCTTGATTTCTAGCATAAACTGACTACGCTTGAAAACGGAGGGTAATACCTTTTTACCAGTGAAGCAGAACCCAGAGAGATCAAGAACATAGGTCGGAAACAATTCCCAAATGATCGCTAATTAACTGATGATGAGTGTCCATTCTGAGTTCCGGCCCAGCTACCGAGGCGACTCGCGAGGCGAGCACCTGAATTCAAGTACCCAAGAAATCTTACATGATTGGTTATAACATATACTCTGGCACTGCGAGAAAGAAGGACAGAAAAAGTACGGAACGTGTCTGGTCAACAATTTGCCTAAACCGTCCGTACTATTATTCCGTACCTGATTACATGAGTTCTTGTGGGACAAGTACGGACGTTGCGTACTTTTTTCCGTACTTCCGTACCATTCTCGTCTGTACATGTCCGTACAAAAGTACAGAATTATTTACAGTGCAAAAAACTAAAATGGCTCATTGCACTGAGAATGAATTAGCCACCACCATCACCTTTCAAATGGGCGATACAACTTTTGGTGCCCAATGGAGAGTATCAAAAAATTTATCACCCGAAATTTGGTACCGCGCTAATTGTTGCCCAATTTTGAGTGACGTCGTCGGTTACGTTGTGACGTCCCCTAGGACGTCCTCACGCACGGAGCCCTACATGATGCCCCCATGTGTCCGCTTCCCAAAGTCGGGCGATGAGTTTTTGACTTGTCCAACATTAAGTCACCACTGACTTGTAACCCACAAGTGGGCGGCGGTACGTGCGTCACCCAATGAAAGGGCAATGGCAATGAATCTCATTCTCAGTGATCAGTTTCCGGTTTATTTACTTCTTGTTCTTCATTTTTGCATGATGGAAAATGTCACTGTCAATCGGCCCTGGAAGGCCCCTTCGTCATCGCTCAGCCAATATATTTTCCTGAACCTTTATTCACTTAAGATTCCGTTCCTTTTTGCTTTAGGTGATACCTGATGTTGGGTGTTGGATGAATATTTACGTACACCTTTAAAACCTTAAGAAGTATTTTGAGCATACTTACGTGAAACCTTTTTTCTTTGTTATACGAAATAGTTCGTAATTTACCAAGTATTCTCTTTGTAAGCTTATGTATGCTCAAAATGCTTTGTTCTAACAAACTGCTTTGCTTTGTAAGGCCTGAAATAGTTTGTAAGGTTTTTTGAGAGTACATCGTTAGCTTCTTAAAATCACTTAAAATGTCCACTAAATTAACGTCTGTTTGGGACTTTACGGAATTGTTTACTTGTTTTGACCATTAACTGACACAAAATTGTTCAACAGGTCGTATCAACGAGGCAGCGCTATGGACTTCGCGAGCAGTTTCGTGGCACGTCAAACGAGCTCGAGGCCCAGGCCTTGGTCGTGCAGGATTTGCGATAAAGCTTTCACACACCACCATGATCTGAGGAACCATCATCGAACCCACACCGGGGAGAAGCCTTTCCAATGCCCTGTCTGTGAAATGGAGTTTATTCAGCAAACGCAACTTTCATCGCACCTTCGAACCCACACAGGGGACAAGCCTTACAAGTGCGTGTATTGCCATAAGGCGTTTGCACATGGCTCGGACCTATCAAAACATGTCCGAATCCACACAGGAGAGAAACCATACAAATGCAAAACGTGCGGCACAGCTTTCACGCAATCTGTCTCTCTCCGAAATCATTCTAGAATCCATTCTGGAGAGAAGCCCTTCGTATGTAATATTTGTTGTAAGGCTTTTCGGGACGCTAGCAATCTTCGAGCTCATGGCCGAGCTTACCACACCCAGGACAAGGTCATAGAGGTCATAACTGTTGAATGACGTCTTTTACGTGTCCTCTGAACGGAAAATTGTTTTTCCGTTGTCAATTTGGTGTTGGTTCTTAAGGTTATACTTACGTAGTACATATTGGTGATTTGCCGGTTTCTGTTCAAACGTTCGTTGAAGAAAAGTGAAGCGTAGAAAAATAAACCCTGGCCGAAGAAAAGTCTTCGTCAAGTTATTGTAGCTCACGAAACTGTTCGTTTTGTTCGTGTTGTTTTCTTCTTTGTTCTCTTTTTCATGACCAGTATGTTAACATAATGTCTTCTTTCCTACGCGACTGCCTGCGATGTTCCTGTTATTTATATTTATGAATATATCTTTTATATGTTATTTGTTGATATTTTTAGTTAATGCACGCTTTGCACATGTTATATTTTGGCTTGATCATGTTCTTGATTTTTTTTTTGCATTTGTTACATTTTAACTTGGTCAGGTTCTTGATTTTTTTTTTTGCATTTGTTATATATTAACTTGGTCAGGTTCTTGATTTTTTTTTGCATTTGTTATATTTTAACTTGGTCAGGTTCTTGATTTTTTTGTGCATTTGTTATATTTGAAGCCGGTTCCATGCCGCAACAACTTCTTTTCCTCTCTCAGGTCGTGTCGTGCACGACATTGTGCACTGGAAGTCACCGTTTCTGGTGGAGGGCCGCGCCCTAGGCTGAAGCACTCCCTCCATTTTCAATCTTGGAATTACCGGCCTCTTGTTTTGTTAACATTTCTTTTCCATTGTTTTTTGCAACCCTTGCGTTCTTACAGGTGTGCGTGCCTTTTGCTATATTCTAGTTGCTGTGTGTGTGTGTTACTCACGTTTCTCTTATTTTGTATATTCCTGTTAAGAAGGATCTTGTAAAGTTATGTGAAATGGCTAATTAAATTATCGGAGGCAGACCACGTGACTTCGATTTCAGTAACCCTCTTCTCCGAACACATCGGTAGGCGGCATTAGATCTCTCTCTGTCAGACATTACAGCGCACCGGGGCAATTCACTTGACATGTTTGACGCAGGATGTCAGCAGGGAAGGCGCGTCTGAAATGAATAGAATCTTGTGCCTTCTTGCAAAGAACGTGACGACACTAAACATCCCGGATTTTGGTTCTCAAGCTTGCTAGTCAGACCTTTGCCACTGCAACTGCTTATAAAAATCATGGATTCTAGTAAATGCTGATATCACCTCAGCCTTGCCGTAAACACTATAAACAGAATACCAATAACGAAAGCCGACAACCACTACTCAATTTATTAACAACCGCAGATAATAAGTACTCATTTTACGCATTTGAAGTCACAATCTTTGTGACAATCTGTGTGACGCCATCTCGGCCAGAAACGCCGCCGTCGACGCGAGCAGCCCCGCCGAGAGCAGATGCAGGAAGTCTGCGACCATGGCCTGCCCTGTGGACGGGCGCTGTGCGTCTAAGTGCCTCATCAGGCTCCTGGCGGCGGTGTGCCTCTTCCTGGCCATGTCCAAGTGCAGCACCCTCCCGATGACGCCCCCGCTCTGGAGTCGATGTATGGTCGTGTCCAGCAGGTCAGCCAGCGGGAACGACTTCCTCACGTAGTTGAAGTAGCTGGCCTGGAACAGCTGCACGCCGAGAGGTGACCCACTGTAAAATTTTGCGTACCCATGATTGTAATGTGGAAGAGTGTACAAGATTTCAGGCACACATTCGCCACACAGGCAATTTTGCGACCTGAGTGTGGAATGTGTTGTAAGTTTTGCAAAATGAATGTGGGAAGCTGTTCCTCCCCGGGTGGAAGGATCTGCAGTTCAAGTGTAGTTTGAACTCATTGGAAAAACTGCAGTATTGGAACAGTACTATGGATTCAAAAGTAACTGCAAAAGTATTAGAGTTGAAAACTTCTATTTATGTGCATTTATCACTGACTTTAAACTAATAATAAATTGCTCTCCTGGTCTTCAGCCTTATTACAGAGCGCCTCTACAGAAAGATTTCAGTTTTGACTTAGTTTAAATTATAGTCACTACAATAGATAAGAAGTACAGAAGTAAGTGCAGTTGATGACTAGTTCTTAGGCAGTTAGACTGCATGGTAGTGTCGTGGTTAGAGAGTGCAGAAGAATCTGAAGAAAAACTGCAGTTTTAACTGAGTTTCCCTGCTAATGCCAGCGGCACCAGGCCTTATTATGTGATCACGTTGGGTGGATGTCCCTCCCAGGCAGGTGGCGTAGACCAGTGGATAAGGCACTTGGTCCGCAACCAAAAGATGCGAGGTTCGATTCCCTGCAAAGTATCTGATTTCATCATCAGACAAGAAGGAAGTTGACCATGGAAGGTCGAAGGGGGCAACAGAATGTAACAGAAGTAGGAAAATTGAACGTTCAAATTCATTTTTTAAACACGTACTTTTAACACTACACTTTAACTGCATTCGTTTTTTAAGTGAATTCTGTAGGTGTAACTATGTTTAATAAGTACATTCACTGCAGTTTACAATTGGTTTAAACTGTAGTCAAAACTGCAGTTGGGCGAAAAAACTGGTACTTTTTCTGCAGTTTTTCTACACTTTTTGTATAAAATTCTATAGTCTTTTTGTAGAAAATTACGGTTACAGAATAGTTTAAACACAGAAAATTCTTGGCTTTTCTTCCACTTTTCTTATAATTCAAAGTTACTTAAAACATTAAGTTAAGTTAAGTAAAACGCAAGTGAAGAAGTGCTGTTCAGACTACAGATCCTTCCGCCCGGGTCCCTCGCTGTACGCACAGAAAACTCAAGCATAATGTACCTTTCTTCAAGTGTACTAGCACTTACGTTCTCCCTGAAGCCTATAGGGGCGTAACCACACTATTACTCCAATCTAGATGCATGGTGAAGAAAGGCGTTTCAACGAAGTGCGCCTCTCACTGCAAATTCCAAGTGTGGGACAGACGGCAGTCTCTCATTCACTTATATGCCGTGAGCCAAAATGTCTCGCGCTTACAAGGGTGCACTGGTAGCCAACGAATGTGACGTCATATTCGTTGGAGTGTGAATTTTGTCAGGTTAGTTTGAATATGATGTCACATTCGTTTGAACGTGACTAGGCCGTTTAAGTAGGGTGTCACATTCGTTTGAATGTTGATCAATATTCAAATGAATGTGACATCATATTCAAACGAACGTGACAAAATTAACATTCGAACGAATATGACGACACATTCGTTGGTTTCCAGTGTGAGACACTGATGTCTGCGAGGGGTGAATCACTAGTGTACTCATGTGTACAAATTTGCCCGTACTCAGTGTACTCGCAAGGTTAAAAAGGGCGAAATTCACTAGTTTTTCGACCGATTTGGCGTCGTGTCGTTTAAAATGCTAAATTAAGCCTTTAATTGTTTACAAATGTAAAATTTATGAGGAAAGGAAGGTGTACTCATGTGTACACCAGAACCCTGAGTGATTCACCCCTCGGATGTCTGAGACTTACTAGTGAGACACGGTTTGCACTCACACTTGCAAGCATGGCAAGCATTGGACCAGTGAGGGACAAACCGTGTCGTGTCGCACACTTGCAAGCGTGGGACAAACGTGGTTTACACTTGGATAAATACGTTACATTGCGGTTGACTGAAACAAAATAATGTGACACTGTCCCACACTTTGCAGTGCTCCTAGCATAATGATTGGAGGGTCCTATAAACAAAGACCGGTGTCTTTCGGGCCGCTCGAACAAAGACTGATCTCCACTTCGGCCGTTTCTGCATTCACCGCTTCTTTACCTAGTATTTCTCGCAACAGACATCCAAGTCTAACACTAGTTTGCAGGTTATGTTTCAAACATATTAGAGGATGATTATCTAAAACTCATTTGTGGGGAATCGAAACGTCGAGATTGTTCTGGGACTTAAAAATGAACGCGTTGAGAGGTTAGGAAATGGAGATCGGTCTTTGTTCGAGCGACCCAAAGGACATCGGTCTTTGTTCATAGGCCCCATCGTCGCGGCCCAGCACACCTGTACGGGCAACTGGTAGCGACACCCCCGCATGCAGTTGAAGCGCGAGGTCTGGGCGGACGTGGCCACCGCAAAGCTGTGCTCCTCGGCGAAGCGGTCCTCGCAGCGAGTCACTTCGAGTGGCGTCTCGCAGGTGATGATCTGACGCGGCGGCACGCCCGCCTCCTCCAGGATGGCGCGCGAGGTCTCGGACGCGACCGCCACGGTGAGGCCGGGCACGCTGTCCACCAGTTCCTGGACGGTCTGCGGGAAGGGCGTCCACTGGGGCGCGGCGCTCTCGGTGAAGAGCAGCCCCTTGACGGCCACGTTGGTGTTGAGGAAGTACAGCAGCCACGCGCCGCCGAGCACGCGGGCGGACCAGACGTCCGGGCAGAGCCGGCACACCGGAGCAGGGACTTCGAACGCCTTGGCCCAGTGGTCCAGCACGGCCTCGGCAACCACCTGCAGCCACCAGCCCGGCGCAGCTCCACCTGACACACTGGTGGAAACGGGCATTCAAACTACGGCGTTACTCTTAAAATTCCAGAGAGTGCATGGCATGCTCCACCTCCACCACAAAGCACGCTTAAGAGTGCTTGCAAGCTCGCTCTACCTGGGAGGAAACCACACTCTCACCTGGAGCATTCATGACAAGCACTCTCCAGGTTGTAGGATGCTTTGTAGTTTACTCCCAGGTGGAGCATGCCATGCACTCTCTTGAGTTTCTGGGGACACAAGTTAATACGCCCTCCAAGAGCGGAGTGACGTAATGCCTGCGAAAGGGCATTTAATTTTGGCCTAGAAGTCCCGTGCTTATTCACGCCTCTTCCGAGTGCACGAAAGGATTCACGTCGTTCCAGGGGCGTAAATTCGACTCTGAGAAATACTGTGACTATTTGTGTCGCGTGAGAAAGATCCTGACTGTTTGTGCTCCGTGAGAAAGATCGCGACACAGACCACTTTGACTTGCCGCTTCGTTCTGACGAACGTTTGGCACATTTTTGTAAATCTTTGGTAAGAACAACTCAACTGGTTCCAAAACTACAGACTAAAGTCTATAGTCAACTGTGTCTAGTCGCAAGCTGGAGAAAGTAAGTCGAGTCTGTCTCGCGCGGCACATAAAGAGGGGTCGAGTTTTTGTGCCTGCATTGCAAGAAAAAACCACAACAAAAGTACACAAATTTCTGGCAATTTTTTTATCAGGAATTTATTGTACTTTCAAAGTGCAACAATTGTTGTACACAGTACAATGGAACCGGCATAAGGAGTGCTGTGCAGTCCAGGCCTCGTTGTGGTTTGTACAAGTCTCGTTGTACTTTCTACATTCCATGATGTACTTTTATTTCACAGTTTTTGTTGTACATTTGTCGTACCATTCACAATTTTTCTGGCAGTGTGTGTTTTACCGGTGCACGCGGGCGACGGCCACACGCAGGGCCACGGTGGCCGCGGCGCCGAGCACCGTGAAGGTGAGCAGCCCCGAGCCCCACAGGTTGCGGAGCACCACCTCCCAGACGCGCGGCCAGGCCACGCGCACGTCGGGGCAGCGGCCCGTCACCAAGACCGGCGTGTGCAAGAACGGCGCCGTGGCCCGGAAGTGCCTCATCCTGGCCGACGTGAGCACCAGGGCGCCCAGCACCACGTCGGTGTCCCGGTTCGCAAGGTCGCGCAGAGGGCCGGACAAGGTGCCGTTGTCCAGGTCCAAGTGCTTGTCGTCGAAGAAGTGCCGCCACTCCACCTTGAGGACCGGTGAAAAATAGTGGGATCAAGAACGTTTTTTCATTGCAATTCAAAGTTGTGAAGCTTCTGCGAAAATTATGGGAATTGATCGAAATTCGTGCGAAAGTTTGGTGAAATTCGTCGAAGTTTATGTAACATTTTGCAAAATTTCCATGAGTGAGCTAACAAAAAGTCATTGCTCATGAACATTATCACAAGTCCTTAAAAATTCAGAAAGTCATGCAAATTTTCGATAGACCGTGAAAATTCGCTGTAACTCAGATTAAAATTTCTCGAAATGCACGAGAAATCACTGAAATTCACTGCATCAAAAATTCATGAAAAAATCTCATTCAACGAACGTTAATGAAAGCAGATGATACTCGTTTGGTTTTCTTCTGCGGGGTAGTATGAGCTCATTCCAAAGATAGTACTTAAAATCTCATTCAACGAACATCTGAACGAGGCCGAACTGGCGCCGAAGTCGGCACGAGCTGAGCAGAGCCGAGGCCTGCCCGAGTCACCCTTTGAGACGTGGCAGGCGGAGAGGGATTGTCAATGTTGCGCGCGGGCCGTCGCACGCGAGGAGGGGGTAGGGGGTGCCATTGTCCGCGCAGGCTGCGCCTCACCGCCAGCCAGACACACCAGCCCGCCCCGCCGGCCAGCCCCTATTATATTGTTAGGATACGCGCTTGGTTTCTGGACTCGAGAGTAAAAGCACGCTGACACCTTCATGTGTATAGTATTTTTAAGTATGTTGCAAGTGTGGTGAAGGTATCATCTGCTAAAAAATACGACGTTCGTGTCTATTGGACCTTGACGTTCCTGTTCCGCGCAAAGGACAAGACGATGTCCTGGACGATCTTCGTCTCGATGGACAGCTCTGTTTGCACGGTGCCCTCGCAGTGGCGCCTCGGCCTGACGAGGAGGCTGGCGCGCAGCACGCAGCCCCCGAGGTCCTTCGGCACGACGCCGCCCCAGAGCCTCGCCGGCAGGGGGCCGAATGAGGCCCGGCCGGGGCCGCGCTGTTGAACGAAGGGCACACTCAAAAAGCCTAGAACGCATCTGCTCTGCAAACTCAAGTGTGTGTCAGGCATGTACTTCTTGGTGCATGCCTGGCAGGCACACACTTCTTGGTGCATGCCTCAGGCACACACTTGCTTGTATGCATGCATTGTTGCGACGGCAAGTGTGTGCCTGAGGCAAGCAGAAAAGAAGTGTGTGCCTGCAGGCAAGCACCAAGAAGTGCATGCCTTGGGTTGACTCTATGTGGTGCGTGCTCGGCACACACCGGAGATTGCAGAGTGCGTCGTAAATGAAGGCAGTGAAGATACTTGGTGTTGTGAAAAAATGCCTCTTCTTGCGCACGATTGTGCTTCATAATCCGAAGCATTTGCCTTCCGAAGCAATGCTTCGTGGACTGTTTTTCTGTAAACGATTGACGCCCGTGGAAAAGCGCGAATCGTTTCACGCATGGTTTATGCCCTTGGGAGGGGCGTGAATCAGTGCAGGACTTCTGGGCAAAATTTGAATGTCCTTCCAAAGAAAGGCATTGAGTCATGACACCCTGAGAGGGCCGTGAAAGATTTTTAAGGTTCTAGCGGCGCATTTTCTATGCCTTTGTTTTACCAGTGCGACCGTGGCGACGGGCACGACGGCAGGCCGCTGGCTGCCACACACCCCGGACGCGTTGGCGAAGGGCACCAAGGCGTACAGTGTGGCAGACTCGCGCCCCGCCACCGCCACTGCGGTGTGCACCGATGACCGCGACCAGGCCGTTGCCGCCAGTTCCTGCACCAAAGGCTCCAGCGACTCTGCTAAAAGAAAGGCATGAAAAGTGCGGCGAGTGTATGATAGTCTTTCGCGCCCTTAAGGGGGGACCCTGGTGAAACTTTCAAGTAGGCTTCAAATTAATCCCAGGAAGTTTAAACTTTGCTTAATTATTAGGTTCATTATGGTGGGTTCCCAAAACAAAATTCAATCCAAAATGTTGAACGGTCTCTGAGAAAAGTAGCTTTTTAGTGTTTTTTGGAGCGTTGGGGAAAAATCTTCCTGCGTCTTTCATTGGGACGGAAAGTCTTGAAAATTTTTTTGGGTTATCCTAAAGATGTATAGAAGAGATTTTAGTGACGGAATTTTCAAATTAAACTTCTGTCCTGAGATATGAGTTTTCAAATTTTAACATTTAAAAAATGTGATTTTTCCCCCTTTTTTAAAAAACTTTAAGGTGTTTGCAAAAAAAAAGTAGGGCTGATATCAAGATTCCGTCACTAAAATTTGTCAACAAGTCATCAATGAATAGAGTCCATGCAAGACGACTCATGTAGGTGTCAACCAGGAACGCAGAAAGTCTTTCTACGACAAAATTTTTTGTCGACTGAGCAAAGCTGTGAAGTTGAGCGTAGAAGCCAACGACAACTGATCTCAATGCTGTTTCCTTCCAAATGATAAAGAAACTACCCACTTAGCTTAAAGGTGTTCAACCTGTTGAATCTGAAACCTTGTATGCACATTTTTATCGATGAACTTGGAAAATACCATTTTTCGGAATTTTGGCGATTTTTTCACTAGGGTCCCCCCTTAAAGGACTTGTTGGGGGCAAGTCTAAGGCAAGAAAATAAAAAACCTTCGCAATACAAAGAACTCATGGAAATGGGCACTTGTCATGCATCTATTTAATTGGATCTGACCCGTCATAATGGGTCTGACGCATTGGAAAGTGTCCAAACTCAGACTAGACGTTTTGTTATTTCTTTTAAGAAGGTTAATTGGACGTCACAAACCAAACGTTTGGCGCTGGACGCCAAGTATAAGGAGGTAAGATGCTATTGAAATCATGTCGAAAATTTGACGATTTACTGGTGTGCCCCCCTTAAATGGGTTAGAACCCATTGGCGAACGGGTTTTGTCTGCTATGGGGGTACTTTTCTTACCCTGCACTTGTCTCAGTAACTTACCCTTAATGCTTTATAAAGAGTTTTACAATTTTGGCTTGAAGTGCCATACTAATCAAAGCACCTTGGCGTAAGCCGATTCACGCCGTGCTACAGGCTTAAATCGGTTCACGCTCTGTAAGGGCGGAGATTTAAACGTGTTTGTTTTACCAGTGGAGTTGGTGGCGCGGCCCTCCACTGCGCGGACGACGATCATCATGTCGGTGTGCCAGTGAGACGAGTCAGAGGCGGGACGCCACCGGGACACGGCGTCGAGAACTCGCTGTGCACTGGACACAACCATGGCGCCCGCTACCTGGTGTCCAAGATGTGTTAGAGGAACGCAGAGTGGCTTCTAGTCCGTCATTTTGAGAAATGAATTGGCGGAGCGGTGCTGTGAGAAAACCTTGCTAACTATTTCAGGCCTCAGGCCTTACAGAGAATAGCAGCTGGTGATAACAAAGTATTTTGAGCATACATATAAGCTTACTAAGAAAATACCTTGTAATTTACGAACAATTTCTTTGTATAAAAAAATGATTAGTTTGTACTATGTATGCTCAAAATACGACGTAAGGTTTCAAGGGTGTGTTTTGCTCTTGGCCTCCAACCCGTTGAAGCTAGGGGGGAAGAGTAAGCGAGCCGATTGTAGCTTCACTGAGAATCCAAACGCTATGAGTATAGCGCCAATTGGTGCAATGCATTTGAAGACGTTTTCATTGCACCAACTGGTGCAATGCCTTCCCATGCATTAGCATAGGGCGTTTTCCGGACACATTGCACGTAAGGTGCAATATGGCCATGGCATTGCTCGTATGGTGCAATACCTCAATGCATTGCACCACACGTGCTATACTCATAGCGTTTGGGATCTCAGTGTTGGCCAGAGACCTACAACCCTCCCTTAGCCTTCCTCGGGTAACGAGGGAGTGACATTCTCCGGTTCGTTTCGAGATGGCGAACCAGGGGCCACACATCCAGGACTCTACCGCACTGAAAAACCAAACGTGGTCTAGAGACCGCACCACTGGTGTGGTCAAATGGGTGCCATTTTGACCACATCAGTCTGGACCACGTTTGGTGTTGTCTCTCCATGCAATGACCACACCAAACGCACCAAACGTGGTCTAGACGACACCAACTGATGCGGTCGAAATGGCACCCATTTGACCACACCAGTTGGTGTCGTCTAGACCACGTTTGGTTTTTCAGTACCCTGCCGGAAGGCAGCACGGAGCCCGGACACGTGTTTATGATCGGTACATGGTTGAGATTCCTTCGCAACCACGGCAAGGCAGTGCCTTCGTCGATGAGGCACACGATGAGAGCGCCCTGGCTTCTGGGAGGCACGAAATAGCGCCTCGCCAGGACGCCGAGGAACTCTGCGAATTGGGCGTCGGAAGACCTGCAGACGACAAACGCGACATCGAGATGAAGCATTTTGGACCCTACTTTCAACAAGGGCATGAAAATCATGCCTCAAAAGGGCGTTGTCGAATAACGCCCTGAGCGTCCTGAATCGGTTCTGCCCTCATGCGTAAAGTTGTGCCTCAAGGATTTCGCGGCAAAATTTCAATGACATTCCAAAGGCCTTATTCGTTATCCCCCCCCCCAATTAGAGCTTTCAGGACTGTTAAACCCTTCCAGTGGTGGATCCAGAGTCAGCCCAAAAAAGGGGGAGGTATCGCTTTTTGCCTTTTTACAGGGATAAAGTCGGGTAAAGTGTTGCTTTTTGCCTACCTTCTAGTCGACATGGGGCTCAATCCTCTCCCCCCCCTCCCCCCTCCCTACACACACACACCCCTGGATCCGCGCTTGCAGCCCTTAGGACCGTCGTTTTGATGCCTTCCCACTTCACTGCAAAGCTGTTGGCAAATTTGCTGCCACTAAATTGACAAGCCGTTTGAATGCCAAAACTTGTCAAGCTTGGCCCTGAAATACCCCTGCTTTAGAAAATTAGGCATGGCAGGCGTCAAATATTGGCAAGCTGGTGATGATTTCAGGTCAAGGCGTGCCATTATTTTGGCATTGAAAACAGCTTGCCAGTTTTGTGGCACACTCTCAAGATCCCGCCCAGCTTTTTCATCGTATAATGCGCGAACAAAGAGTTTAGTATTGTGACATCTTCACAAGCGAAGGTAGAAACCTTCGGTGAAGGGTTCTTAGTAATTTATGACCACTTTCATCATATTAGTGTGTGGACAAATTTCTCAGTAATACGATAGTACGAAGATCTCTGTCGAAAGGCACAGATAATTAGCTCAGTAAGACTGCACGTTGTTTCTCGGTAGGGAGTCGCGACTGCAAGCAAACTTGTCACCAGATTTGAAGTGTTTGATTTACTAGCCGTCTCTTCGCCGTACGGTATACCTTGGCTCCACAGGTACGAGGGACACGTTAACACTCGACACACACAGGTGCAGCAAGACAGCAAGCCTGGGCCAGGCGTTCGGCCACATCGGAAAGGTGTCGGGTCGGGCTAGACACGTCTGACACAACACTTGTTGGATCGACAAGCCTAGCCTTCATCGCTTCGCCGATGCGTGAAGGGTAGGAGGAAGTCGCGCCCGTCGTGTGTGTGTGTGTGTGTGTGTGCGCGCGCGCGAGTG
This sequence comes from Thrips palmi, assembly GCF_012932325.1. Classification (NCBI taxonomy): domain Eukaryota; kingdom Metazoa; phylum Arthropoda; class Insecta; order Thysanoptera; family Thripidae; genus Thrips; species Thrips palmi. Next base: position 4,787,478 of record NW_023144625.1, on the reverse strand, counting down.
TGAGTGTGTGTGTGTGCCATCGACCAATCGCGCCGAGTAATTTGCTGATTGACTAAACGACGCAGCCACGCCCCAGTGCACGTGCCGTCGCCTGAAAAGTAACGGCGAATGACCAGCCTCGGCAAGGTCGAGACCGTGCGACACAACGCCGTGAAAGAGAAAGGGACCGGGGGGACATCCCCGGAGGAAAATTGGGGGAGGGGGGGGGGGGTAAGGGGTCCGCGATGCATTCCACTCCTTGGCCTTCAGGCCCTCCAGTCAGCAGGGCCACTTACTAGCCAGGGGAAGGCCTTCGGCTTCGATGCTGAGCTGGATTCTGCTGGAGATGGAAATGCATTTTCATCAGTAGTAAATTTGGATGTGTTTATTTTGAAAATGGGTCTCTTTTCTTTTTCGGGGGTGATAGCCAGGAAGTATGCATTTGCACGAAGGATTGTGATTCGACAATGGTTGGTTTCTCCTTAAATCGAAGGAAGGGTATTTAATGATCTAAAACTAAATTGTCCAACCAATCCTAACCTAACGGGCTCGTGACAGATCTTATTCTACTCGTGAGAGATCTTTCGCCCTACTCTCGATAGATCTTATTCTCAAACTAAATGGTCTAACCAAACCTTACCTAACCTAACGGGCTCGTGACAGATCTTACTCTACTCTTGACAGATCTTTCCCTACTCTCGACAGATCATATTCTCAAACTAAATGGTCCAACCAATCCTAACCAAACCTAACGGGCTCGTGACAGATCTTACTCTACTCGTGACAAATCTTTCCACACTCTCGACAGATCATATTCTCAAACTAAATGGTCCAACCAATCCTAACCAAACCTAACGGGCTCGTGACAGATCTTACTCTACTCGCGACAGATCTTATTATCAAACTGAAACCTAACCTAACGTAACCTAACCTATCCCAACCTAACCTAACTTAACCTTAGAGTTTGGACTATGGAGCTTGGACTATAGAGCTTGGACTATAGAGCTTGGACTATAGAGCTTGGACTATAGAGCTTGGACTATAGAGCTTGGACTATAGAGCTTGGACTATAGAGCTTGGACTATAGAGCTTGGACTATAGAGCTTGGACTATAGAGCTTGGACTATAGAGCTTGGACTATAGAGCTTGGACTATAGAGCTTGGACTGTAGAGCTTGGACTGTAGAGCTTGGACTATAGAGCTTGGACTATAGAGCTTGGACTATAGAGCTTGGACTATAGAGCTTGGACTATAGAGCTTGGTCTATAGAGCTTGGACTATAGAGCTTGGACTATAGAGCTTGGACTATAGAGCTTGGACTATAGAGCTTGGACTATAGAGCTTGGACTATAGGGCTTGGACTATAGGGCTTGGACTATAGAGCTTGGACTATGTATACGCATATGAATATAGTAAAAAGGAAGATACCTCTTGTAAACTAAAGGTATCGGGGGGGGGGGGCGGACATATGAGCTATTCAAAATCCCAAACAGGGTGCTTCGCTTCGCTCAGCAATCACATTTGGGAAGACACAAGATTTCTTAAGAGAAAAGATTTCGTCGGAACGCTTCAAGTGAGGCAGCATCTGAAGCCTAGTAAGGGTCTCTCGGAAAAGGTCGCAAGGGTTGAAGTGGGTGAAGCGATTGCAGCCCAAAACGTACGGAAGATGGCCCTTGTGCGAACGGGGTGATCAAGTTGGGTGCTTGACTCGGTTCTAATTGGCGGTGTCGAACGAGGAGAAACAACATTAAATCTCGGAATACGAATCCTGGAATTTCAATTGCAGCCAATTTCCCGTCAATTTCAGGATAAACTTCACTGATTTAAAAAAAAATTCTATGAATTTTGAATGTATTTTAGGATTTTTCAATAAATTTTATCACAATTCAAAGTCAGACCATGAATGCTGGTATGCAAATTTTTCGGAGTTGTTTCCCCTTGGCGTCGAAAGGTCCAAAAGGCTGCTCGCGTCGCCCATTGGGTGCGGTGCGCCTAGTGCCCTGGCCCACCATAAACCAGTCCCCTTTGTACGGACAGGTCCTCGCTTGTGCAATGCAAACTTTGCAGTGCGGGGCCCGAAATGGCAGACGGTGAGTTGTGGTCTAGCCACTTAAGTCAAGTAGCTGCACTCCCAACACGGCAGTCAGTTTGGTGGCCTACCCTCCCGGCGCTCCGGCTGTGCAGAGGTGATCCGCGCTGACGATCCTGCCCGACAACTTTTTGACGAGAGAGAGAGAGAGAGAGAGAGAGAGAGAGAGAGAGAGAGTGAGAGTGAGAGTGAGAGAGAGAGAGAGAGAGAGAGAGAGAGAGAGAGAGAATCTTAGATAGTCAATAGTCGGGTCTCCGCGCGTATGGACGAATCTTTTATATCGAGGCCAATTTTGGTCTGAAATGCATCTAGAGTAAGAAAACCCTCCAAGCTTGGGATCGCGTCAAGTTCATTTTCACTTTTCACCCCCATAAAAAATATCAAAATAATGACGGATCTTACGGATAAGAGATGACGGATGTTTCGGTCCCTGTACGAAAACTGCTCATCCGACTTTCCCCGTGTTAGGGCCTCTACTTCGGGTCTGCAGGCCTCAATCCCCTGTAGCGCAAGCTTTCAACATTTCTCGTTTGGTACGCACAAAACCTGTGTGTCTACTCAGTACACTCCTCCAGTCGCGTGCTTACAAGCATGCACTTCGAGGCGTGTACTTGATTGAGTACAGTGTGTATCCATTCAAATACACACTTGAGGTGCGGGCTTAGGCAAGTACACGCCTCGAAGTGCATGCTTGTAGGCACGCGACTGGAGGAGTGTACCGAGTACACACCGTGCGATTCGAGTGATCATCTGACAGAACAATGTATCATCGTAGGGAACCCCAACGCTGTTATTGTACGAATGCCATACATTTGCGCACACATTCGTCACGAAAAGTGCGATTCACTGAAATTCGAAGGGTGAGACATCTGACCGATTTTCGGTGTTACAAAAAGTATGACCGAAAAACGGTCATACACAAATGGATGACCGAAAAACGGTCATAAGGGAGGGTGGGGCACCATGACAACTGGGGCACCATGACCACCCCCCTCGCTCTCGGGAACTACTTTGCCGACGGCAACCGGTCAACCGGACTTTCGAGAGAATAGAATTCTAACTATTTTCAGCCAGAGCCCTACCTTCTAGCTTCAAGGGTACGACCATAGCACCCCGCCGAAATTTTTGTTACAGCGTTTTGGCTAAATTGGGCGTTTTTCAAATCTGATATATTTTTTCTCACTCTCACATTTGAGGAGATAAGTTCGATGTCTTAGGTTTTTCTCAAAATGTCGGCTCTCCGGCAAAATATCCAACATCACATTTAATTCTAAGTAGCCTTTTGCTTGCTCGGGGAGCCTTAGAGTCGTAAACGGCATTGTGGGGAGCCATGACCACTTTTTAGTGGGGCACCATGACCATACATATTTGAGTGTTTCTCACATTTTGGCCTGATAATGATTTATTTTCGTCGAAAATTTGCTTTTTGCTTCTGAAAATGTATAAAGGTTGAATAATTGCTGCAGAATAGATAGTTTTACCACAAATCGTGAATCACCAGGATTATTAAGAATGGTTCTGAAACTGAGACTTGAAATGAGTTTCTCTTGCACTAAATGAGCTCCAAACCGCAAAAGTTGGCCGCGAAGGCGATCCGTGGCTACTTTGCACCAAGATGGCTCTGGCATTATGAGAAACAGCATTTAATTCACTTGTTTGCAGTGTAGTAACCGCGATAATTTTCTTAAAATTTACCAAATTGAAATCTGCATACGAATGTGGATTCGTCTTAGCAAGACAAACATAAAATGTTAACGCATGTCATAGCTTTGGATGTGAAATTTGAAAGCCTCAGAGCGTTAACCGTTTTAAACCGTCCAAGGCATTTTAGAACGTTTGATACTTCGAAGGTTTTTACAGTGTTTTTTAGTTAAGATGACTGGCCTGATGGTAAGGACAGCGATATAAACAATTTCAATGAGAATACTGGTAGAAAGTACACTTTTTTGGGCCAAAAAATTACTATGGTCATGGTGCCCCACGGGGTGGTCATGGTGCCCCATAGGTGGGGCGCCATGACCACTTTGCGTTTTATTTTCCAAAGTGTTCTGTGAGCCTGCCGTGCATTGCAGACAAGTTCCAATGGATGGAAGAGGTCCTTGGAGGTCCAATGAATCCCCTCATGCTGGAAACTTAACTTTTCGAACCACACGGTGGAGTAGAGGGAGGCACAAAAAAAAGTGGTCATGGTTCCCCACCCTCCCTTACTTAAATGTGACCAAAACAAGGTCAGACATCAGCGAGACTGGCTATTGTTTAGCTTGGGGATATATCAGCCTTTACCTGTGATACATTATAAAGTATGACCGTTTTTCGGTCATTTATCGAAGTATGACCCTTTTTCGGTCGCACATTTCAGTAAGACCGTTTAAAGGGTCAAAAGTCCGACCTTCCTATTTTCAGTGTTGGATCTGTGCCGCCTACCGGCCGGCAGGGCCTGGTCGGAGCCAAGCTGGTGAGGATGACACTTGGGTAAACGTAGAGGGACGAAACCGCACGCTAGATATCCCGGAATTTTTTACCATTCGTGTGCCATATTTGTGCACGTGTAAGTTGTGTAGAAACTTTGTGCATAGGTTAGATTTTTTTATTGTAAATAATGAAGCACAATGAAAATAATTTCTGTAATTTATTTATTAAATTGTGCATAGGTAGGTACATATGGCAATAGTTATGAAACTATTAGTGTGCGAACAAACGAGGGATCACTGTTGCACTAGATGCTTGGTCCAGTAAACGTGTGTGTGCACTAGTTAGTGCATAGTCAAAGCGCCAGTTTGCCATGTTTCAATTTGTGCATGCAGTACTTCACACTCATTTACTATGTAATTTTTTTGTGCCGAAGCTTTTCACAAAACTGAGCATACGTTTAAAATGCACAAATTTTCGCGTAACTAATCGCGAAAGTGTGCGATGTTGCGCATGAATTCGTGCATTGCAGGCGCATGCTCAATTCCGTGCGAAAGCTGTACACAATTTAACTGCATAGTAATTTCGTGTTCGATTTGGAGGCTTTCTGAGAGCTCCGCGCAAGGCGAAAACGGTAGGCGCTGCACTGAAAAACCGAACGTGGTCTAGACCGCACCACTGGTGTGGTCAAATGGGTGCCATTTTGACCGCATCAGTTGGTGGGTCTTGACCACTTCTGGCCACGTTTGGTGTTGTCTTTCCACGCAATGACCACACCAAACGCACCAAACGTGCTCTAGACCACGTTTGGTCTTTCAGTGTGGTGAAGGTGGTCCAGCGGTCGCCTCTGCGTGCCCCCACTGGGTGAGGCGACGCCGAACGCGGTCAACGACGGTTCAAATCCCGCGGCAGGTGATGCTGCGGCTCAAGATGCAAAACACGGAGGCCCCCTCCAGTCTAATTCCTGTCGCCCCATTCCGAAAGGTGATCGTTCCGTCTCTCTCGCACTCGTGCGACGTTCCGCACGGGCGCGAGAGAGACAGAGCGATCCTGGAGGTGGCTGGCCGGCGGCGATGACGCACTCGGCGCCTTGTTTTGCAGCTTTATTTTCTCACAGTGCCGTGCCTGCGCGTCCAGCCAGTCGGGCCGGCGCACGCGCAAGGCTGAGGAGGTGCCGGCAGTGAGGCCGACATGGGCAACGCCAGCAATACCGCTGCGGAAGAATTCGCGCTTTTGACGTCGTGAAGTGCGTGGAGTCTGTCTGCACCCTGCCCTAGCCAGGATGGGGTTACCGGGATGGTGAGTACACTCAGAGTGTTTTACGGTGAAAGGCAGCACCACACGCTTAAAACCTTACGAAGTATTTTGAGCATACACAGTACAAACTAATTCACTTGTTATACGAAGAAATAGTTCGTAAATTATGAAGTTTTTTCTTTGAAAGCTTATGTATGCTCAGAACACTTTGTTATAACAGGCTGCTTTTCTTTGTAAGGCTTAAAATAGTCAACAAATTTGTAAGGTTTTCTTAAAGCAACATATTATGGCGAAAATTTTCGCCATAATGCAAACGATATTCGTCAAAATACCTGTAAGGTACCATGAGTTCTCTAAGGTATGTTAAAAAGTCAGCTGCGGCAACATAATTTAGAATTTTCACCATAATAGAGAGAATTTTAGAGTGTACACGACTTTAAGAGTGTACAATAAAGAGGCGTGTATATTATGCTCACAGTCTTAGACTCGCACTGATTGTTTCACTAGCAACGTATTGACGATTTTCAAAGTCATTGGAGTATGTTTTCATCAATAACTTACTGCCTTTTTTCTAGTCTAATGTTTTAAATGTACCCATTCGTTAATGAATAAATAACAAAATGACTGAAAGGATGAGAGTGTAACTGGGTGTAAACGACAATCCCCCCCTGGGAATCTGGGAATCACTTAAAATGTGACTGGCAGTCATTCTGGAATTGGATTGAGCAGGTCTTTCTTTATTTATCTGCATGTGGCTTCATTCATGATATCCGCCCTGCACCCATCAAAACTGTGTTCAGTCTTAAGGACAACGTCGCGGGGACGTTCCTTGCACTACCTCTTCTCTTTTTCTGACAGAAGGTTTTCTTGTGGTTGTTTCTAGCTGCCTAGTCCTGTTCCTAGCGACCATCGCGGTCGCCCACAACGGCCCCGGCCACCTCATCCCCCCATCTTCGCCCTGCCCGCTGGTGTTCCGATATGAGCCCAGCCCGACGGCCGCCACCGGCTGGATCGGAGTGGTTCGCCTGCTAGCGCCCCCCAAGTAAGTTCAAACTGCCAATTGGCATATTTCGAAGGGTTTCATTCAAAAGATCTTGTCTGGTCGTTTCCGTAGGAACTATCTTATCCGAAACCGAAACGCAAGCAAGTTTCGCTAAGTTTGATCCTTTGAGACAGGCTACAAATCAAAGTAACTCGTAATTTAATTCACGTGAACTTTAAGATGAAAGATTAAAGAAACCAGTCCGTCTGCAGAAAATAATTTAAACAGGAGGTACTCTCATATTCCAGGAACATGACATCACGTTTGAAACGAATGTGACAAAATGTCACGCTTCTTTGAGCATTATGTCACATTCGTTTCAACGTGAATAAGCTAATTAATGGCCGATTCACGTCCACCCAAATGTGACACAATGCTCAAACTCAAAGGAACGTGACATTTTGTCACATTCGTTTCAACGTGATGCCACGTTCCTGGGATGAGAGTGTCTAACGTCAATTGACAAAACTGTCAATACAAGGCTGAGAGTGGACCAAGGAGTTGATCGCACGGTAAAAACGGAACCTGGTTTTCCCAGGAAGCCAATGGTGAAGGTATAGGCGATTTCCAGGAGGTTCCTGGGAAAACCAGGAACCGTTTTTACCGTGCGTGCCGCGCAGGTTCTCCGCGCTGCACCTGAGCGTCCACCTCGCCGCCCGCCAGCACCTCCCCGGCGAGCCCGGCACGCTGTCGCTGCGCGGGGGCGTGGCGGCGGCGCGCGCCGTCATCCGCGCCACGCAGCAGGGCCGCCGCGCGCCGCTGGAGTTCGTAGCCGAGTTCCCCTGCGCCACCGTCATGGTGCCCGCCCTGCTCAACGTCACCGCCAACGGTCGAGTCTTCTGCTCGGCCGCGGCAGGTAAGGGTTCAAAGCCACCCACACACACTCACTCTGAAAACCTTACGAACTTTTTAAGTCTTACGAAGTGAAGGATCTTGGTACAACTAAGTATTTTGACCATACACTGGTGAAACAAAGGCATAACAATTTCACCCTTAAGAGCATAAATACTCTTTACGCGTTTCATGCCTTTGCAAAGGAAGAGAATCGTATAGGAATTTTAAGCAAAGTTTTAATGCCCTTCCAAAACGCATAAACAATTCACGCCGCTCGAGGGGCGCAAATTGTATACGCCCTTAAAGGGCATGATTTTAATCCCTTTGTTTCACCAGTGTACGTACGGTTACAAAGCTCATGTAATTTACGAACCATTTATTTGCACACAAACTAAATAGATTTTACCTTACATAATGCTCAAAATACTTCGTAAGGTTTCAAGCGTTCAAATGCTGTACAAATTTTGTTCCAGATGACGTCACAGTTTTCTTGTGCAAATTAACTTTTCGCACAAATTTGAACGCGATTTTGCACAAAATTGGGGGGCGCGTTTTTTTGTAGGAAAAGTACTTGTGTACCTTCGTATCAAATAGCGTATAGTATTAACTGTCAAGTTAATGCCTTGAACTTAATGCTTCACACCTTGGAGCCATTTTTTAACGGCATTTAATTTTAACGCTCTTCTGTAAAGAATTTATTTTGGTCCCAAAATATTTTCTCCCTTTGGAAGTACGTTCGTTTCTCACTTTAGGGCTTATTTTTCAGCCTTCGTCTTCCCAGAGTATCTTGTTCGACTTGCTTCCATGTCAAGAATTTCTCGTCACAATGAACGCTGATGATTTTGACCATACAGTGGCTATATGAAAGCTAGTTTTGTGACTGCAGCATTTCTCTGGGCGGTGCGTTTTTGAGTTCTGAAACCCTCGCGTTGCTAAGCGAAATAATTGATTGATTCAAGAGCCTGCCGACACCAAAAGCACCATCTCCCTGGAAGCGGACCTGGAGACGGGGTTCGACCGAGCGGCACCGGGCGACGAGGACTTCGGAATCGCCCCGGAAGGCAGCAAGGTCTGGTCTGGCCAAAGCGAGCCGGCACGAGTCTGCATGCCTGCGGCACCACCCCACGACTCCAGCCCCAGCGAGGCACCTGAAAATACGTCAGTAACAGTATAAATACAGTACAAATTTGGTTCTTTTGTTCGCTGTCACACAAATTTCGTTGGGTCCTTTGAAATTGTTGAACAAGTGATACATTTATTTCGTGCAACTGTAGAATGTACTGACTTCGCCGAAATCTGGGGAAAACCTGCAGGAAAAGCGCGTAGCTTGAAAATGTGTGAAACATTTCGAAAATTTTAATAACTTATATGTAATGAAAACTTTGATTACATTGTAATGATTATAGTTTCATTACATTTCCATGTAATGAAAATGTAATTAAATTTTTTTTAACCGTGCAGAAATTGGATGTGTAAAACTCAAACCCCTGATTTACTGAGCCTTTTTCTGGCGCAGTGCGCCGGGCCCGAGCCCCTCTGTCATCAACCTGCCGGCCGTCAGCAGAGTGCCACCCGGCCTGCCGCTGTTCAGGCCGCCCCCTCCGCCTCCATCCACCTCCATGCCTCCTCCAGAACCGCCGGCGCCGCCCCCTCACCACTCAGCAGAGGGTTTCGTGCAGCCGAGCCCCACCGATGGTAGGTTTCTCAGCAACAAACGGGAAGTATCTTTTTCGGTGACTGTCAGGTCAGTTCGAGTTGTATTGGGGCGGGTTGAAAGTGAGGTGGCTGGTTCCTGGACACTCGTGCACTCTTAGCCTTGTACTGACAATTTCTCATTAGCAGACGCATTTCTGTAAGCAACCATTACTTTTTAGCAGATGATACGTTCACGTATCAGCGTGCTTGTACTCTCGTGCAGAGAGTACCGAGTTTCCGGCTAGCCAGGCAGCAGTTGCCTCGTTGCCTGACTAGCAAGCCTAGAAGAGGCCGAGCGCCTCGCTGGCAAGGCAGCGGCTGGCTGGCCTGCCTAGAAGATTATGAGCGGAGGGCCCTCAGCGTGCCGCACCGCGCCGCGCCGTACCGCGCGCCGCTCATGGAATCGGGGCGCCTGCGGGGGCTCGGGTTGCGCGCGCGGTGTATAACCTCGACACCCAGCTCTCTAGTACTCATGAAGTGCGTCCCTCGCGTTGCGCGTCGTTACGAGACGCTGCTAGCACGCATCGCGTAGCTGCCCCCCTCGCCCATTCCCTTGCCGAGACGCCACGTCCCACCGCGCCCCGCCACACCCCGCAGCAGTCTACACACACACGCACCTGAGCCTTGAGTGCGTAGAACGCATAGTGCAGCGCCCCCCCGAACCCCTGCCCCTCTCGAGAAGCGGCGCGTCGGCAGTCGGCAGTGTGCGCCACTCTTGTTTATCTATCTTGAGGTCGGGTTCGGGTGGCGCGCCGGCCGGCCGGCCCCGCTTGGAGATGTGGCTGACACGCCGCGTGCCGCAACGCGCCTTGCCCTAGTACCGAACACAACTTTTACGGGTATTGAGTATTTATGTGATTAGCCACCAAATTGTGCATCCTCGCGTTGAGACAACGAAAATGATACCCAACACAAGTGGTATCGGACATATGAGTGTCCCACCGTCATTGCGAACATGTTTAACACAAAACAATGGCACGTTAGGATATTCAAAATTTATAATAAAATTGACATTTTCATGAATTACCATGTGTAAGAAATTTGTCAAAAAAAGAGTTCCGAGTGTTTACTCTTTGAAATAAATTGACAAAATGTCACATTCATACATTTCAATAAACATTCTCATAAGTATCATCTGCTTTCACGTTAGCGTTAGCGTTAACGTTTTTTTTGTCAGTATTACTTAGCAATTTCTTATAACTGGGACATTACCGTATTCTAAGTAAATTACAAAGAAATTCCCTCCTGGGGGAAAATATTTAATGACAGTTTAGTGGAATATTTGACCCTCTGGCTTTTGGTAGCATGCGGGCGAGCGTGGGGGGCCAACCCCTTGGTGACCCGCGGCGCGGCCGCTGCACGCGGACGCTGGCCCTGGCTCGTGGCGCTCTTCAAGAAGCTGGGACGCCGCGACCAGCTGGGCCTCAACTTCGAGTGTGGGGCCACGCTCGTGTCCAAGAAGCACGTTATCACAGGTGAGCCACACCCGAAATTCCTTACGAAGAAATTTTCGGAGGAAACGGCGTAGCCGCGCAATACGAACGTGTAGTGTTTCTTCCTATCACACAGGGTAATAACGGTAAAGACTTTTTGTACGACTAAATTTTAGCGAGACTTCGATCGCCTTTAAGGTGAAAAGAAGTGAGAGCTTCGAATTTTTCACGCGAACGGACACGATTCACGTTGAAACGAACGTGGCGTGATTCATCGACATACTTCCCTGGTGGCCCGCGTCGCCCTTCACGATCCGAATTCGACACGCGGCCTTTTACTGCGCACTTGGCGCCACTGCCAAAGCGTTGCTTTCTCGCGGAAAAGACGTGGTTGTGTTTGGACTCGCACACTGTCGCGGAAACACATTCAGGTTGACTCACTCCCAATTCGTTCCAATTTTTGATTTTGGTAGTGTAGTCCAATCAGCAATGCTTTTGCATCGTACGTGAAGGGCAATGCCATCCCGTGCCTTAGGGAAATTTTCGGACCCATCGCGGACAAGGAGCGCTGGACTGTGGCATTGCATTTTGGTGCTCACGTGGTATGTTTATAGCCAGCCGTTAGAATCGCAGTGCATTCTTGATCGCCGCCCCACACTGCGTCGAAATTCATGGCAATTTGTCTGCACTGAGAATCCAAACGCTGAGTATAGCGTCAATTCACTGACAAAAATTTTGTCGTAACTTAGCGACACATTTATCGCTAATTTTTTTAACGACAAGATTTGTTGTGGAACGAATAGCTTGTTAAACCAAACTCGTACTGGAACTAAAGGATAATTTCACAACGACTAACTTGTAATAACACATTAGCAGTCTACTTTCAAATACAAGTCGTTGACCAACAACAAATGTTGTTGGTCTTCTTTGATTTGGAACGACTAAATTTCCACTCATCTGATTGTTTCTATACAACCATTTTTTAACAGTGTTGGTGCAATGCAAAAGCATTGCACATGAAGTGCAATGCTTCCCATTCCCATGCATAAGCATAGGGCATTTTCGGGACGCATTGCATGTAAGGTGCAATATGACTGAGGCATTGCACGTATGGTGCGATTGCATTGCACCATACGTGCTATAGGGGTAGGTTGGGGAAGAAAAGTACAAAACGCGTACTTTGCACTGTACAGAAGTTCCAAATGAGGATTCAACTATTCTGCTCTCGTGATCTTGTAATCCAATGCCTTCCTAATGAAATGGATCACTGTTCATTGATTATAGTTCCCCACATTACGCACAACATGCCAAAATGTATGTGATTTCGGAACTCCTCGAAAAGGGTAAGAAAAGTACACCACCGGGTAAGAAAAGTACATCGAAAAGAATTGCTATTTCGAACCAGGAAACCACCAATCTTGGCTCAATACAGGTTTACCCCTTAAGTGGAGAGCTTTCACTTGCCTTTAGTTCAAGTTTCGTCAAAATCGGTCAATTGGTTCTGATTCTACGTAGACTCATCACAGAAGGTCCAAAAAGCTTTTTCTCAGAGGTAAGTGGGTACAGCATACTTTTCTTCCCCTTTTCACGTAAATGCCCAATAACTTGTTTGTTTCAAGTCTAATTCTATAACTTGTGTTGACATTTTTTGCTTGTCTCGCCTAATCAAATCTATTTCCGTGATCAATTCAATTTTCATCCCGCTTTTAGTTTCTTAGAGGGTGTTTTTTTCTTCTCCAATGCCTGTACTTTTCTTCCCCAGCTGACTGTACTTTTCTTCCCCATTTCATTTTTACACTTATAAAAAATTGTGCTGAAGCCTAAGAGCATCGAACGGCACTGTTTTTCAAAGATTATGGTCTAAGCTATGAGGTGGTACCTTACATTGGACTGTCGGCTGATTCTGCAGGAAGCTGTACTTCAAAGTACAAACATTAAAAAAAAAGATTTTCATAGTTATTTTTAATGTTTTTTTTTAAACGCGCAGTTTGATTCTGAATATTAGATGTAGAACTGTGCTAAATTTATTTTTTGTCAGCGGGATGACCAATCTTTCTAAAACCACTAATGTGATGGTTCAGTGTAGTTTCAGTTCGGAGATATAACGGGTGTACTTTTCTTACCCAAGCCTCGAGTGTACTTTTCTTACCCAACCTACCCCTACTCATAGCGTTTGGAATCTCAGTGTGAAATGCATCCTAAATTCAGCAATTGGTGCACTGAAGTTTTCAGTTATTTTCTCTTGGCCTTGGAAATCTTAGTGCATTCTTGACCGCAGCGGCCCACTGCGTGGAGTCCCGACGCGGCCGGCCCGTGGACGCGGCCGTGCTGGTGGTGTACCTGGGCAAGCACGACCTGCTGTCGTACACCGAGCCGGGCCAGCAGACGGCCGAGGTGGCCTCGGTGCGCATGCACCCGCAGTACGGCCGCGACACTGCCTACGCCAACGACATCGCCCTCCTGGTGCTGGCCGACCCCGTGGAGCCCACCAGGCACATCCGGCCCGTCTGCCTCTGGGAGTCTGCCGGCGCGGACACCGACTCTCTCGTCGGCAAGATCGGCGCCGTAAGTTGAGGACTGTACATGTCTTACGGTGAATTGCTGCACCAACGTCACGCAAGAAAAAACCACAACAAAAGTACACAAATTTCTGGCAAATTTTTTATCCGGTATTTACTATACTTTCAAAGTACAACAATTGTTGTACAAAGAACAATGGAACCGGCATGAGTGCCGGGCAGTTCAGGCCTCGATGTAGTTCGTACAATCCTCGTTGTACTTTGTACAACCCGGTTGTACTTTTATTGTACAGTTTTTGTTGTACTTTTCACACTTTTTCTTGCAGTGACATATTATGGTGGAGATTTTGTCCATAATACCAACGAAAGTCGTCAAAATATCTATAAGGTACACTGCAAGAAAAAGTGTAGATAGTGTAACAAATGTACAACAGAAACTGTACAATAAAAGTACAACAGGGATTGTAGAAAGTACAACGAGAATTGAACAAACCACAACGAGGCCTAGACCGCACAGCACTCCTCATGCCGGTTCCATTGTTCTTTGTACAACAATTGTTGTACTTGAAAAGTACACTAAATTCCTAATAAAAAATTTGCCAGAAATTTGTGTACTTTTGTTGTGGTTATTTCCTGCAGTGTACGGTGAATTCTCAATGGTACGTTATGAAGTCAGCTGCGCCACCATAATATGGAACATTTTCACCATAATATGGAGAATCTTGACTGTACAGCATTTAGAATGAGGAATTTTTTTGGTTGCGTCGCGCAAACCGTTTGCAAATGAGGTACTTCGGGGAAGAGCTATATTCTGCTTCGTCTCGCACTTCAAACCTCTTTAGGTACGCAATTACAAATGCATGCTTGCAAGTACACGATTACAAACGCAAACTTGGCCAAGTACAAAGTACACACTGACAATTGCATGCTTTGCGCCGTATAACTCCATGCTACGCATATGCATTTGTAAGTGTGTACTTGAAAGCATGCATTTGGAAGTGTGAACTTGGTAGACCCTGCCACGGCGAATGCGTTTTCGAACTATTGCTGTGCAACATTGGAAACTGGTTCATCAAAAGTACAGCATACTCGGTTTTGTTCTTACCACCTCTCATGAAAAACTTTAATCGCCCGTGTAAAAACGAATTGTTCCGAAATCCTGCCGCCAGCCGTCCGAAAGAGCCCCCGCCACCTCGGGCTGTTCCCAGAAGCGTCCGAATGCCCTCGGACGATTCCGTGGTTAGTCCGCGAAAGGGCCGCTGTTCGGACGGGCCAGACCGATATGTGCCCGGGACTCCCTGGAAAGTCCGGGTCGGTCCGCCGGGAGTCCGGGGCAGCGGACTTACCCGGAATACGTCCGAGGGTCTCCCCTCCGGACTGTTTTCGTAATTCTGTGCCGTTTCCCCCTCGCTTTGGAACTTAGACAAATATTCCTCTAACGCAGCTACAGTTGAGGTATGTCCAAGTGATTCCGCAATGTTCAATCTCAAACATTCGCCTTTCGTAAGGAAAAGAATAAAAAAATTATTGGAAATACAGCAATTTTTTGTCGTTTCTGAGTATGTGCCGAAACAAATACCACAGAACGTGGTTAAAATTGCAAGAATGCATTCAGTCAATTAATTTAAATTGTTTCGTACAACCGTAGAAACATGAAACTTTAAATACAGGTATGCATAAGAAAACGTGTTTGACGTAAAATATTTTAAATTCGAGGTCCCCCTGAGAAATCCCCACTCTTCTATCTTGAAAATCGCGCCTCCTAGCGCCCAGAGGAAGGAGCGGAGCGGAGAGCGCAGCGCAGAGTCAGTGAAGAGGCTCACCGGAGCTCCCAGTCCTCATCTGTCGGGCTAGCTCAGTTGGCTCCGACGTCAGCACTGGTGTGCAAAGAAAGAGAGGAAGGCGGGAAGCGAGGGTTCGAATACGGCTAGCCTCTGGCTTACCGCCGTCGGGTTTTTTTCGGAACCGAGACTCGGACAGTCCGAAACCAGCCCGCATTTCGGTTTTCGGACACATCCGTAAAGTTGCCGATTTGGGAACATTCTGGAGCTTCGTCGGACTAGCCCGACGGACCTCTTTCGGGCTGGAACCCCGCTCGGACGGATCTCGGAGCAAATAATTTTTATAAGGGCGTGTCCCATATTTCTTTTTGAGTAAAAAAACTTACTTTAGTATTTGATCTATAACTAACCAAATGAATGATGCAGATAGACATGTATTAGTATAAAAAAGCATGATTATCAACCGAGAAAATTTGCAAAAAATTGCAAAAACTAATGAAGGTGTTTTTTGCTTCCAATTCCAGGTGCCGGGCTGGGGCAAAGACGACAGCGGCGCCATCTCGAATGAGATCCGCGTGGCCAACATGCCTGTCGTGTCGCAGGAAACGTGTCTGCGGTCGAACGTATTCTACCTGTCCTTCACCTCCAACACGACATTTTGTGCCGGATTTCGAAATGGTGAGGCCATATTCGGCTCTCCATTATTCTCACCACTTTACTCCATTGGGAAGATTGTCAGTGGACTAGGAGGCGCGAGGGGGCTACTTCTTTTGATGTGCACTGGGAATCCAAACGCTATGTGTATAGCGTCAATTGGTGCGATGCAAAAGCATTGCACATGAAGTGCAATACCTCCCCATTCCCATGCATTAGCATAGGGCATTTTCGGTACGCATCGCACGTAAGGTGCAATGGCTATCGCATTGCACGTATGGTGCGATATCTCAGCTGCATTGCACCATACGTGCTATACTCTTAGCGTTTGGAATCTCAGTGGGGGACAGAGAATTTCTGATTGGAAGAGATTTCGTCGAATTTCGCAAGATTGCGATCTATTTTAAACCTAAAATTCGATTGTGTTTTTTCCTTTCTAGGGGAAGATTTTAGATTGCCAGAGATTTCAGGTTCTAAAGCGGGCACAGGATTTCTTGAGTGGTTGCCCCCCAGGAGACGGGTAGTTATTCCGATTTTTACACTGTAACTCAACGACCGTGACTCGTTAGAATGTGTTTGTCACGTTCGTTTGAATGTAATGCCGTATTTCTTTGAATAATGATCCCGTTCCAACGAATGTGACGTCACATTTTAACGGTCGTGTCACGTTCCAAAGAATGTGACGTCGCATTCAAACAAACGTGACAAACTTCACACTCTACCGCATGGCGTCACATTCGTTGAATAACAGTATACTGGGCATGCCACACTCTTAAAAAGATCAGTACAGATTTTTGTAACATGGTAACGCAGCTTTTTCAATAATGTTATAGAAATTTGTGTGGCATTCGCACATAACAGTTTATCTACTGTGGGATTCCCTATGATGATTCGTTGTTCTGTCCGCATGATCACTCATTTGTATCACGATGGGTACAAATTTTTTCTGTAACTTGGTTACACGTTGTTGCACACTTAATAACTATGTAGGTTTTTCTGGCATGCATGAAGGCCAATGCATGAAATTAAACATGCACTTCGTAACGCACAAATTTGTGCGTTACGAAGTGCATGTTTAATTTCGTGCATTGGCGCGCAGAAAAACCTACATAGTAATTTAGTGTGTATACAGCGAGGGGGTAAACACTTCGGTGAACCTTGTGCAGACTACTCCCTATTACGGGGTATTACACTTGTATTACGCATGTTACGCTTCGATTTCATTGAAAAATGACATTTTTTAAATACTTTTGGTCCCAAAATGTATTACTATTACGCGCATTACGGCGTAATACCCGACTTTTGTGTACAGGGTATAACGCAAGTGTTTACCCCCTCGGTATACAGGGTGAGTTTCCTCAATGTGTCAATAATTGCAGGCAGTTTGGGCATCCCTAGGGGACCATTTTTCGCCAATGAACTAGTGGGGGCAAACGTCTAGGTATGGAGATGATTGCTGTTTTGTAATTGGATTTTGCGCCTACGAGGTAGGCACCCGGTGCCACTGAGGGCGGCAGGACCTGTCGAGGTGGTGTCGCGGGACTAGCAGTACTCGCGGGAGTGCCACTGACCTCGCGGAAGTATCCGAGGAATCCCGCCACCCTCGCAAAGACAGCCGTGAGATCCACTGTAACGGGGGCCACCATGACAGCCTCTTCAGACCCGCGGCAACCCCTCCCGAAAGACATTTGCAAGGTCCGCCGCACGAGACTCGAAGCACCCCTCCTAGACCCGCGACACCCCCACGCGAGGTCCTGCGACCATCAGTGGCAGCGGGTGCCTACCTCGCAGGCGCGAAGGCCAATTATAAAACACAAATTATCTCCGTACTTAGAGGTTTGCGCCCACTAGTTTATTGGTTGAAAATGATCGCCTTGGGGTGCCCAAACTACCTACAAATTATTGACACATTGAGAAAACTCACCCTGTACTGTTGTTCAACGGACTAATCGATCCGGCTACTTCCGCGCAGGCACCAGCGTCTGCAACGGGGACTCCGGCGGCGGCTTGTTCGTCAAGGAGCCAGACGGTCGCTGGCGCATCCGGGGCATCGTCTCCGTGTCCATGTTCAGCGTCAACGAGCAAAGCTGCGACTCGTACAACTATGCCGTGTTCACGGACGTGTCCAAGTTCCTGCCCTGGCTCTACGACGAGATGCACCCCACACTGTAAAGATGGGTTGTCACTTCATGACGAAATTGAAGATGATCTTTTCATCACTTTAAATTCATGCTGATTTCATCCCAGCCCCTACGCTTAGGCATGAGCGTGACAACGACGTCATCAACACGTTTTATAACATCCTTGTGAGGAAAAATAAGCCTTGAAATTGTCGTGTGACTTCCAAATTCGTTACAGTTGTGGTGAACCGGTGACGTATACTATGTATAAACGGTGAACGGTGGTTGCTGCAGGAAAATGCTTTAAACTTGAAGTGAAGACCTCTGTGTAAGACTCTGTTTTTGTTATCAATAAAAACCGACCAATATTGATGCCTGCATGAGTACTTCTACCCCTCTGGGACAGCTGTGGGTTGAAACCTTGGTTTAAACAGCACCAGTCGTCCGAAATCGGACCTCAGAAATCAGGTGCGATATACCAAGGGTCACATACTGCTAAGAAACGAGTCGTTTGGGCTCCAACTCCGAGGCTAGCTTCCACCGAGTCATGAGATACGCCTGACGATAGGCAGCCCAACAGGCGCCGGAAGGGAAGCCTACTTCAAGGCGCATGTGTTGCGCCGCTGCGACGTGGACAGCGTCTCCACTTTTGCCAGCGTGTAAAAAACGTAAGGAAGGGCGGGGCAGTTCTGGGGGCAGTTCGTAACAGAAGTGGAAAGTTCCACCCTTTTAAGGGGAGGTTCTACTGAAAATATTGCATTTTTCAAATTGAGACCCAGTGTAAAAATTTGTTGCAGATGTGTAGTAATACATAGTTAATGGTCAAACATGAAATTTAGAGCCCAATACCTCCCTCCAAATCTAGTTGAAGAGGTTTTTTCAGCCTATTGTAGCAATATCTTAAAAAATTCTCCTACGCAAAGCATTTCAACGTAAACTGATGTTCTGGACATTTTTCACTTCTTTGGCTCATATGCAATAAAGCGTGGCATCACCAAGACATGGGACCCAACAAATTTATTTTGTCGTTGCTTTTCAGAAAAAAAGTCACTAAAATATCAGAAATTTTAACATTTTCTTGAAATTTTATTGACATGCTGTCTTAAAAACACAGCTTATGGTTTTGTAATGGTCCCAGTATCTTACTAATGCCACGGTTTATCAATTATGAACCAAAGAAGTGAAAAATGCCCAGAACATCAGTTTACGTTGAAATACTTTGCGTAGGAGAATTTTTCAAGTTACGACTGGAAATAGCACAAAATTCCTCTTCGACTGGGTTGGGGGCTAGGTATTGCTCTCCAAACTTCAAATTTAACTATTTACTATGAAATACTTTAAATTTACAATGAATATTGATAATGGGACTCAATTTGAAGAAAGTAAGATTTTCAGTAGAACCTCCCCTTAAGGCCTTTGAACTGCACCTGTCACGACCGTGTCGGTTGTAAATCTAAAGGACCCTCACGATAGAAGACGATTCATACTCATATTACCTTGGAGAGGCCCAATTTAAGGGGAAATGATTGTGACTTTCAGTGTACAAATCTAATGGAATTTCACTTGATTTTGATTTTCGGGCAAAAACAACTGAATTTTTGGAAGAAAAGTTCCAATAAATTTTAGTATATTTCTACTGTCTGGTGAGTATTGTACAAATTTGGCCACAGTTTTCCCTTGGCTCCATTGCATAATTTTGGGCGTTTCTTACGAACTACTCAAACCTCCCCTATCGCCCACGCCGATGCACGGAAAAAGTACACGAACGACTCAGCATATCCTTTTTAATCTGTTGTGTTTGTATTTGGTGGGCAATGTTCAACCATGGAAGATGGATAAAACCTTGTGGAGCTTTTTCTTGGCGTTCTGATACAGCTTCTTAAGGCGAGGGTCGGGGTGCGTGGGGTTCACTGTAAACGACGGTCCGCTGGTCTCGGAGCCATCGCCTTCGCCGTTGTTCGCGGCGTCCGCTCCTACTGCCGCTGCGGGGGTCCCGGTCGCAACGACCGCCGCCTGCGACAAAAATCAGGTTGCAAAACGATTCGCTTTCCATTGACTACCGTTGCGACTACACTCTAAGTGTCTTACGAAAACAATTCCCTTAGTATGAAGGAAACGGCGAAAGCATGATACAAATGTAGGCCGTAGAAAGCGGCACTACACGGTATTTGATTTTCAGTGAGTTTACGATCATAGAACAGAACCCGGTCCAGGTCCTTGGAAATTGCGCTTACCGCGAGGAGCGCAACCAGGGACAGGACAAGGAGAAGTCGCATGTTGGCCTCAGACTACTGCGTGGTGCTGTGGTTCATTCTTTATAGGCGTTTCTCGCTGAAGTGTAGCACGAGCTGCCACATCGTGCTTCATGCTGTGCTGACGCCGCAGACAGGTGCACGTACGAGTGAACACTCTCCAAGTAAAACTGAGAAAGGCTCAAGTATTCGAAAATTTTTACGGTAAAAACCGATGCGGGTTTCCTCAGGTAGCCTAGTACAGACATACACGCTAAAGTTGGAGTGCTCAGAAACTGGGCGCCTTTGTCGCCCGCCCCAATTTTGGGGGTGCCAAATGTCTCCCAGTTTCTAGGCACCTTTTTCGCCTACTCTCGAGGGGGAAATAAACCATCAAGGGACCGCCTTCACCCATGGCTCAGCAGCGCCTTAGGTGCCAAAGATGCCCAGAATCTAGGCAGCTTAGTCGCCCAGGAAGTAGACACCTGTGCATGCTCTACCATGGGAGAGGGCCAGTCACTATTGGGGCATTCCATCCCAAATCGGCCACTTTTGTAGGTCACCATTTCGGATCATGATGAAAATTTTTTTGTAGGTAGACCTTATCAAAAAAACATTCTGTGCAAAATCTCAGACAGATCGGTCCAGTAGTTCCTGAGAAAAGCGCCCTCAAAGTTTTAGTCAAAACTTCATTTAGGTGGTTTGAGCAAATTCGCACTTTTTCACGTTTTGGCCGATACCTCCGTCACCATTCAAGCTACGATGATTCCCAGCACGGTTTCTGATAGGGAATACTGTGAGGATTCAGAAAATGTACTTGGATTTGAGATGCGACTAGGTAAAGGTGGTGAAAAGTGTGAAAAATCGGAGAAAATTTGTTTTTTTGGACCAATTTTCAGTGAGTTTTCCGGCCTATGCCCATATCGTGAAAATCCAAACCGAATAGCGGAAATAGTAGTCCATACCATGCCCAAACACGCTACGATCTCGGAATTGTTGGGTGTGGGTCTAGTTTCGGAGCTGCAGCGACTTGAAAATTCATAAAAATAGGTCAAATTCTGTTTTTGGCCAAAGTGCACGCGGGCAGTTTTTTATTGAACACCCCTGACAAACTGAGGGCCAGGTCAACTCAGGGGTAACTCGGGGGAAAGTCGGGGGGAAGTCGGGGGTAACTCGGGGGTAACTCGGGGGTAACTCGGGGGTAACTCGGGGGGTAACTCGGGGGGAACTCGGGGGGAAGTCGGGGGAAGTCCGGGGGGAAGTCCGGGGGGAAGTCCGGGGGGAAGTCCGGGGGAAGTCCGGGGGGAAGTCCGGGGGGAAGTCCGGGGGGAAGTCCGGGGGGAAGTCCGGGGGGAAGTCCGGGGGGAAGTCCGGGGGGAAGTCCGGGGGAAGTCCGGGGGGAAGTCCGGGGGGAAGTCCGGGGGGAAGTCCGGGGGGAAGTCCGGGGGGAAGTCCGGGGGGAAGTCCGGGGGAACTCGGGGGGAAGTCCGGGGGAAGTCCGGGGGAACTCGGGGGCAAGTTGGGGGTAACTCGGGGGCAAGTTGGGGGTAACTCAGGGGTAACTCGGGGGCAAGTCGGGGGGAACTTGATCGACTCGCCCAAACACTAGAAATACGCTCCAAACTAGCACCGTTGCCTTTGTCTTGTTGCCCCGATTCGAGGGGTTACCCACTCCCGATTTTCGCGTACACACGATTCCCAATTTCAAGATTCCCAAGATTCCAAAATGATTCCCAGATTCCTGAAGATTCCTGAAGATTCCAGAATGATTCCTGTAATTTCAGAGATTCCCATCTGATTCCATGATTCCCACGTGATTTCAATGATTCCCACGTGATTCCGACAAGATTTTCTCGCGATTCCGGTAGAAATTTAAATGGTTCGCGGGCTCGCGGGTCCGTATGGGTCGACAGGTATGAAAATCTGTGATGCGCATGACAGCGAGCTAGAGTCCTAAAGGCCCTAAAGGGGAATGAGGCGGTATTTCGTCCTCCCTCAACGGGCAATTGGTCTTTGGACCTTCCTTTTGCGTGCCTTTGTTACGGAAAGCGATTATCTGCCTTAGTTTGGGAGCAATACTGCCGCAAAGTTGATCAAAACGGTCACAAATGTCCGTGAAAAATCGTGTTTTGGGCCGACTTTAAGCATCTACTGCGTCTGATCCGAGGCGGTATTTTGTCCTCCCTGTGCGAATATCCGCCTTAGTTTGGGAGCAGTGTTGGTTCAAAGTTGATCAGAACGGTCAAAAATGCCTTTGATAAATCGTGTTTTGGGCCGACTTTAAGCAGCCACTCACCACTGCGTCTGACCCGAGGCGGGCCTTCGTACTTTTTCAACGGGCAGTTGGTCTTTGGACCTTCCTTTAGCATGCCTTTGTTACGGAGTGCGATTATCCGCCTTAGTTTGGGTGCAGTATTGGCTCAAAGTTGATCAGAACCGATTTTAAAGGCATTTTTGGCCGTTTTGATCAACTTTTAGCCAATAATGCACCCAATCTAAGGCGGATAATCGCACTCCGTAACAAAGGCATGCTAGAGGAAGGTCCAAAGACGAACTGCCCGTTGAAAAAGTACGAAGGCCCGCCTCGGGTCAGACGCAGTGGCTGCTTAAAGTCGGCCCAAAACACGATTTATCAAAGGCGTTTTTGACCGTTCTGATCAACTTTGAGACAATACTGCTCCCAAACTAAGGCATATAATCGCACTCCACAACAAAGGCATGCGAAAGGAAGGTCCAAAGATCAAATGACCGTTGAGAAAATACGAAGGCCCGCCTCAGATCGGACGCAGTAGCTGCTTAAAATCGGCCCAAAACACGACTTTTTGGCGAGCGATAGCGAGCCCATGCCGTGTTTGGGGGTACCAAAAAGTGACTGGTCGTGCGTCTGTCTGTCTGTCTGTCTGTAACTCACTCACGTTTCTCAGCAACTACCGCACAAATAGTTTCAAAATTTCGCACCGGAAGGCTCCTAAATCTCCCCCAGGGGGAGTTTATTGGCTGAGCGATAGCGAAGCCTGTTACTCCAGTGGGGTTGAAAGTTTTGTCTGTCTGTCTGTCTGTCGGTCTGTCTGTCTGTCTGTCGGTCTGTCTGTCTGTCCGCACTACTCCTCCTGAACGGCTCGGCCGATCTCGGTGAGATTTTGCACACTTCTTGGGTATGTCCTTGGCTCGGCACACGCGAAATTTCACCATCCTAGCTCAACTGGTTCAGTTTTTATAGGCGAAAAACACCTAAAAAACGGCGAAAAATAGAGATTTCTGCAGATAGACCATTTCTGTCTTGAAGAAAGGGGGGTCTGGGGGGCGGGGCCCCCCAGCCTCGACAAGTTAAAAAGTGACAAGGGTCAAGATCGTGTTATCTGTAGATAAAACAACTCTATTTACAATGTAGGGGGGTCTGAGGGGCGGAGCCCCCCAGTATTCAACAAGTTAAAAAATAACCGACAACGGACAAGCCATTGCCTGCCGCAGGCAGGCTAGCGCCGCAGGCCAAGGTAGGTACGCCAGGCGTGGATTGGAGGAACAGGCAGCGAGACATCGCGAAGCCTGTTACGACAAGACGCGGTCTGGCATAAACCTACCTTGTCTTATATTCACGATTACTATAGTTTGAAATATTCAAAACATCTTTTTGAATTAGGTTCTTAGCGTGGTTAGGTTGGCAGTGGTTGGCAGGTCGTAGCAATTTTTCATACTTGCGGCCGCGACTCTCTAATACGGGACCTGGCAAAACATTGGCAAATAAAACAAACTAAAGAGCAGAAGGGCTTAGAAGTGAGTACGGTCATAGTTTTTCGATATTTAAGAATGATTGAAACCCCTCCGGAGTGTCAACTCAGTGAAATACGGAAAATGAAAGTGACAATTATTACGCGTTTCGTCCGTCCGTCCACCCCCTCCCCTCCCCCGCTACAGGGGAAATGTTTTAGTCAGTGGAGTGTGTTTGATAATTGCAAGAATGATTTGGTCTTTTTAACCTTTGTGAGTGTATTTCCATTTATATTCTCAGACACTTTATTTTTTAGTTGTTTGCTTTGCTCAATAACAGTTAGAAAATATATTTATACATTCTATGAGTACAAACCAGATGCTAATCTTGCCAAAATAAATAGTCTTTGCTGACTCTTGGCACTGATTCTGGGAAAAGGCTTCATTGCAATGCTGTGAGTTTACTATAGTACTAACCTTAAAGAAAACCATATGATGAGTGAGTGTAGCGCATTCAAGGTTTGACATTGACATCAGATTCAATGAGACGATTCACTGACTTGGTCATATGATTTCATGAGACGATTCTTAATTTTAACTTAATCATACATTGTCTGCGACAACTGGTAATTTGTGTTGGTCATGGTTTGAGTTGGCTTTTTTTTTTAATTTACTCAGAATTTTAGGTAAATACTTTTGCTAAACTGTTTCAAAGATTAAATAACACACCATGACTATCATTATGAATGAGATAAACTTGCGTTTAGCAATAAGTGGCCTCGACATTGGATTCTATGAAACAATTCATTGGATCTGACAGAAGGTCTTCTCCGTACAGTAGTTGAAATCAGCCTGCCTGTAAATATGTCTCTTTTTAATTAATGCAGATAAATCAATATAGTTAAATCCACTAGTTTAAACTAAAAGGGAGAAAGGCTTTTTAGGTATTACTAATAACATTGCGTATTCATAAGTTCAGTAACAAGGAGATATCGAATGGTAATTGAAGTATTTGTGAATCGTATTAAGCAATTCAATGCTGGCTGTTAAATGTTACTCGACTGAGTAACAGGGTCAGGGTTCATGGCATGACACCATGAACAGGAAACGCTCTTAAAAAACCTAACAACTTAAGACCCATACTTTCAACTAGAATTACATGATTTAGGACCAAGATTTCCTCGGTGTTTCATTGCTTCCTGCAGTATTTGGTGTGCTGATCACAAAAATGACTTCCAATTTCATCACAGACCTTTACTTTTCCAAATATTTACCAATTTTGGACCAAAATTTTTACATCGAGTTTTACATAGTTTCCTGCAGTTTTTGGTGTGCTGATCACGAAAATGACTTCCAATTTCATCTCAGACCTTTACTTTTCCAAATATTTACCAATTTTGGACCAAAATTTTTACATCGAGTTTTACATAGTTTCCTGCAGTTTTTGGTGTGCTGATCACGAAAATGACTTCCAATGTCATCCCAGACCTTTACTTTTCCAAATATTTACCAATTTCGGAGCAAAATTTTTACATCGAGTTTTACATAGTTTCCTACAGTTTTTGGTGTGCTGATCACGAAAATGACTTCCAATGTCATCCCAGACCTTTACTTTTCCAAATATTTACCAATTTCGGAGCAAAATTTTTACATTGAGTTTTACATAGTTTCCTACAGTTTGTGGTGTGCTGATCACGAAAATGACTTCCAATTTCATCTCAGACCTATACTTTTCCAAATATTTACCAATTTCGGACCAAAATTTTTACATCGAGTTTTACATAGTTTCCTGCAGATTTTGGTGTGCTGATCACGAAAATGACTTCCAATTTCATCCCAGACCTTTACTTTCCCCAAAATTTACCAATTTGTGACCAAACTTTTAAAATTGAGTTTCACATTGACCCTGTATTGGCCTTACTTTGCATATATTCTTCACCATCTTCTACAAGAATACAGACGCATCGCTCGCCTACTACGCGCCCAAACAAAACGGCGCGTAAGGGAGTATGGGGCAATTTGTAACAGGGGCGATTCGTAACAAATGCGTTTATTAATTTGAGTGGAGGGAGCAGAGGAAAATCTGAGTTTGGCCCCTCTTTCGCTTCAAGTACAGGGTCCTTGAACAATCGAAGCGGATGTGATCGGTGCTCAGGTATAGTTTTGGAGGGCGTCTGAAATATAGGGTACACCGAAATTTCGGCAAACAGGCAAATCTTTTATTTTGAGTTCTAGGAAGTTTCTGTCTGAGGCTCCCCAGGTATGAATCACCATCGAAGTACCGTTGGGGCCTTGAAGCGTGACCCCTTTACAATGTTAACACGTGGCATAAGTTGCTTTTACTTTGTCCAGTGATAGTTAGGGACGGATTTCTTGCGTATCAGGCATTTGGGGTGATTCGTAACAGACCCGTATAAAAACAAGAATGTAAGTAGTTTTTGCTGTTAAATGCTTGAATTATTTCTCGAATCATCTGCTGTTTTATTCCAATACATTAACACAGCTCGAAATGCATTTTAAAGCGAGTTATTCTATGATTTCCTCTAAAATTGAAAAAAGTGAGGTTAGGATCGACAAAGCCTATCAGTTAATGCTCAGGCGGGCAACGGCATCTTGTAATGTAGATTTTTAGACGTCCGCAGGACACCCGAAGAACAACTGGTGGAGGAGATACCATTCCCGACGATGTTTCATTTAATGTGTAGGATGTTATGAAAAGCCCCATGGCTGTTACAAATCACCCCATGCTGGGGCGATTCGTAACAGCATGCAAGGGTTTGGAAAACGTCTTAGATTTCAAAGATTACGGACTTCAGATTGATCCAATGGAGCTGCACAGTCTAGATGAAGGGCCAGACTGCTCAACTGGCACAAGTTTGACACCGATATGCAGAATGTTCTTAATTTTGTATAGGGAATTCCGAAATCTGTTACAAATCGCCCCATACTCCCTTACTCCTAGTTTTTAACAGTGAGTCATCGTCTTTGACGTCAAACACAACCGAATAGGAATCGTGTCGCGCTAGAAGTGAGGGCCTTAAAAGGGCAAGTCAGAACAACAGTCACAAAGGCAGCGCAGCGGTTTCTCTGTAAACCATTCCGCAACGGCACCGCCATGTAGACAGGGAAGCATTTCAGATATCTGCAATGCGAACGGCGGTTTGTGCTACAAATTGGTAACCGGCCGTTTTAGACTAATTCGACCCCGCTGAACACGAATTGCCCGGTTACCAAGCTCGATTTTTTCATTTAAGCCCTTAAATCCAAGATGGCGGCCAAAATGGCGCCCAAAATGCCCGAATCGCAGTTCTAACGCGCTGTGAAGCCCACACTCACGAGTTGTTGGTTGGTTTTCAGTTAGATTACCATTCAAGTAACGTGATGGGAGATTTTAGAGCCATGGGCATGAGTGTTGGGGGCCCAAATGCGAAGATGGCGTCCGAAAACTTCAAAAATCGCTTAAAACGTCACATTTTGACCGTTTTTGCGATAATTTGCTGATTCTGTGATTGTTTTGGGTCTTCCTTCGACTAGATAAACCAGATTTGAAGTTTGCATGACGTGTTGTCACATATGCTAGGGGCCAACAGGCCAAGATGGCGTCCGACAACGTCAAAAATCGCTTAAAACATCTTATTTTGACCAATTTTGCGGTAATTTGCTGATTCTGTGAGTGTCTAAGGTCTTCCTTGGACTAGATAAACCAGATTGTAAGTTTGCATGACCTGTTGTCACATAAGCTAGGGGCCTAGAGGCCAAGATGGCGTCCGGAAACCTCCAAAATCGCTCCAAAGTACACTTTTCCTATTTTTGGCTATTCAGCACGTTCTGTATCTCCCGTATCTCCTCGATCCTAAAGCCTGAATGGATCAGGGTGGCATAAGGCGTATATGGAATGTCAAAACCAAATCAAATCGTAAAAACAAATCAATGTTCTATTTTCTAATGTTTTAGAAAAATAAGGTTTCAAATGAGTAGTTTGTTAAGTGTTCTAACAGCAACACTGGAGTTATAGTTTCATTACCTGAAATCGACAGTGACCCAAACGGCGACGTGTGATGATCCTCTTTTAAATTTCTTACTCCACTCTTAATGTCTTACGATGAAATTTTACCTATGTTATTTGTATGTTGCAGTTAACGAAGCGATATTCCTTCGTAATACGAATCTTCTTAGCTTTTTCGTTGTAAGATACGAAGAAAAACTTTCGTAATATGAAGAAAAACCACCATCGTATTATGGGAAATTTCTTCGTAAGACATTTAGAGTGATCCTTAATATTTTCTCTATTGATACTTCTGGATTTTATCTCCGTATCTCGAATGTTAAATTTTTTGTGACTTTCACTTCATTGGCTGAGCGATAGCGAAGCCTGTTACTCCAGTGGGGTTGAAAAGTTTTGTCTGTCTGTCGGTCTGTCTGTCCGCACTACTCCTCCTGAACGGCTCGGCCGATCTCGGTGAGATTTTGCACACTTCTTAGGTATGTCCTTGGCTCGGCACACGCGAAATTTCACCATCCTAGTATTTTCTCTATTGATACTTCTGGATTTTATCTCCGTATCTCCAATGTTAAATTTTTTGTGACTTTCACTTCATTGGCTGAGCGATAGCGAAGCCTGTTACTCCAGTGGGGTTGAAAAGTTTTGTCTGTCTGTCGGTCTGTCTGTCGGTCTGTCTGTCCGCACTACTCCTCCTGAACGGCTCGGCCGATCTCGGTGAGATTTTGCACACTTCTTAGGTATGTCCTTGGCTCGGCACACGCGAAATTTCACCATCCTAGCTCAACTGGTTCAGTTTTTATAGCCGAAAAACACCTAAAAAATGGCGAAAAATCGAGTTTTCTGCAGGCTGGTCACCTCTGTCTTGAAGGAGGGGGGGTCTGGGGGGGCGGAGCCCCGCAGCCTCGACAAGTAAAACAGTTACAAGGGTCAAGATCGTGTTATCTGTAGATGAAGCAACTCTATCTAGAATGAAGGGGGGTCTGGAGCCCCCAGCATGCACCAAGTTAGGAGTAACCGATGATGGACAAGCCATTGCCTGCCGAAGACAGGCTAGCGCCGCAGGCCAAGGTAGGTACGCCAGGCGCGGATTGGAGGAACAGGCAGCGAGACATCGCGAAGCCTGTTACGACAAGACGCGGTCTGGCGTAAACCTACCTTGTCGGACATTAGAAGCGTGTCGAGCTTTAACAGGCTTACCAAATAAGTCTTCATTGGCTGAGCGATAGCGAAGCCTGTTACTCCAGTGGGGTTGAAAAATTTTTCCTGTCTGTCTGTCTGTGTGTGTGTGTGTGTGTCCGCACTACTCCTCCTGAACGGCTCGGCCGATCTCGGTGAGATTTGGCACACTTTTTGGGTATGTCCTTGGCTCGGCACACGCGAAATTTCACCATCCTGGCCCAACTGGTTCGGTTTTTATAGCCAAAAAACACTGAAAAAACGGCGAAAAATCGAGTTTTGTGTACGCAGATTGCTTCTGTCTTGAAGAAAGGGGGTCTGGGGGGCGGAGCCCCCCAGCCCGGACAAGTGAAAAAGTTACAAGGGTCAAGATCGAGTTATCTGCAGATGAAGCAACTCTACCTAGAATGGAGGGGGGTCTGGGGGGCATAGAGCCCCCCAGCACGCAACAAGTTAGGAAAATCGACGATGGAGAAGCCATTGCCTGCCGAAGGCAGGCTAGCGTCGCAGGCCAAGGTAGGTACGCCAGGCGCGGATTGGAGAAACAGGCAGCGAGACAACGCGAAGCCTGTTACGACAAGACGCGGTCTGGCGTAAACCTACCTTGTATACTTACTAACGAAGATTAACATGTTCAGCATTCAACGTTTGTAATCACTGTGTTACAAAGATTTTACCGCTGACGACAGTAGGAAAGGTGCCCGGCCACCTTTACTACTAACGACACTTTATAAAAGAAACCGAAATTTTAGGTATCCTTTGTCAAGGATTATTTTGTATTCCTAATCCATACCCTATCTAGTGACGACGTTTATCTGCCACTATCAGTAAAATAAATCGTCACCGGGTGATTCTGTGCGTAGGAGGTCATTTTGGCTGTAGCTAAAAATAAAAATAAGTTCACCTTTTTGAGACAGATTTGGTCTGGACAGTACTCCTCTGAGCGTGGCAACGCTAGTTGACTTTCATTTTCACACCCTATGAAATGCGGCGGAGCTTTCAGAAATCATGACGGAATTTACATATGACGGAACTTACAAAGCGAAGTGTTTAATCAGCTGACCCGCTGCGATACAAGATAGGCAAAAACTGTTGACGGTGTCTTTTCGAGCATCCGAAACATCGCTTTTTAGCGAAGGTTGTGGCAACTTTGTCTCTCGGAAGGAGGGAGCTATGGTCCGAAACGGAATTTACATCTATTTGTACACCCTACCCGTTAAACATTTCTGACGGGCTGGAAGCGTTGTTTGGCCGCCCCAGGTCCCACGGGCACGGGCTTCCGGTTGTGTTTCCTATGTTCTGTCGATTCCAAGCGGTCGGGGGGTTCTTAAACGAAAAGGAATCCCAGTGGAACGTCAGTTGTGAAATCAGCTTAGGTGACGTGGTGACACGCTTGATATTTTCCGAAAGGATGTTTCGAGTTCAACAAATGATGACACAAAGGTCACCTTCCGTAGTTTTGTGAAGAATAATAGTAACTACAGTATGGCAAAGTTGTTTAATAGGTGTTCCTGACCATGATGGGACTTACAAAACGACACTTTAGCAGGATACAAAAACTAGAAAAACAAAAGTTAGATCGATGTTGTCACTTGTCCACACGAGGACATGGTCCTCGTTCACTAAAACAGAATTGAATTGCCCAAGCTACCCATTCAACCTCAATTCAGACGCAAGGCCCGAATGACCTGAAATGACCGCCTATGCACGGAATCACACCACCTACATAATTCCTCCAGATTCACGGAAAATGAGGCACTAAATCCGCAGAAAGCGCAAGTTTTGACTCTTTCGGACGCCATCTTTGACTGTGGACCCTCAGTTCACGTGACAGAAGGTCATGCAAACTTACAATCTGGTTTATCTAGTCGAAGGAAGACCTTAGAAAATCACAGAATCAGCAAATTATCGCAAAAATGGTCAAAATGTGATGTTTCGAGCGATTTTTGACGTTTTCGGACGCCATCTTGGCCTGTTGGCCCCTAGCTTAGGTGACAACAGGTCATGCAAACTTAAAATCTGGTTTATCTAGTCGAAGGAAGACCTGAAACGGCCACAGAATCAGCAAATTATCGCAAAAACGGTCAAAATGTGACGTTATAAGCGATTTTTGACGTTTTCTGACGCCATCTTTGCATTTTGACCCCTAACACTCATGCCCATGGCTCTAAATTCACCCATCGCGTTACTTGAATGATAATCTAACTGAAAACCAACCAACAACTCGTGAGTGTGGGCTTCACAGCGCGTTAGAACTGCGATTCGGGCATTTTGGGCGCCATTTTGGCCGCCATCTTGGATTTGAGGGCTAAAATGAAAAAATCGAGCTTGGTAACCGGGCAATTCGTGTTCAGCGGGGTCGAATTAGTCTAGAACCGCCGGTTACCAATTTGTAGCGCGAAACGCCGCTCGCTTCGATTTAGAGAGCCTTTTTCAGAAATGCTTCCCTGTCTAATGAGGACGTGCCTCTTTCTGGTGGCCTTGCTGACGCTCTTCTCTTGGGCGGTGAGTACACTCTGAATACGATGGCATTGTTTCAATGTTACCACGGCTTCAGCGCACGCACAAGACGAAGGGTTCTGCTACGGATCTTTCTTGGATTTTCATTGAAGATTTAAGGAAAAACCTTCGATTGCAATCGGTAAAGACCGTTTAAAAAAGATTCTCTCTCCCACTGTTAAACATTCCGTACTTTTGTAAGGGAAGGTGGGGTACAATGGGACACCGGGTACATTGGGACACCTTCAATATTTCCAACTTCCAGTTATGTCAGGTTCTCCGAAAAATTGACCATGATAGAGCGTTATTTGGTTTACTGTTTTCACAACTAGGGGACAGAACTGGGCGCTTTCTGAATGAGAAACGTGGGTTGGAAGTTCGATTCCACGAAAAACGATGAAAAAGTAGCACGATTTTTGAATTTTGTTTTCTTTTTAGCGTCTGAAATGCACGTCGGATGATTGTACCGAGGTTAGCAATGTCTTCCCTGGTGCAATGGGCGTCAAAAAGGGTCAACGCGCGCAGCTTGGTCTTGAGGTCAAGGGCCACAGACCGAGTTGACGTTTTAAAATGGCTCAGTTCACATTGGGACAGGGTGAGGCTACTGGGCCATGTGGATACCAAAAATACATGAATCGTAATTGTCTTGTCTCGTCCAAACAAATAAAAGATATCTTATGCATGTGGTCTCTAAAGTCATTACTTCAGGGTTTTCTCGAGTAGGGAGGGCGAAAAAACACGAAAAATAGTACTATTCCATTGAAAGCAGCGTATCTTCCGAACGCTTGGATTCAGAGATCCGAGTCTGCGCTCATTGTATTCAGCATAACTTTTTCTACAACTTGGCGGTCCGAAAAAATATGCACGACTTAGATCCACATTTTTTTCATTGCTGTCCCAATGTGCCCCGGATCTGTCCCAATGTGCCCCGGTACTGTCCACATTGGGACAAGTGCAGACTCTACGAAAAATATCTCTCCTGCCTAAAAACGTATCGAAATAAGTTTGAATGCTTCAGGATATGATAGGCTAGATGTCAATGCACAATTTAGGCCTGCCCCGACCATTATAGCTCGAAAGCCCTCTGACGTAGAGCGCCAAGAAAAAATCCGTCCCATTGAGCCCCACCTTCCCTTACGGAAAATATTCAGAAGAATATAGTACCGTGAAAGCGGGTAATGTGGACCACCCCTAAAACACTATATGATCGGTGATGCCGCCTACCGTTGGCATCAAAAACTGTTTCGGCCACTGGCATCCGAACTAATAAGTACCTTGGCTCGAACCGAACAATTAGAAGAATTCCAGGGGTGGTCCACATTACCCGCATTTACGGTACGGAAGTAAAGAAAAGAGTACGGAACGTCCAGACTAGTGCCATATAAAGTAATGTAATCGGGTACCGAAAAGAAACACAAATTCAGTATAGTTGGACAGGTACAGACAGTCCACGCAATTTATTGACCAGACATGTTCTGTACTTCTCTGTACTTTTTTCTCTCAGTGGGCTCCCTCTCTCCAGTGCACCCATTTTCAGTAAAAACTTTGCAACGATAACGGAAGGCACGTCTTGAACCCTTTCAGATGGCGGGGCCCTGCCTCTCAAGGCAGAGGGTCATGACTCCACAGGGGTCGTACCACTCCTCCGGTTCTGGCGTCAGCTCACCAGCTTGCTCAAGCTCCGGGTCATCGAAGGGATCACCCAAGTCGTCGTTCAGCGCCAAGAGTCGTGGCTAAAGCTTCCGTGTGACTCGGCACTTCATACCATGTCCTCAATAAACAAAATCTTCTAGGTGAAATACTTACTTTCTTTGTCTCCACCGTTGCCCGTCTTTCTGAAAAAAAATTAATCGAAATACTTTTGCAACCGGCACCCACTTGGCGAAAACTGTTCCTTTTTTCCTCCGAACTCCCCGTTCATCGCCTACACTCTACATATGGGGTGCCCAGAAACTGGGCGCCTTTGTCGCCCGCCCCACTTTTTAGGGTGTCAAATGTCGGCCAGTTTCTGGGTACCTTTGACGCCCAGTCTTGGGGTGCGGACTAATCAAATAGGGGCATTCCATCCCAAATCGGCCACTTTTGTAGGTCACCATTTCGGATCATGATGAAAATTTTTTGGTAGGTAGACCTTATCAAAAAAACATTCTGTGCAAAATCTCAGCCAGATCGGTCCAGTAGTTCCTGAGGAAAGCGCCCTCAAAGTTTTAGTCAAAACTTCATTTAGGTGGTTTGAGCAAATTCGCACTTTTTCACGTTTTGGCCGATAACTCCGTCACTATTCAAGCTACGATGATTCCCAGCACGGTTTCTGATAGGGAATACTGTGAGGATTCAGAAAATGTACTTGGATTTGAGATGCGCCTAGGTAAAGGTGGTGAAAAGTGTGAAAAATCGGAGAAAATTTGTTTTTTTGGACCAATTTTCAGTGAGTTTTCCGGCCTATGCCCATATCGTGAAAATCCAAACCGAATAGCGGAAATAGTAGTCCATACCATGCCCAAACACGCTACGATCTCGGAATTGTTGGGTGTGGGTCTAGTTTCGGAGCTGCAGCGACTTGAAAATTCATAAAAATAGGTCAAATTCTGTTTTTGGCCAAAGTGCACGCGGGCAGTTTTTTATTGAACAGGCTCCACACGGCATGGGTAGCATTGTTCAGATACCCCTTTTTGGCCTTGGTTGAAGATTTAAGGTTCCCCATTTGAACAATGCAATCGATATTGTTCGAACAAGTGTCCTGGATCCACGAAAAACGAAAGCTGGGAACGCCTGCAACCCAAATGGCTCGCCCGTGCGCCGACCGGTCTTGCCTACTTCACAGGCGCTCGGGCCCCTTCGGTCGGCCAGCTATGGCAGTCTCTCTCTCTCTCTCTCTCTCTCTCTCTCTCTCTCTCTCTCTCTCTCTCTCTCTCTCCCCCTGCCCCCCTCTTTACCCGCGGCCATCCCGTCCAGGTAAGGCCGGCCATCGACGGTGTTCGAGGCCTAGCCTGGCCGCGGCGGGCTCTCTTAGCACTCGGGTGCGCGTCGATGACAGCCGCGATGTTACAGAGATGTTACAGGCGGGGGGAAAAGGGGTAGGGGGTCACAGGCTGGGGCATGGGGAGGGTAAGAGATTTGAAGCGGCGCAGGCAGTTCGTAGTGGTCGTTGAGGTACATTAAGTACTATAATTCAACTATGCCAAGGCCATTTTCAGATTTTTTATTTCTTTCGGAGATTTTTACGTTTTATTTCTGCAATAAGACGAATTCTCTGGAGTTCTGCTGTAGAAATGCTGTAGGAGTTGTTTGCCCTTACCAAAAATGGAAGTGAGATTTTAGTGAGTCCGGTCGCACTCTTATCAACCTTCTTTCGCACTGGTTCGGCAGTGCGAAGTTGATAGGAAAAGGTTTCATTTTTCGCATCGATTTCCGCCCTCCACCTGGTGCGACTTTGGTGCGAACTAAGTGCGACCGCCGTCAAAAAAGGTCGCCGAGACGAGCCTCGAACCGAGTTTTTTTGATCACTGCCATTGCCCTTTATCCATTACACCACGGCATCGCTCTGCGAGACAGTGGAGCGGGAAGCCGTGTCTCTCTCCGGCCAGCGAGCCGGTGACTCACGCTGCCGCTGCGCTGACACACAACGGCAAGGGATGCAGCTATCAAGTGGCTTTAACTTGCCGCTTTCTATCATTGCCTTGACATTTCGACTCTTGCTGCCTTGACTAGAGGGCTCATGTTTATTTTATTTTAAGTTCACTTGTTTATTATGTAACAAGGTTATTGGCTCCGAAATTCAGACTACAAACGTTAGATCGGTTAGTTTTAGCGTGAATATAATACTTTCATCAAAGAAGAAATTTGAGGCAGTCATTCCAAAGTTTCAACTGTTTCGCAAATCTTAAGGGCGTAGGAGCGGGTGACTACTCTGAGAATGGTAGCATCCGAGAGCGTTTTCGGGTGCATCCGCAGTTGTCTGAGGCCGGGGTCCCGATGCCCCGTAGACCTGGTTCGCAGACAATGCACCCTCGGCCGGCTGTTTATGGCCGGCCTGCCGGAGTGCGGGTGAATGACACCCCGACACGGGGCTCGGCCTGGGCCGCACGGAGCAGATCGCCAGCTTTTCGTGAGCTCGGGGCCGCGTATTTCCAAACCCTCCTGGCTCCAGAACAGTATGAGAATTTCAGCATGCCGCGCACTGCTGGCTATTCCTCCGAGTCAAACTGAAGATGTTTTAACTTTGTGAACCTCCGTGCGTATCAAATACACTATTTGGTTCCCCAAATTTACACACTGTGTCCCAAAATATCATAAAATGTCATGTCAGGTGAAAAAAAATGCGAAATATCATTTTCCAAAATAATTGCGGCATCATGATTGTATTCCCTTTAGTATCTGAAAAATTGAAGTTTACTTAACAAACTCGCGCTGCTCGCTGGGGGCTCCGCCCCCAGACCCCCGCATGTGTGGGGCGCGTGCCGAAGTATTTTCAGTACGTCCAAGGTGACCAAAGGCAAATTTTCCAAGGAAGTAAATGTACTGCTTCTTTGAAAGGTCTATTTAACAACTTTTGACCATATAATTAAGCT
The DNA here is from genome assembly GCF_012932325.1 of Thrips palmi. Classification (NCBI taxonomy): domain Eukaryota; kingdom Metazoa; phylum Arthropoda; class Insecta; order Thysanoptera; family Thripidae; genus Thrips; species Thrips palmi. The sequence goes on along the minus strand of NW_023144625.1, from coordinate 4,751,478 downwards.
ATACTTTTACTGCCCAAATAGATAGCTTGTATTGCTTTGGCTACTGTGGCAGTCAATGGGTGCATACAAGGTCCGGAAAATATTTAAGACTACTTTGACAAGGATAGAGGTGAATGGAAGTCTCTACGACCACCCCTTGACCCTAAACATTTCTATGAGTGAGTGAGTGAGTGCGTCAGTGAGTCAGTCAGTCGGATTGGGGCTATATAGGCTCTTGATGATTGATGATTATTTACCCCATTGCCGGTGGCGGGGACCCGACTGCGGCACAGTTTCGGAAATTCTCGACCAGACCTACCGATGGGGCGAATAAAAATTTTTAGTCAGTCGGTCCCCTTTTTAGAAGATTGAGTAGGTTTGCTCGGAAACGGTGAGGAATTTTCAACTGTTGGGATTTTATCCCATTTTCCCATAAAATTTGGAATCGAATGGATAGAACCTTAAGTCTCTACGACTATTCCTTGACCCCAAAAAAAGTGAGTGAGGGACTCAGTCGGATTTAGGGGCTATGTAGGTTCTTGATTGATGATTTTGAGGACGTTGCCGGTGACGGGGACCCGATTGCGGCATAGTTTCAGAAATGTCTCGACTTGACCTATCGATAGGGCGAATAAAAATTTTCAGTCGGTCGGTCCCCTTTTTTGAAGATTGAGTGGATTTTGTTGAATTTAGGCCTAATTAATCGTTTTGAGGGTGTTGCCGGTGACGGGGACCCGATTGCGGCACAGTTTCGGAAATGTCTCGACCAGACCTACCGATTAGGCGAATAAAAATTTTCAGTCGGTCGGTCCCCTTTTTTGAAGATTGAGTGGATTTCGTTGAATTTGGGCCTATTTAATCGTTTTGAGGGTGTTGCCGGTGACGGGGACCCGATTGCGACACAGTTTCGGAAATGTCTCGACCAGACCTACCGATAGGGCGAATAAAAATTTTCAGTCGGTCGGTCCCCTTTTTTGAAGATTGAGTGGATTTTGTTGAATTTAGGCCTATTTTTATATTTTTTTAATATCGTTTTTTGGGATGTTGCCGGTGACGGGGACCCGATTGCGGCACAGTTTCGGAAATGTCTCGACCAGACCTACCGATGGGGCGAATAAAAATTTTTAGTCGGTCGGTCCCCTTTTTCGATGATTGAGTGGGTTTGCTCGGAAACTGTGAGGAATTTAGTCCGCTTTTTTGAAGATTAAGTAGGTTTGCTCGGAAACGGTTAGGAATTTTCAACTTTTGGGATTTTTCCCAATTTTCCCATAAAATTTGGAATCGAATGGAAAAAACCGCATGTCTCTACGACCACTCCTTGACCCCAAACATTTCTATGAGTGAGTGAGTGAGTGAGTCAGTCAGTCAGTGAGTCAGTCGGATTGGGGCTATATAGGTTCTTGATTCAGTCGTTGGCCCTAAGTCTCCTTGCAAAAGAACCAAAAGTTGTCCAGACCTGAATATTTTTTTACAAGTTCTTTATTAATTTCCCTATTTGTCACTGAAAGCTCCTGTCTAATTTGATAAAAACAATTCATCCTTCACAAGTAGGTGAACAAAATTAATTTGCTTCCGTCAAAAGGAGTTGGGCTGCTCTATTGCTCCAGCAATAGACATGGTGCTCATTATGCCACAATGTAATGTAAAACAAGGTAGGTTTACGCCAGACCGCGTCTTGTCGTAACAGGCTTCGCGATGTCTCGCGGCCTGTTCCTCCAATCCGCGCCTGGCGTACCTACCTTGGCCTGCGGCGCTAGCCTGCCTTCGGCAGGCATTGGCTTGTCCATCGTCGGTTTCTTCTTACGTGTTGCATGCTGTGGGGCTCCGCCCCCCAGACCCCCCTTAATTCTAGAAAGAGTTGCTTAATCTACAGATAACACGATCTTGACCGTTGTAACTTTTTAACTTGTCTAGGCTGGGGGGCTCCGCCCCCCAGACCCCCTTTCTTCAAGACAGAGGTGATCTACCTGCAAAAAAAACTCGATTTTTCGCCGTTTTTTAGGTGTTTTTCGGCTATAAAAACTGAACCGGTTGAGCTAGGACAGTGAAATTTCGCGTGTGCCGAGCCAAGAACATACCTAATAAGCCTGCAAAATCTCAGCCAGATCGGCCGAGCCGTTCAGGAGGAGTAGTGTACACACACACACACACACACGGACACACACTGTCAGAAAATTCCGAAAAAAAATGGAAAAATCATGGAGTTTTTCCGAAACTTTTGCATGGAGCTCTCCATAAATGCAAATTCCGGGCTTTTCCCGAAAATTTTCGGAATTTTGAACATAAATGCATGCTTCACTATCACGAAATCACGAAAAAAGGTTTGCAACCAGTTAAAAAATGAGGGAAAGGTAAACCCCTACTTGTTTACCTCAGTTTTCATAATATTAAGGGTAAGCTACAGGATATAAGTCAAATGATCTCGAAAAAGATTGTCCCTTCTTTGACCATTTCAGACTAAAGAACGCTTCAGCGAAGCCCTCTTTAACCATTCTGAGAAAAGACATGCATTTTACCTCCCATCAGGACCCAAGTAATGCTCCGAAGAACATCTGTTTAAGCCCTGGGAAAATCTCTCTGAAAAAAAATGGAAAATGAATGGAGTCTCCATGTACGTGATTATAGGGTTTTTCTCCACAAAATTTCGGAGCTAATTTCTAACAGTGCACAGACAGACAGACAAAACTTTTCAACCGCACTGGAGTAACGGGCTTCGCTATCGCTCAGCCAATAACCTGTTATGGTATTTTGGGACACACTGTGTAAATTTGGGGTAGCAAATAGTGTGTTTGGTATGCAGGTATTTGGTAAGAACTTGTAAAAAAAATATTTGGGTCTCGACAACTTTTGGTTCTTTGCAAGGAGACTTAGGGCCAACGACTTAATTTGTTACATAAACTTCAATTAATCAGAAACTACACTCTCAGACTCAGAGCCATATTGACTTTTTGTTCATAGCAGCAGCAACATTTCCTAAGTAGCATATGAATTTTTTTACGCAACAATAATACTTAGAAATTTGTTCATATGCCACGAATAAAAGGTCTATGCTATATGTACAATTCCCTAGACGGGGTATCCCCAACTGTCCACCAATCCAACTTCCCCCCAAGACAAACTATCCACCAATAAATCTGTCCCCCATTTAAAACGGATTATTTGACAATTTATTTAATTTTTGGTTGCTCCATTTGAAGCTAAATAATAAGGATGAAAAATGCAAAATAAATGAGCTGAGCTCACTACTTCCCGTGTAAGTTGCCCTAAATAATTTTTAAAAATTATCAAACAATTATAAATAATTTCTAAAAATTATTTTAAAAACGTGGGGCATAAATATGCTGCCGTGATGTCACTGTGGACGCTATGAAAAACTTCGAAGGCTTAAAACCAGGTGACAGGCTGCCTCTAAGCTAGAGAGCCATCTAGGCTCTGTGCTCTTGGCCGAAAGGTTCCGTCACTATGAAAAAGTGCGCAACCAGTCCCAGGCAGACCGCGTAGTCACGGTTGCGGTGAGCTTGGCGTACTCCAGGTTGTGAGGCCCTTGAGTCGTTCAAGCACGCCGAATAGGCCGCGCCGCAGGTAGCGTACGGTTGAGGCGTGCTTGGCGTCCTCCAGGTTGTGGGCCTTTGAGTGGCACTAGCACGCCGCCTAAGCCGCGCCGCAGCCAGCGTGAACGGTGGTGGCGGCGCGCCTGGAGGACACGCTGGCTGCGGCGCGGCCTAGGCGGCGTGCTTGCGTGACTCAAAGGCCCACAACCTGGAGGACGCCAAGCACGCCTCAACGACACGTGGCCTACACTCTACAAAAAATGTCCTGTCAACGCCGTTGATTTATTACCAATGTTTGCTGTTATGCAATTCACGGCGTTTGCTGTGAACTAGATCACAGCGTTCACTGTGATCTCGGTTACAGTGTTCACTGTGATCTGGCCACAGTAAACGCCGTGAATTGGAGCCTGATTTGCAGCACTTCGGTTCTCAGCGGCGTCAAACTCACAGTGTTTGCTGTAAACCAGATCACAGTGAACACCGCGAGCAAGATCACAGTGAATCGCGTGACCAGATCACAGTAAACGCTGTGAATTGACCTACAGTGGAAACTGGTAATAAATTAACGGCATTGACAGGACATTTTTGGTAGAGTGTACGCGGCGTCGTGCGCGACTGAAGGGCTCTGCATGCCGGCGGCCAAGCACGCCGACGCCCTGGTGGCGAGGCTGCGTGACGCACGAATGACGGGGGCGCTTGAGGCGTGCTTGGCGTCCTCCAGGTTGTTGGGCCCTTGAATCACGCTAGCACGTCGCCTAGGCCGCGCCGCAGCCACACAGTAAAAAAAGATTCGCCGATTCGGTGACGTCTGGGCGCCAAAACGAGAATATTACAAGAACAGCGACACCCTCAAACTGTTCTGGCGGCCCTCTGTTCGTTTCGGCGACGCTCGGTCTAGTTTCGGTGGCGCTCGGTCCGTTCCGGAGCAGCCACCTCACCAGAACGGCACTGCAGTCACCCTCCTGCCAGCGACTTTTGATCGTCGTATCAATGTGAAATAGGACACAAAACAAGTCAGGGGCTGTCAGTAATCATTCGCGTGACTCATCAAAGCGTAACATTGCCGGCGGGCACGCACAAATATGCACAGACAGCTCAAAAACAGTTGTTGTGGTCATCCTAACCTCTCTGGCGGAACACCACCTGGTGACGCAGGTCACCGTTTTGGTGACGGACTGTCGCCGGGTTTGTGGGGGTACCCGTTTCGGTGAGATTGGATATAGAACGACCACCAAAACAGCGAATCTTTTTTTACTGTGCAGCGTGTGCTCCGATTTTCTGAGTTCAGCACCATCGCCACCCTCGCGCAGGGCCCGGTAACTTAACAAAATGACCGTTACTAGCTTCACGTTATTTGTTACGGTACGTGGAACTGTAGTGTGGAACGAGAATGAAGTGATAACGTTACTTTCCGTGTACCGAAACATACGTTCCATCCTAATGTTACCGGCAACGGAACGTTACTCGAGAGGAACAAATACCTGTTACAAACCGAATTCCGTTCCGTTACTCAGTACCGTTACAACTGGGTAAAGGTTGCTGTAACGTTACTAATGTAACGTTCCTCAGAGAACGGAGGCGTCTAACATTAGGCTTGTGGTTACTGTACGCTAAGAACGGTACTGTGCGCTATGGTACTCATTAGAGTTACGTCACATGGTAACGTTACGTGCGTAACGATTTAATTGTGACAATAACTCAAACAGGTTACAGTTTCAACGAAAAAGTAACGTTACCAAACCCTTTTTAACCATTAGAAGGAACAGGAAAAGAGGGGCCGCGCCGTCCGCCCACCCCGCCTGTAAGGTAGGCATCACACTGGACTGCAAGTTTTGCGGGTTTGCCTACCCTCGTGTTCACAGGCGTTCGGGCCCAGTGCGCGCGCAGGGCTTGGCGGGTATTTCAAATTGGGACTTAGACTCAGGTTTGTGAAACGCACACTTCTTGAAAGAAATGAACAAACAATGAATTTTTTCTTGCCACAAAAAAGAGTAACGAATTGCATGGTTCAAATACATTTTATTTTATTGTAAATTTTATATACAACTGGAGAAAAAAAGGACAAAAAAATAAAAGAACTGTTACCACCTGTTCAGAACATGAAGCATGCTACTCAACAACAAAATTTTGGTTAAAAAAATACAAAGTGACTCAAAGAAAAGTTCATCTAATTGTAAACTTTTAAGCGTGAATTGATAGCACTGAGTTTTGATAACTTTTAATAAAATAAGGTAAAATACACATAAAAAGAAATGGTTGGCAACACTGCAACAGAAGGCAGGGAAGGGGGAAGAGAAGGTAACAGTGAAGCACAGTCAGCCACTTGCTCCAAACCGTTCACGAGAACAAGCTGCTAGTCAACGACCATGGAGAATGGTGCAGGTGCTGCGCCGACGGGCCCCCAGAAGCCAGAGCACCCAGTGCGGAAGTATTTTAACTACGACTCTGTACTGGATGAGTCTCGATGTGTTATCGCCACCTGCCAAAGGAAGAAAGTTCCCGTAAGTAAGATGAATTGATGGATAGTTTTACGACAGCTGTTAAGTTTCCATGCCACCATTTGTTAAACCTAAATTTGAGGGCAGCGCTTTTGTTTTGACCTCCATATGAGTTAGCAACTTTATTAGTGCATAAGTTAGCAATTTGATCAATGTACAAGCACTAGCACTCTGGCGCTAGGGCAGCGGTTATAGTGGTAAGGTGATTTGGTTTGACTGGCCACGTGTGGCCCGGGACCACGTGGAGCCAGGGACCACGTGTGTGCGAGCAACAGTGTGTCCCTTATGCAAAGTTCGTATGGGCTAGCCGACCATGTGCTGACCATCACTACATATTTCCTGACTGTGCTACTTGGTTGTTGAATTTCTTCTAAATCTGACAGCATAATGCTTACGAGCGCGCCCTCGCCCGTTCTGACTGTTGCCACCAAGGCTGTAACAATGCAGAGTAGAAATACGATTCTGACTCTACAGGGGCGGGGCCAGTACCTGGCCCCCTTTCTCAATAACTTGAAATGTTTACATGTTTGTTCATGTGAAAATTGACTCGTAAAGCATAGTGAGAGGAACATAAATAATAGGATTCTTTTTTTGTTTTGATTTATTATGGATATTTTCTTACCTTTATTTTTATTTCAGGGCAACCACCTTGGAAACTTGGAAAAGCACTTGAGGCGTAAGCACAAGGACAAGATTCCATCTCTTGAAAGTGATCTCTCAGAGTGGAATGGGCGACGCAAGAAAAAACCATCAAAGAAGACACGGTTACTCCATGTCGCTATGTCTGCTCGTAAGCTAAAACTAGCTTGTGTGCGCCTGATAGCAGTGCATGGGCGGCCCATAGAAATGATGAATGATCCAGCTTTTCAAGACATCGTACGTCCCATGATAGACGCCATGCCTGCAAGGGAAAGGTAAGAGAGTTATAAAAACACTTTTTATAAAATATCGAAAATATTCAATTAGTTCTAACATTTTTTTTATCTTTGCAGGTTTGCTATCAACGACTATTCAGTACGCAACATGATTAAAGATTCTGCTAAGGAGCTAAGAAACTTCATTAAGAATGAAATCAAGGGAAAGGTAGTTTCTCTGAAGGTGGACTCTACTACCAAGAATGGTGAACCCTACTTTGGAGTCAACATCCAATTTTCCAAAGATGGAACAACACAGCTAAGGACCCTCGCAGTTAAGCGTCTCTTTTTGTCACAAACAGCAGAGAATTTAAAGAATGAAATAATGACGATCCTGCGGGAGTATGACATAGAAGTGTCTAGCCTGGTGTCGTTTACCTGTGACAATGGGGCAAACATGCTTCGTGCTGCAGATCTTTTAAAAGAAGAACAAGTTGAAGCTCAAGACCTCTGTGATGAAATTCAGATGGATTTGGACTTGGAACTAAGGGACGATGAAGATGACTCTCTGAAGCTTTCAAGTGTTAAGTGTGCTGCCCACACGCTTCAGCTTGCGGTGATGGACGACAGCCTGAAAAAATCACCAGTTGAAGTGGAACTACTGAAGAAAGCTCGAGATGCGGTTAAGTTATTGAGAACAGAAACTTACCGGAAAAGATTGAAGAGAGAGTTCCTGGCAGTTCCTGTTCTTGACAATGCCACGAGATGGAACACTTCATATGCCATGCTAGCTTCTTTGCAGCGGATAGAAAATTTCCTGGAAACAGAAGAAATTATTTCTAAGGAAGATTGGTCTAACATGCAGCATCTAATGAAGTCACTTGAACCTGCCATGATTGCAACAAAAGCTCTTCAATCAGAACAGCTTACTCTGGGAGACATGTTTGGTATTTGGCTTGAATGCAAGGCTAAACTCAAGAAAGTCAACTCACCCTTGTCATTGAAAATTGTAGAAAACATGGAGCTTAGGGAGAGGCGTCAAGTGTACGCCCCAAGAAGCGCACTTGCTGGCCAAGAGAAGGTACCAGCCCTGTTTGAATATCCAGGGTTTGAGGCCGCCATCTTACTTGACCCAAGATATTTCTCCTGCCTTGATGATAGTGAGGTGGTATCTGCCAAGGCCTTCATACGGAAACTCTGGAAGACAGTAGAGAAGAAACGAAATCCACAGTTAGAAATTGAAGAAGAGGCGGAACCTCATGAAGAGAATAACGACAGCGATGATGAAATTGAAGCTATGTTGAGGGCTAAAGACTTGGAAAGGAGCGCAACAGCTTCTGTGAGTAGAGTTAACATATCAACTCAGCTAGAAGTGTATTACAGGGAAACAGCCCGTGTCAAGGACAGGAAAACCTCCATCTTGAATTGGTGGGAGAAGCACAGACTGGCATACCCAGAATTGTATCTTATTGCCTGTGTTCTGCATGCCATTCCCGCCACTCAAGTTAGTGTTGAAAGACTATTTTCCGCTTTGAGATTCATCATGCATTACTTACGCTCAGGGCTGTCTTCAGACATGATTGAAGATCTAGTTTTGATCCATAGCAATTCCAACCTCATGAAGGAGGATGTACTTTCTCTGATTGAAAGTGTCGCTTCAGATGACGATGATGAATTTGAAGAAATGGACATGTCCACTTCCACCTCCAACTCAGGATCTGCTTAGTCACTGAACCTCAATAGTGATGTGTGATTTTCTTCAATGTTGTAGCTGCAAGAGAAAAATGTTGACATTGTTAGATTATTTTTAAGTTTAGGCACCGTTGATTGTTTGAGACAAGTATTGTTGTGATTTGGTTACAAAGTTCCTTTAATTTACAACAAAGAATATTATTGACATTTATTTAAGGTATTGATTGTTAACCGGTGACTTATTCGTAACTGAATGGTAAATTTACTCTGAGTCACAACACAATGTTGTTGAATGTGATATTTACTTAGATCCTAGATATTAATATTAAATATTAATATAAATAAAGAAACGATTCATACCTCAAAATGTGAAATGCTGAATAATTTGCTGTTCCTCGACTCCCCTCGCAGCCCCGAGATGCATCTCATTGACTAGTAAAACTAGAAAGACTCAAAAGCAGCCTACGGTTGTAACATAACCTCTTCGCATTTCTCCTGAACATTTGTTGCTTTCTGACTCTAATGCGAATTTCTAACACAAACTTCTTGATTCTTAGAAATTTAAAAAGAAAGCTTTGAAAGAAGATTACTGGGCTGTCAAAATTCACATCCATTTCATTCGTACCAAAAAAATCAGCAATCCCACAATACATAAGCGTCATGGAAACGTGCCGCGGCCCGCGGCCAACGACGCCGGGGAGAGAGAAGCGAGGACGAGAAACGAGAACGGGCCGAGTGTCGGGCAGAGATGGACCGGACGTGGCTCGAGGAGAGCGCGGGAGTTTCAAAATCGGGAGGTGTGTGTGCGAACGCTGGGACGCTGTACATACTGAGGGACGGGAGGACGGGGATGGGTGATGGGTTCGGCGGGCGTGCAAGCTTCCACAGCGGCGGCGGTGGCAGCAGCGGTGGTAGCGGCGGTGGCGGCGGCGTCTGTGGCAGGGGCAGGCAAGGCAGTAGAGATGAGGGACGGGCAAGCCAGCAAGCCAGCGCCGCTACCGCAGCGGGCGGCGGCGGTAGCGCACCTTCTTTGCCGAAGGTGCTGGGTCCACCCGAATGCTTCCGAACCCATGGGTTCGGAAGGCTTGCCTGGCCTGCCCGGCTGGGTGGGTGGAGTGGGCAAAGCGGCGCGCTCCGGGTCGCTCGCTGCGCTGGCTGGGCGGCTGGGCGGGCGACCGACGGCGGCGACGGCCGGCAGCCGCGTCTGTCTATCTGCCGTTACGCGCGTGCGTAGAGTCGGTTTGGCTCGATTTGAATAGTGCAACCGACGGCAGGTGCCCTCATTAAACAATAATCAACACATTAAAGAAAGTCGGGGAGGGTATGCACACATACGGAATAGCATAAATAGTCAAACTTTGACATCATACGCCGTTCGGCTGATCGCGCTACGCCACGCCACGACAAAGGCGGTTCGGCTAGCTGTCGTCTCCGTCGGCCAGCCAGCGGCCAGCCAGCCACAGTCAAAGCGACGCTGTCTGTCTCTCTCTCACACTCACCTGCGGGCCGGAGAGCAAGCCGCCCAAGCCGCTTGCCGGTCCAGCCCAACCCATGGGCAAGCCGAGTTGGGTTGGGTTCCGTGCCAGTCGGCAGCGGCTGGGCTCGCGCTGAGCTTGCCTGTCCCTCATCTCTACAAGGCAGCCTCCGCTCCTCGCCGCCTCGCTGGGGCCAGCGGATTTGGGAGGAGGGAAGAGGGGGGGGGGGGAGGCTGATGCTCACGGAGATGCGCCGAGCGATTAGCGGTTTGACATTGTCTCTCTCGCACCCACTCGCACCCTTATGCAGAGCCCCATGAGTGCGACAGAGACAGAGCGACGAAACGACTCTTCCGAATCGCTCGGCTGGGCCAACGGAGGATGGTGACTTCATCCTTCTGCTTTGCATACCACTGGCTCTGTCGATGTCATGTCCTCAGAGGGAAATCCGCAAAACTCAAGCCGAGGCTCACTTCTTTTTAGCAGATGATACGTTCACGTATCAGCGTGCTTGTACTCTCGTGCAGAGAGTACCGAGTTTCCGGCTAGCCAGGCAGCAGTTGCCTCGTTGCCTGACTAGCAAGCCTAGAAGAGGCCGAGCGCCTCGCTGGCAAGGCAGCGGCTGGCTGGCCTGCCTAGAAGATTATGAGCGGAGGGCCCGCAGCGTGCCGCGCCGTCGCGCCGCGCCGCGCCGCGCCGCGCGCCGCACATGGATCGGGGCGCCTGCGGGGGCTCGGGTTGCGCGCGCGGCGTATAACCTCGACACCCAGCTCTCTAGTACTCATGAAGTGCGTCCCTCGCGTAGCGCGTCGTTACGAGACGCTGCTAGCACGCATCGCGTAGCTGCCCCCCTCGCCCATTCCCTTGCCGAGACGCCACGTCCCGCCGCGCCCCGCCACACCCCGCAGCAGTCTACACACACACGCACTTGAGCCTTGAGTGCGTAGAACGCATAGTGCAGCGCCCCCCCCGAACCCCTGCTCCTCTCGAGAAGCGGCGCGTCGGCAGTCGGCGGTGTGCGCCACTCTTGCTTATCTATCTTGAGGTCGGGTTCGGTTGGCGCGCCGGCCGGCCGGCCCCGCTTGGAGATGTGGCTGACACGCCGCGTGCCGCAAGGCGCCTTGCCCTAGTACCGAACACAACTTTTACGGGTATTGAGTATTTATGTGATTAGCCACCAAATTGTGCATCCTCACGTTGAAACAACGAAAATGATACCCAACACAAGTGGTATCGGACATATGAGTGTCCCACCGTCATTGCGAAAATGTTTAACACAAAACAATGGCACGTTAGGATATTCAAAAGTTATACTAAAATTGACATTTACATGAATTATCATGTGTTAGAAATTTGTGAAAAAAAAAAGTTCCGAGTGTTTACTCTTTGAAAGAAATTGACAAAATGTCACATTCATACATTTCAATAAACATTCTCATAAGTATCATCTGCTTTCACGTTAGCGTTAGCGTTAACGTTTTTTTCACACTCACTTTTACTAACCGAACAGCTATTGCGTTGCACGCGTGAAGCGTGTAACATGTGTAACGTTTCGTGCGTTCTAACTTGTGTGACGTTACTATAACCTGCTACGATTCGGAACAACACAAGATTTTGGGGAGGAAACGGTTCCATTTGTAACAAAACGTCGCAGAATTTTCGTTACGTTACAATTTTTGTAACGTTTCCTCATTGTAACTTCCCTGTAACGTTGCAATTGTAACCACTTTGCAGTACCATTAAATCCGTTTTAAAACTGTAACGTTTCAGATCAAACGGTATGTTACGTTACATGTACTGTAACGTAACTGGGGAGGTAACGAGTTGCCTTGGGACACAGTGTAACTTGTAACGTAACGCTCATTTGTTAAGTTACCGGGCCCTGCCCTCGCGGCCTTGGCACCTTAGACAGGGAAGCATTTCTGAAAAAGGCTCTCTAAATCGAAGCGAGCGGCGTTTCGCGCTACAAATTGGTAACCGGCGGTTCTAGACTAATTCGACCCCGCTGAACACGAATTGCCCGGTTACCAAGCTCGATTTTTTCATTTTAGCCCTCAAATCCAAGATGGCGGCCAAAATGGCGCCCAAAATGCCCGAATCGCAGTTCTAACGCGCTGTGAAGCCCACACTCACGAGTTGTTGGTTGGTTTTCAGTTAGATTATCATTCAAGTAACGCGATGGGTGAATTTAGAGCCATGGGCATGAGTGTTAGGGGTCAAAATGCAAAGATGGCGTCAGAAAACGTCAAAAATCGCTTATAACGTCACATTTTGACCGTTTTTGCGATAATTTGCTGATTCTGTGGCCGTTTCAGGTCTTCCTTCGACTAGATAAACCAGATTTTAAGTTTGCATGACCTGTTGTCACCTAAGCTAGGGGCCAACAGGCCAAGATGGCGTCCGAAAACGTCAAAAATCGCTCGAAACATCACATTTTGACCATTTTTGCGATAATTTGCTGATTCTGTGATTTTCTAAGGTCTTCCTTCGACTAGATAAACCAGATTGTAAGTTTGCATGACCTTCTGTCACGTGAACTGAGGGTCCACAGTCAAAGATGGCGTCCGAAAGAGTCAAAACTTGCGCTTTCTGCGGATTTAGTGCCTCATTTTCCGTGAATCTGGAGGAATTATGTAGGTGGTGTGATTCCGTGCATAGGCGGTCATTTCAGGTCATTCGGGCCTTGCGTCTGAATTGAGGTTGAATGGGTAGCTTGGGCAATTCAATTCTGTTTTAGTGAACGAGGACCATGTCCTCGTGTGGACAAGTGACAACATCGATCTAACTTTTGTTTTTCTAGTTTTTGTATCCTGCTAAAGTGTCGTTTTGTAAGTCCCATCATGGTCAGGAACACCTATTAAACAACTTTGCCATACTGTAGTTACTATTATTCTTCACAAAACTACGGAAGGTGACCTTTGTGTCATCATTTGTTGAACTCGAAACATCCTTTCGGAAAATATCAAGCGTGTCACCACGTCACCTAAGCTGATTTCACGACTGACGTTCCACTGGGATTCCTTTTCGTTTAAGAACCCCCCGACCGCTTGGAATCGAAAGAACATAGGAAACACAACCGGAAGCCCGTGCCCGTGGGACCTGGGGCGGCCAAACAACGCTTCCAGCCCGTCAGAAATGTTTAACGGGTAGGGTGTACAAATAGATGTAAATTCCGTTTCGGACCATAGCTCCCTCCTTCCGAGAGACAAAGTTGCCACAACCTTCGCTAAAAAGCGATGTTTCGGATGCTCGAAAAGACACCGTCAACAGTTTTTGCCTATCTTGTATCGCAGCGGGTCAGCTGATTAAACACTTCGCTTTGTAAGTTCCGTCATATGTAAATTCCGTCATGATTTCTGAAAGCTCCGCCGCATTTCATAGGGTGTGAAAATGAAAGTCAACTAGCGTTGCCACGCTCAGAGGAGTACTGTCCAGACCAAATCTGTCTCAAAAAGGTGAACTTATTTTTATTTTTAGCTACAGCCAAAATGACCTCCTACGCACAGAATCACCCGGTGACGATTTATTTTACTGATAGTGGCAGATAAACGTCGTCACTAGATAGGGTATGGATTAGGAATACAAAATAATCCTTGACAAAGGATACCTAAAATTTCGGTTTCTTTTATAAAGTGTCGTTAGTAGTAAAGGTGGCCGGGCACCTTTCCTACTGTCGTCAGCGGTAAAATCTTTGTAACACAGTGATTACAAACGTTGAATGCTGAACATGTTAATCTTCGTTAGTAAGTATACAAGGTAGGTTTACGCCAGACCGCGTCTTGTCGTAACAGGCTTCGCGTTGTCTCGCTGCCTGTTTCTCCAATCCGCGCCTGGCGTACCTACCTTGGCCTGCGACGCTAGCCTGCCTTCGGCAGGCAATGGCTTCTCCATCGTCGATTTTCCTAACTTGTTGCGTGCTGGGGGGCTCTATGCCCCCCAGACCCCCCTCCATTCTAGGTAGAGTTGCTTCATCTGCAGATAACTCGATCTTGACCCTTGTAACTTTTTCACTTGTCCGGGCTGGGGGGCTCCGCCCCCCAGACCCCCTTTCTTCAAGACAGAAGCAATCTGCGTACACAAAACTCGATTTTTCGCCGTTTTTTCAGTGTTTTTTGGCTATAAAAACCGAACCAGTTGGGCCAGGATGGTGAAATTTCGCGTGTGCCGAGCCAAGGACATACCCAAAAAGTGTGCCAAATCTCACCGAGATCGGCCGAGCCGTTCAGGAGGAGTAGTGCGGACACACACACACACACACAGACAGACAGACAGGAAAAATTTTTCAACCCCACTGGAGTAACAGGCTTCGCTATCGCTCAGCCAATGAAGACTTATTTGGTAAGCCTGTTAAAGCTCGACACGCTTCTAATGTCCGACAAGGTAGGTTTACGCCAGACCGCGTCTTGTCGTAACAGGCTTCGCGATGTCTCGCTGCCTGTTCCTCCAATCCGCGCCTGGCGTACCTACCTTGGCCTGCGGCGCTAGCCTGTCTTCGGCAGGCAATGGCTTGTCCATCATCGGTTACTCCTAACTTGGTGCATGCTGGGGGCTCCAGACCCCCCTTCATTCTAGATAGAGTTGCTTCATCTACAGATAACACGATCTTGACCCTTGTAACTGTTTTACTTGTCGAGGCTGCGGGGCTCCGCCCCCCCAGACCCCCCCCTCCTTCAAGACAGAGGTGACCAGCCTGCAGAAAACTCGATTTTTCGCCATTTTTTAGGTGTTTTTCGGCTATAAAAACTGAACCAGTTGAGCTAGGATGGTGAAATTTCGCGTGTGCCGAGCCAAGGACATACCTAAGAAGTGTGCAAAATCTCACCGAGATCGGCCGAGCCGTTCAGGAGGAGTAGTGCGGACAGACAGACCGACAGACAGACCGACAGACAGACAAAACTTTTCAACCCCACTGGAGTAACAGGCTTCGCTATCGCTCAGCCAATGAAGTGAAAGTCACAAAAAATTTAACATTGGAGATACGGAGATAAAATCCAGAAGTATCAATAGAGAAAATACTAGGATGGTGAAATTTCGCGTGTGCCGAGCCAAGGACATACCTAAGAAGTGTGCAAAATCTCACCGAGATCGGCCGAGCCGTTCAGGAGGAGTAGTGCGGACAGACAGACCGACAGACAGACAAAACTTTTCAACCCCACTGGAGTAACAGGCTTCGCTATCGCTCAGCCAATGAAGTGAAAGTCACAAAAAATTTAACATTCGAGATACGGAGATAAAATCCAGAAGTATCAATAGAGAAAATATTAAGGATCACTCTAAATGTCTTACGAAGAAATTTCCCATAATACGATGGTGGTTTTTCTTCATATTACGAAAGTTTTTCTTCGTATCTTACAACGAAAAAGCTAAGAAGATTCGTATTACGAAGGAATATCGCTTCGTTAACTGCAACATACAAATAACATAGGTAAAATTTCATCGTAAGACATTAAGAGTGGAGTAAGAAATTTAAAAGAGGATCATCACACGTCGCCGTTTGGGTCACTGTCGATTTCAGGTAATGAAACTATAACTCCAGTGTTGCTGTTAGAACACTTAACAAACTACTCATTTGAAACCTTATTTTTCTAAAACATTAGAAAATAGAACATTGATTTGTTTTTACGATTTGATTTGGTTTTGACATTCCATATACGCCTTATGCCACCCTGATCCATTCAGGCTTTAGGATCGAGGAGATACGGGAGATACAGAACGTGCTGAATAGCCAAAAATAGGAAAAGTGTACTTTGGAGCGATTTTGGAGGTTTCCGGACGCCATCTTGGCCTCTAGGCCCCTAGCTTATGTGACAACAGGTCATGCAAACTTACAATCTGGTTTATCTAGTCCAAGGAAGACCTTAGACACTCACAGAATCAGCAAATTACCGCAAAATTGGTCAAAATAAGATGTTTTAAGCGATTTTTGACGTTGTCGGACGCCATCTTGGCCTGTTGGCCCCTAGCATATGTGACAACACGTCATGCAAACTTCAAATCTGGTTTATCTAGTCGAAGGAAGACCCAAAACAATCACAGAATCAGCAAATTATCGCAAAAACGGTCAAAATGTGACGTTTTAAGCGATTTTTGAAGTTTTCGGACGCCATCTTCGCATTTGGGCCCCCAACACTCATGCCCATGGCTCTAAAATCTCCCATCACGTTACTTGAATGGTAATCTAACTGAAAACCAACCAACAACTCGTGAGTGTGGGCTTCACAGCGCGTTAGAACTGCGATTCGGGCATTTTGGGCGCCATTTTGGCCGCCATCTTGGATTTAAGGGCTTAAATGAAAAAATCGAGCTTGGTAACCGGGCAATTCGTGTTCAGCGGGGTCGAATTAGTCTAAAACGGCCGGTTACCAATTTGTAGCACAAACCGCCGTTCGCATTGCAGATATCTGAAATGCTTCCCTGTCTACCTGGCGGCCTCGGCTGAGATGCGCGCGACGACGCGCAGCAGCAGCCGGGGCCGGCTGCACCCGCTAGTGCCTATCGGCACTCCGTCTCTCTCGCACTCGCGAGACATTCCATGGGGGTGTGAGGGAGATGGAGTGACGACGCACAGGGGGTGCAGGGGTTCCCGACGAGTTGCAAGTTCTTTTGAAAACATTTATTGCTGAGTCGTCTTCCTTTTCCCCTGTTCACTGTTGAATCTTTGAAATCTTTTTGAAATTTCACTCTTTCTATACTACCCTAAAGGCAGGAACGTGGACTCACGGACGCACATCCCATGGATGCATTTTTAATATTACAAAACATGCCAGTTTCGGTAGAAACTAGGCAATTAGAAAGCACGCCTCAACAGTGGTGGCGTAGCGCATGGAGGACAGGCTAGGCTGGCTGCGGCGCGTCCGCGGTGGCGTGCTTCACGACTGAAGGTTATGCATGCCATCGGAGGCCATGAACGCCGTCACCCAGGTGGTGAGGCTGAATGCGGCACGAATGACAGGGGCGCCTGGAGGACACGCTGGCTGCGGCGCGGCCTAGGCGACGTGCTAGCGTGATTAAAGGGCCCAACAACCTGGAGGACGCCAAGCACGCCTCAACGGTGGTGGCGGCGCGCCTGGAGGACACGCTGGCTGCGGCGCGGCCTAGGCGGCGTGCTAGTGCCAAGTGCCACTCAAAGGCCTCACAACCTGGAGGCCGCCAAGCACGCCTCAACCGTACGCTACCTGCGGCGCGGCCTATTCGGCGTGCTTGAACGACTCAAGGGCCTCACAACCTGGAGTACGCCAAGCTCACCGTAACCGTGACTGCGCGGTCTGCCTGGGACTGGTTGCGCTCTTTTTCATAGTGACGGAACCTTTCGGCCAAGAGTACGGAGCCTAGATGGCTCTCTAGCTTAGAGGCAGCCTGTCACCTGGTTTTAAGCCTTGGAAATTTTTCATAGTGTCCACAGTGACATTACGGCAGCATATTTATGCCCCCACGTTTTTAAAATAATTTTTAGAAATTATTTATAATTATTTGATAATTTTTAAAAATTATTTAGGGCAACTTACACGGAAAGTAGTGAGCTCAGCTCATTTATTTTGCATTTTTCATTCTTATTATTTAGTTTTAAATGGAGGAACCAAAAATTAAATAAATTGTCAAATAATCCGTTTTAAATGGGGAACAGATTTATTGGTGGATAGTTTGTCTTGGGGGGAAGTTGGATTGGTGGACAGTTGGGGATACCCCAGTTTGCGATTCCCACGATTTATCGCATCCTGGAGTGCGATAATTTTTTTATTGCACTTTTTTTGCAATGAACACCCCATAATTTTTGCGATAATAGAGCGTTTTGTAGTAACTTTTATCACATTTTTTTCTGCGATAACTTTTTGTTGCGTTTTCTTTGTTGTCATTATCGCAAAAGTGTGATACTTTATTGCAAAATTTAGCTATAAATTTTTTTATTGCAGATATTTAGTTGTCATCATAGCAAAAAAATGTGATAAGTTTTTTATTGCAAAATATAGACAGTGGTTATCGCAGTTTGAATAACAGTGTAACTTCCGTGATAACGTAATTTCCGTGATCAAAACACCCACTAAAACGTATGGGAATACCTTATGGCTCATGTTTTTAGGAAGGTAGTACAAGGTCTTTACTATAAATACCATTGCCATAACTCTAGTATCATCCAGGACCCCAAAAATCAGAAAAACTTAATTGAATATTTCTCACTTTCGGCAAATCCGCCAGAACTACCCCGAAACGTAAGAATCGCTCTGCAGCATCCTCAAGTCAATTCAATATTAGACTAGCTGTCACTGCAATAACTGTCACTTGACCACTGCCACTGTAGCGCTTTCTGCTGCTTGCCAATTGGTTTGATGTTTGATCGGGAGTGCCAGCCTTCTGATGAAGAAATGAACGGGAAAGGACTCATTTGTATCGCTACTTTTTCTGGAATTCTTACCCTGGTCCAGGAGCTTCCCCCTCCCCACCCATTTCCCCCCTCGCACGGCGCTAATATTTACAAATTCACGACCCAACAGATCACTGGTACTTTGACACAGTGACGAATGTCCACAATATCTGATTTTTCAGGAGAGCCAAATTAAGTCGAAAAATTGAGCTGCAAGATAGAGGTATTGGATTTGATGGTAGAATTTTATACCACAGAATCCTGAAGGATAAGTGTTCTTTGGGTTCAAGAGCCGTTGCAATCGGCAGCTTGGTTCCCGAGATGTGGACATTCGTCATGTCTCAGCGTACGAAAATGAGGCCAAATGGACGAAAGTCCAACCGCACTTTGACAAAACGACGAAAGTCCAACCATACTTTGACAAAACGACGAAAGTCCAAACGTACTTTGACAAAACGACGAAAGTCCATGAGCAATTCGACAGAATGGCGAAAGTTCACCTTTACTGATGACACAAAATAAATGGAAGTTTTTAACCCGGGCATGTTCCATGTTCATGCCGGCACTGATCTCATGTATATTCCTCTTATTGGGTACGCACTGATAGACTATACCCGTTTTTGCAGTTGGGACGTCATTTTGTCAAAGTAAGGGAGTATAGGGCGATTTGTAACAGATTTCGGAATTCCCTATACAAAATTAAGAACATTCTGCATATCGGTGTCAAACTTGTGCCAGTTGAGCAGTCTGGCCCTTCATCTAGACTGTGCAGCTCCATTGGATCAATCTGAAGTCCGTAATCTTTGAAATCTAAGACGTTTTCCAAACCCTTGCATGCTGTTACGAATCGCCCCAGCATGGGGTGATTTGTAACAGCCATGGGGCTTTTCATAACATCCTACACATTAAATGAAACATCGTCGGGAATGGTATCTCCTCCACCAGTTGTTCTTCGGGTGTCCTGCGGACGTCTAAAAATCTACATTACAAGATGCCGTTGCCCGCCTGAGCATTAACTGATAGGCTTTGTCGATCCTAACCTCACTTTTTTCAATTTTAGAGGAAATCATAGAATAACTCGCTTTAAAATGCATTTCGAGCTGTGTTAATGTATTGGAATAAAACAGCAGATGATTCGAGAAATAATTCAAGCATTTAACAGCAAAAACTACTTACATTCTTGTTTTTATACGGGTCTGTTACGAATCACCCCAAATGCCTGATACGCAAGAAATCCGTCCCTAACTATCACTGGACAAAGTAAAAGCAACTTATGCCACGTGTTAACATTGTAAAGGGGTCACGCTTCAAGGCCCCAACGGTACTTCGATGGTGATTCATACCTGGGGAGCCTCAGACAGAAACTTCCTAGAACTCAAAATAAAAGATTTGCCTGTTTGCCGAAATTTCGGTGTACCCTATATTTCAGACGCCCTCCAAAACTATACCTGAGCACCGATCACATCCGCTTCGATTGTTCAAGGACCCTGTACTTGAAGCGAAAGAGGGGCCAAACTCAGATTTTCCTCTGCTCCCTCCACTCAAATTAATAAACGCATTTGTTACGAATCGCCCCTGTTACAAATTGCCCCATACTCCCTTACGGTTGGACTTTCGTCTTTGTCAAAGTACGGCGGACTTTCGTCATTTTGAAGTAATTTCCTGCGCCGAATCTAGTACAGATATCGATACATGCTTTTTACCAGGCGATAGTAAATCAAAAGTTCTATAAAGCAGCCTCTTCTCAATGTATTTCTTCTCAATGTATCAAAAATTTGGACATTTGTCACTATGTCAAAGTATCAGTGAGATAAAGCATTGTATTTCCGTCAAAGTTAATTTACGCTTTGACTGTATCTGCTTACACCTGGCAAGACGATGCCTTTCAGCGTGTAAACAAGACTTTTATCGCTGCTTGCGTCCTGAGGCCTCCTCACTCCCCGCCAGACAGCCCAGTTACAATGAACCCGCAGCATACTTGTGGGGTGTACGGTAAGGCGTTAATGGTTGAGAATCCCTCATTCATTTAACTAGGGGTACGCGCCGTTTTGTGTGGGCGCGTAGTGTGGCTGAGCGATGCGAATTTGTGCACTTCGGACTGCAGCTTGTGGGCTCATATTGAGTGAAATGTAGGTCTGGGGTATAAATGGGAGTGATTTTTGTTATCAGCACACAAAAAACTGTTGGGATCAACGTCAAACTCGATTCCAAAATATTGGTCCAAAATTGGTCCAAATTCGGTAATGCGTGAGTCTGGGAAAAATTTGGAAGTCATTTTTGAGTTCAGCGCACCAAAAACTACAGGAAACAATAAAAAACTTTATTTGAAAATTTTGGTCCAAAATGACCTAATTTGGGATGAAAATATAAGTCTGGAGTCGAAATGGAGGTGATTTTCGTTATCAGCACACAAAAAACTGTTGGGATCAACATCAAACTCAATTCAAAAATTTTGGTCCAAATTTGGTCAAAATTAGGTAAAGCGTGAGTCTGGGAAAAATTTGGAAGTTATTTTTGAGTTCAGCTCATCAAACACTGCAGGAAACAATATAAAACTCGACCTGAAAATTTTGGTCCGAAATGACCTAATTTGAGATGAAAATATAAGTCTGGAGTAGAAATGGAAGGGGTTTTCATAATCAGCACTCGAAAAACTCCAAGAAGCAATATGAGATTCGATTGAAAAATATCGATATCAAATTGATCAATAATCGGTAAAGAATGGGTCTTGGTTGGTCTTCATGGATCACCCTTTGTCGTCACCAATACCCTAATGCCACACCAATGCGATTCCTTCAGTCGAGTAACATTCCATTGCCAGCATTGAATCGCTTAATTAGCTACTCGTCTGCTTGACTCACTATTCGATACATCTTTTTCTTCAAACTAATGAATTCACAAATTTATTAGTTATATTTGAGAAGCCTTTTGTCATTCTTTCATTTAAAACCAGTGAAATAAACAATACAGAATGGAATATGTAATCATAGTTTTCATTAAGTGACTCAGTTTAGGGCAGGCTGATCTGAAGCATTTGACGGAGAACAAGTTGTGTCAAATTCAGTGAATCGTCTCATGAAGTCAAATGCAGAGGCCACTTGTTGCTCAATACGCCAACTTAATTTACCTTATTCATGCCTCGTGATATTTTATCTTTAGAGTAAAAGAATACAGTGTAGCATTAACATTGGGCTTACATTAAGAAAGCCAGCTTTTAAATCATTACCAATACTTGGTTCCAGCTGTTGGACACAAGCTTTGGTGAAGTTAAAGGAATCGTCCCATTAAAAGCAATTACCAAGTCACCCACCGCTCAAAACCTGAATCGTCTCATTGAACCCAATATCAGTTCAAAATCTGTTAGCACTAAATATATGGATTATTTATTGCACAAAATACATCTATTTATGGATTCTTTTAATCAATAGATGTAAGTACTAGAATATTTATGTTAGCTTGCAGCATTGCAATAGAGTGTCATTTCCCCGAGACAAACCAAGACAATTAACATGTCTTCTAATTTCAACAGAAGTTATTCATGCATTTACCTGATTTTATTTACTATGAAATTTAAAAATTAGGATAGTATCAGAGAGAATAAAATCAGTAGATGCACACAAAGGCAAAGAAAACATTCTATTTACAATCCACAACTACACTGCACTGACCTGTTCTCCTGTGACGGGGGAGGGGGAAGAGGGGAACGAAACACGTAAACCATTCTCACATTTAGTTTCTATATTTTCCTCTGTTGACACCCCGGAAGGGTTTCAATCATTCTAGAATGTTAAAAAACTATCTCAGTACCTATTTGAGAACCCCTTTGCTCTTTAGTTTGTTTATTTGCATAAGTGCCGTCCCGTCTTGCAGACGGCTTGCAAGCGCGGCAGCCGGTATGAGAAATTGGTCTGCCACACGCTGCTACCAACCTAAACACGCCAATTACCAAGTTCAAAATGATGTTTTGAATATTTCAAACGATGATAATTGTTAATCTAAGATAAACTCCCCCTGTAGGATGTTTAGGAGACATCAGGTGTGAAATTTGGATACTATTCGTTCAGTAGTTGCTGAGAAACGTGAGTGATTACATACAGACAGAGAGACAGACAGACGCACGACCAGTCACTTTTCGGAGCGCCCAAACACGGCAAGGGCTTCGCTATCGCTCAGCCAAAAATTTAGACGGTGGATTGTAATTTGAATGCCCCAGTCGCTGAGCACTGCAAGAAAAAGTGTGAATAGTACAACAAAAGTATAACAAATACTGTACAGTAAAAGTGCAACAGGGATTGTTCAAAGTGCAACGAGAAGTGTACAAACCACAGCGAGGCCTGGACTGCACAGCACTCGTCATGCCGGTTCAATTGTACTTTGTACAACAATTGTTGTACTTGGAAAGTACAATTAATTCCTGATAAAAAAATTTGTCAGGAATTTGTATACTTTTTCTGTGGTTATTTCTTGCAGTATTTCTTTCACTCTGTATTCCTTGCAGGCACGTGGTGGTGGGGCCTGTTGGAAGTTCTCCCGATGGCGGGGCTCGTCTCCATATGGTTCTTCCTGCCCCTGGCCGTGCTCGTGCTCCTGCTTCTGCCCATTCTGGCCCTACGAGTGGACACAGCCTGGTTACCATTACTGTTGTGTTGTTGGGCTTACTACGACAGACACACCTCCAGCACTGGAGGCCGCAGGTACAAACACTCGCCTAGCATCAACAAATGCTTCAAAAATAATACGCATTCTGAACGTTGAGTCAAAGGCACAGCCCCAGTCAACAAAACATAGTCCCGTGGACGTCCGACGGACGTCCGACAGGGACCACCGGGACGTCCCGGCCGGACGTCCCGTGGGCTAGTCCGGATGGCAGAACCGGACGTCCCGGGTGGACGTCCCGCGGACGTCCGCCGCAGAACGTCCGTAAGGACTATCCCGACGGACGTCCCTCGGACCACCGAAGGACGTCCCATGTTCAGCGTTAAAAATTTTGGTTAAAAATTTGAACGCAAGTGTGCTAGCTTGACCTCAATTTGCCACTCCCGACCATCCTTACCCTTCACCTTTCCCTTCGGGCGATGAAAACTCGTTGCACTCGGGGAGAGTCGAACCTCCGACCTTCAGGTTGTGAAGCAGCGCGCTTATCCACTGTGCCATGACGCTCTCATGCAACATGACGTGCAGTGTCTCGACTACATGATACGTCGCGTCCACCGTAGCGATGTCCCCGTCGGACGTCCTGGGGAGGTCCCTGGGAGGTCCCGCGCGGACCATGCCCGGGACCATATGCATGTCTCGTTTCACCAAGTGAGACATGACTTTGGACTTTTCCTTCAAAGTGTTGTCATCTCATCGAAGGGCCATGTCCGAACAGTATGTACCTGGGACGTCCTCAAGGGACCTTCCCCGGGACTACCCCGCTAGGACCAGCTGGGGACCACTGGGTCATTCCATCCTACTTTTACATCCCGTTACATCGACCCCCTCCGATTTGCTCCAAATTTTGGTCACATGTTACCTACCTATAGATAAGTCGTCCACCAAAAAATTAGACCTCTACGATGCATGGTTTGGCTAAAATCGCATTTTTTCATTTTGACCATTTTTTCTTATATTAGTGTAGGTTTTTACGAAAACGGCTATAACTTCCTTTCTAATCGCAAGACTCCGTTCAAACTTGGTGCTCCCACTCAAAATTGAACAAGGAATCCAAATCTGCCGTCGGAATTGACCTAGGGTCACCCAAAGTTGGTCAAATGTCCAAAATGCGAAAAAAATTGACATTTTTGCCAATATTCAGCTGCAACACTTACAGGGCTCCTAGACAGCTCAAAATCTTCAGAAAATTGCCCTCTTTAAGAATCTGAATGCAGAAGTCCCAGTATATGCTTCCTAAGGGTCAGTTTTTGACCAAAACGCGAAATACCGCCCAAAACCGCTTGTTTCACCCTCCCACGGACGCCACCTGGGCGGCACGGGACCCTCCGCGTGTTTGAAGGACTAGCTGGGTCATTTTGGGGTGCAGGTGGGCAACCCGCACTGTAAAGTACTCTAGAACGAAGGCCCACGCGCCTCCTCACACAATTAGGCGCACATCACGTATTTTGCCTAGATTCGGAATTCGGATCTAGCTCTCTTACTGCCATCCCTTCCATCGACAAAATTTAGCTGGCCCTCTGATTATATGGAGTACGTTGCACCTTTCACTGAAGTTTTGTGTAAAGTGAACTTGATTGAGTTAAATGATGTTCAATTTGAACTGCCAACATTCGTAGTTCATAGTTTAAATTTGCGTGCCAGGAGCCGCCAACAATTGCTGCGTAGAAAATAGAGGGTGTACAAAATTAATCTGAATATTTATAAAAAACAAAAGAGACACTTCTCTGTTCTTCAATATTACCCTTCCCATCAAATTTTTCTCAGCCTTCTCACCGGCGACCACACTCTTAATGTCTTACGAAGAAATTTCCCATTTCACGAAGGAAATGGCGCAAGCATAATACGAAGGTGGTTTTTCTTCGTATTACGAAGGTTTTTCTTTGTACCTTACAATGAAAAAGCTAAAAAGATTCGTATCACGAAGGAATATTGCTACGTATTATGCTTGCGCCGAATTCACTGTTACATACGAATAACATAGGTCAAATTTCATTGTAAGACATTTAGAGTGCAGAAGCACTCTTCCTGGGCAGGCCACCAACAACACTGCAGAGGTCGACGGGATGGCCTACCTCCAGGCGCTCCGCTGCTCATTCCGAATCTAGGTAAAATACGTGATGTTCGCCTAATTGTGTGACCTTGGAGGCGCGTGGGCCTTCGTTCTAGAGTACTTTACAGTGCGGGGTGCCCACCTGCACCCCAAAATGACCCAGCTAGTCCTTCAAACACGCGGAAGGACCCGTGCCGCCCAGGTGGCGTCCGTGGGAGGGTGAAACAAGCGGTTTTGGGCGGTATTTCGCGTTTTGGTCAAAAACTGACCCTTAGGAAGCATATACTGGGACTTCTGCATTCAGATTCTTAAAGAGGGCAATTTTCTGAAGATTTTGAGCTGTCCAGGAGCCCTGTAAGTGTTGCAGCTAAATATTGGCAAAAATGTCAATTTTTTTCGCATTTTGGACATTTGACCAACTTTGGGTGACCCTAGGTCGATTCCGACGGCAGATTTGGATTCCTTGTTCAATTTTGAGTGGGAGCACCAAGTTTGAACGGAGTCTTGCGATTAGAAAGGAAGTTATAGCCGTTTTCGTAAAAACCTACACTAATATAAGAAAAAATGGTCAAAATGAAAAAATGCGATTTTAGCCAAACCATGCATCGTAGAGGTCTAATTTTTTGGTGGACGACTTATCTATAGGTAGGTAACATGTGACCAAAATTTGGAGCAAATCGGAGGGGGTCGATGTAACGGGATGTAAAAGTAGGATGGAATGACCCCACTGGCAGTCGGGCGTGTTGCCTCGCCAGGGGCCATGTCCCAATAGGACGTCCTTGGGACGTCCGCAAAGGATATCCGCCGGGATTAGCCCGGCGGGACAGGCCTCGGACCACTGGTTCATCGGCGTTTTGCCCAAGCACCGCGGGGCCATGTCCCGAAAGGAGGTCCTTGGGACGACCCAGGGACGTCAGCCGGAACTAGCCCTTCGCGACCTTTGACGGGTCCCGCTGGGACATCCGCCGGACCTCTGGCGGACGTCTACTGTCGGCTGGACCCGCCGATTGCACCGGCCGGGTGGTCCGAGCGGACATCCCTGGGAGGTACATGAGGGACATTCCCAGGGGACTATGCAGGGACCACTATAGGGATAGTCCGATGGTCCGTCCCGGACCGGGACTATGTTTTGTTGACTGGGGCTTCTGCTCTAACATTGAGAAGTATTCGAAGCAAACATATAGTAATTATCTGCCTTGTTATAAGAAGAAAACGTCGTTGATTGTGCAAAGTGTTTCATTGAAAATTTGTTTAAAATAGCTCGTGAAAATTGGCACTTTTCTCTCCCCTGTAATAGTTCAAAAGGTTTCAAGATACATTTTTTTTCATGCACATTCAGGTGGTACCAGTATGGCGGTTCGGTTGTCGGCCGTTGTGTGACGAACTACTTCCCGTTGAAAGTGGTCAAGGCGGACGGCGCCTCCCTCGATCCAAGGAGAAACTACATCGCCGATACCCATCCACATGGCCCGTTCCAGGTGCGTTGAACTGTTTGGTGATAAAAGGAATTTCACGTATGTTCGTCCAGTTTCATTTGGTAGGAAGGGGCGTGCTCCACGGGGAAAGGGTAGCTGCGCTGTCTACCTATTTCATACTGTCTCGTAAATTTATAGGCATACCTCTCAATTTCCACAGAACAGTAGTGGAAACTAAATGAATACAGGGTGAGTTTTTTCGATGTGTCAATAATTTGTAGGAAGTTTATTTACCCCTAGCGGATCATTTTTCGCTAGTGAACTAGTGGGCGCAAACGTCTAGTTACTGAGATAATAAGTGTTTTGTAATTTACCTCCGCGCCCACGAGGTAGGCTCTCGCCGCCACTGAGGGTGGTGGGACCTCACGAGTGCACTGTAACCTGGGAGGGGTCATTTTGTGACACCTTCGTGGTGTACCACCGTTTGCCACCCTACCTGAGTTTCACACCCATAATCGAGGGTGTGAAGTCTCATTCTGACCTTCAAAAGGTGCAAAAAAAGGTGGCAAAAGAAGCTGTTTGGCATTATGTGGGTGCACACTTACGCACCCATTCAAGGGCGCATACACACCCCATAAGGTGTAAGAACTCTCCCTCTAGGGGTGTGATTTGTCTACCCAAGAGGGTGTCTTTTCCCACCACGAAGGGTGTAAAAAGAAAGATTTGTTTGAGATGGAAGGAGGTCTCCGCCCACCGGGACTCCGCCTTCCGTCCTCACCTTCCATGCCTCAATGACCGAAAGCGCCGAAGCGCCGGCAGCCATGAGGAATCGAACCACGATCCTGTGGAATCGTAGCGCGGACGCTTACCCCGAGACTACAGGACTTTCTGAGGGACAGGCCGTGCCGCAACGCACACATTAGCGCGCCGCCGCAGCTCCAGGGTGCCCCTCTGTGGGGGCAAGGGCACACCCTTACAGGGATACATTTTACACCCACTCCAGGCAACAACTTACACCTCATGGGGTGCGTATTCACTCCAAGAAAGTGGCAATCTCCATTCAGTCCCTTTACACCCCTGCACACCTTTCCGCGGATGGATATTACACCCCATCGCACCTCTAAAAAGTAAAAGAAACAGCACCCGTAGGAGGGCAAAACTTGGGGTGCGTAAGTGCACCAGGAAGGGTGTGAAGTCTTCTCCGGGCAGTGCGATCTCCCCCTATTGGGTGTAGAACAGCACCTTTATGGAGGCACTCTCACGGAAAAAAAATATTTCGCTATTTTAGCGAACATCTGTTTGCTGAAGGAAAATTCGCTGGAATAACGAGCAAATTCGCTATTTCAGGGCATTTAGGACTCTGATGTAGCGAACTCTTGTTCGCTGTTCTACCGATAAGTTTTTCCTTACTAACGCAACGAACATGTTTGCTAGATATGCTAAAAGTGTTCGCCAACATTGGATTCATGCGTGTTTTGTACCTTGTGGGGCTTTCTAAGCCAAGAGGAGGACTCTAGCCTATTCCCACAGTATGTCTTGGTGGTCTGGGGGTACAGCACGAATCTCAGAACCTGTAAGTTGAAGGTTCGATTCCAGCTCGGAGTGGGCGAGAGAAGATAATTGTATCCTGGTTGAGGGTGGAAGACCGCTCTAAATCGTCTTCCCACCATCTTTTTGTGACAAGACTACGAAATCATGGTCATTATATCAGCGAAAATTGTTACCTATCCCAGCAAACAAAATGTAGGTGAAAAATTTTCGCTGTAATAGCAAACAAATTCTTTGCGCCATTAGCAGGTGACAAAAATTCGCTGAAATAGCAAAAAATTCGCTAGATTAGCGAAATCTTTTTTTTCCGTGCTGTATTTTGACCCCTCCAACTTCATTCTAACCCCCAGAAGGTGTACTATGAGGGTGCGATGGGTGGCAAAATGACACTTTACACCTCCACGACTTACAGTGTGGGTGTCATGGGACTCGCAGTACTCGAGGGAGTGCCACTGTCTTCACGGAGAAACCGTGGAGTCCTGCCACCCTCGCGAAGACAGCCGCGAGATCCACTGTTACGCAGGCCACCACGACAGTCACCTGAGACCCTCGGCAACCCCTCTGAAAAGTCAATTGAAAGGTCCGCCGCACCCCTGCGACCTTCGTTGCATCCCCGCTAGACCCACGACATCTTCTCGTGAGGTCTTGAGATCCTCAGTGGCCGCAGGTGTGTATCTGGCAGGTGCGAATGCCCATTTCTAAATATCATTTATCTCCGTACCTAGACGTTTGTGCCCACTAGTTCATTGGTGAAAAGAGATCCTCTTGAGGTGCGCAAGCTACCTACAAATTATTGACACATTGTAAAAACTCACCCTGTATGTTAAAATTTTAAAGCAAACTTGAGAAAGTTTTTGTTTTTAAAAGGCTCCGGTTTTTACCATTTGCACGTATGTGGTTAGTTTATTTCTGTTTGAATTTCACGGCTAAAATGGTTCCTGGTTTTGCCAGATACCCTATAGTTACACTGAAAAAACAAATGCGGAGAATTCCGCATTTGAAATGCGGTTTAAGTAAGTGACCGCATGAAGTGATGCGGTCACCTGAATAGCCAGGATTTTGATGCAATTTCACCGCAGGAGTCATGCAGTGTAAAATTTAACCGCATTTCCTGATGCGGTTTCCATTTTGACCGCATGAACTGATGCGGAGTCCTACATTTCATGACAGCTAAACAGCTAGCGGCTGCTACCAACTTTCCGTCTCTTACTGGACAACCAGAAAAGGATGGCATGAACTGTGCCTTCTCATTTACTTCTGATGCTTATCATTGACTAACCAACACATACCTTTGACGTTAATTTTTGTAACGCTGCGATGAGTAAATATCCTGTGTTTGAAACAGCAAGCCACGGAATAATAATTTTGTCTGTACAAAATGTTATTGACACTGGATATTGTTCCAAATGCAGTATCAAACTATTGTTATTCATCACTTTAAATTATATTTAGCCTCAAACTTCTTGGTGATAGCATTACTAGTTTCCATGAGCCAGGCTATGCTGTATGCTGGTAAGGTTAAACCCACCGGCTGCTTGACTGAAGAATTGTCTGTGCTGCTGTATTTGAACAAGTCAACGCACAAGACGCACTACAGCATTTCTTTGATTGAGGTTATTTCATAATTTCAGGGTCTGAGTCATTCCAAACCATTGTAAGAACGTTTTTAAAGGAATAATCTTTCAAATCATACTCTGACACTGTCACACACAATCAACAACAAAATAAATAAGATAACAAAAACAAAGGAGTGCCAACATAAGAAAATAACATCATATGAGTCAGAAAGTAAACTATAAAGTTGTTCTTTTGTGTGAGTCGTTCATCAAATTTTAAGCTTTAATAAACATACCATTCCCTTAAAAATCCCTAATATACATCCAAAGTTGGCTTTACTTTAACGCTAGCACGTTCTCAAGATCTTAGGTTGGCCCTACCATCTTCTTGTTGTTAGGTTTGTTTTGTTGTTCACTATGAAAGTGTGTGTCTTGAACTTTCTTTGTGTGAAAAAAACGAATTTTCAATAGTTGTGGATGTTTCAAAGCATAAAATTATGAATATTACTAAAATACAGTTGTACTGTAGTGCTTCGCATGTGTTGACATGCTTCTATATTGCAGTATTGAAAATATTTCTGCCAAAGCAACCCGGTCACTTAACCTCAACCTAGCCCTGGGCTGGACAGCATTGGATACCTCAGTGCTGTTCTCACCGAAGATTGCCGAGGACTTGAAAGATAAAAATAATTTTGAATTGTGTTTTCAAATTGTGTGACAATTCATCGCTAACAATATGCAGTTTCAATCATTGGTTTTTATAAAAAAACTACTGCTTTTTAATGAGGCTGATCGCTGTTAACTTTACGCTCATCTCAGCGTTACAAACATCTACATGACAGAATGACAGGTATGTACTGGTTTCCCAAATAATATTGTTTAAGAAGTAAATGAGATGGCCAAGTAAATGTAACCGCTACTGGGAAGGGAAGTTGCCACTGCTGTAGATATCGTGGGATCTTGAAATCCACCTAAACTAATGCGGTCAAAACTGAGACCGCATCAATTTGGCACACTCCGCATGAGTAAATGAAGTCAATCTTCTCCGCATCAGTTAGTGCGGTCAAATTGATAGAAAATTACACCGCACCAGATTGTGCGGAATCCTCCGCATTTGTTTTCTCAGTGTAGAGACACTGGGGATTTCCAGGAATTTTCCGGGAAAACCATGAACCGTTTTATCCGTGTTGTCCACGGAATCTGCTACTATTTGACAGTAACATTTAGGGTGACTTTAACAGACTGCAACAATGGCAGCCACCTTGTTCGGCGACGCGTTGGGCGAAGCGTTTCCCGGCATCTCGTTCAAGACAGCCGCGGTTCGCGCGTACTTCGTGATCCCTGTTGTGCGTGAGTTGGCGCTGGCCTGGGGTACGTCAAACATGTTGCAGCACTGGGAAAAAATATTTCTCTTTGTTATCGGCTTTATATGAACCATTTTAGCGAACGGGAGAGACTGTCCAAGATAAAAGTTAATCCTGTTCCTGAATTACAGGGTGTGAATAAGTCATGATTTCCGCTGCAGTTTTTTCTTCTGACAGTGTCTTTACTGCATTCGCGGTTTTGTCTAGGTTTGATTTCCGTGTCCGAGCGCAGTATTCGGCACGTACTTTGCCGCGAGCAGGGCACTGCAGTGCTGTTGTTCAGTGGCAGTGCCGATGAAACGCTGCGGATGCGCCCAGACGTTTTCCACGTGTACCTCAAGCGGAGAGGCTTCTGCCGTCTCGCACTGCAAGAAGGGTACGCATCAAAGGTGGTTCTGGTACGCAAGAAAAGTATTACGTAGAAACTTAAGAATTCGACGCCTCCTAACAGATTAATCCTAACTGTCAGTGCTGATCCGAGACAATCTTAACTGCTCAGAGGTTTCAGAGGAGGCTAAAACTGCTCATTAGCTCTTTTCAGTCCAAAGCAGCGAATCATGATATCACTGAAATACAGCTTCCACGTTTATATGCAAGGTTTATACTTTTTAACAAGTCCATTGCCAAGAAATTTGAAGCAACATGTTGGCGTCACAGAATTTTATTAAAAAAAATAGCTTTTTACGTCGTACAATCTGCGCTGACAGTTACGATTGTCTTGCACCAGCACTGACAGGATTATTCTATCAGGAGGCGTCGAATTTAGTGGAAACGTCTTATGGAGTTCACTCGAAATCTTGGCGTTCTCTGAAATAGACATGAATATCGACCATAATGATAATGGTTTCACTCAATCATCAGTAGCTGAGCTGTCCTCGTGTCACGAACAACACTCTCCCTTTTAGGAGAGTGAAACAGGCATGCTAACCTTTGCAGCCATACACCACTTTACCAATGCTTGTATTTGCCTCTCGCGTTCCAGAGCGTCACTCCTCCCCATCCTGATCCTCGGAAAGAACAGAGCCTACAGCCAGCCGCTGTCGTGGCTCCAGGACTGGGTGCACCGCGTGACGGGGCGGTGGGTCATGTTCCCAGTGGGGCGGGGCCTCTTCGAGACCATTATTGGGTACCTGCCTCACAGAGTGCCTCACACCTTTGTTGGTGAGTCGTTAAAGATTGCCGCACTCAGTATCAGAAAGAGCACGAAACCAGATCATGAGTAGCCCGGTTCAAAGGAGAAATGTCGGCAATTACGTTTATTTCCTTTGAAAAGTATTTGAGTAAGGCTTAATTGCTGTTGAAAGAGTGACGCTCTGGAAGACTCTTTAACGGGTGTGCAAGATTATCGTTCCACTGCCGTTTCCTGTTTTGGGCCTTTTTTTTTCACTCGCTGACGACAAGAATGGTCTTCCCTTGTTACATTAGGTGGCTCGTGTGCTCAGATTGCATCATTAGCAACTTGAAATTTTATCTTCCTCTTCTCACCCATTCTCCCAGTCATGTGCATGTACTTGACATGGATTTGTTTCAGTTGGCGCACCTCTGCACGTTGAAAAGGTCCGGAGTCCCACCAAGGCACAGATTGAAGACCTCCATGCGAAGCACGCGGCAGCCATTGAGCGGCTGTACAAGGAATACAGTCCAAAGTTTTTTCCAGGAAGTCAGCCATTAATAATAGAACGCTGAAAACTATTTGTTGTACACTGCGTGCCAAGATGATCTGTAGTTTTTCTTCTTGATTTGATGTGATAGACAGATAGTTGGCTTTACTACCGCACGACAAATGCCATCGGGCTCAAAAGTGCCGCACTGAAAACCCAAACGTGGTCCAGACCGCAACAATTGGAGTGGTCAGATGGGTGCCATTTTGACCACATCAGTTGGTGTGGTCTGTCTAGACCACGTTTGGTTTTTCAGGGCGGTGAGCGGTTGTCTTTGATGTTTTGATCACTGACATCCATGAGGAAGCCACACGTGGTGAGCATGTTCTTGCCAGGTCGGCTGGCAAGCCAATGAGATGCGACACATTCACCTGAAACGGTTTAGGTTTTTAACAATTCACTGTTAAAAAATGGTTGTACAGAAACAATCAGATGAGTGAAAATTTAGTCGTTCCAAAACATAGAATTTCATCTTGAACCAAAGCGAAACAAATGTCGTTGAGTCTAGTAAGCGACATTTTGTCGTTGAAGAACAAAATTCTTGTTATCACTCTTTACGATACAATTTGTGTGGAAGCAACATCTTTTGCAATTATCTGCTCAATTAAAGCATATTATGAATAATCATCTACTATTTTGTTCTTCTCAGTCATAGGAAAATTACTATTGTTTAAATAAAACCATGCAAAATAAATTTAGCGTCAAAAGTACTCTATGAATATTGTCGCTGACATTACAAAAATTCTTTTGGACTTTCAATACTTGTCGTATTGTTGGTGCATTATTACAAGTTTGTCGATGTGAAATTATCCCTTAGTTCCAATACGACTACAGTTTAACAAGCTATTCGTTCCACAACAAATCTTGTCGCTAAAAAGGTTAGCGATAAATGTGTCGCTAAGTTACAACAAAATTTTTATCAGTAAAATATTCGCCGTTTCTGGCCTTGTATTCATTTTATTTTTTTTCCCAATATAAGTTGCAACTCCACACCATAAATAGATTCGTACACTTTTGTGCACGTGAAATTTATTTGTGCGACTTTTACTCAAACTCGGCAGAAGTTTGACTGAAATTTTGTCCACAAGTGTGTTAAATTGTGTGAGACCACTTGCAAAAACTGTGCAGAGGAATAGGGTACTTCGGAGGAAACCTAGACCGGAAGTCAGCGACAGAACGGGAGAAACAATAGAGCGTCGCGCGGCCGTGCTGAGCGGTGGTGGGGGCCGGAATGGGCAGAGTGGGGGTAGCATGCGCGCGCCACCTTCACCCCCACTCCGTCGATTTCGACCCCCACCACCGTTCAGCACGGCTGCACGGCGCTCTTTTGTTTCTCCCGTTCTGTCGCTGACTTCCGGTCCAGGGTTTCTCCGAAGTACCCTATTGAAAAAACCAATTGCAAATTGTTATGCGTTCCCATGGACTATGAAAAATTGTTGGATTTGTTGGAAACCAAACGCCAAGGATTCGGCGATTCTTTTGCTAATCGACTCATGAAAGGAGAGACGTTTCAGTACGACTGTTTGCTGGCGATAGCCAATGTGCACATCGCCAATAAATACTGCGGTATCACTCTCATTCCGGGAACGTGACATCACGTTGAAACGAACCTGACATTTTGTCACGTTCGTTTTAACGCGATGTCACGTTCCTGGAATGAGAGTGTACCACCTCCGTATTTAGAGTGTAGTATACCCGACACTCGGCTCAGAGGACAGGCGCGGCGCACTCCATGGCGCCGCAGCGACTGAGGCAGCACTTGGTCGGGCCGTCGCAGTCGCCCCTGCAGCGCGTGCTGCACATCCAGCTGCCCTCCACGACGTCGGGGCAGCGGCCGGGCTTCGGGCAGCACTCTGAAACACAGCACTTTCTGCCATCACACACTCACACTCACACACAACACAAACTCTAAAGCTTACATACTTTGGCGCTTCAAACAAAAAGCACACTCAACATGTCTTGCAATAAATGTGCAAACAATACCAAATAAATTAACGATACTAGGAAAAGCTACCGCTTCAGGCTGAGGCAAAGGGCTCCTACGTTCACATATTTGTAATTTATGTTTCAAATTTTCCTCTATGTCGCTTAATAAGCTACAATTTTGAAGCATTTGTTTAATTTATTAAGGATGTTTCTGGATTAATTTAACAGTGCTGTCGTTTTTACTATGACGTCGCACCGTATCCAGGTTGAAAAAAATCTATTGTCTTCCGAAAAGTGGGTCTGTGACGATCATTGATGATGTCTTTGACGCTAGGTGGGCTCCGCTGGAACAGGAATCTGCCCAGTGGGTAGGCAACCCATCATGCCCCGTGAAGCGTGCGGCGATACCCCGTGCCGCTAGGATTTTAGCTCTGTACATTTATTTATTTTATGACTTAGTAGGGTACTGCAAAGGCCACCTAACATCTCTAGATTTAGGATACTGTCAAGTGAAACTAGAATGTCCTAAAAGTATTTGTCACAGGAAGTTCATTTTGTGGTCAAAATTCAACCACTACCAGGTGAATTTATTTCCAAAGTTGGGAGCCCCAACTCCTATTAGTTTCTGAGTTATGGATATTTACGTTAACTTAGTCGTTTCTCCCAAATTCTCCTCATGACAAATGATTTGCTACCCAGTCTTCAGATTCGGACAAGTATATCTATTATTGCATGGGGAAAAGATAGGGTGGGCAAATTTGAAAATATCAGTCTAGAAGAGGCTGTAAAAGCTATTTCACCAGGCCCATTTTTATTTTTCTTCAAATTTGAAACATTTTGCCTTATTTTGGTCATGTTTCGCTGGCCGAGCTCGGCCAGTGCGGCCGGCCTACTTTGCCCTTTTTGAAGAGGCCTGTCTGGACCATGATGGTTTGACGTGGGATGCCCCGTTATCATGTGTTTCTAGCACCAATCTACAAGATAAACGATTGAGTATGAATTACAGCAAGCACATGAGATTAGGGCATTTTGCAAGCATGTGAAGTGTACTTGACCCGTGCACGGTGGCGAGGCGAGAAGGCCGAGTATAAAAGGGAAAGGACCGCGGAAAGGACGCTCAAACTGGGCAGCATTCAGCTCATCAGCTTTTGATTGGTGAGTAGCGACCCCCTGTAGAGGGACGACCACCGACGGATCTGGGGCACGTGCTGAGCGGTGCTGAGCCAGCCCGGTTGCCGGACGCGTCCTAGGCGGCCTAACGCAGTGTTGCCCTCTCCGTTTCAGCACCATGAAGTTCCTCATCTTCCTCGCTGCCTTCGTGGCGGTGGCCACTTGCTGGTCCATCCCCTCCGAAGATGAGCTCGCCAACCACTGGCAGAAGTTCAAGGCCGAGCACGGCAAGAACTACGTCAACGAGCTTGAGGAGACTCACCGCATGAAGATCTTCAAGGAGAACGCCATCAAGGTCGCCAAGCACAACGCTCGCTACGACGCCGGTGAGGTCACCTTCACCGTCGCCATCAACAAGTACGCTGACCTGCACACCCACGAGGTTGCTGAGAGGCTCAACGGCTACCGTTCCCCCGTGAACAAGCCCGTCCGCGCCGTGCACAACGTGTCCGAGCCCGTGGCCTTCACCTGGCCCTGGAAGAAGAGCGTCGACTGGAGGAAGAAGGGATACGTCACCGACGTCAAGGACCAGGGCCAGTGCGGCTCCTGCTGGGCTTTCTCCACCGTAAGTATCACAATTTGAACGGCGGTTCGCCCCGGGCCAACAAGTCTCACTAACGCCATCCCTCCTTTGCTCTCCAGACCGGCTCCCTCGAGGGTGCTCTCTTCAAGAAGAACAAGAAGCTCGTCTCCCTCTCCGAGCAGAACCTGGTCGACTGCTCCACCGAGAATAACGGTTGCGTCAGTGGCCTGATGGACTACGCCTTCGCTTACATCAAGAGCAACGGCGGTATCGACACCGAGGACTCCTACCCCTACACTGGTGTGGACGGTTCCTGCAAGTTCTCCAAGGACAACAACGCCGGCACTCTATCCAGCTTCGTCGACATCAAGCAGTTCTCTGAGAGCGACCTCCAGGACGCCGTCAAGAAGGTCGGCCCCGTGTCCGTCGCCATCGACGCCAGCAACTGGTCCTTCCAGTTCTACAGCAGCGGCCTCTACTACGAGCCCTCCTGCTCCAGCACCTCCCTCGACCACGGTGTCCTCGCCGTCGGTTACGGCAGCGACGGCCGCAACAAGGACTACTGGATCGTCAAGAACTCCTGGGGCACCTCCTGGGGTGAGAAGGGTTACATCAGGATGGCCCGCAACAAGAAGAACCACTGCGGTATCGCCTCCGAGGCTAGCTACCCCAAGGCCTAAAGTTCCAGGCTCACTGTTCTGCAAGTGCAACTTGATTAAAAACAAAAGACCAAATAAAATCTAGGTTTTTTGAACATAAACAAGAAATGGTCGATTGTTCAATTGTCTTCTTACGACCCCACCAACCCAACCCACAGTTCTTGGAATCTAGATAACCGCCTAGTTGTCGGTGTACTTTCTTGGCAGCTCATGCATGTCTTTCACGAGTGCACGAGTGGTCATTGGAGGCGACAGGGAAGGAAACCAACACTAGACAATGCAAATTGTGTGCGACAAGGTGTTTTTATTGACTGATGACACAGGCACGGCTTCAGCTTGACGCGGCTTACAGGAAGGCACGCACGTCGTCGTCCTCGCGGAGGATCTCGTCCATCAGCCTGTGGCTGGGGATGTGCTTGCGGCCGGCCTGGGCGTTGACGGCGTCGAAGTCGTTGACGTTCTTCTTGAAGACGACGGAGTCGGCGCTGGAGTCCTTGTGGAAGATGACGACGTCCTTGAAGTACATGTTGGGCATGTAGAAGCGGCCGAAGTTGTCGATCTGGCGGTCGAAGGGGAAGCCGAGGGGGCGGTTGTCGACGACGGTCATGAGTCCGTTGCAGGAGTAGATGTCCTTGACGGCGGCCTGGTAGTTGACCTTCTCAGAGTGGTAGTAGTCGGCGTGGTCGTGCTCGTCGGCGCCGCCGTGGGGGTTGACCATGACGAAGAGGGAGTAGGGGATGCCGGCCTTGTGGCCCATGGGCAGGACGAGGCGGTCGGGGAATCCGCACTGCAGGTCGACGGTGCTGCCCGCGTAGAACTGCAGCACTTAAATTCATCTTTATTTTATCTTTTCGAAAAAGTTGGCAAAAAGACTGCTGAAAGATACACAGAAGACAGAGAAAAGTCACCTTAATGTATCTTGTGGGTGTCTTCCAGGAGTCTTTGAATGGCCTTTTATCTATCATTTTTTGGCCGAAAAAAAAGATACCCAAAAGACAGGTTAAAGGGACGGTCGGGCCGCGGCAAAACGAAGCCGCGCGCCGGAGGCGGCATTCGACCCACCGACCTGCAAGTCAGGAGTCGGGAGCGATACCACTTGGCCAGAGAAACATCACGTTGGATCTATACTTGGTCAGTGGTGTCTTTGTGGACCTGCGCTGGCGGACTTAGGGCCTGTAAAGTTAGCGCCGCGCGTGAGAGCGGGCGTGTGGACGCGCGGACGCGCGTGAACGAGAGCGTCGATCGTAGCGCTCACGGACAACGCCGGCTGCCCGGAGTCCGTTCGGGACCATTCGGGTGGTCCCGAACAGGTCCCGAATAGTCCCGGGGACCCTCCGGGCAGCCGGCGTTGTCCGTGAGCGCTGATCGACGCTCTCGTCCACGCGCGTCCGCACGCCCGCTCTCACGCGCGGCGCTAACTTTACAGGCCCTTAGCCACCGCCGCGCCGCTTGCTCTCAGCTCACTCTCAATGAGGTTTACTTCACATGACGAATGGTTGTACGGAAACAATCAGATGAGTGAAAATTTAGTCGTTCCAAAACATAGAATTTCATCTTGAACCAAAGCGAAACAAATGTCGTTGAGTCTAGTAAGCGACATTTTGTCGTTGAAGAACAAAATTCTTGTTATCACTCTTTACGATACAATTTGTGTGGAAGCAACATCTTTTGCAATTATCTGCTCAATTAAAGCATATTATGAATAAGCATCTACTATTTTGTTCTTCTAAGTCATAGGAAAATTACTATTGTTTAAAAAAACATGCAAATTAAATTTAGCGACAAAAGTACTCTATGAATATTGTCGCTGACATTACAAAATTTCTTTTGGACTTTCAATACTTGTCGGATGTGTAATTGTTGGTGCATTATTGCAAGTTTGTCGTTGTGAAATTATCCCTCAGTCCCTGAGAGTGTACCACCTCCGTATTTAGAGTGT
Organism: Thrips palmi; assembly: GCF_012932325.1. NCBI lineage: Eukaryota > Metazoa > Arthropoda > Insecta > Thysanoptera > Thripidae > Thrips > Thrips palmi. Next base: position 4,712,603 of record NW_023144625.1, on the reverse strand, counting down.
AGTATACCCGACACTCGGCTCAGAGGACAGGCGCGGCGCACTCCATGGCACCGCAGCGACTGAGGCAGCACTTGGTCGGGCCGTCGCAGTCGAAGTCGCCCCTGCAGCGCGTGCTGCACATCCAGCTGCCTTCCACGACGTCGGGGCAGCGGCCGGGCTTCGGGCAGCACTCTGAAACACAGCACTCCCTGCCATCACACACACTCCTAAAGGCCTACGAAGCATTTGCTTCATAACTACGAAGAAAATGAAGGCGTTGTAGAATTGCTCCATATTGTGAAGAAATGCTTCGTATTACGAAGGATTTTGCTTCATAATACGAAGCATTTCAAACAATGCCTTCATTTCCTTCGTACTACGAAGCGATTCTTCGTAGAGTTTTTACTGTGCACCCCAAAAAACAAACTCAAAAGCTTACACACTTTTTTCGGCGCTTCAAACAAAAGCTTACTCTACCTTGCGATAATTGTGCAAACATAATACTAAATAAATGAATAATTATGAATCTATTTTCGACTGCCTTTGTTATGAGCTACGAAGATGAAGCTTTATGATTCGAAATGTGCAGTTTGCAGACCTGCACTGAGAAAACCTTACAAACTATTTCAGGCCTTACAAAGCAAAGCAGTTTGTTAGACCCAACTATTTTGAGCGTACATAAGCTTTCAAAGAAAATGCTTCGTAATTTACGAACTACTGTATTTCGTCGCATAACAAGGTAAATTAGTTTGTACGTATGTATGCTCAAAATACTTCGTAAGGTTTTAAGGGTGTGGACACCTTATACATAAACGCCAATGGAGCGTGTTTGTGCCCCACCTGGTCCATTGCCCTGGTCTCGTTGCCCTTTTCGCACACTCGTGACTGGCCGCACGCACGCGGTGCCCCCGCAAACAGTGTCGCAGCACAGGAGAGCGCCGGGGCACTCCACGTGGTCCTGCAACAATCATTACAATGCATTGTGTGTTGTACACGGTAAAAACGGAACCTGGTTTTTCAGGAACCCCCTGGAAATCGCCTATGCACTGTGAGAAAAAAGTACGGAACATGTCTGGTCAATAATTTGCCTAGACCGTCCGTGCTTGTCAACTACGAAACGTTCCGTACTTTTTTCCGTACCCATTTACATGGGTTCATTTGGAGCAAGTACGGAACGTTCCGTACTTTTCTCCGTACCTCCGTACTATATTTTCCTGTACCATTTCCGTGCAAAAGTACGGAATTTTTTACAGTGTGGGCTTCCTGGGAAAACCAGGCTCCGTTTTTACCGTATATACCGCGGCTATTAGTTTTAAACTGTGCTGTTCCACCTCTGCGAATTACGGGGAGGTTCTGGTGAAAATCTTGCTATTTTCCAAATGGATCCCACAGTCTCAGTTTGTTCGGAATATAAAATCCTTCTTCGAGGAGACTAAAATTAGACTTTTGAAGGCACATGCCAGGCTCTGAACACAGCCGAAGAGTCTTTTTGAGCCTGTTTTGGCTGTATCTTAAAAAATCTTCTTGCGCATACTATTTTGTCGTAAAAGGTTGACCTTGACATTTTTCACTTCTTCAATTCATTTTGAAAAGATGCCGGCATGCATAGCTCAAAATGTCCATTACATTATTAATTATGAGCTTTTTAAGCTGAAAAGTCCCTAAAATTTGTCTATTTTGTACATTTTTGGTCAATTATAGTGAAATGCTTGGTTAGAAAGCTTGCGAATAAAAATGTGATTAACGCTTTGAGTTCTGCATGCCGGCATCTTTTCAAAATAAATCGAAGAAGTGAAAAATGTCAAGGCCAACCTTTTACGACAAAATAGTATGCGCAAGAAGATTTTTAAAGTTACAGCCTAGCCTAAATAGGAGAAAAAGGCTCTGCGACTGGGTTCAGCGCAAATAATGTGCCTCCCCATTGAAAAATTTTAATAATTACTTGGTAAGACATCAAATTTTTAACAAATTTTCACAGTGAGACCTATTTAGGAGAAAAAAGCATTTTCACCAGAACCTCCCCTTAAGCGAAGGCCTATTTATTCACAGGGGGCGTACTTGGCGTGTGAGGCGAGGTGGGCTAATGCTTTTATATGAGACAAGCGTTCTCTTGGGATTGGCCGTGTACACTCTAAATGTTCTACAGTGAAGATTCTCCATATTATGGTGAAAATGTTCCATATTATGGTGGTGCAGCTGACTTCGTAACATACCATTGAGAATTCACTATACCTTATAGAGATTTTGACGAATTTCGTTGGTATTATGGAGAAAATCTCCACCATATTATGTTGGTGCAGCCCTTCACCGTAAGACATTTACAGTGTAGGTGGACTAGTCTACGTCAGGCTTCACGATGACTCGCAAAGTCGGTTCTGACGATCCACGCGCCCATAGCCGCACCTTCCAGGAGCTCCACTCTCAAATATTTTCGCAGGAATGAAAAAAGCTACAGATATACCCGAATACGAGGCCAGAGGAGTATTAGACAATTCTGTGCAAGGGACAGGGATCAGATAAATCTTAACGGTGGCATCGCGCCGATTAGCAGGTCGAAGTTGGCCATTGACTATTTTACTTTAATTTTTGCCCGAATTACCCATCTATCATTAGTACTGCGACAAAATTTCAGCTCCCTAGGCCAATTGTAACGAAAACTTTGAGCAATCAAAGTATTCGGCTTTCCGTAAGTCGTTTTGCCCGATTGTTTTGTTTGTAACTGTGGTGCTCAGGAATTTTTTCTATTGAATTATAATATTAAAATAATGCCCCTTACAGGCGCGGCTCCAGAATTTGGATAAGGGGAGGGTGAAATAGTGTATTTGGTGCATTTGCAGTGACAAAGAACATTTTGCCTTCCTTCCACACTCTAAATGTATTATGGTGGAAGGCTGGACCAACATATAATGGTGAAGATTTTGTCCATAATACAAACGAAATTCGTGAAACCATCTATGAGGTACAGTGAGTTCTCAATGTTATGTTATCATCTCAGCTGCACCACCAGACAATTTCACCATATACAGACAATCTTGACAACACAACTTTTTGAGAGCATGCGCCCTGGCTAGTACCCAACTGGAGTAATTATCTCCAATACCCTCCCCCTGGAGCGGTGCCTGATCACTGAGTGCAAAATTGAGAGGGCATTCCGAATACGCAAGCAGCGAATCGACCCAAGAAGTGCGTTTCTGAAAAAATGCCCCGACTCCATGGTTGCTTTTGCCCCTTTTCCTACCTGACACGTGGGCGCGCATTGCCGCAAGGCGACTGCCGGCGGGCAGGAGCCGGACATGTAGGCCGCTCGGACGGGAACGACCAGCAGGCAGCACAGCACGACGCCGAAGCGCATCTTGGACTCGGAGCTGCAGGACGAATGGGGTTCCAAGCAAAGGGAGTACCCGCCGATAAGAACCGTTCTCTCGTCTGTAAACTTAAGTTCAATTTGAATTAACAACAAACAAGAACAAACGGTCATGTCTTTGACGAAATCCTTTTACGTTCCTATACTTCTGCGGACAGTTTTGCAGTGTGTGCACCGGCAGACATTTGTGCACACGAACTTTTTGTGCAAATTTGTACGCAAATTTGCACATAAATGTGCAAATATGTGCATTTTTTCGTACAAAATTTGTACGAAAAGTTCGTGTGCACAAAAAACAGTGATGTCTCGTACAACATTGTACATAACATGTAGAGTGCACGTTTGTTTGAACAATGTCGGATATCACTGTAAAGCCAGAGGTCAGTTTGCTTGCCACAAATTTGGCGAGCCATGTTGAATGCCAAAATTAGTAGTCAAGCTTCGACCCGAAACCTTCATAAGCTTGCCAAATTGTGGCAAGCTTGGGAGTAATTCTGGGCCAAGCTCGTCAATGTTGGGCATTTAAAATGGCTTTGCCAAATCTGTAGCTGTCGGACATAACTGCGCATCTACTATGGGATCCCCTGTGAACATTAAGTTTTTATGTCAGATGACCACTCAAATGTAGCAAGTAAACTTACCGCTGGCAGTAACCTCCCGGTTCCACCTCGAATGGCAAACAACAAAAACAAACAGTCGACTGCAACACCGCCGGGCGCACCTGGGTCCGACCAGAGAGATGGCGGCGACGGGACTGTACGTGCTTAACTGGTGTCCTTGCTGCCGGAACGCGGCTCCCCCCTCTCTCCCCCTTCCAGCCAGGAAGGAGCCTCACCCAGGTCGATGCACGATGCGTCCAAGAAGCCGTCTTTTGGCGACCACTTAAACGTGACTCGTTGAGGTGACAATGCGAGGAAATATTGTCATTATCGATCTAAGTTGTGTTACTTGGATTTCTGCCGTTCCATGTGATTTGATTTCTTCTTTTAAAGGTTCAGGCATTCCCAACCATATATTGTGACCAGAGAACTCCATTTTTTCACAATCATGGACTCGCATTGACTACCCAATGGCTCGAAGATAAATGAAGGGGTTTAGCAGGCTATTCGTTCCACAACAAATCTCGTGACTAAAGAAATTAGCAATAAATGTGTCGCTAAGTTACGACAGAATTTTCATCTGTCTAATAGGAAGCAATATCTCTATTGATATAAAACGATTTTTTTGTATCCTCATTGCAAGATATAAAGATATACCTTCGCAATACGAAGTAATTGTAGTTTGTATCATGCTTGTGCGATGTCCTTGGTTTCTTCCTAAGATGAGAGCGAAGAGCCGAAAATAAGATCACTGGCAAAACGGTTAGTGTCCCGAAAAAAGAAGTTTGAAAAGAGTTGGATTGACAACTGAGTAGTTCACGACTCATTCGAATTGGACAGCCTCAGACGCTCCAATCACCACCGCACTGGCGCCCTGATTTGACAGGCAACTGTCAACGGAGGAACTTCAGTGGTCAATCGACTTGTCTGGAACATCGAGCGTGTTACTGGTCGCGGGGAAGTGCCTCGAGGACGGCCGACGACGCGTGCGAATTCTGTCCTTCGCTTACTCGGCACAAGAACCCACTACTCACCGCGAGGAGCTTCAAGAAAGACTCCCTTGACAGCGCCCGGAACCTTCATTGTCCACTTTTCTGTGTAAGCTAGTCAAATTGTACTATGTAGGAATTTGATCCATGAATCAGAAGACGGGGACTACTCAAGTATCACCATTATCGTCATATCAACAAAAAGAACTTTTTTAAAGGAAAACTAAAACTTAAAAAATAAATGATGCAAATTGATGTTTGTCAAAAGCGTAAGTAATAACTGAAAATTTTGCGTTCGAATGGATCAATGGAATAATGTTCAATTGGTTCCCCCAAACGAGGTGGAATTCGGAGATAATTGAATTGGAGCTGAGGTCCGCGTATGCTGTGGTACATTTTACGAGCTACCTGTTTCTCCCAATGTTTGTTTTCTATAATAAAAGGGGAGTGAAGTTGAATTGACACTTCATAGAGGCTTCCTTGCCATTTACTTCACGAATTCATGTGGACTTCGATTGAGTTATCTCTATTTTCCGATGAAATAAAGACAGTAAAAGGGGTCAAGTTGAGAATTGAGTCAAATAATTTTGTGCAATGATGCAAACCATCCTGAGGCTCACCAATAAAATAAAACCCCGATTTGGAGATGAGTCAAGTTATTACCCTCTTCCGCTTCCTGGATCATACATGGTGTGTACGTTTCAAGGGTCTTCATAGTGTATTAGGGGACGGGGACTTGTTTTCACTGCAAATGCAAAGGCAATACAAAAGTACATTTTTTGGCGATGCAATTGAGTATCGCCAATAAACGGCCTTACGGAAAAGTATTGCCTTCAGAACGGCGATACACAGAAGTATCGCCAAAATTTGGCGATACTTTTGGGTATTGCGAAAACCACGGCATTAAACCAAGGTCTTCTCCCCTTGATTTGTTCGACGTTTATTGCCAAATCAGGGCGATACTCCAAAGTATCGCCAAATTTTGGCGATACTTTCGAGTATCGCCGTTTTGAAGGCAATACTTTTCCGTACGGCCGTTTATTGGCGATACTCAATTGTATCGCCACAAAAGGTACTTAAGTATTGCCTTTGGATTTACAGTGTTGCCTCTGTATCTTGTCTATCTTAAGGTACTGTACGCAAGTGAGGAACTGCGGGCCTGCCACTTCGAGCGAAGCGCCTGCAAACGAAGGGTAGGCCCGCCCGCAACACAGCCGATCTCGACGGGTGGCCTACCCTAAGTTCGCAGGCGCTCTGGATCGCAGAGGGGTTTGTTGTGTTGAATCTGTCGAGTTGAAAAGTGTACGACGCTCTTGAATTTGAACGTTGCACTTTTATTCCAGGAGCGTGACATCGTACGTTGAAGCGTGCGTGACAAAATATAACGCTCAACTGGTTCAAAAGCTACAGGTGTCTGAAGTCGCGAGGTGGAGAAAACAATTAGGACCTTCCTCGCGCGTCACAAATAATTACGATACTTCTCTTAGAAGTCGTTTGTCTACGTTTTTTTAAAACTTACAACTTTGTGTTTGTTGTTTATTTTTCATTGCCTTCTTCAAGTGGCTCGAAGTACGTTAAAATATGTGAAAAGAAAAAAAATGTTTTACTTATTTTTAATTTGTGCCGACTCTAAATTTTAAAGTGCTGGCCAAATAACGTTGAGACGTTTAAATATGATCCCTTCACTGTGTTTTGAAGCGGAGTGTTCTTTGTCCTAATTTACTGAGCTACGGCTATAAAGAAATGCTGTTTTGGCCAAAATTGAATTGGGGAAGCAGAATTAGATACCACTCACGCCGATAAGACGATGATGGAAGGGGTCACTGCGGTTCGTTACGTAGTTAAGGGGTCATATCAAAACGCCTTGAAGCTACTTTGACCGCCAGTTAAAACCACCAGTTAAAAATCTGGGCTCTATAAATATAGATTTAAAAATAAAACTGACCCAAAATTAATTTAAAAAAAAAATACGATTTCAAGAAATCCTAGGAGTCCCGAAGTCAACATGGTTATTGTGTAGGAGTGTGGAGAAAGGAAATAACAGGAAAAGTAGCGATATACATCGGCAACTTTGGCCCGTCCCGTTCATCAGGGAATGTGCGAATTTCGCCTATGTTTAACCCTGACGGGATTTGAACCTGAGTCTGGGGTCAAAATAAATGGTATTTTCGTCATCAGCGCCCTCAAAAACATCAGAAACAATGCAAAAATTTGAATAAAAAGAATGTCTAAAATATACCCCACTGGGATTTGAACCCGGGTCGAAACTTCTCCGATTCGCTTGAAACTGGCACCGTTGGTTTTGTTTCGTGGCCCCGATTCCAAAAATACACCTACATGCCCTCCTAGCTGTATCCGTTGCTGAAATCCTCCTCGACCCCCTGTAGACCATGATGCACCTGCAGCAGCGCCCCCGGGGCTCGGATCGGATTTGCTGCCACCGGGCGGTTCTTAGGGTCACCCAAGGAGGCTGCATACCAAATTTGGTCAAGATCGGACCACGGGAAGTCCTCGGACGAACGAACGAACGGACGCACAGCAGGGATCCAAAAAAGATACTCCCCCTCCCCACGACTGACTGATTGAGTGACATACAACTTTTAACCACAGCGAAAAGTGGCCGATCGATTTTCTTCGTTTAAGAGTCAAACGATTCGTTATTTCAATAATTGGGAAGCGAAAAAATATTATAATTTACTTTTTCTCAACCTTTTGCCTGCTAAACGCGGAAAACTCATTTCCCATAAGGCCTGCAGTGAGGGGGTGGGGGAAAATACCGCGCCCCCCGGCCGGCACCCGCGACTCGCCGATCGCACTTTCACCTAGAAGGATGCGTCTCAGATGGGTCATCAAAGCGTACGCTACCCCTCAAATTTAATTTTCTATCTGCTGAACTTGGTCCCGTCTCGATGCGACCCACCGTTCTCCAGCTTTGACCTTTTCCTCCCTAAAAAGCGGCAGAATTTTCGCTACTTTTTCTTTCCGTGGCTGGTTTGGAGTACAAGACGACTTCCGAGATACCTCATCAAAGCGTACGCTACCCCTTATTTTTTACGAGGAACATTTTTGCTTTTGTTACTTTTTCTGTAGGACGAACGGTTCTTGATATTGCGACTCCCCCTGGTTGCCTACCTCGCGGGGGCTCTTCCTTCTCATGCGAGACTTCTATCGGCTGGGTATGATAACTTAACTTTTATTAAAACATAGTTTCGGTTCTTCGACCGTCATCTCAAGAACCATCAGTTCTCTAAATTTACCCACTTTCCTTCCCTTCCGCTGTCACTGGTTGCCTACTTGGCAGGGGCATTTAATTTCTCACAAGACTGCTTTCCAGAGCGGTCAGAAAAATTCTATATGACTCTACTTTTTAATAAGGAATGGGCGATTATTTCTGTCTCTAGGCGCAACGGTTGTCAAGATTTTGCTTCCTCAAGATGCCTTCTTTGCAGGGGCGCTCACTTGATGTTCGAGACAAATACACTATGATCCCCTTTTCACAAGGTCGTCGGTTTTTCGCTTTTTACGGCCCCATCAAGGACAGCAAACATCTCCGATTTTACAACTTTTGTGTTAGAGAACCGGCCCTGATAACTTAATCCCCTTGAGGTTGCCTACTTTCCAGGGGCTCCAACTTTTAATAAAACAAACTATCTTGGAATGGTTAAGTACAGCGTAATTAAAACACAAGGTCCGTCTTCATGGTGGCAAAGGTGAATTCCCGCTTTTATTGCTTTCTAGCCCATTTTTAACAGAAAACTTTTTGGGTAGAATTTTAGATTGTAGGGCACTGCTTATGACAGTCAGGGTCCATTTATAGTTTGTATACATAGCTATACGGCTTGACAGGTACGCATTAATTCGTTTGTCAAGATAAAAAATTCTTCAATAGAAATCTTCTCTTCAGGAACGATGGCCATTTGTACTTTGTCACTGCTGATGAATGAAGGGCTGCTGCGTTCGTCACCCCACTAGCCATCACAGCTCCTCGCTGTAATTGGTGAGCAGTGCGATTCAGGCTAGATGACAGGCGCTGCTGGTTTGAAGACGGCAAAGTCATTTCACATCAGCTGCTGACTGCGGCCAGGACAACGACTCCAGGGGAGCCCGACTTTCGACGCTTTGACTCAATGCCACCCCCTTTTGACTCACTCGTCACGAAACATTGTGTACCAGACAGCTTCTGGAATTGTTGACCGCGGCGTACACCGCCCGATTAACAGGCGGCTAGGTCCTACTATCGCTAACCAGACCGCACTCAGCGGGCCGAAGGCACGCACGGGGGGTCTGGGGGGCGAAGCCCCCCAGCGAGCGAAGCGAGTCATACTATATGCCCGTCCCTCCGTCATTTTTTTACAAAAAATAAACGGGACGGGCCAAAAAGTTGTGTAAAAGGGATAGAGGGTGGTTTGGGTAAGGGAGAGTGGGGTAATTCCGGACGCTTTTTTTCTTTTTGGTCTTTGAGCTTGAATATGCTTCTTGGGTTAAATGTTATGACAGGAGAGTAAACTATGGACCTTTACCTTCAAAATGGTATACATGAAAGCCAAATCTCAGCAACGGTTAGGGAGATATAGGCGCCTAACAAAAGCCCTGCACGTGTCCGGAATTGCCCCAGCCTGGGGTAATTCCGGACGACCTATGGGGCAATGCCGGACGACCTTAAAATTTGACACTACTCGAGCTTACTATCGCTTGTTTTGATGTGAGGCATGCTTTTAGAAGGCGTTCAAGGACATTTGCTGCGAACTGAAGTGTTTGATTATTACTCAAAGCATATTAGAAGGAATAATTTCTATCAAAACCCCTAAATTGACAACACTGTCTTGAGTAAAGCTCTTAAACATAGCTGCAATGCTATTTTTCGTTCTTTCTTTATCCTTCTTAACGGTGGGGATGCATGTCCACAATTTTGAACCCACTACCTTAACATTATGCGGGAAATTGAAGAAAATAACCCTTATTGTCCGGATTTACCCCACAGGTAGTGAAAACCTTTGATGTTCAACTGTAAGAAAACGGCGGTAAGGTACGATAAGTACATGGAAATACGAGGGAAAGATGCAGCTTTTGCCTATTTTTGATGGTACTCAAATTTCGTGAAGCGACCACAGGCAAACGGTTTGACCTCCTACTTACTTTGGATTTGGAATTCTCCTTTTAAACTTATTATCTTCGTCTGTTAGGCGGGCTTTTGGGTTATCTTCACTCAAACCCAGTGAAAATCGAAGTGTTCGGAATTACCCCGTGTCCGGAATTACCCCACTCTCCCTTACGAATGGCAGTGGTACCAGTGTGGTCGATGTGCCACCCGTCAAAATTTAAACTTGGCAACAAAAAGAAATCAAAATGCCGTAAAATTCGAAAAATTCCAATGCTAACGTATTCCACAGTGGAACATCTTTGAAGTCAATCATTATTAAAATGTTCGTGGGGGAAAGGAGGCAGTAAATTAATTTTCGCGGGTTGGCAACAATCTTCTCGGCAACTGCGCCCTTGCGAAAATAGCGAAGCCGAAAACACGAGTAGTCGCGCGTTAAAACTGCCCCGCCATTGTTGCTGACGTTGAATTGTTTGGCTTGTTTCAAAAGGCGGTTCTCTAGTCATGTTTTCTTCAATTCTGTGTAATAGTTCTCATTCACAACGTAACAACACCACGACGGTTGGTTTGACAAACTTTATAAACTCAGGAGGGATGGTTTCGAATCGCAGGTCAGTCTTGTTCGAGGAACATGAGCACTGAAAGTCGCGAGGTGGAGCGATGTGGTCATCGTGCTAACTGAATGAAAAGAACCATCAAACAAAAACTAGAGCTAAGACAGAGCTGAGAAGTATAATTTTGTTTTATTGATTCAGTAAAGAGTTGACAAATGAAAAAATTGTTCTATTTTTTCAATATTTTTAAATCTTTTCTTCAACATGTGTCCTCAAAATATATTCAGATATAATGTCATAATTGGCGAGCGAAAGCGAGCCCTTGCCGTGTTTGGGCGCTCCAAAAAGTGACTGGTCGTGCGTCTGTCCCTCTGTGAGTCTGTAGCGTACACGCTCACGTTTCTCAGCAACTACAACACTAATAGTTCCCAAATTTTGCACCGAACATCTCCTAAAGCTCCCACAGGGGGAGTTTATCTTAAATGCACGATTACTACCGTTTGAAATATTCAAAACATCTTTTTGAATTAGGTTCTTAGCGTGGTTAGGTTGGCAGCATTTTTCATACTTGCGGCCGCGGCTCTGAAATACGGGCTGGCAAAACATTGGCAAGTAAAACAAAATAGAGAGCAGAAGGGCTTAGAAGTGAGTTCGGTCATAGTTTTTCGATATTCTAGAATGATTGAAACCCCTCCGGAGTGTCAAAACAGTGAAATACGGAAAATGAAAGTGACAATTATTACGCGTTTCGTCCGTCCGTCCGCCCCCTCCCCTCCCCCGCTACAGGGGAAATGTTTTAGTCAGTGGAGTGTGTTTGATAATTGCAAGAATGATTTGGTCTTTGTAAGCTTTAAGCAGCTTGGAGAGTGCATTTCCATTTTTATTCTCAGACATTATACTTCTTAGTTGTTTGCTTTGCTCAATAACAGTTAGAAAATAGATTAATACAATCTAAAAGTACAAACCAGACAAATCTTGCCAGAATAAATAGTCTTTGCTGACTCTGGGAAAAGGCTTCATTGCAATGCTGTAAGTTTACTATAGTACTAACCTTAAAGATAACTATATGGTGAGTGAGTGTAGCGCATACAAGGTTTGACATTGACATCTGATTCAATGAGACGATTCAGTGACTTGGTCATATGATTTCATGAGACGATTCTTTTAACTTCATCATATATTATCTGCGACAACTGGTAATTTGTATCGGTCATGGTTTGAGTTTTTAATTTACTCAGAATGTTAGGTAAATACTTATCCTATACTGTTTCAAAAATTAAATATCACATCATGACTATCATTTTGAATAAGATTATTTTGCGTTTAGCAATAAGTGGGCTCGACATTGGATTCCATGAAACGATTCATTGGATCTGACAGAAGGTCTTCTCCGTAAAGTAGTTGCAATCAGCCTGCCTGTAAATGTGTCTCTTTTTAATTAATTGAGATAAATCAACATAGTTTCATCCACTAGTTTAAAATATAAGGGAGATAAAAGGTTTTTTAGGTATTATAAATAACATAGCGTGTTCATAAGTTTAATAACGAGGAGATATCGAATGGTAATTGAAGCATTTGTGAATCGTACTAAGCAATTCAATGCTGACTGTTGAATGTTACTCGACTGAGTAACAGTGTCAGGGTTCATGTTACGACACCATGAACAGGATACACACTTAGAAATTGCGTTCATGTTAACAACTGCAGACCCATACTTTCAACTAGAATTATATGATTTTGGACCAAAATTTCCCCAGTGAGTCAGTCATTGTTTCCTGCAGTATTTGGTGTGCTAATCACAAAAATGACTTTTATTTTCACCCCAGACCTTCACTTTTCCAAATATATACCAATTTTGGACCTAAATTTTCATGTCGAGTTTTACATAGTTTCCTGCAGTTTTTGGTGTGCTGATCACGAAAATGACTCCCAATTCCATCCCAGACCCTTACTTTTCCCAAAATTTACCAATTTCGGACCAAAATTTTGAAGTTGAGTCTTACATAGTTTCCTGCAGTTTTTGGTGTGCTGATCACGAAAATGACTTCCAATTTCATCCCAGACTTTTACTTTTCCCAAAATTAACCAATTTCGGACCAAAATTTTGAAGTTGAGTTTTACATAGTTTCCTGCAGTTTTTGGTGTGCTGATCACGAAAATGACACCCAATTTCATCCCAGACCTTTACTTTTCCCAAAATTTACCTATTTCGGACCAAAATTTTGAAGTTGAGTTTTACATAGTTTCCTGCAGTTTTTGGTGTGCTGATCATGAAAATGACATACAATTTCATCCCAGACCTTTACTTTTCCCGAAATTTACCAATCTGTGACCAAAATTTCAAAGTTGAGTTTCCCATTATTTCCTGCAGTTTTCAGTAAGATAATCACGAAAATGACATGAATTCCGGCCCTTTCGTTACGGAAGACACTGTATTGGCCTTATTCTGCACATATTCTTCGCCATCTCCTATAAGAATGTGTTCAGACGCATCGCTCGCCTACTACGCGCCGAAACTAAACGGCGCGTACCCCTAGTTTAAACAGATTAATTTTGTGGTAGAAAATACACATTGAAAATAAAACAAACACAAAACTCACAATGAGTGTAGGTTTCCATGTTGGTATGACTGTGTAATGTTCCGCGCATGAGCAAAGACATTCCCATTAAAAATTTTCATCAGGCAGTGCCAATGAAAAGACTGCGTCCAAAAAATCCTCTTGTGCTATTGTTACATCTGTTCTATCACGGTCGCGGAAAGTTTTTTTATTCGAACGTCCTTTTTTAAAGAAGCGACCGTTTTTGGGGTAACCTGTACACAAGCAAAAAGGAGCCATGCTATTGGTTGGGTTTGGCTCGGCTCCCCCCTCTCTCTTCCCTTTTCGTTGACGAGTCGAGCTTATTGCTATGGAAACAGTGATTTTGACGGCAATTTTCTCAAAATTTATCGCTAAGATTTCAACCATATTCCAGAATTGAAATCACGTCTCAGAATTCTACCAGTCTGCAAAATCTCATCAAAATCGTACAGAGAGGTTTCGACTTGCATAAGGGGCCACGCGATCAAATCCCAGCGAGGCTGAATCCTGGGGGATACTATAAGGCTACTTCGTGCCTAAAAATACCTTGGTGAAATTCTTGCTGATTTGTAGGTACTTGACCAGTCCGTACTCTCTCTTGAAATCGGGCATACCGTCGGATGACGAGATGTTCAGCTATGGAAAGGGGGCGACCAGGCCGACCCGCCGGCAGGGCCTCCGTCTGGTGTTGCGCGACATTTGTGAGTTCAGCAGCATTCACGGCCTTCGATACACCTTGACGGGCGCTGTCACACCAAGGTAAGGTTGACGTTAGAACGATCAGCGTTTCGGCTCGACCCTTGCACTGCCTTGATTTCAACTTCATAACTTTAATAAAAATGCTCAGAAAACTGAGATTCCGATCAAATCAAGTACTATGTGCGAGGTCTGAGGCCTGTATCGGGACTCCTTAATACTCACAAACAACTGTCCTGGATAGATCCGTTTTTCAGTCGTGCGTCGTGCCTCATACTCTTCCTGTCCCGAAGTTTTGTTCAACTTGCGCAGTTTATTTCGTTTAATGCTCAGTGGACCATCTGTTGAAATGGATTCAGTGTGAGTCCAATACTTCGGAACTCAAAATTGTGAAGAATGGGTTGAGGAGGTACCTTGTTCATTAACGTTTAGGAGAACGGTGCTAAAGTTTTTACGAGTCCGAGTCATTTTTGATCGTTCCACCTTGTCTGATCCCTGATCCCTTACAAGACTGATTTCGAGAAAACTGATTTAAACTCAGTTGGTCACACGACAGGGTCATTTGGTCGTTGGCAGTCATGTCATCGGCCACCGCCATGGCCATCTTCTCGGGGTTCCTGTGGCCACAGTTCACAGAGGGGAAGACGGAGGTCCGCTTGGTGTCGACGCGCGTGCTGCTGGACCAGCGGCCCTTCCCAGCAGTTGCCATCTGCCCCGAAGCCCCAGTCAGGAAGGACGTCGTCCGGGATGCTCTAGTGCGGTAGGTCCAAAGATCGGCCATCACTGGCGGCTGCTCCTTAGACACACACTGCTGGAAAAGGCTTCAACAAAACTCCAACAAATCTTGCACACAAACAGTACTTGTAATTTTGTACGACGTACTCCCACTCAATTTTAAACTTACAAACTTTTTAGCACAAATTTGTAGTCGGAATCGCACAAAGTCGTGCGAAATCGCGTACAAAATCGTGCGGGACCTCGTACAAAGTTGTGAAAGGGATCTAGTGTGTGAACTTAATTTTTTATTGGCTGAGCGATAGCGAAGCCCTTGCCGTGTTTGGGCGCTCCAAAAAGTGACTGGTCGTGCGTCTGTCTGTACGTCTGTCTGTATGTAATCACTCACGTTTCTCAGCAACTACTTAAGGGGTGGTTCTGATGAAAATCTTGCCATTTCCCAAATGGATCCCAGTGTCATAATTTGTTCGGAAAGCTGAAAAGTCCCTAAAATTTGTCTATTTTCTACTTTTTTGATCAATTATAGTGAAATGCTTGGTTAGAAAGCTTGCGAATGAAAATGTTATTTACATTTTGAGTTGTGCATGCCGGCATTTTTTACAAATGAATCGAAGAAGTGAAAAATGTCAAGGCCAACCTTTTACGACAAAATAGTATGCGCAAGAAGGTTTTAAAAGTTACAGCCAAAATAGGCTCAAAAAGACTCTTCGACTGGGTTCAGGGCATAGAATGTGAGTCCCCAATGAAAATTTTTATTAATTACTTGGTAAGACATCAAATTTTTAACTAATTTTCACAATGGGACCTATTTAGGAGAAAATAACATTTTCACCAGAACCTCCCCTTAACGATTAGTATCCAAATTTCACGCCTGATGTCTCCTAAACATCCTACAGGGGTAGTTTATCTCAGATTAACAATTATCATCGTTTGAAATATTACTACGCCAATTAGTACGCGATTTTGCACAAAAATGAGGAAATATGTTCAGTTTTTGTACAAAAATTGTTCAAAAAGTTCATCAGCACAAGAAAAAACTGTGTTGTCTCGTACGAATTCGTACATAACATGTAGCGTGCATTTGTTTTCTCGCAGTGAAAGGTATTTGTGCAGGGATACATCACTAGAAGTCGCAATTTAAGTGTCTCTAAACGGCGGCCTTTACCTTCCTGCTTTCAGGAAGCAGCAGTTGTACTTACTGCTTCGTTTCAGGGCCTTAAATCTAACCCTACCAATTTCCGGTGCGGAGGAAAGGGCCGTGGACGCTGTCTGCGGGGTGCTTGGATTCATGATGTACCCGAACTGGCCGCTCATTTATAGCTTCCTGGAACTGGCCAAAGTATCGTTGGGCAGCAGACTTCATCTAGTGGATTCGCTGGATCTTAAGTCGATCATGCTAGAGGTAACATGCCACGCCTACCACGATTGGCGCATCCGTGGAATCATCAAAACAGCTCTAATCATTGAAAGTATTCATTTGGCAGGCGTTTCCCAAATGTGAGGATTGGATGGTGCACTGCAAGTGGCATTCTCAAGACATCGACTGCTGCACAGAGTTTCAATTCCAACCTCGTCTCGACCGATGGTGTTACGTGTTTAATTATAACGTTACCCATGTTAGCAGCCATCTCCACTGGTGCGTAACTTGCAGAAAGCAGATATCTTCATAGTACTACGATTTTGCCGAAATCCCGTCATAACTCCAAGTGACTAATTGTTCATAATTATCAAAATATTCAATAACATCATGCCATTGCCGTCGCCAATATAAACAATTTACTGTGCAAAAACTGTTTAAAACCTCAAAATGTTAGCAAAGCACCAATAAGTAAGCAATGAATAAAATTGTTGCAAAAGCAGTTTGAGCTCTGAAACTACGAAGAAGAACGCAGTACAAAGTGAGCAACGGTACTGAGAGTAAGATGATGAGACTTCTTTGACAAAGGCTTCCCTTAATTTCTGACAATTTATTTTTTGGCAATACTGTACGAAGAAATTTGTGAAAACATGATAAACTAACTAAATTTGTTTACATTACGAGTCCTTTTTTTGGTGTAAGGAAATAATGCCCCATGTTATTACGAAGGAAAATTGGCTCCAAAAATATGTGACACAAAATTGTTTGCTTCGTAAAGAAATGGTGTCGGGTTTCTTCGTAAGACTTTAAGAGTGTAGGTCGCCGTGTACTGTGCGCAGCTCCATCGATAGCAAGGGCCCACCCTGCGCTCCTCGGTATGCATCCGTCTCAGGACACGCGTCTGGCATCAACATGGTGCTCAAAACTACCTTCGCTGGTTCCGGCGCCGGCCTCTGGGTGAGTGTTTAAAATGCGAAGAGGGATGAAAATAGACGGATTAGCTTACGTGACAAGAGCGTCATGAACATTAATTTCTGTTTTGATGACACGTTGTGGGATGGGAGAAGTTGCTGTGATATTGGCGCACTGTAAGAAGGAATGTAGGAGAACAAAAGGTGCCTCTGGCAAGAATTTTTCCAAAGCTTTCTTTGTAAATTCATACTCCAGTCTGTGTACTCTACAAATAGAAGAGCGTACATTGTATGCTCTAACTGGAGCATGCCTGCAAGCACGCTCTAGCTGGCGCATGCCTGCCAGGCATGCACTAACTAGTGCATACATGCCATGTACACGCTTCCTGATGCAGGCAACACGCAGAAAAATAACTTAGCTGACCTGCTAATGTACCTTAGCCAGAGAGACTTAGCACAAGAAACTAATAGCCTTAGCTACATTGTGCAGACTTAGTAGCGGAAGCTAACACAACTTGGCAAGACTTGACTAAAATCTTAGCAAAGAGGTTTAGCGGTGGTGCTAATAAATTAGCTGCTGGCGCTAAGCTCCTATTGACTGATCATTCGACCCCAGCGTAGGATATGAGTCCTCCCTACTCCTCTCCAGAGAAGGAACGGCAGTAGCCGAAGGGGAAAGGTAACAAGTCGGCAAGTAAAAGTCTGAAGTTCGAATACCGAAAATTTTCTGACTTAGTTTTGCTTGCTAAGGCCTTAGCTACCTTGCTAATATGTGCCAGCTAAGAATATTAGCAACTGGTGCTAAGGTATTAGCTGTCCATATACAGCTAAGATTATTAGCAAGGGGAGTTAAGAGTTAGCAGCCGTCGCTAAGCATTTTTCTGCGTGAACTCCCTATCCCTTATGCACTAGATGCGTGCTTCAGTTAGCGCGTGCTTGGCATGTATGCACTAGTAAGTGCATGCTTGGCAGGCATGCGCTAGCTAGAGCGTGCTTGCAAGCATTCTCCAGTTAAAGCGTACAGTACGCTCTTCGATTTGTTGTAGAGTACTGTTTGCAGGTAACTATGCCGTTCTCTGCGAACTTCCGAAGGACTTACCGAAAATGTTTGTGAACTATTAAGTACTTTTGTGAGTTCACATTTTTGCCAGAGGTCCTAGCGTTTGATCGTTCCCCGCACTGACTGACTTCATGCCGTTTGTCCCTTTATATTTCATTCGTGTGTTCATTCGCCAGATCAGCACGTCCTCGCCAAAAGGTATGACTGGCCCGACCAGTGACACGTTCGTGAAAGTGTCTCCAAGAGATGAAGTTCGCGTTTGGCTTTCATCCTCGGCCACTGTAATAGGCCCAGACCTGGAAGGCATCCCGGAGCAGATTCGGGGCTGCAAGGTTTTTGACAGGGCCCTCATCAGGTAAAGTAATACTAAGCAGGAAGTTGGGTCCTGTGTGTAGGGGCAAGGCATGTCGATGCGCAAATCGTTTTGTTTCTGATGACAAAACATAGAAGCCAACAATTTAGGATGGAATTTTGCAAAAATAAAGTTAAGTCAATGCACAATACTCATTCAAGCGTTACCTCTTTGCTCCAACCATTTTGCTGGTTATGAGTTTTTTTTAGTGTAATTCGCTCAGTTTTGGTGTTGCGAACAACCTATTTGCAGTGTATCAGACTTTCTTGAGTGTCTTTAAGTCTCTATCAAAGAAAAGGGCCAGAAAGAATTTGAGAGTATCTAACTGTAAGCCAGTTGAGCAGTGTAGGCTGCACACTTTGTTTGAATGTGTTCGATTGTTTGGAACTCTCTAGTATTTCGTTGCGCCGTTTGCTTTTCAACAGGCGTTTCTGACCCAAGATTGTGAGACTTACCTCCTCCTTCCTTAAACAGATTGACCCCTTGGTGAAATGCATGTCACATAAATCCATTACTGGGGGAACCAATTCGTATACTCATTTCTCAGTTATTCTCCATCCCGCTGCGTCACTAAACTTGTTTACGCTGCTGTGAAACAATTCTGCGGGTGCGTTCCTTTCACTGTGAAGGCAGCACTAGTCCAGCCGACCAAAGAGGGTAAAGGATATAACACAGTTTTGGTTTTACCGTCGTTTCTCAGTGCCCACACTACAAAATTGAAGTGTGAACTCAGCATGCATCTACAGGAGCATACTTGCAAGTACAGACCTACAAATGGATCCTATTTGCCAAGTATGCATGTGCGATACTCAGTGGATCTCGCGGCAGATGCATTTGTAGCGTGCTCTGCAAACTGAAGTGTGTACATAGTACACTCTTATTAGAGCATGCTTCCAAGTACACTCTTATTTACAGCATACTTGCTAGGCACACGCTAAAATAGAGTGTACATTGCATGTACACGCTAATTAAGAGTGTACCTGGCAAGTACACTAAAACTGGCCCTTTGAGATAGGACTAATCGAGTGTATTTTAGCGTGTACATGTAAGGTACACTCTACTTTAGCGTGTGCCTAGCAAGTATGCTGTAAATAAGAGTGTACTTGCAAGCATGCTCTAATAAGAGTGTACTATGTTCACACTTCAGTTTGCAGAGTGTGTGAATAGCCATAGATGCATACTACTTGCCAAGTTTGCAGCTGTAGGTGTGTATACGCCCCTGGCCTCTGTAGATGCGTACTGAGTATTTACACATTTCAGTTTGTACTGCAGAGTAAGGTAAAGTGATTACGTTTTTCATGTTTCAGACAAAATATGCGACTTTGGTCA
The DNA here is from genome assembly GCF_012932325.1 of Thrips palmi. Classification (NCBI taxonomy): domain Eukaryota; kingdom Metazoa; phylum Arthropoda; class Insecta; order Thysanoptera; family Thripidae; genus Thrips; species Thrips palmi. The sequence goes on along the minus strand of NW_023144625.1, from coordinate 4,693,001 downwards.
ATCAGAGTGCCTTGCAAGGTTCTTGACGCGTGGGCCCGCAGGCACAGGACCCGCAAAGTTCCAGCAGCAGCTCGATAAAGCTTGCCTACCCGCTTGCTTTGAGGAGACCTTCGCCCACGCGATCAAAATCCATCCCGAAGGCAGCACGGATCTGGCAACGAAATGCAAAGAATGCTATTTCGTAGACATCTTTTACAGTGATCTAGCAAGAGGTGTGCTGTACGAGCGGAACAGATCATACAGCGTGGCTTCCATTTTCTGTACGTATATCTGTGTTTACACTCTGAATGTCTGGAACTTGAGCTATGTTTCAGCGAATTGTGAACAAGGGTGCACCCTCATGATCCAAGCATTTTTTCTTAATAATACGAGCCATTTTGTATTGTTATTTTTAGATACAAAAAAAACCTTAGTTATTTATAGAAACAATAGATAGTATTGGACTTCCGCTATTTTCTTCGTTTTATATGTAATTTCTTCGTGGGAAGATATTTAGTGCCACTTGTCCTTCTTTGATTCCAGTGAAGACATCAGGCCTTCTTGGGTTGCTCTTGGGGTGCAGCTGTATGATATTCATAGAAATAGGTTACTTTAGTCTTCGTTTCCTAAAATTACTAATTCTTCGATGGTGACATGTGAATAAACAGAAGAGGACGACCTTTGAGAGTGCTTACCATTTAACCAACCTTCATGACAATGCTCGCATTATCGGGTCTTAAGCAGGATGAACATAATACTCAAGAAAAGAGTTCAATTAGAAGAGAAACACATTTGCCCACACTCCTCAAGCCCTTAAATGCACAAGAATGTAAAATGTTAGCCAATGAGACTCGCGCTCCTTTCAATGTGAAAATGTCAACTCATTTTTTTATACAATTCGACCAGATTCGTTCGCTGCCTTGAACGCGACACTAGTTAGAGGCATTTTTTTTAAGAAGTCCGATCGTGGAACACGACCGATGCCGATTTCCTCCATTTTTTGGTCAAAGGTAGTCCTTGTGGGTCTAAGAAAGGCCACAAATTTTTGGGGCCGAAATATGCACCGTTCAGATTCTATGGGCAATTTTCGTTTTCTCTGACAACTTTTCACATAATATGGCCAAAATTGAAAAATCACCTTTCTGAGGCCTCTATGCACTCGATTGAGCTCAAAATGTGGTATCTTATGTAAAATCACGCGAGGAACACGAATCCGGTGCCCGTTTGTTGATAGGAGAACCCAAACAGATGTTATGACTGTTTTTCAGGTTTTGTAGTGGTTTTTACTTTTCTTGGGGTTATGGTGTTCGGCATCGATTTTTGCCAATCCGATGAGTGGATTTTAAAGATAAAGGACCAATCTATCATACTACGAGATAAAAAGTTTGTGTACGCCGCGTGAAAAGCAGTGGCGCTGCAAAAATTGAAAAACCGTCATTTCTGGGTAGTTTTAGATCAGATAAGCCACCTTTCACGTGACCGTCTCCGCCCCATATTCAATCTAATTATTGTCCCAAGTGATGTCAGAGTTGGTGTGAAATTTCACCGCTGTAGCTCAAGTAGTTTGGAAATGGCAGCTTTCTAAAGTTTTGCAATCACGTAAGGCATTTACTTTAAGTAGAATTGCGGTAAATGTGAACACTTGTCACAGATCGGGTAATAAATGAGATAGATGAGTGCGTCAAAGTTCTCTAAGCGTAATTTTGAACAAGGAATTCGATTTTGCCGGTACGAAGACCCTAGGCGTACTCTAAAACTACGTTTTCGTGCAAACCACGTAAAAATGGCCTTTTTTCCAACTTCAGAGTTCGCCTAGGGTCTTCGTACCAGCAAAATCGAATTCCTTGTTCAAAATTACGCTTAGAGAACTTTGACGCACTCATCTATCTCATTTATTACCCGATCTGTGACAAGTGTTCACATTTATCGCAATTCTACTTAAAGTAAATGCCTTACGTGATTGCAAAACTTTAGAAAGCTGCCATTTCCAAACTACTTGAGCTACAGCGGTGAAATTTCACACCAACTCTGACATCACTTGGGACAATATTTAGACTGAATATGGGGCGGAGACGGTCACGCGAAAGGTGGCTTATCTGATCTAAAACTACCCAGAAATGACGGTTTTTCAATTTTTGCAGCGCCACTGCTTTTCACGCGGCGAACACAAACTTTTTATCTCGTAGTATGATAGATTGGTCCTTTATCTATAAAATCCACTCATCGGATTGGCGAAAATCGATGCCGAACACCAAAACCCCAAGAAAAGTAAAAACCACTACAAAACCTGAAAAACAGTCATAACATCTGTTTGGGTTGTCCTATCAACAAACGGGCACCGGATTCGTGTTCCTCGCGTGATTTTACATAAGATACCACATTTTGAGCTCAATCGAGTGCATAGAGGCCTCAGAAAGGTGATTTTTCAATTTTGGCCATATTATGTGAAAAGTTGTCAGAGAAAACGAAAATTGCCCATAGAATCTGAACGGTGCATATTTCGGCCCCAAAAATTTGTGGCCTTTCTTAGACCCACAAGGACTACCTTTGACCAAAAAATGGAGGAAATCGGCATCGGTCGTGTTCCACGATCGGACTTCTTAAAAAGTTCCGCCAAGGCAAGCTTAGCAAAGCGGTCTTGCCGTGGACCGGCAGGGGAGGCCGGGCAGAGAGGGGGCAAGGAGGAGGGGGGGGGGGCTGTGAGGAGTGGGGACTGGCGCGGCGAGGCGGCGCGGCGTGGCGGCGCAGGACGACGACAGACGACGACGACCAACACGACCATGCAGTCCCCTCCGAGCGCGCTGAATGGATGGATGGATGGGATGGGATGAGTGGGATCGGATGCAGAGCTAGAAGCGGTAGCAAGACCGCTTAAAAATATGCCTCTTAGCCACCTACTTGCCACGTTGGCACGAACGCAACAAATGTAATGCTTTTTCAGCAAACTAGCCGATCAGCCTATGACAGATTCAGAAGGTCGGCAGCACACAAGACGAAAGTCATGTTTTTCCACTGCCCCTCTGAAAGACGCTACTCGACACAGTCTCAAGCACGTTGACCAAGGTAAATCTAGCAAGCGGAGTCAATCTGGCCAGTGGTGTCGGCCAAATTTTTCGCGACTGCTGGCTGCTCTGTGGCTTGTTAAAACCGGCCTTGTCTCTTATCGATGCCTGTTATCGACATCACTGTCTATCTCAACGGAAACGTCGACCTGAGTGGTGGGCAGGGCAGTGAGCTCTAGACTCGCGCAGCCTGACGCTGCTGCTCCGGAGGTGCGAGCCCGTGCGCTGTGCGCGGCCGGGCCAGCGTTGCCAGAAGCCGAACAGCGCTCGGTGGTACGGGGAGGGGGAAAAGGTGGTACTTCGGGGCTCTTCGGTGGTACGCGAGGGGTGGGGGTAAGGTGGTACATTGGAGCCGTATGGTGGTACGGAAAGGGGGGGGGGGGCTAAAAATTTACGCTAGGCGTAAACATCGGGAATTTAGAATTCGGCCAAAGAAGAAGTCAGCGGTGGCTCCTCCGGCTGGTGTACAAGCAAGCAGGCCCGTTTTGTTGCCCGCGTGCCTCGGGCGGGGCCCAAAAGTGGCACTGCACTTTCAGTTTCCCGCGCCCGACCTGTCCGACCAGGCCCCGTTCCTTGGAATAGGTCACGAACGCAGGCAAAGGATTACATGTTCGACTTCTGGGGGACGACAACCCGACCCAGGCGCCCGAAAAGTTCCAATTGCCTGCGTGCGGACCTAATCCGGTGTTTTCCCGGAAAAGGTGGTACGGAATCGCTCGGTGGTGGTACGGTGGTACGGGGCTCGAAATAGTGGTACATGTACCACCAAGGTGGTACGTCTGGCAACACTGGGCCGGCCCTACAGCGGTGACGCGTTGGTGACGTCATCCAGTGCCCCCCTCCCTTCGGCCCGGGCGCGCCTTCGCTTCCAGTCGCTGGCCGCACGCCGCCCCGCGCGGACCGGTTTGCAACAACTCTGGATTTGATTTCCGTTGCGAAGAGGAGTTCGACTCGCTCTTCAATCATGGTGAGTGACAGGGAGTCGGCACAGCCGCAAGGAGAACGTGTAACTGAAGCTACGCACAGTGGGCTGGGCCCGAAGACCGGCGGAGGCGGTCAAAACTCGAGACGCGTTTTGAGCTCCATTGTCGCTAGACAGGACTATCGAACCAAACGTGTGGCCCCACTAATGGATTCCTCGGTCGGGGAGCAATCCATTCGTGGGGTTACACGTTCGATTTGGGTCCCATTTAGCGACTATGGCCCACTGTGTCACGACTAGGTTGCTGGCAGGTAGAACCAACAACTGGGAACAGCAAAAGCAGTTTCATTGACAGTGCCGCGCCGGCTACTGGTGACTTTTGCTCAGCACTGAGCTATATCTGTGTCGCCGGCGTCGGGTAGGTCGGGGCGAGGCGGGCCCCTTCCCCTGTTCTCTCAGTTCCCCCCCCCCCCTCAGCCCCCTTCTTCTATCCATCTCCCATCTGCCTCCTGCACACTCCCCTCCTCCACCAGCACCTCTGCACCTCTTCCTCTCCCCCCCCCCCTCTCCCCAGAGAGACTCCTCCCCCCTTCCCTGTCCATGCTCTCCCCCTCCGCCGCCAATCCACACAAGTGCACGTGCCGGCAGGCTGACTCTGAGAGTCGTTTTCGTCGCTCTGTCTCTCTCACACCTACAGAGGACGCCCCACGAGTGTGAGAGAGACAGCGATGAAAACGACGCTCAGTCTGCAGACCCACACGTGAGTCATGAGCCCGGGGAATTCCGGCGTCCCTTCCACCGACGTCAAATCTGTACCAGGAACACATGAGCGTTAAAAGTGCCGTGACGCGAGCTGTCGTGCTCTCGGTTTCGAAATATCCTTCATGGAAAACGTGCACCGGTTAGCACGTCCATGGACGTCGCCGCGGTCAAATTATTTCTCGTGCAAATAGATCCACGATACACTTCGGTTGCGAAGCCAGGAGGGTCATAGGCTATATGACCCCGTCAGCAGTTGACAGCTTCGACACACTGGGCCCGCCCACCGCCCACCATCGCACTTAACAATGAATTGAGCCCTTTAACGAAGAAAGGATGTCAGTTCAATAAAAATGTACCGGAGGGAAAAGATCGGTATGGGAGCGAAAACGTACATGCTTTGCAGCACAACAGCTCAGGAAAAGAATTGGCCTCATCGTACTTAAAATCCATGGTACCTGCACAAAAATGTTTTCCGCCTGAGCGCGTGCGGAGGTGAGTGTGTGTGTGTGTGTGTGTGTGTGTGTGTGTGTGTGTTCAAATGAATGTGTCACCTCACATAACCTTATTTATACGGTTGCGTGAAAACTTTCGCAAGCATATTAAAGATAGTGAGTTCCGAAAGATTTTTGTTTACCCTCCCAGAAGTCCCAGAACCGAGCGCTCGGCGCATTATTCCGATTAAATGGAGGCAACTTTAGAGTTCCCCGAATATAAAAATGCGCTCGGTTCAAAAACATAATTTTCTGATCGTGGCCGGGTTAAACCGCATAAACGTGCCCGTTCAAAAATCTTACAAGGTATTTTGAGCACCTGTCAGGTAAGAACTGTTTGGTCTGTTACACGAAGAATATAGTTCGTATAAACTGACGTACTTTCTCTGTGGGCTTTTGTGTGTACTAAAACTTTTTTGCTCAAACTTATAACGCACTCATGTTTGTGGGGCTGAAAATAGTTGGTAAGGCCAAAGATATAGTTTGAAAAGACCTCAACCAGTTGGTACTTAAAACCCAAAGTATTCCCCGGTATTCTCTGACCAGAAAACGAAGGCCTCTGAGCTCAGGCTGAGACGAGGGCCACTATTATATTGCCAATGGTAGACTAGACGGCTGTTAGCCCTCGACGGTTCAGTTGTCACTTGACAATTTGAAGTCTTATTGTCATCAAAACAAATGATGACATTGTTGTCACGCCCGTGCAATGAGCTTTGATGAAAGTGTCATCAATTTGTGGTAAAACTGTCATGATGAAAATATAGTGCACGATTTTGTCATCAAGTGATACTGAAATTTTACAGTGACAGTGTGTAAGGTTTTAAGAGTGTGGCACCAAGCCTCTCCACCGCTCGCGCTGCTGTGCGCCGCTTGCCGCTCCGAGTGTTGTGGGGGGTTCCCGGCGCGGTGGGTCGGCGTTCGAAACCTCTTGGCCGCGGAGACAGCCCGTCTGATGACGTCAGCTCGGCCGGCCCACGGCCTGCCCGCCGCCGGCCGTGCCGTCGGTCGCGGCCCTGACCTTGGCGCCGCGTGCGGAGAGGCACTCTCTCCTCGGACGCAGCCACCGCCTGTTTTCGCGGCGAAAGGACCTTGAAAGCAGCTGTGGGAGACGCAGGCCTCACTCTCAAAACCTTGCAAACGTTTTAAGTAAATTGCCATGGCAAAGAAATCTGAGCAGACATAAGCGGGCAAAGAAAATATTTAGAAGTTGGATCGAAATTTTATCGTAGGAGTTGATAGAAACTTTAGGCTCGTAAACGGTGAAACCTTTAACCGGAAGAATTATTCAATTGTCAAAACGATCATAGTTTGGAGGTTGATATGTTGTGAATAATTTTGATCATTAAACTGGACTGTTTTTGGCACTTTACCCGCCCTCTAAATCTCACAAACTATTCTAGGCCCAACAAAGAATAGTACAGTTTGTTGCAACCTCGTATTGTAGACATACACTACAAACCTAACTGTCTACTAAGTACACACTTACAAATGCATGCTTGCAAGTACACACTTACAAACGCATGCTTGGCCAAGTACACACGTACAAATGCATGCTTGCAAGTAAACACTTACAAACGCATGCTTGACGCATGCTGTTATACGGCGTCAAGCATGCGTTTGTAAGTGTGTACTTGCAAGCATGCATTTGTAAGTGTGTTCTTGGCCAAGCATGCGTTTGTAAGTGTGTACTTGCAAGCATGCATTTGTAAGTGTGTACTTGGCCAAGCATGCGTTTGTAAGTGTGTACTTGCAAGCATGCATTTATAAGTGTGTACTTGGCCAAGCATGCGTTTGTAAGTGTGTACTTGCAAGCATGCATTTGTAAGTGTGTACTTGGCCAAGCATGCGTTTGTAAGTGTGTACTTGCAAGCATGCATTTGTAAGTGTGTACTTAGTAGACAGTTAGGTTTGCAGTGTAAGCCTATCAAGAGAATACATACTTCGTAATTTACGAAACAATTCGTATGAAAAACAAAATAGTTTACATTATACATATGCTCTCCGTACTTGTGCTCAAAACTGTTAGTTATGTTTTAAGCGTTGGCCGCGTCCATTTTCGTCGTAGATCGTCAGATGCGAGTAAAGAAAAACAGGTACGTGTCGCAAAGTTGGACACTATGCCCTAGAATGGATGTTGTGTGGCGTTATTTGAACCATTATTGATTCAAAACCGAGGGGCAAACAACTTGAATTAAGGTGTACATTTTCCGTGAAATAACGTGAAATAACGGTGAAATAACGGTGAAATAACGTTGAAATAACGCCAAAATAAGCGTGAAATAGCGCGAAATAACGTGAAATAACACGAAATAACGCGAAATAACGTTGAAATACCCTTGAAATAACGTTGGAATAACAATGAAATAACGTGAATTTGAAATAACGGTGTACAAATTTTGACGAAGTTGTTTGCCCCTCGTTCGAAACAAGCAATTGACGGCAAAAGCAGTTTAATAGATGCAGCTCAAATGTATTGCGATATTTGCGGGACTTCTTTCCCTCAAAACCTAGGGGTTCATAACTTAACATCTGCGAGCCACCTTGACTATGAGGTCAAACTTTGTGCCTCAAAATCGCATTCCGTAAAAGGGGACCGAGCATTGTCTTTTTGTTTATCTTGAATCAGTTTCCCACGCGGGTTGTGCGGAAGCGTGGGGAAAGGCGATTGTTCGTTGACAAAACGTGTTCCTTCACATTCACTGGGTCGGGTTCAAGGTCTCGCCGCTTTCATCTCTCTCCCATCTCTGCCTCGAATTTCGATTTGCTCTCTGCCGGCCAGCGCCGTCCCGTTCTCTTTATCTGTGTAGTGTTCGCCCTCTGCTCGCCCTCCGTTCCCGATGAACTTGGGAAGCGAACCACTGATAGTGGTTTGCCGCTCTTATTCGCGGCTTGCCGCGGCCTTCTGCCGTCTGGGTTCCGAGGAAAGCAATCCCGGATCGGGATGGGGAATGCACTCCTGGCTCGAGTACTCAGTATGTGTTCCCTGTGCACGGGCCCACACTGCAAGCAAAAGTGTGAATTGTGCAACAAAAGTACCAAAAAACTGTTCAACAAAAGTACAATAGGGATTGTAGAAAGTACAACGAGAATTTTACAAACCACAACGAGGCCTGGACTGCAGAGGACTCATCATGCCGGTTCCATTGCACTTTAAAACAAAATAGTTGTACTTTCAAAGTACAATAAATTCCTAATAAAAATTTGGCAGAAATTTGTGTACTTTTGTTGTGGTTTTTTTTCTTGCAGTGCAGCAGTTGTTGAAAACTTCATTCGTGCAATAGACATTTTAAGACTGATTGCACACTAACAGATGAGATCAATTTTGTCCCATGATTTGATATCGTGCACAGCACAACCTGTATGGGATTAATATTTGCGTCACCAGAACGGGTTCCATCCTGGTTTGGATGGTGGTTACAGAACTGCATCGCAAATGAACTGTGCCCACCATCAAGGCGGACGTGCTTTTGAGTTGGTGTTGGGGATTTCGAATATACGAAAAGCCCCCTTTCTCTTTTCCTTTACTTTAGGCACAGTAATTATCGTTTATACCTATACTATAAATACCTAGACTAATATATGTGTACATAGGCTAAGCTATGCAGGGCAAGCTCTATATTAGTCAGCTGTTTGCGCCAAGCATTAGAGCTAATGAACCAAGGTAGAAGCAAACCCAGCTAACTCAGCATCGAGGCCGTAGGCTATCCTGCCGCTGCTAGCTATCCAAGAAAGCCAGAAAGCGGTAACCGCACTCCCTTGTAGATGATAAATGGCGCTACCTCCAGCGCTATAGGGGAAAATACGGCGGTGAGTCCAGTGCCGGCCCGAGGGAGGGCAAATTGGCACTTTTGGCAGCGCAACGTGTGGCTTTTTGCCTACCCAGGCGACTACCAAGTGTCCAAAGGGAGGATAGACACTTCTAGCAGGGCCAGGGCCGTACGTGAAGAACAAGAAGACCATAAACCGGAAACAGTACAAGAAATCGAGCCTTTCGGGTTGTTTTTGGCAGGTTTACATGAAATTCTATTACAAAATCAAGCTTTCTTGAAACTTTGGAATGACAATAAACACTCATCGTCAATGAATAACCGTTATTTGGCAGCTGTTTCCGGCTTATGTCCTTCTTCTTGTTCTTCACCTCAGGCCATGCTAGAAGTGTGAACTGTCCTTTCGCCCCCTCCCTCCCACGTCCTGGATCCGCGCTTGGACAAAGACACAAAGCCTTACGATGAAGCCCTCGGCCGCACTGGCGCACTGTGTGTGGCCCGGCGTATCGTCCGGGGAAGGGGAAGAGGGGAGCGCGGCACGGGGACACTCCCCCCCCCCCCTTCCCCGTTGTGGAGCCGGGCTGCCTCGCCACGAGTGGATACGCGCAGGAAGATGCCGCGGCACCGCCGATCGGAGCGCCCCCAGCGGCAGTGGTGGGGACTGGCGCGGGGCACCGTGAGACTGTAGCGCCCCTGGCGGACGAAGGACTAAGCGGGTGGGTCCGACCGGAAAAAGTGGAAAAAACATTTGTGCGGACATTAAGGGGGGGGGGGCTGGTGAAAAAATGGCCAAAACTGCCAAAAATAGTATTTTTAAAGTTCATGGATAAAAATGTGCATAGAAGGTTTCAGATTCAACAGGTTGAACACCTTTAAACTATGTGGGTAGTTCCTTCATCATTTGGAAAGAATTAACATTGAGATCAGTTGTCGTTGGCTTATACGCTCAATTTCACAGCTTTTGCTCAGTCAACAAAAAATTTTGTCGTAGAAAGATTTCCTGCGTTCCTGGTTGACACCTACATGAGTCGTCTTGCATGGACTCTATTCATTGATGACTTGTCGACAAATTTTAGTGACGGAATCTTGATATCAGCCCTCCTTTTTTTACAAACACCTAAAAGTTTGAAAAAAGGGCAAAAAATTCACTTTTTTTTAAATGTTAAAATTTGAAAATTCATATTTTAGGACAGAAGTTAAAATTGAAAATTCCGTCACTAAAATATCTCCTATACATCTTTAGGATAAGCCAAAAAATTTTCAAGACTTTCCGTTTTAATGAAAGACGCAGGAAGATTTTTCCCCAACGCTCTAAAAAACACTAAAAAGCTACTTTTCTCAGAGAACGTTCAACATTTTGGATTGAATTTTGTTTTGGGAACTCAATGAACCTAATAAGTAAGCAAAGTTTCAACTTTCTGGGATTATTTTAAAGCCTACTTGAAAGTTTCACCAGGGTTCCCCCTTAAAGTATTATAGAATTCTCTCTCTCTGCGCGTTGTTACCTGAGACCAGACAAGAAAAATTTTTATAGAGAAATGGTCAAAGTAGTCTAAGGCAGCCAGTGTTGTTACTCATAGTGAACATGCTTCCTTTGAGTACATCTTCACAGGTTGACAGACAAAACAGAAATGACCGATAATCGTGCGCTTTTCCCTAACATTTGTAACTTATGTACTTCCTTTGTTCTGCCAACTTAATTAGTTCCCTCCTTTTTCAAGCGGTTCCCTTCCCCGCGCCAGTTTGAAATTTCGCGTGAATCTGAAAGCACCATTCTTCCCGTCTCGTCCGCCAGGGGCGCCACAGTCTCACGGTGCCCCGCGCCAGTCCCCACCACTGCCGCTGGGGGCGCTCCGATCGGCGGTGCCGCGGCATCTTCCTGCGCGTATCCACTCGTGCCTCGCCGACCCCTTCCTCGTGGCTCCGCGCGGTCAATACAAATCCAAGCCGGCCGGCACTCGCGACACAGCACGAGGTGCGAAGAGGCGGCCTGACTCGCCGAGCCAAGCAACCGGCCGGCGTCCTTTGACACTCCGCGATCAGAAGGCAGTCCAGTGAGTACACCCGAAAGAAAGCCTGCGCGTCAACTGTAGAAATTTAGGAAGGCGCACGCTCGCAGACTCGTACTGTTTGTTTCTTCAGTCACGTATTGACGGTGAAGTGCAATAAGTTATCAACGAATTTATTGATATAAATAAAGCTTTTATCAAGAACTTACTGATATTTTTATGTAACTGGAAGAAGAAATCGTATTAATCAATATCTGTACCGAATTATTGTGCAGGCCAGGGTATGCTTTCTCATAGTTCTCCTTTCTCAAAGTCTATAATGGAAAACCGTTTGTTTGTGACACGCAGATAATGTTGCTTCTGGATTGTGTAAAGCAACACTCAAGCAAAGAACGAAGTTCTGTTAATAGGTGATATCCACTGTCTATTTGTTGCTCACAAATTTCGAACCTTACTGTAGAATGTAACATATTGGATTGCGGTAAATCGCGGTAATAAAACACTGGAAATCGTCGCGAATTTGCAACATTCCGAAATGAATGCATGCGTCAAGAAGATCCTTATTGTAAACGCAATGACACAAAGATGATCATGACAATGCCTTGCGGGCGGCATGAAAGGTGTTTGATTGAAGGTGCAGATCGAAGTTCCAAAATTTTGTAGACTTAAAAAACGATTTTGACATTTTTTTACCAAACCAAGTTAAGACGTCCAAACTCAATTTTTTTCAGCACAAGACAAGTTTCTGTTTTAAAAAAAGTTGATATTTGTTTTTGTTTTTTTATTTTTCTTGAAAACTATTGAAGATTTATGGCCCATTGTCAAATCTATGACAGTTCTAGGGAACGTCCCTGACGGTCTGGGCCATATCACAGTTTTGGTGTGATAAAAACTACGCTAAAAAAGTGATAAATACATGATTTATTGCACTCAAAATGCAATAACTTTTTCATGGGGCTTATAATGCAATCATAATGTTATTGCTATTGAAATGACTATTATCACATTCAGAAGACCAGTGAAGGTCCTAAAAATGTCAATTTGGACCATATTACAAACGTAACTGTCTACTCCGTATACATACTAATGCATACTGGCAAGTACACATTTACAAATGCATGCTTGACCAAGTGCACAAAAGGCATACTTGGCAAGCACTCACAACTGCACACTATGCATATATGTGTGTTTGTAAGTGTGTATTTGGCCAAGTATGCATTGGTGTGTACTTGCAGTTATGCATTTGTTTCTTGGTATAGACAATCAGCTTCGTAGTGCAATCTATTTGCAGCTCGGGACGATTCCCCCTCTCCGTCCCTTTTATGTTGTCTTCCTTGAATTAAGTCCTAAACCGTACTTGTTCGGTCCAGCCTCCGAACCCATTCTTTGAAGTGTGCACGTATTGTCTCGTGTGCTCGTCACTCTTAACGACTCCTCACGTTGCAGGTATGCTGCTGAGAAACCTGTCCGTCGCCGCGTTGGTGCTGGCGGTGGGCGTTGCCATGGCAGCCGCCGCTGAACTTGGCCAAGGGTAAGTAGGCAACAACTTGTCGGGGAAATCGACGGCGCGGGGCTGATTGGAAACAACGCAGACGCCATATCGAGTGGTCCTCTTCAAATCTTACCGTGCGGATGAAAGATCTTATCTGGTCGTTTCCGTATGAATATCTTTAGGGGGCAGTATAGCGCCTTCACCTTTTGGACAAATTCGGCGTAAGTTCCCCTTACCTGTCAATTTACAAGAAAAATTATTCTTACCGTTGAAATGAGGGTTCTTCAAGAGTGAGTTTGGTGGAAAACATGTTCAGTTAGTTTGTTTTTGTAAGATCTGTGAAAAGCACAAGAAAACACTGCAGATTTGCTCGTAAAATTACGGGCAGAGCTTATATATCCGTGCAGGGAACTTTCCAACCAAATTTAAACTAGTTGTGTAACATTTTTGGACAAGTAAAAATAACTCTAGCCTTCAAGTGTATGAGTGGAAAGTGACTAAATATTCGGGTCAACGACTTTTGGGCGACAGTGTGCACGACAGGCACACAGACCGGCGGAAACAGGAAATTAATTCGAGCGTTCGGATCGTCCGCGTGACGTTGAAGGATAGGCATAACCGCGTGGGATTTCCCCTGCCGCTCGCAACCCAATTTGGTAGTGTAGCTTGGGCTGCTTTTAAGTGCCACCCGGTGATAAAAGTAGAAATAACATTTCCCGTTTATTTCGAGACGTCAGCAAGTATTATTTTTGTCGATGTGTTTGTCTCGTAACCGTAACTCATAGTGTGTGGTTTATTTTATGTTCGCGAAGCAGAGCCGTGCCTTTTCCTTTTCCTCTGTGAACGATTTGCCTCAGTATCACGGTCACGGACAAGCCTGCAGTGGTGTGCCATTGCTTGTAAGCGTAAGAGGGTAGGGTCGCCGGTAACAAAGGGCAGTGCGTAACAAACGCTTATATCTACGCAATTGGGGTCTACTGAAGACAATGTGAGTGTGAACTGTCTTCTAGCTTCAGGAACTTAATGATTTACGATCGACACGGCCGTGCTCAGTAAAAACTCTACGAAGAATCGCTTTGTAGTAGGAAGAAAATGAAGCAAACTCCTTCGTTATGCGAAGCATTTCTTCATAATACGAAGCAATTCTACAATGCCTTCATTTTCATTGGAGTTATGAAGCAAATGCTTCGTAGGCTTTTGAGTGTGACCGGTGCAGTGCAATTAAACTTGGCCTTAAGGTGGAAATTCAAAATTCTGTTGTAAACTACCCCACCCTCTGTCAACCCCACCCCACTGTCAACCGAAGTATGGCGAAGTCCATACTTCCTGGTGCGGGTTAATTCCTCGTCCTTAAATCGTTCATCAGCTCGCGGAGCTTTCATCTCTTGGCATGGTGCAAACGTGGAGCTCCTCTTCACTATAACTCTGCCCTGTCGAATTTGGAAACTGCCATTCCACACCTTCGCATTTTAAGTGTGGACTTCTCCACTCTTAAATTCACAGAGTAGGGCTCTAGACTGCGCACACTGTAGCTAACTTGAAGATACCCTGGTCCCCGGTCAGTAGGGGTAATTTCGGGACTCGGGACAGCTGTTTCCTCCACAAGATTTGACATTTCAGACATCGTGCCAAACCAAACGTGATGTTTTTATTTTGAAAATAACATTTGGTTTGGTTCTTAAATGTCAAATTTTGTCCAGGAAACGGTTGTGCCATTTTCACCCCATGTCGACCAAAATTCTGACCCTAGTTCCAGCAGTGTTAATGACGGTCGTGTTTCTATGGTGCAGGACCTACACCGTGGTCTCACCCTCCTCCGTCCGCCCGCACTCCGAGTACCACGTGGCCGTGGGCGTGCACGGCGCCGACAAGGACACGTCCGTGGAGCTGGAGCTGGTCAACAGCGGCGACAATGGCCACAACGTCACCTACACCGAGAAGGTGGTGGTGCCGTCCGGCAGCACCAAGACCGCCCGCATCAAGGTCAGTGCCCGCCTGCCGTCAGGGATGAGTAACACTGCAAAAAAATCAACTGAGAGTTAGTAAAGGTATACCTTTCAGGTACTGGGTCAGTGGGGGTAGTTTTGGGCTTGGGGTGAAAATAGGAATGGTGTTGTTTCTTAATCAAGATTCGACATTTTACAAGTCATGACATACCAAGAGTGATGTATTTATTGAGAAAGTAACATTTGGTACGGCTTGGTGTTCTAGAATGTCAAATCTTGCCCAGGAAAGAGGTGTCCCAATTTTAGCCCGTGTCTCGAAATCCCAATTGACACACACAGATGTTAAGCTTGTGGAAAAGTTAACAAAGTTTGCTTCGTAATTCCACCAATATTCTTCGTAAATTAACGAACAATCTTCGTGCATTCACGATGGACTGACGAGAGTCGTGGCAAGAATCAGAATTGAAGCCAAATGTATGGCAAAAATTTTCATTCCACTTATTGGTTCGGTAAACATTTGGGAGCAACGAAAATTCACACGTGGCATGGTTTGTGTTTTTTACTTCTTCTCCTATTAGAACATGAAAACGTCGTTGTAAGATAAAGTGGGCGAGCTCAGGGCGCGGATGGAGGTGTTTGCAGCACCATTATTCTGACTGATGGTGCACCGCTCCTCCGGGTCGGGCGTGCGAGTCGCGTGGCCTGGCGTCTATTTTTGCAATACCGCGTTTGCAGTCCCAGCACCGCACAGCTTCCTAGCGCGATGAATCTGACCCTGAACAGTGCACTTCCACTCCTAATGGCATACGAAGAAATTTCCTATCGTCCGAACAAGATGGCGCAAGCATAATACGAACGAAGCTTTTCTTTTCGAAGGTGTTTGCTTGTGTCTTACAATGGAGATGGAAGCGGAAACGACTCCAGAAAGTTTGTAAACCGAAATTCGTAGATAATCTTGAATTTTAGACAAAGTTCTTCAAAATTCATGAAATTGTGTTTAAGTTTGTAGAAATTCTTCGAAAATCTCTTAAGTTTAAAGAAGTGAACTTCGAGGAAATTTGGCTGCAATGGGCTGCAACTTCATCCAAAACTCTAGTGGTACACAAAATTTCGAATTCAAACTTATGCCCCCTTGGATGAAAATGCGAAGGAGAAGACGCTTTATAGGGAGATTTTGCATCGTGTGATTTGGCCGAATGCACGGTACAGCGTGAATCTCACTGTAGGACATTTGGACTGTACTGACCTGGAGTGTGTTGACTGGCCGTGCAGGTGGGCGAGCTGCACGCCGGCAAGGTGCGCCTGTCCGCCAAGGGCGAGGGCGGCGTGTCGTTCAGCAACGCCACGGACGTGGACTTCGACGGCAAGACGGCCTCGCTGTTCGTGCAGACCGACAAGGCCCAGTACAAGCCGGGGCAGGACGTGCGCATCAGGGTGCTGGTCCTGGACCCGCACCTCAAGCCCACCGTCAGGGAGCCCATCAACGTGTTCGTCTTGGTGAGTATGAGCAAGTGAGCATCAGTCGCCCATGCACCGAGGGGGTGAATCAGGGGTCCTAGGCCTATTCAAAAGATCTTATCTGGGCGTTCCCCGTAAGACAATCTTATCTTAAACGCCTGCAAATTTCACTCATTTTGATCAGTCAGAATAAGTACGACGGTAAGCGAAACATATTTCTACACGCACTTTTGGTTTCTTTGATCTTCCATCTTTAGATTTACTTGAACATACCGACGGCTCCGAAAATAATACGCGCAACTCAGGCCGCCGCGTACAACAAGCGCAACACCGGCCGCCGGTTACAACTAGAGTAACTGGCGGCCGCGCTGAGAACCCGCGCGCTTCCCGGCGGCGTCCGCGCTAGGTTATGTTTGACACGTTATATCTCCTAAACCATTAGAGTTAGATGGTTTGTGTAAGCGAGCCGATTGTAGATCTAAGTTAGAACTAAAATCGGCTCGCTTACACTACCCATCTAACTCTAACGGTTTAGGAGATATAACGTGTCAAACATAACCTAGCGCGGACGCCGCCGGGAAGCGATGCGCGGGTTCTCAGCGCGGCCGCCAGTTACTCTAGTTGTAACCGGCGGCCGGTGTTGCGCTTGTTGTACGCGGCGGCCTGAGTTGCGCGTATTATTTTCGGAGCCGTCGATACTCACAAATTATATTGATATGTAGCTGTATCAAATGATCAAACTATGTGAAATTCACCTGCGTTTAAGATGAGATTGTCTTGGAGGGAACGCCCAGATAAGATCTTTTGAATAGGACCCCGCGAAAGTGTACTCGTGTGTACAAATTTGCCCGTACTCAGTGTACCCACAAGTTTTAAAGGGCGGAATTCATTAGTTTTTCGACCGATTTGGCGTTGTGTGTCATTTAAAACGTTAAATAAAGCACATGTTTACAAATGTGAAATTCATGAGTAGAGCAAGGTGTACTCACCCGTACTCGTACTCATGTGTACAATAGAAGTAATTAACCCCTCGCCATGCACTGTTATTCGACGGAGGTTACGTCGCATTCACTCACTGGAATGTGAATTTTGTCACGTCTGTTTGAATACGATTATCACATTTCGACCCCTCCCAAGAGAACCACTCGGACTTTTGAGGCATCTTGGCTGGCTGGCCCGGCTGATTGATGACCAGCCAGCCGCTCTCTGACTGGCTCGTGCCGGTGCGGGCGAGACAGCGCCAGGTTCAGTCAGCGGCTGGCTCGTCACCAGCCGGGCCAGCCAGCCAAGATGCTTCAAAAGTCCGAGTCCGAAGCTCTGCCATCCAGCTCGAAAATAGGCAGAAAACGCTCCTATCTGGCCAAAATTTTAGATAGATGTTTTGAGATCTTTTCAAGGTAATCACTGGTAATCAGTATTCGCGTATTGTGTACACTCCTGAACTGAGTGGTGGACCCCCCGCCACCAAGTTGATATAGTTCCCCAGCACCCCGGCGGCTTAGGACGATGCACCGAAATTCCAAACGCTATGAGTATTGCACGTATGGTGCAATGCGTCGAGATATCGCACCATACGTGCAATTCCTCAGCCATATTGCACCTTACGTGCAATGCATCCCGAAAATGCCCTATGCTAATGCATGGGAATAGGGAGGCATTGCACTTCATGTGCAATGCTTTTGCATTGCACCAATTGACGCTATACTCATAGCGTTTGGATTCTCAGTGTGGTATTCTTCTGAGGGGTTGGATTTGTTGCAACGTGTGATTTTCCAGCTGAGCGACGGACGAGCTTTCACTCGAAAAGCCACACTTCACACTACAAAGCTTTTGTAGCTTAAAAAGAATTTAAGCTAACCTAACAACTGTCCGTATTATGTGCACAAATGTCTTCACACACTACAGCCAAATTCACAGTTAGAAAGTTTGATTGCACACTAAGTTTTGTATGAAAAACTGCACAAATTTGCCCATTGTGCAACGAAAAGTTCGTGATGTCTCGTACAAAATTTGTACAAAATCATTTAGTGTGTGTTCTTGTGCGCTTCCAGGACGGCAAGAACAACCGCATCAAGCAGTGGCTGAGCGAGCAGCCCGAGGGCGGGCTGTGGTCGGGCACCTTCTCGCTGTCCGAGCAGCCCGTGCTGGGCGACTGGACCGTGGCCACCGCCCTCGCCACCTCCCCGGCCGGCGAGGTCAAGAAGACCTTCAGCGTGGCCGAGTACGTGCTGCCCACCTTCGAGGTGACGGCCAAGGCGCCGCAGACGGTCGCCTTCAAGCAGGGCAAGATCCCCGTCACCGTCAAGGCCAAGTAAGTGGCACGCCGTCGGCGTTTGACTGCGGCAAGATGTCGAGGAGGGGGGATAACTACCCTCACTCTCGAAACCTTTGAAAGTACTTGGGGCAGTTTCTTACAACCAAGTATTTTGAGCATACACGAAGCTTGTAAAGCAAATACTTCGTTATTTTCGAACTAAATAGTACTTTATCCTCAAAATACTATGTGCACTGGTAAAACTAAAGCGTAGTTTAACCCACTGTTTTTAAGCGTAATCAGTTTACGCTTGAACTCAAGCGTAACAGGCTCATCTGCCAAGATTCCCCCTATCTAAATGCATGGGGGAATTTCTAGCCTATGCTTGATTTCAAACGTAATGTCTTCAAGCGTAACTTTATGCTTGACTCAAGCATAGAGTTACGCTTTAGTTTTACCAGTGTGAGCTTGCAAACGTACAGCCCCCTCCGTGGGTACCGGATAGGCCGCCTGGAAGCTAGGCCACTAGCACTGCTTTGCCAATGTTCACTGTGAATTCACTGGCAAGTTTGCTTGCCAACATTTGGCGCTTATCTGCAATGCTTCTCATGAAAATCCTGGATCCGCCGCTGGACTGCGGTCGCGGCGCCGACGCCAAACACGAAAATGATAATGTCAAATACCACTAATACAAATACTAACCAGTGGAAGGCCCGTGGCCTTGATGCTGAGCTAGTGAATTTGTATGAGTTTTGGGTTTTCTTCTGTAGTCCTACCCACTTAGCTTTTGTGTGTGTCAACACCGAAATTCCAAACGCTATGAGTATTGCACGTATGGTGCAATGCGTCGAGATATCGCACCATACGTGCAATTCCTCAGCCATATTGCACCTTACGTGCAATGCATCCCGAAAATGCCCTATGCTAATGCATGGGAATAGGGAGGCATTGCACTTCGTGTGCAATGCTTTTGCATTGCACCAATTGACGCTATACTCATAGCGTTTGGATTCTCAGTGAAACGGTGAATTCTGCACGCTTAGCCTCTTGACTTCTTCTCATAAGCAGATTTATTTTTGGAAGCAACCATATTTACTTCTTCTAAAAAAATTCTTTGTAATTTATTTAAAAACGAAAATATCATTGCATCAATCAGCAATTGCTAAGTATTACTTTTAAAAAGGCCAAGCATTATGATTGCTTACAAAAATGCGTCTGCTCATGAGAAATACATACTACTCGAGGAACACTCAAAAAAATTTCAATACAAAATTCTGTAACATGGTTACGCAGTAATTTCCACTAAAATTAAAGGCGCAGAGTGTTGACTTGAACACCGTCATAAATTTCGTCTGTTTGAACCGAATCGCAAACGAGTGAGGGATACATCATGTTCTTCTTTCCAGGTACACGTACGGAAAGCCCGTGGTCGGCAAGGCCACGGTGCGCGCCCCGCTGCCCTACTACTGGGTCAACCCCTTCCCGCCGCACCCGATCCCTATCTTTGGCTTGGCCTCAGAGAACGCCTCCACCACCACGACCACCACCACCTCCACCACCCCCATGCCGCCCAGGCCGACGCACGTGGAGAAGGTGGTCCCCATCGACGGCTCCGCCACGGTCGAGTTCGACATCAAGGATGACCTCAAGTAAGACGACAACCTCACTGGTAGAACTGAAGCTTACTTTTATGCCTTTCTTTGAGCGTTGTGGAAACTCTGGAAACCTTACAAACTATTTCAGGACTCAAAAAGAAAAGTAGCTTCACTGCAAAATCATATGTGTGCATGGTACACAGCTGTGGGGGTGTACTTGTTAGCACACAGCTTGGAGTACGCTTGGGTTAAGCTTAAGCATTCATCTATAGGAATGTGCTTGAAAAGAGTGCATCTATAGTTGTGTATTGGGCAAGCATGCATCTATTGCTGTGTTCTTGGAAAAGCATCCATGCATCTCACCCATTTGAAATCACACTCCAATAGATGCATGCTTGTCCAAGTACAGATGCATGCTTGCCAAAGTGCACTCCTTTAGATGTATGCTTGACAAGCACAATCCTAGAGATGTGTGCTTCTAAGTATACTCCCACAGCGGTGAAATATGTGTACTGTGTACTAAGCATACATTTGATTTTAGACCGGCATGTGCCGGCATGTGCGCACCGTTGTATGGCCGCTTTGCTTTCACAGACTGGACGACAACAACTACTGGAACCACGTGACGTACGAGGTGTCCGTGGTGGAGGACCTGACGGGCCGCGTGCTCAACGCCTCCGACGTGGAGGGCACTCAGGTCCGGCAGCACGACTTCGACTTGCAGTTCGTGGACACCCCGTACAACTTCGAGCACGGGAAGCTTGTCGTCGTCAAGGTAACTAGGCACAACGGGCCACCAGACCGGTGGAGGCTGCCCAAATTCTCGACGCGTTTTGAGCTCCAGAGTCACTGAACAGTACTGGAAACGAAGTTTGTGAACCCTACCATTGGATTCCTCGTATTTGAAGAGTTTCGTTCGGTTCGAGCCTGATTAAGCGACTCCAGAGCTCATAACGCGTCTCGAATTTGGTGCGCGAATACCTGTATTTGAGACCCCCCTCCAATAGCCCCCAGATAGCCGCCTGCAAGGTAGGCAAAAAGTGATTACCTCCCCTCAGGCTGCCTCTGGACCTGCCACTGTATATGCACCAAAGACACTACATGGTAATTTTGTGTGCACCCTAAATGTCTGTCAAAAATATTTTTTACCAACTGGAAACAATTCTGTGCATTATCAAAATTGATGGTACGAAATTTGTCGCTTTTGTCACTAATGGGCAACAACGTTGTACTGCGGTAATCCACAGAATTGTGTCGAGTTGGTAACGCGGTCCGTGGACATTCAGTGTTTGTTATGTTTCTTTCTGTTTGACCGTTTTTGTGGCGAAATCTCAATATTGTTCGTCTCCCTCATCAACGTGCTCTCGCGCATGATCTCACACATGTTTCCGCTGCAGGTGAAAGTGACGGACCTCGACGGCGCCCCCGTCCAGGACGACAAGAACCCCGTGGAGATGACGTACAACTACGGCTGGGAAGACAAAGAGAGGAAGTCGCTGCCAGAGAAGAAGGTCCCGGCCACGGGCATCGTCACGTTCGAACTGGAGCCCGAGAAGAACAAGTCGCAGATCACTTTCACCGTGAGTACAGTCGCTCCTATCCTGCTGAAATCACTCTGTAAACTGCAGTGTGCTTTCACTGAGTACACACTGAAAGCACGAAAGTGTAAACCTGGTTCACACCTAGTTCACACTTCCAACACAGAAGTGGCCCTCAACCAAATGCACAATCCGGTCCTGTTCGTGTTTCGGGCAGTTATCATTCTCTAGACGAACCAATGAACCGCGTTGGAGCCAGACCTAAGGGGACCCCGGCCAGGTGTTTTTTTTTTTTTTTTTATCTGGAGCTTCTCTTATGTTTTAGTGCAGTTAAGTAATAAGGTCTTACCCTCTCAAAACCATCAGTTACGGTCCTGTTGGAGCGTGTACTACTTAAGCCACAAACAAATGAATGTAAAGGGATTTTAGTTATAGTTCTGAGAGCAAGAATTCTGTTCACATATTAAGCTGACCTGTATTTGCAACGTCCAACAGCCTTTTCGTAATTTTCTCCTTTACTTAAAACAATCTTTCGACTCTTATTTGTTGTTTTCAGGCTACTTACCGCAACAACTCTGCCATCCAGTATCTGAGCGCGTTCCAGGAGAGAGAGAGTGAGAACCTGAACGTGGAGGTGGAGCAAGACAGCGTCAATGTGAGTGATAAGTAGTTGGGCGTTAGAATTTTGCTGTGACAGTTGCTACATCACTTAAAATCAAATAGTGATACATCTCACTCTCTGAGGGATGAGATATGACTCTCTCACCGAAAAAAGGGTGATACTAAAATGTATCACCGAAAAAATGGTCGTACACGCATGTATCACCGTAAAAATGGTCATACACAAATGTATCACCGGAAAAAAGGTCGTACACAAACGTATCACCGAAAAAAGGTCGATACTTCCCCAGGAAAACAAGGGCCAATCCTGCTGATGTCTCACCTTTCTTCCGGTGATACATTTGTGTACGACCTTTTTTCGGTGGTACATTTTGTATCGCCGAAAATTGGTGAGATGTCTCACCCTTTGACTTAAAGTGATTAAGTTCAATAGTAAGCGTGTGAGGTTTTACGACTCAAAGTGCCACCGCCACCAGAGAAGGCAGTCCGTTAATCTGTCCGTTCTCCCCGTCGCTGCAGGTCGGCGACGAGATCCTGCTGCGCGTGTCCTCCAAGGTGCCGCTGCGCCAGGCCACGCTGGTGGTGCAGGGCCCTCTGGGGCTGCGGACGGTGCGGGACCTGCCGGCCGGCCTGGACGCCAGCAAGGACGACGCCCAGCCCGGCGCGGCCGGCACCACGGTCCGCGTGCGCGCCACCGCCGACATGGCCCCCGCCTCGCGCGTCGCCGTGTACGGAGTCACGGCCGACGGCAACCTGGTGGCCGACGTTTCCGCCGTCAAGGTCAACGCGAGCCTCGCGCCGGTAAGTGCCGCCACGGTGACAACGGCTTCCATGTCCTTCGGCGACCGTGTGACTGCACTGAGATTTAAAGTGTCATAACTGAGGGGGCATAAACCACACGTGAAATCCTGTGTACACTCAATAGGCCGAAATCTTGTGCGAAATACCTTGGAAATCTGGTGAGATCTAGCAAAATCCCATAATCTGTTGAAATCTCGCAAAGTCCCTCCAAAATCTCGCGAAATCTGGCATAAATTTGACGCGAAATCCTGTGAATTCTCGCAAAATCTCGACGAAACCCGTACCTTTGAAGAATTCTGTGTACCAAAAAATATCAAGTGATTGACCCCCTCGGCCATAACCGGAACTTAGGTGAGATATTTCCAAGGAAAAATAACGTTGAATTTCAGTGTACACATTTCTGAATTCCGCATAAATTTTGATTCGAACTTCACTGGTGTTTTGAAGAATTTCCTTTAAACTTAATCTAAATTTCATGAATTTTGTCACAAGTTGGCTAAAATTGGAGCTTGTTTTAGACTTTTGGTGTACAAATCTTAAGATTTGTTTCCCCTTGAGTATTTTCATCTCCCCAGTTTTGGTGGGACTCACTTCACCTTTCCAATTTGATTGATGATACTGCCTAGCTTATGGGCAGCAGACACCTCTATCGCCCAAACTTGGGTGATCAAAGAATCCTCACCTAAGTTTCGGTGAAAACTAAATGTAACTTAAAATATAACTTCAAATGAATAAAACTTAGGCCCCTTCACTCTAACTGTTACATTTCAAAACGCAAGCGAGCCGCAGCCGCAGCGGACGCGTTGCGCTGTCTCCCCGGGTGGGCAGGCCACCCAACGGGCACGCGACCGCGCTGCAGCGCGTTTGGTTGCCTGCCCACCGGGCGTTCCTCGCCTCTGCTATGACAATGACAGTGTACACAGTGTACCACGAGTACGAAGCGTGTAGTCATGATACCAAGCAGTTCTTCAATGCATTTGGCTTCATTTCCTTCATTGTTACGAAGCAGTGCTTCGTAGACTGTTTAGAGTGTATCCACACCCAATTATGACCAAGGGAAAATAACTTTCAATTTCAGTGTTGAAAGTTTTGCATTCATATGGATTCTTGGAAAAAAATTCGGTGATTCACAGCCAAATCTCTGTTTATTTAGGTTCAAAATTTTACCGAGTTGTGAAGAATTTCTTTAATTTTGACTAAACTTCTTGAGTTTGTTCAAGAAAATTGACTGCAAAATTTATGATTGCCCATGAATTTTTTTGTGTACAAACTTTTTGGACTTGTTTCCTCTTGGTCTCGACAAACGTGATGAATCCGAATGTGAATGGCGTTGCAGGTGGCGGTGCGCATCCAGCCGGGCCGCAGCGAGCCGGGCCGCGAGGTGGAGGTGTCGCTGTCCGCGCGGCCCAACGCCACGGTGGCGCTGCTGGCCGTGGACCAGAGCGTGCTGCTGCTCAAGCAGTCCAACAACGGGGTGACGGCCGCCGACGCCTACAACGAGCGCATCAGCTACGAGTCCAAGGCCAAGAAGCCCTGGGGCCCCGGGTCCGGCGCCGAGAGCCTGCTGGGCAAGTGGAAGCGCTGGTGGTACTCCGTGGAGGAGGTGCTGGAGGTGAGTCGCCTGTCTCTTCACACTAAATTCTTATGGACTTTTTTATGCATAGTTATACATGCACATGGACATACGTCCATATGTTATGTATAATATTATGCATCACTGTGTACATTTTATGCAGGAAGATGCATAAAATGTACACTGTGATGCATAATTTTATACATACCTTATGGACGTTTCTGCGCATGCATAACTATGCATAAAAAGTGCGTTCTTATGCATTTAAAAAGTCCATAAGAATTTAGTGTGTTCAGCAAAGAATCGAGCGCCACCATAAGCTGGGATAATATGAGGCAAAAGGGTACTTCGGAGAAGAGCTGGAGCGGAAGTTGAGAAGAAATCAAGAAGAACAAAGTATGCGAAATGTGTATGAATGAGCGTCTGCGTCGCCGTTCTGCCGCTTCCGCAGAGTTACATTCTCATACAAATCCGGCGTTTCTTCTTCTTGATTTCTTCCGGATCAGCTCTTCTCCGAAGAACCCAATTTTGGGGTTGCATGAGACCCTTTTGGGGCAGTTTGAGACACAGTTTAAACACTGGCATAACTAAAGCGTAATATTGCCCTCGGTTTTCAAGCGCAATCAGTTGACGCTTGAAATCGAGCTTGCAGGCTCATCCGCCAAGATTCCCTCTATCTAAATGCATGGGGGAATTTCCGGAGTATGCTTTATTTCGAGTGTAAGATCTTCAACCGTAACTTTATGCTCAAGCGTAGTGTTACGCTTTAGAATTACCAGTGAACTAACTTATTTAAGCTATCGTTGAGGCCCCTTATGCGGCAAGTTCAAGATCCCTGCCAGTTTGGTCACTTACAGCACTAAAACACATGATTTTTTTCTTGACGATACAATTTTTCGACATAAAGTTTTACAGGAAAGATTCGTTATTGTGTCCCAAACTACCCCCAAAATTGTCTCTCTTTGCCTCAGTTTACGGAATCACTATCATATCGTTTGTTTTACCATGTTAGTACTGCTTTTTTAAAAACGTGCTGGTTTGTTTCCATAGGACGCTGGTGTCGTCTACATGACGAACGCTAAAATTGTGCGGAGGCTACCAGAGCGTAAGTTTAAGCGTGAGTTTTTTCGGAAGCCAAGGGACTAGTTTGGCACACTGTTAAAAATAAATGGGAAAATCCCAAAGAAGCGTTTCGAAGCTTATTCTTCGGGCATTTACGGGAGCTTCGGGTTTCGATAATATTTTTGTACTGTAATTGCACTTTTAAAAGTCGGCGCAACTGCGAAGGAAATGAAGGAATTGCAGAATTTCTTTACATTAGAAAGAAGTGATTTCGCATTCTAACGTAGACTTAATGCCTTTGTTTTCTTCGGATTACGAAACGATGCTTCGTAAACCATTTTCTATGTGCCGGAAACTCATTTCATTAGGAAAACAGAATGTTTTGGAATTTCCTGATGAGAGGCAATTTTTTTCCCACATGTTCTTTGGGAATTTCCAAGGGTTTCATTTTTTTAACCAGTGCACCACGTTATGTACTTCACGTAGGATGTCCAGTGCGTGTTGTGTGATGCTGTCCCTCTTTGCAGCGGTGCTCTTCGCGCTGGGCGCCCCTGGGGCAGCAGGCATTGCCGTGCCCGAGGCTGCGCGCCCCATGGCGGCGGCCGTCCCAAGCTCGGCGGCCTCGTTCGCAGGCGCGGGTGGCGCGGCGCCTCCGCCACCCAGGCTGCGCACGCTCTTCCCCGAGACCTGGCTCTGGGAGAACTTCAACTCGGGGTGAGTCAGGGTGCCCGTAAACTCACGGAATCCAAAAGCCACGAGCGCATAGCGGCACCCAAAACCCAAGGGTGGTAAAATTTCAACTTTTGAAGGCGTTCCAAGTGTGGTACAAAAATTACCACCGATTGAAAGCAGTGAAGTTATCACCTTCCACAGTTGTATCGCCTTGAATGTTCCGTTTGGAGGGAAATTTAAGGCGGTACAGCGGTAAAAGATGGCAAATTTACCGCCGTCAATGGGCAACAATTTTAAGCAATTTACGCTGAAGCGGGAAAAAGGCGGAAAAACAATTACCGCCTCCGTAACACCATGTTTACCGAGGGGTGAATCACTAGTGTACTCATGTGTACAAATTTGCCCGTACTCATTGTACTCACAAGTTTTAAAAAGGTGAAATTCTCTAGTTTTTTGACCGATTAAACGTCGAACGCCGTTAAAAACGCCAAATAAAGCCTAAAAACGTTTTAAATTGTGAAATTTATGAGTAAAGCAAGGTGTACTCACCCGTATTCATGTACTCATGTGTACACCAGAACCCTGAGTGAGTCACCCCTCGATGTTTACCGCGTTTCGATTTCGGGTGGGGGATGCATCGCAGGACACGTGATGCGGTGTTCGCGTTTCCGACGGTGCAGAGTAACGCCCTATAAAACGCCAACATAAGTTGAATCTTTTGGATTGTAAGCTTCAGACTGTTTGCTCTTGTCAAAACGAATCGTTCGGCAAGCGTCCAAACTGGGCCTCGCTGGCAGGTCTCAGAGCGCCTGCCCGCTAGGCCACCAAACGGGCGCCAGCGGGTGTTGTGTTGCTTAGCTCAGTCATCCATTACCATTAAGGGCTAGACCACACAGGCAAAGCGGGTCCGTTGTCGCATTCTCAATCACTGGTGTATTCGGTAAAAACATAAAAAACAGGTTTAATTTTTTTTCTTCTTTAAATTCAACGATCAGAGGCACGGTTATGGTTTTACAACTTCATACGTGCGAGAAAGAGAAAATTGGCACGTAACAGATCATTATTTCCTCCAGTGCTGACGGCAACGTGACCCTCAAGAGGGTCGTCCCGGACACCATCACGTCGTGGGTCGTTTCCGCCCTGGCCGTGGACCCGGAGCAGGGGCTGGGACTCAGCGACACCACCAAGGTACGAGCAAAGGTTCATCAAGAACTTAGGTGGCTGATTTAAACTCTATTCGAGTGTAACAAATGTAACGTGTGCACGAAGCTGTAGTGTGGGCATAGTACATGTTCGAAACAAGATTTCTTGGGAGATCTCAATCAATTTCGTGCCCTTTTTTTCTATTTGTGGGCACTAAAGTTGTCTCAAAATTTCTCGAGTGATTGCCCCCTCCAAGTTATTTAGGCCTGACAAGTACACATCCATCCATCTACTGGATCGCTTGTCGTATTACACTCCCATAGGTGAATACTTCCCCAAGTACACTCCCTAGCACACATGGCTTTTGTATGTGGTAACACGGACGGTGTGACTGACGCATGAAATCTAAACCCTCTGGCGTTGCAGCTGACGGTGTTCAGGCCGTTCTTCGCCACCCTGAACCTCCCCTACTCCGTGATCCGCGGCGAGACGGTCCAGGTGCCCGTCATCGTCTTCAACTACATGGACGAGGACACCACGGCCACCGTGACCCTGGACAACGAGCACGGAGAGTTCGAATTCGCCGGCAACGCCGCTGGTAAGTTTTGGGACCAAGGGGCTATCCACTTGTTATTTTGGTACTACACTTCCTGGATTCTTACGATTTCTGAACCAATCCACCGAAAAAGAGAGTATTTTCGAAGAATATTCTTTGCATCAAGAACCTATATAGCCCCAATCCGACTGACTGACTCACTCACTCACTCACTCACTCACTCACTCATAGAAATGTTTGGGGTCAAGGAGTGGTCGTAGAGACATGCGGTTTTTTCCATTCGATTCCAAATTTTATGGGAAAATTGGGAAAAATCCCAAAAGTTGAAAATTCCTAACCGTTTCCGAGCAAACCTACTTAATCTTCAAAAAAGCGGACTAAATTCCTCACAGTTTCCGAGCAAACCCACTCAATCATCGAAAAAGGGGACCGACCGACTAAAAATTTTTATTCGCCCCATCGGTAGGTCTGGTCGAGACATTTCCGAAACTGTGCCGCAATCGGGTCCCCGTCACCGGCAACATCCCAAAAAACGATATTAAAAAAATATAAAAATAGGCCTAAATTCAACAAAATCCACTCAATCTTCAAAAAAGGGGACCGACCGACTGAAAATTTTTATTCGCCCTATCGGTAGGTCTGGTCGAGACATTTCCGAAACTGTGTCGCAATCGGGTCCCCGTCACCGGCAACACCCTCAAAACGATTAAATAGGCCCAAATTCAACGAAATCCACTCAATCTTCAAAAAAGGGGACCGACCGACTGAAAATTTTTATTCGCCTAATCGGTAGGTCTGGTCGAGACATTTCCGAAACTGTGCCGCAATCGGGTCCCCGTCACCGGCAACACCCTCAAAACGATTAAATAGGCCTGAATTCAACGAAATCCACTCAATCTTCAAAAAAGGGGACCGACCGACTGAAAATTTTTATTCGCCTAATCGGTAGGTCTGGTCGAGACATTTCCGAAACTGTGCCGCAATCGGGTCCCCGTCACCGGCAACACCCTCAAAACGATTAATTAGGCCTAAATTCAACAAAATCCACTCAATCTTCAAAAAAGGGGACCGACCGACTGAAAATTTTTATTCGCCCTATCGATAGGTCAAGTCGAGACATTTCTGAAACTATGCCGCAATCGGGTCCCCGTCACCGGCAACGTCCTCAAAATCATCAATCAAGAACCTACATAGCCCCTAAATCCGACTGAGTCCCTCACTCACTTTTTTTGGGGTCAAGGAATAGTCGTAGAGACTTAAGGTTCTATCCATTCGATTCCAAATTTTATGGAAAAATGGGATAAAATCCCAACAGTTGAAAATTCCTCACCGTTTCCGAGCAAACCTACTCAATCTTCTAAAAAGGGGACCGACTGACTAAAAATTTTTATTCGCCCCATCGGTAGGTCTGGTCGAGAATTTCCGAAACTGTGCCGCAGTCGGGTCCCCGCCACCGGCAATGGGGTAAATAATCATCAATCATCAAGAGCCTATATAGCCCCAATCCGACTGACTGACTCACTGACGCACTCACTCACTCACTCATAGAAATGTTTAGGGTCAAGGGGTGGTCGTAGAGACTTCCATTCACCTCTATCCTTGTCAAAGTAGTCTTAAATATTTTCCGGACCTTGTATGCACCCATTGACTGCCACAGTAGCCAAAGCAATACAAGCTATCTATTTGGGCAGTAAAAGTATAGCTTAATTATATGGTCAAAAGTTGTTAAATAGACCGTTCAAAGAAGCAGTACATTTACTTCCTTGGAAAATTTGCCTTTGGTCACCTTGGACGTACTGAAAATACTTCGGCACGCGCCCCACACATGCGGGGGTCTGGGGGCGGAGCCCCCAGCGAGCAGCGCGAGTTTGAGTGTATATGTACCCATCACAAGTACGATGACTCTCCACTGAAAGTGTCAGGATTTTTTGCAAATTAACTATTGGAACGAATGATTCCCAGGACTGAGTGTACATACACACGATTTTAGGAGTGCGTAACTCTCCGGTTAGGACAGTGGACAAGAATTCTTATAAAGAACTCTCTGATGTTGGTGTGCGTTAATTTTGCGCGTCATTAAGAGTTCCTCTGTATTTCACGAGAGTCAACATTCCGAAAATGAACATAAGCGCACATTACAAGTACATGCATGCATGAAAGATCGCCGTCTCAAAGTTTCTGTGAAAACTAGAACACAAGACTGGTCGTAATCAAGGTTCTCAACAAAATGCATTTTTAAAAAGTTCCAAATAATCTATTAAAACTTAAGCAGAGGGGCACGCTTACAACTTTCACTGCAAGAAAAGTTGTGAATAGTACAACAAAAACTGTACAATTAAAGTGCAACAGGCATTGTAGAAAGTACAACGAGAATTGTACAAACCACAACGAGGCCTGGACTTCACAGCACTCATTATGCCGGTTCCATTGTACTTTGTACAACAGTTGTTGTACTTTAAAAGTACAATTAAAACCTGATAAAAAACTTGCCAGAAATTTGTGTACTTTTGTTGTGGTTTTTTCTTGCAGTGATTTATGGGGCGTTTTGAGCGTAATAGTTCCGAATTTTCGAAGTATCTTAGTAAGCTTATCCATGCTAAAAGAACTTTTTTATACCGCACTCTTAAAACCTTACGAAGTATTTTGAGCATACATATAACAAACTAAAATACTTTGTTATACGAAGAAATAGTAATTACGAAGTATTTTCTTTGTAAGCTTACGTATGCTCAAAATTCTTTGTTAAACAAACTTCTTTTCTTTGTAAGGCCCAAAATAGTTTGTAAGGTTTTCTCAGTGCGAGCTTCTTTATTTTGTGGGGCCCATAATAATTTTCTATTTTTTTTTAAAGTGTTTGTTGAAGTTGCGAGGCGCTTGTCTGACGGTGGGGTGCGTGTTGCCAGGTGGCCGCGCTCGCCGCGAGGGCGCCAAGAGCCAGACGCGGCAGGTGAAGGTGCCGCGGCAGGGCGCCGCCTCCGCCACGTTCGACATCACCCCCAGGAAGGTGGGCCACGTGATGCTCAAGGTCACCGCCGTGGGCGACAAGGCCGGGGACGCACTGGAGCGGCCCCTCAAGGTCAAGGTAAGAGAGAGACGGGAATGCTTAAGGATAGTCGATTTTGGAATGTTTTGCTTCAGAAATCTTGCACTACTTAGGAAACAAGAAACTTCTTGAGGTTTGAAACAAAATAAAAAATGATCTCGTGGCTCGCGCGCTAGGGTCGTCTCTGTCTGTGGATCAATGCTTTGAGGTTTCCGTGTACGAAAGGACAGGAGAATGCACGAGGACATCAAAATGAGTAAGATTCACCCTTTTATAAATCATTTCATTAGATATCAGATTAAACAATACAAACTGGAACGTGTACAATTTAATGGAACTTAATCAAAGCATATTGCTGCTTTTTTTTTCTAAAGCAATAACAACATAACAAAAACAAATCCTTGCGTTAAATTAAATACAAATATCATCCCCGTGGGGACTAGGCAGGCACATTCTCTTCTTGAACGACTTTTCTTCCGGCTTCATCGGATGACAGAAGGTGGAACAGATATCTTGATGTCAGCTTGTGGACGTGGCATGCTCAGGTTGGACAGCATTGAGCTCAGGTCGCTCAGCTGTTCCTCTCCGATGCCAGTTTCGGCACAGATGGCTGAAACACAAAACAAGCAACTGTTAGTTACCCTATTGGCTAAGACATCACTCTCATTCAGGTTGTCATTCACTCTGCAGATGCTATTTCTAGAGCGATATGCTGAAAGGCATGTCAAAACAAATCTATTTAATTGGTAGATCTTTTAGAACGAACGGTGAGCATAAAATATAAAAAGTCATGAAAATGTCTATCCAAAGTTTGAATTACTTTCCGAAAGGACCTTCACTTTCTTGAAATTGATTTCCACAGCCAGAATTCGTTAGAAAGTTTTCCACAGTTCGGAATGACTTGTTGAGTTTCATGGCCAAAACCTTCATTTGAATTGTGTCTTTGTGCCAAAATCCTAGCCATATCTTTAAAAAGACTCGTTTATTTGTAGAGTATTTAACACAAACTTTTAACTGGACATCTCTCATTTCCTAGGCTGATACGTAAAACATGCCCTGGGAGCATCATATAATAAAAGTTAAATTTAAGATGTCGCTAAGCTTCCAAAACAGCCCTAAGCATCCTAAAATTTGTAAAAATATTTTATCTAAGAAAATGTGCTTTCTGTCATAAGATGGTTTTTTCGGGCTTTTAGTAATGCCATGGTTTATGAGCCACATGAGTCAAGCATAGCATATATAAAACAAGTTTTGATAGCAGACTTTTCTGCATGAAGAAAAAAACCACAAGATTCCCTAGGAATATCTTTCAAAATTAAAGTAGGTTCATCTTGTAGTAAAAAATCCTAGCACGACTGGGCAAATCCATTCCCAAAGTTAGGCTCCGACTCTTATTGGTTTCTTGAGTAAAGTAGATTTACGTAAACATTTGTTTGTTCCCCCAAAAATCTCCTCACGTCAAAGGAAACAAAAACAAGAAACAATTTCAACAATTGTGCCGTCAAAAACATAAGTAAAAGCTATGGTTGCCCATCTAAGTTAAATCTAGGCCAATGTTTGTTTTTTTATGTCAGAATCTGAAGGCTAGGTACATTCCCTGAATTCCATTGAGAATTTTGGAAAAACAGTCAAAAGTTGCTCTAAGTGACCGTAACTTGAAAACTAAAAAGAAAAGGTACAGGGCGAGTTTCCTCAATGTGTCAATAATTTGCAGGCAGTTTGGGCATCCCTAGGGGACCATTTTTCGCCAATGAACTAGTGGGCGCAAACGTCTAGGTATGGAGATAATTGGTGTTTTGCAATTGGATTTTGCGCCTACGAGGTAGGCACCCGGTGCCACTGAGGGTGGCAGGACCTGTCGAGGGGGTGTCGCGGGACTAGCAGTACTCGCGGGAGTGCCACTGACCTCGCGGAAGTATCCGAGGAATCCCGCCACCCTCGCAAAGACAGCCGTGAGATCCACTGTAACGGGGACCACCATGACAGCCTCTTCAGACCCGGGGCAACCCCTCCCAAAAGACATTTGCAAGGTCCGCCGCACCCCTACGAGACTCGAAGCACCCCTCCTAGACCCGCGACACCCCCACGCGAGGCCCTGCGACCATCAGTGGCTGCGGGTGCCTACCTCGCAGGCGCGAAGGCCAATTACAAAACACCAATTATCTCCGTACCTAGACGTTTGCGCCCACTAGTTCATTGGTAGAAAATGATCGCCTTGGGGTGCCCAAACTACCTACAAATTATTGACACATTGAGAAAACTCACCCTGTAGAATCTTTTCCTTGGAGAATGCGTTTTACCATTACAACAAAAAAAAATTTAAGTAGCTATGACTTATATTGGAAGTGTTTTTTTTTAAGGCACATTTTCTTCCTTTTAAAACTTTCTGTAACAAATACTATCACTACTGTCACCCAATAAAAAGGAGAAACCTTACCTGCTGGCGACAGCATATTAACTTCGAAGACGAAAGAGCCATGCTTGTTGGGGTCCGGGACGAGACGATCGGAAGCCACGTCTTTGAGGCGCTGGCAGCGGTGGCAGCGAACTTCGAAGACGGAGGCCAGGCCGTACACTGTCTCTCCCTCGATGCACCCGAAGCTCAAAGGCTCCTTGCAGCCATCACACCACATTTGTTTGCCCACGAAACGCAAGTCCATCACTCGGCTGCTGTCTGCCAGAGGATAGGTGCGCTCCGAGGCTGTTTTCTTCGTCTCCTGGGCAGCGGCCTTGGCGTCGGCGTTCTCTCTCTCTTCAGCAGCTCTTCTCTTGGCGACGGCCTTCTTGATGCGTCCGTTTCTGCGGCCTGGCATGATTGCAGTTGGATGTGTAGCTGTCGGAGTTGACGAAGACGGTGCGAAGCAGGGAGGACGGAGCACGACTGACTGGACTGAGGGGCGAGCGTGAACTGAACTGAACGACGGGAACGGGAACGGCCCGGTGGTTGGCTGGCTTTGGATTGGTTGCCAGACCGGGCCGAGTAGAGTGCGCTCAGGTCACAAGACTTCGGGGGTTGTCGGGCGGTGCACCCGAGCCGCGATCGCGCCCGAATGCGCCCGAGTGTTCTACCCGCTCACGATTCGTCTTTCCGAAGGGAGCTTGCATGCCGGCCATGGCCGGTCCCTGCAGGGACCCTTCTTCCGGGAAACCCTATCCTAGAAAGGAAAGGGGCTTTGCTCGGCGGCGGCGACCGAATGCGCGCGTTTCGCACGCAGAAAATTTTACCGCCTGGAAGGACCCAATGCGCCGGGTCCAGCAAGCCGGGACCGCGGACCTGTTTCTCGTGTTTCTGCGAAAATATGGCCGTTTTCATGATCAATATAAATACGGAAACATTAAGTGTGTACATGGGTTCATTTGGGGCAACTGCGGGTGTTTCGTACTCCGAACCCGTTTTCTCTGTACCTTTTCCGTGCAAAACTACGGAATTTTTTTTTCAGAGCGCCGCAAAGCTACTTTCAGCAGCTAGCCTGCAACTTTTTATGTGTGCCTTGCTTACGTCACCTTTTCGTTTCCAGGCGGAGGGCGAAACGCAGTACCGCAACAAGGCCATCCCGGTGTCCCTCGTCAAGGAGAAGACCTTCAAGGCGATCGTGCCCCTCGAGTTCCCCGAGAACACGGTGCCCGACTCCGAAACCGTGGAGGTGTCTGCCATCGGTGAGAAGCTTGTCTTTCCTCCAATGTTATCTTTCAATACTTGAGGCCATAGGAGTAGAGCACCTACTTTGTTTGAAGAAATGTGGAGATGTGGTGATTTCTGACCGACATTTTTGATTTCCAGAAATCGTTGATTTAACTTATGTTTCTGGTGGCGAAGTGTTCATT
Organism: Thrips palmi; assembly: GCF_012932325.1. Classification (NCBI taxonomy): domain Eukaryota; kingdom Metazoa; phylum Arthropoda; class Insecta; order Thysanoptera; family Thripidae; genus Thrips; species Thrips palmi. The sequence goes on along the minus strand of NW_023144625.1, from coordinate 4,658,430 downwards.
CACACTAAATGTTAAGAATAAGTGTTATATTTCCCCCCTTTTTTTTAGCAACATTTGAAACAATTTATGTTTGACCGTAGCTGTGGGTGAGGCAAAGGTTTCGCAACGTCTCCCTTCGTATTGGCCTGGACCGAACTGTCCCAATATCCGTTTCACGGGGCTGCGGCAGGTACACCGTGTGGTCCGAGCCGTGGGAGAGACCGGTGGCTATTCTCAGTAGTTCTCCCTACGTCCAGTATTGAGGCCGGATTAGGGCCTATGGAGGTTTCCGTGTTCCTCCTTCTCGGACCGCCGTAAAGCCGGTTCAGGTCAGCGACCTAGTTTACAATGTTATGCATAATTTTGTACGAGACATCACGTTTTTTGTGCCGATAAACTCTTTGTACAAATTTCGTACGATAAACTGGACATGTTTTTCCGAACTTTTTTGTAAAAATCGCGTACAAATATGTACGAAAAATTCATCTTCACCAAAAAATACGACGTATGATGTCTCGCACTTAAACATTTTGGGTGTAACCTGCCCGCATTCGAGGTACAGAACGCCTACCCTCTAACCCATGGTTGTAAGATTTGCTGACGCCTTCCTAACCGTTGACTGTTGCGAGTGGACGGTGAACTTTTGGCTCATCTTCAATTTTACACGTTTTGTTTTCCTTCGACGTGAGAACCTTCATGAGCATGATTGAAATACCGTATCACCTCGAATATCATGATGCGTTGCCTTGCAGGCGATGTTCTTGGACCCAGCACAGCCAACCTGGATACACTCATTAGGATGCCTTTCGGGTGCGGCGAGCAGAACATGCTCAACTTTGTCCCCAACATCGTCATCATGAAGTACCTGAATGTAAGTGTTTTAGCACCGTGTCGAACTTAATGACTTAGCATTGCTTATGTTACAAAATTTTGATCATGTGGTTTTTTCCCTCTTTTTTTTGCTTTTTTTCCCTTTTGTACTCTGCAAACTCAACAGTGTACTCAGGACACTCTCTTGAGCGTGTACTCAAGGGTACACTTTCTTCAGCGCGTGCTCACAAGCACACTCCCACGAGCGTGTACTCAACTGCATGTTTCCAGGATCTGAGCACACTCTCGTTAGAGTGTACTCATGTAAGCACACTCTCGTTGGAGTGTACTCTTCTAAGGACACTCTCGTCAGAGTGTACTCATCTGAGTACACTCCTGTCGGAGTGTACTTGTGAGTACACGCTACAGAGTGTGCTGAGCACACTGTTGAGTTTGCAGAGTAATCCTGAAATCTTAGCCGTGTGACACTGCCTAAAACGGACGCCATGACCCGTACTCTACCAACATTCACTATCTTTCCAGCACACCAACAAGCTGACGCCCGTCCTGGAGCGCAAGGCGCGCTCCTTCACGGAGATGGGTTACCAGAAGGAGATGACCTACCGCCACAAGGACGGCTCTTTCAGCGCGTTCGGGGAGTCGGACCGCAGCGGCAGCACGTGGTGCGTGAGGCGGAGTGGGTTCGATTCATGGGATACGACCGTTCGGAGGGGATTTACACTGTGAAAATTTGTTGTCACTTCATGACTGAAACGTGGATTGTATTTTCATCACTTTCAAACGATGACTCCTATACTTTTTGAATGGGCGTGACAACAATGTCATCAATTGTTTTGATGACATTTTTGTAAGGAAAATTAGCCTTGAAATTGTCATCAAGTGACGACTCAAATTTTCTCAGTGTAGCTGAGAAAAGGTCGCGTCGCGGTTGCAAACTCAACAGTATACTCAGTTTACTCTCTTCAGCGTGTTCTCTTGAGAACTATACTTATGCTACCAGGCGTTGGGGTTGTACTCGGCTGAGTAGAATCTTGTAGGAGTTAACTTGTGAGCAGTGTACTGATGAGTTAGCTGAGAAGTTATGAACAGAAAAGGAGCTAGGACATATCCAGAGTTTTGCTGATTTACACTGTTGAACGACTGTCAGAAACATGGTACTAGGTTCATTATTAGTGTATTGGTATGGCCAGTTTAACTCTTTATAAAGTACGGCCAACTGATCCATGAAGCAGAAGAAGGGGATCACTCAATTTCCATCATTTTTCAGGAGAATAAAAAAAAACTGTTTGCAGGGAAAAGTAAATCCAAACAATAAATGATGCAAGTGGATTTGTCAACAGATCATTAGTAGCAACTGTGAAAGTTTTCAATAGTGTAACATCACTCTGTAGACGGTTTCTGTGATTTAAATCTTTACGTTAAAATAGACTACGGAACCATGTTCCCTTTGTTCTCCAAAACGAGGTGGAATTTGGAGACAATTTGGAGCTGAGGCCTGTTTGGTACAGTTGTGGAGTTACCTCTTTTTCCAAGTAGCTTTCTTAACTAAAAGGGGAGCTAAGTTGAGTTGCCTCCTTTTGAATCAGATTCTTTTTGCCATTTTGTGCAAGGGAGTCGTGTGGAGTTCAGTTGAGTGATCTTCATTTTCCGATGAAGCTTAGACCGTTAAAGGGGCCAAGTTGAGTTATATCCATCTTCCTTGTGGATTTCCCCCTAAAGTGCTAGGAATTTAGTCAAATATTGTGATGTCATGATGCAGACCATCCTAAGGCACAATATTAAAAACGAAGCTCAATTTGGTGATAAATCAAGTTATTCCCTTTTTCCGCTTCATAGACAAACTTTTCTTGTTTTCTTTTTTTTCACGGAGGAATAACATTTTGACATTTGCGCACATCAAATAGAGTATAAACATTTTTCTTTGTTTTATAAACATTTTTATCAATTTCATTTTGACCTAACGTTTAGTCTTGACAAAAAAATTTAGAGCGCACAAACGCTAATGAATACTGATAAAATGTCGATTGAGAGATGAGAGTGTTTGCACTCTTAAAACCTTACGAAGTATTTTGAGCATACAGAATACTACAAACTAATTTACTTTGTTATACGAAGAAATAGTTTGTAAAGTAGGAAGTATTTTCTTTGTAAGCTAATGTATGCTCAAAATACTGTGTTATAACAAGCTGCTGTAATTTGTAAGGCCTAAAAATGTTTGAGGATTTCTCAGTGTGAAGTACCGCTTGCTCTGTCCAGGCTGACGGCCTTCGTGGCCAAGTCCTTCCGTCTGGCCAAGTCGCTGGTGCCGGTGGAGGAGCGCGTCATCGAGGAGGCCCTGGAGTGGCTGTCCAAGCAGCAGGCCGAGAACGGCTCCTTCCCGGAGGTGGGCACCGTGAGCCACCGCGACATGCAGGGCGGCTCGGCCAAGGGGCTCGCCCTCACCGCCTACGTGCTCACCGCCTTCCTGCAGGAAAAGGTGAGCGCCGAGGGCACAATCGCCATTCGAACTGCATGTAAATGTCTTACGGTGAAAGGCTGCACCAACATATTATGGTGGAGATTTCCTCCATAATATCAACGAAATGCGTCAAAATATCTAGAAGGTACAGTGAATTCTCAATGGTATGTTCAATGAAGTGAGCTGCACCACCGTAATATGGAACATTTTCACCACAATATGGAGAATCTTCACGGTGTACTGCCCCTCACTCCCATTCCAGGAGCGTGTCATCCTTTGACCCTTGTGTCACATTCGTTTGGATGTGACTCAGCCTTGAATTAGTTAATTCACATTCTCACCATGATGCATAACATTGTGCTGAGCAATAAATAACTGTGCTGACGCCTTTCTTTTGCTTGCCTTGCAGGACGCTACGTTCAAGCACCAGGACGCGGCCAAGAAGGCCCTCGACTACTTGGTGAAGAACATGGCCAGCCTGGACGACCCGTACGCCATCGCTATCACCACCTACGCCCTGCACCTGGCCGGCCACCCCTCCAAGGACGAGGCCTTCAAGATGCTGGACGCCAGGGCCCAGTCTGCGCGTAAGAGAAGCGTTCCAAATCTTCGTCTTTTCAGTGTTTAGGTTCAGTTGGGTTAATTTTGTTCGAGGGGTCAAAAATGGGCGAGCTGTTTTCTGGGCAGGATTTGACATTTTAGAACTTGTGGCAGTAATTCTCAACATTTTCCCCATATATGCAGCCAAAAATTTTCGCTACACCACGTAATATTCCTCCTCCCCCTCTCCCATGAAAATAATCACAGCCTCCTTTTAAAAACCCTATCAAATTCTGGAAAAGGAAACATAAATCCTAACCTCACCTCAGTTACACCAACAATGCGAGTTGTGGATGGGCCATTTGCAATAATATCGGCGCCACCCGCCACAGCTGTGGTTGAGTCAGTTAGTCAGGTCAAGCCCCTCGCTACCGTGTGTCGAGGCGTCCTTCCTTACCTCCAATTAAGCATTAATCTCCCTCACCCTTCCGAGAAGGAATTTTCCCCCTAGCACACGGCGCCTGCAGGCCTCCCTCCGTACACCCGTGCAACGACAAACAGGCGGTGGGTTTATCCAGCTTCCGCGAATCTGTGCTCCCGGCAGCTCGGCTTTGCGGCCAACGGGGAAGACGCCGCGACCCCAGCTACATGGGGTGCCCAGAAACTGGGCGCCTTTGTCGCCCACCCCACTCTTTAGGGTGCCAAATGTCGGCCAGTTTCTGGGCACCTTTGTCGCCCAGTCTCGGGGTGGACAAATCATACAGTAACCGGCCCTCTCCCATGGTAGAGCATGCTCAGGTGTCTAGATCCTGGGCGACTAAGGTGCATAGATTCTGGGCACCTACGGCACCTCAGACGCTGCTGAGCCATGGCTGAAGGCAGGTTTCTTAATGGTTTGTCCACCCCGAGACTGGGTGGCAAAGGTGCCCAGGAACTGGGCGACAAAGGCGCACAGTTTCTGGGCACCCCATATTTAGAGTGTAGGCCAGCTTTCCTACCCCTCAAAATGTTTCCGCGACCCCAAGGTTGAGAACCGCTCACACTAAATGTTTATGCATAATTTTGTACGTGCCACTTGCACGATTTTGTGCATGCGGGGAATTTGCATAATATTATGCGTGAAAATGCATAAATTTATGCAAATTCACGCACAGTTTTATGCACGACGGCACACAAGTTTAAAATTATGCATCACCACGTACAAAATTGTACATAAACATTTAGTGTGCTGACTTATACTGTACCAAATTTTATTTTTACATTAAAACCCTGGATGAAAGCACCATCTTTGGTTTGCCATGAGTCCTCAAATCACATCCTTTCCCGGAGACAGCTGTCCCAATTTTACCCCGGGTCCCAAAAGTACCCCAGCTGACCTCACACGTGATTTTGACCTACGTCATATCTTCGTGTAATGCAACCAACTTCTATTTGTCAATCTTAAGCCCGTTTTGTTTTTGTTCACTTTGCTGCCAACACCCTTTTTTATACTTTTTCTAGTGCTAGACCGCTAAACCTCCACACCAAATGTTTAGGTAGAATTTTGTACGTACAACCCACACGATTTTGTGCATACGTGGAATATGCATAATATCATGCGTGAAAATGCACGAATTTATGCAAATTCACGCACAATTTTATGCACGACGGTACGCAGGTTTAAAATAATGCATCACCACGTACATAATTGTACATAAACATTTAGTGTGTCTTAACAGGGCAATGCACTCCAAATCTAAAGGCGGTAATTTTTCCACCCTTCACTGGCGGTAATTTTGTATTGGCGGTGTCCACGTTTTACCGCCAATACGAAGGCGGTACAGAAATTACCGCCCTAACAGAACCGTTTGTACCTCCTTTCGAGAGCTTTACCCCCTTTTTCTTGGCACTCTGAGGAAACGTTACTGGCGGTAATATTTTGTACCTCCTTTTACGCACCATCTAAACGGCTCGCAATTGGGCGGTAATACACTGTACCGCCGTTTTCCTTCGGTTTGTAGAGTGCGTAATTGGCAGGCTCCAGATTTTACCGCCAATACGAAAGCGGTACACGTTTTACCTCCTTCGCCACACCGTGTGTACCGCCCATAGATTTGTAGTGTGATCGCCAAAATCTTGTTGGCTGAGCGATAGCGAAGCCTGTTACTCCAGTGGGGTTGAAAAGTTTTTTCTGTCTGTCTGTCTGTCTGTCTGTCTGTGTGTCTGTGTGTCTGTGTGTGTACACTACTCCTCCTGAACGGCTCGGCCGATCCGGCTGAGATTTTGCAGGCTTATTAGGTATGTCCTTGGCTCGGCACACGCGAAATTTCACCATCCTAGCTCAACTGGTTCAGATTTTATAGCCGAAAAACACCTAAAAAACGGCGAAAAATCGAGTTTTCTGCAGGTAGATCACCTCTGTCTTGAAGAAAGTGGGGTCTGGGGGGCTCCGCCCCCCAGCCCCGACAAGTCAAAAAGTGACAAGGGTCATGGTCGTGTTATCTGCCGATGAAGCAACTCTCTAGAATTAAGGGGGGTCTGGGGGGCGGAGCCCCCCAGCATGCAACACGGAAGAAGTAACCGCGGATGGACAAGCCAATGCCTGCCGAAGGCAGGCTAGCGCCGCAGGCCAAGGTAGGTACGCCAGGCGCGGATTGAAGGAACAGGCCGCGAGACATCGCGAAGCCTGTTACGACAAGACGCGGTCTGGCGTAAACCTACCTTGTAATTTGCTTCGTTGTATGCTTGCGATGAACGCTGCGACATCTCAAATCTCGCTGCATAACAGTTGAGAAGCTCATGTGAATGCTCGTCTTCCTCGCAGGCGGACTCCGCTGGTGGAACAAGACTGAGAAGGCCGACCCCGAGAACCCCTTCTGGGGGCAGCCCAACTCCGTCAACGTGGAGATGACGGCCTACGCCCTGCTGACGTACCTGGAGCGCGGCCTGGCCGAGGAGGCCTTCCCCATCATGCAGTGGCTCATCGAGCAGCGCAACTCCAACGGCGGGTTCGCCTCGACGCAGGTACTGTGTTGTCAACGTTCATTTTCAATAAATTGCGCACATTTTTTTCAACATCTTTTGTCAAAATTAATTTTAGTAATTACTTTGAGTCTCTTTGTTGGAATAGACTCAGAAAGGTTCCAATATTCTAAGAAAATTTTCTGTTCGATGAATATTGAGATGCTGTGGGCCATAGGAGGACGAGAAGTCAAAAACGGTGTTAATTTTGACTTCTCGTTCTTCTGTAGGCAACGGCATCACAAATTCCATCAAATTTGAAATTTCTTTTCATTTCCTTTTCATGTATGATTACGCATGCACAGATACGTACGTGAGCTAAGTGTCCTAGAGTCCTTTAGGACTCTCAGTTAGGTGTGTATAATGTTATGCATCACTGAACATTTTGTGCATGAAGATGCATAAAATGTGCACATTACACTCTACAAAAAATGTCCTGTCAACGCCGTTAATTTATTACCAATGTTTGCTGTTTTGCAATTCACGGCGTTTGCTGTGAACTAGTTCACGGCGTTCACTGTGATCTCGGTTACAGTGTTCACTGTGATCTGGCCACAGTAAACGCCGTGAATTGGAGCCTGATTTGCAGTACTTCGGTGCTTAGCGGCGTCAAACTCACAGTGTTTACTGGGGACCAGATCACAGTGAACACCGCGAACAAGATCACAGTGAATCCCGTGAGCAGATCACAGTAAACGCTGTGAATTGACCTACAGTGAAAACTGGTAATAAATTAACGGCATTTACATGACATTTTTGGTAGAGTGTAATGCATAATCTTACGCACACCTTACGTACGTATCTGTGCATTATTAAATATGCATAAAAAGTGCATAATTATGCATTAAAACAGTCGTTAAGAATTTGGTGTGACCAGCTAGGCGCCTGCAAACGAAGGGTAGGCCCGCCCGCAACACAGCCCGTCCCAACGGGTGGCCTATCCTAAGTTCGCAGGCGCTCTGAATCAGATCTGTCTCAGATGTCGCAAGAGTTGCCTACCTACAGGGGCAACGTGCGACTTGTTCTTATTATCTGCATTTTCGTTCGTACTTTCTGACAAAAATAAATTTCTAGATAATTTTAAGCAGTAAATTGTTTGTATCTAAGAAGGAAGTATTAAATATTATTGTTGTAGGCGATTTTATTTGGTTACTGACGATAAAGCCAATGAGAGGCTGAGTGGCTTGAGATGCAATAAGAGGCTCTGATGTCTGTACAAGGGCTTGCCCTCAGACCTGTTTAATATTGAGTATATCCGTGTAATAAAATACAGTGCTCAGGAGAGGGACGATCCCGTACAGAAAAATTCAGTACGCTTTTGGGTCGTTTTCGGGACGCTTTTAGGTCGCTCCCCTGTCGACTAGGTCGCTTTTGATGCGCGCGCAGTGAGACTATTACGCTTTTGGTCTTCGAAACAAGGAGGACTGGTTCGCGAAGGGTGCGCTTTGCCGGGACTGGGGCGTGAATAGGACGCGTCGTTGGCCCGTCGGAGGCGTACTAGTTCGCTAAAGGTTCGCGTGCGAAGGGACTAGGTCGCTTTTGGTCACCGGCAGAGCGGACTAGTTCGCTCGGAGTACGCGAAACGCGGCCTCATCACGCCCCAGTCCGCCCTGGACGGGTACTAAAAGCGTACTGGTGCGCTCTGCCGGTGACCAAAAGCGACCCAGTCCTCACGAACGCGAACCTTTAGCGACCCAGTGCGCCTCCGATGGGCCACACGCACTGCCGTCGTCTTAGAGGCCGCACATTCTTCTTGCCCTCCGGTACCCTGTGCGAAGAGTTTGCCATAAGGGGCATATTGGGGCCCCTTTGAACTACGTAGCCTATGTCTCTACCGTAGTTTAAAATCATGGTAAAAGTAATCCGACAGTTTCAAATGCTGCCTGATAACAATCTGCCAGTAAGATACTAATGCCACGTCGCCAATCTAGTCACTAAATAGATTCAGCTTTGGTAACAAAACAACACACTAAATGTTTACGTACAATTTTGTACGTGGTGATGCATAATTTCAAACTTGTGTGCCGTCGTGCATAAAATTGTGCGTGAATTTGCATAAATTTATGCATTTTCACGCGTAATATTATGCAAATTCCCCGCATGCACAAAATCGTGCAAGTGGCACGCACAAAATTCTACATAAACATTTAGTGTGAATGACACAGTGCCGATATGCAATTTTCAGCTCGTGTAGTTTTCTTCGGGCCAAACCTTTAACTCGGGGTCAAATTAAAACAATTTTCCCGTAGCACTCTTGTGCGCTTGTGACGAAGTATCTAATCATGATATCCGCGTCGAAAACCGCATCTCTCTATCTTTATTCTGGCGCCCTCCAGAGAGCGAAGACTGAGTGCGAGCGGAGCGCTGGGCGCCGAGCCGCGCTGAGCCAGTGAAGAGGCTCGCCTGCGGGCCCAGTCCTCGTGTTTCAGGTTAGCGCAGTGGGCAGCGACGTCGACACCGAGGATCCAGAGGAGTCCACATCACCGAAGGCCAGTGGTTCGACTACCATCAGCACCGACGCCCTCAAAAGAAAATGCCAGCCCCTCCCCCAGTGTCGGCCCTCTCTTTTGACTCTCGGAATCGGACGGGGACTAAAAGCGTACTAGTCCCCCCCCTCACCGAAAGCGAACTAAAAGCGTACCGATCCGGCGCGGACTAGGACGCTTTGAGGGCGGTTTTTGGTCGATTTGGGCCAGGAAGCGGACTAGTCCCCTCGTCGGAGGGGACTAAAAGCGACCTAGTCTACGCGTACCAAAAGCGTACTGTTTGGGGACTAAAAGCGTACTGTATTTTTCTGTAAGGGATGACCCCCCCCCCTTTTTTTTCCTGGATCCGCACCATGATCTCTGTTTGTTCCACCTGACTGAAATCTCCTGTTGTGCTGTCCCTGCAGGACACGGTGGTGGGGCTGCAGGCGCTGGCCGCCATGGCGGAGCGCATCGCACTGCCCTCGGGCGACATGCGCATCGTCTTCTCGTACGCGGCCAAGGGCGCCAAGCAGGACACGCCTATCGTGGTGAACGCCAAGACCGGCTTGGTGCTGCAGCGGCACGAGGTGAGCAACCGACAGTTTAACCCCAGCTTGCCGATATTTGGCAAGCTTGTGCCGTTTTCAGGCTAAAGGTTGCCAAAATCTTGGCATTCAAAACGGCTTGCGAAAATTGTGGCAAGGAAACCTTTCACTGCCTTTATGCTATGTTTACTTACTACATTACTAAGCACTTTTTTGTGCATAAGCTTCGCATGAAATTGAGCATGCGTTTCGAAATGCACGAATTTGTGCGTTACTAAGCGCACCTTTCTTGACGGACTTGCGCGCCTCTTGTCCTAGCTGCCCCGCGACGTCCGCGAGGTCGAGCTGGCGGCCGAGGGCTCCGGCTTCTCGCTGGCGCAAGTCTCCTGGAGCTACAACGAGGCCACGGTGGGCAAGCACCCACTCTTCAAGCTGCGCGCCGAGGTGGCCGACAAGACGACGACCAACTTGCTGGTGCTGCGGGTGTGCTCCAGGTAAGACACGCACCCCCGCCAGGGACTCTACACACAAGCGCTCCGTGCACAGTGGGCCAGAAGACCGGCGCCGGCCGTCAAAATCCCGGACGCGTTTTGAGCTCCAGAGTCGCCGAATGGGACTCGAACCGAACGTGTGACCCCAACGATGGCCGGCAAAGTCGTGCTACCTTCTTTTGTCATGGAAAGGCTAATGTATTGGGTCTGCAGCTTCATCGCGGGGCCGTGGGGCTCCGAGAGCAACATGGCGGTGGTGGAGGTGTCGCTGCCGTCGGGCTTTACAGTGGACCAGGACGCGCTGCCCGCCCTCAAGGAGAACGGCAACGTGAAGCGTGTCGAGACCAAGGACCAGGACACCGTCCTCGTGCTCTACTTCGACAAGGTGAGCGTCGCGGTGGCACCCTTACAATTGCAAACACACCCACAATTGCATTCTTGCAAACATTAAAAGATGCGTACTTAGTCAAGTATACACTTACAGCCCTCACTGCAAAGCCGGTGGCAGGTTAACTTGCCACAAATTTGTCACGCCGTTTTGAATGCCAAAATTTGGCAAGCATGACCTGAAAATACGCCTCAGCTTGCCAAAATTTGGCAAGCCTGGCTTGTAAATACTCCCCGAGCAAACTTACCACTAGCTTTGCAGTGCTGTAACTACATGCTTAACTGCTCTTACTTTAAGTGTATACTTCGCCAAGTATGCGTAAAGGATAGGTATTGTGCGTACTTAGTGGACAGTAACTGTCGAACTTAATTGTTAAGTTCGTCGTGTTCGTGGTCAAAGGATTCCGTTCGTTTAAATTCTTCATGGAGAAAATCGTGACGTGAAAAGCACGTAACATTTTGTAAAATTCTGTCAAAATTTAATGCTTGCTTGCACCACCTCTCAGAACTAAACCAAAATTGAACGAAAAGTGCGGTCGCTCACGGTTGACACTTCGTTCATAATGACTTCAAACTAGTCTAATTTAGTAAAATGTGCCAATACGCAGTATGCAGGAGTGTTGAACTGACCACGGCCTTTGCCTCACGTTTCCAGATGGAAACCAAGGAGTACTGCGTCGAGGTGTCCGCCATCCGTACCCACCTTGTGTCCAACCAGAAGCCGGTCCCCGTCACCGTGTACGACTACTACGATCAGAGTAAGTAGAACAATTTTGTAAAGGAAAGAATTATTGATTCTTTGCTTCACTGCAAATCCAACTGTAGGGCAGGCATATAACGTGGGACATGTCCCACGTTTTCCAGCACATGCCTGTTGGAGTGCCAGTCCCAGACGGTCCCATTCTTTTATTTGCAGTGAATTTCTTTCTCAAGATCCTCATGGCTGATCCTCATTGACTAGAAGGAGAATTTAATGTTAATAAAACGTTCATTTGAATCAACATTTCAAAAAATCGTATTGCACTAATTCATTAATGACTTCTGTTTCTCGTTGTGAAAGGTGTGGTTTCGCAAGGGTACACTGGTGAAACTAAAGCGCAGTATTACCCTCTGTTTTTCAAGGGTAATCAGCTTACGCTTGAAATCAAGCGGAACAGGCTCAACCGCCAAGATTCCCGGCGATTCCTCATCTTAATGCATGGTGGAATCTCCAGACTAGGCCTCATTTCAAGCGTAACGTCTTCAAGCGTAACTCTGCGCTGGACTCAAGCGTAGAGTTACGCCTTAATTTTACCAGTGTAATTCCTTCTGCAACGATAAAACAATGTGCACCTTTATTTCTTGTCCGTGCATGAATATTACGAAATTCAGCGTACGCAATGAAGCTTCAAAGTCAATATCAACGCGGTGAAAACATCTCCAATATGTTTTATTGTGTGTGTGCAGCCCGGCGTGCTCGTGTGTTCTACGAGCCTCCCGCAGCCGACCTCGCCGACAAGGGGCAGTGAACGGAACATGAAGCAACGCAGCCAAAGCAGTCTTCGGGCGCGGGGTTTCGTCGTGGTAGCCTTGCAGCAAAGTGGAGTCTTCCATCTGTCCGAAAGGACGAATAATTCGCTTTCGCAAACTTCAACCTATCCTTTTCATTTGAAATACAACTTTGCACAAAAGTATCTGAGGTAATTTTTTATTCACAGTGGACTAAGTCAAATCCAATTCGAGATGAAATCAACTTTTTTACGGTCTTAAAATCTCCTCTAATAGTAAAAAAAAATCGTCCAGACCCACAAATGTGCAAATACTATTAGGAAGCATTTTGATAACAAGTGACAACTTTTGAGTCCACTTACTCCTGTCCTACCAAATTTATCTCATCCGTCACCCCTTGACTGTTTGTCAAAGAAAGAAAGCATTTTCAGTTAGATGAGGTATTGTTGGCCCCTTCGAGCACCGGCTTCGAGACGATCTTAACTTCCCGCATCTGCAGGATTAAGACAAAGAAGTTGACTACCGACCCCAAACCCTGAAAAAAGAGAAACAATAGACACTCTGAAAACCAGAATACGTTTGTGAAGGGATCACACACGACATGTACATGAATAAAGAGCTGCATTACTGTAAATCAAATTTTTTTCATTTCCATGTTTCCAGACAGGTCGCCAAACATCTCCCTGCTATCAAAATCCCATTTACATCGCAAATAAAAAAAATGGGCGGGTCTCATACCAAATCACTATGTAGGATTTTCCGCATTTGCAACGCACCAAGTTCTGCACTACGTAGCGCACAAACTTGTACGCAACAATGAACTTTTTTTTTTGCATACCCGCGCTAAAAATCACTCATGTTTGCGTACGAACTCGTGCGCTCCAAAGTACAAGTTGACTTTTCTGCGCGGGCGCGAATGAAATCCTACAAGTTAATGTGTTTAGTCCTACCCGGGAAACTTCTTTCCAGGTTTCAAATCTTCGAATTTTATGCGAGACTCAATTGCCAAACAGGCCACAATAGTTGGAACCAATGACAATATAAACATTTTAGAGCTGCGTGACACAATTTTTTTTGTGATTGCGAAATTTGTTGTGCAAGTAAGTACGCAGAATTGCTCAAATTCTTTCCAAATTTCGTACAATTCAAAGGGTACTTGCCGTCAATGTCAAATTTAGTTCCAAAGTCACAACACGGCAAAGGCGCACAGCAGCGCCGCGCTGCGACATGTGTGAGCTAAAGGTTTCCAGCTGTAAAATAAAATCGGCGTATGTGTAACAGACCCCTCCCACACACTCGACACAGGACTTCAGGTCAAAAGCTTGCAATCCGCAATCTTATGAAGAGCCTATAGAAAGTATGAATCATTCTTTCTTTTGAAGATATTGTATGATCAAAATATGTCTTGAGATATAATGCTCTGATCTAATTTGCACTAGAAGGAGGAAAAAAAAGGGTATTGCAACTGAAAGAACCCTAGGGCTCATTGAAAGTAAGTCATGCTTGCCTGTTTAGTTTCCAGAGAAGTCAAATGACTGATGCTTGCCAACGACTGTGTTATGGTTATGGCTTTGTTTCCCTGTAAATAATAAGTGAAACGTCAGCGATTATTGGCTGAGCGATAGCGAAGCCCTTGCCGTGTTTGGGCGCTCCAAAAAGTGACTGGTCGTGAGTCTGTCTGTCCGTCTCTCTGTCTGTATGTAATCACTCACGTTTCTCAGCAACTACTGAACGAATAGTATCCAAATTTCACACCTGATGTCTCCTAAACATCCTACAGGGGGAGTTTATCTCAGATTAACAATTATCATCGTTTGAAATATTCCAAACATCGTTTTGAACTAGGTAATTAGCGTGGTTAGGTTGGTAGCAGTGTGTGGCTGACCAATTTCTCATACCGGCTGCCGCGCTTGCAAGCCGTCTGCAAGACGGGACGGCACTTATGCAAATAAACAAACTAAAGAGCAAAGGGGTTCTCAAATAGGTTCTGAGATAGTTTTTTAACATTCTAGAATGATTGAAACCCTTCCGGAGTGTCAACAGAGGAAAATACGAAAACTGAATGTGAGAATGGTTTGCGTGTTTCGTTCCCCTCTCCCCCCTCCCCCGTCTCAGGGGAATCTTCCTTTAGGTCAGTGCACTGTGAGTGTAGTTGTGGATTGTAAATAGAATGTTTCCTTTGCCTTTGTGTGTATCCACTGATTTTATTCTCTTTGAAACTATCCTGTTTTTTTAAATTTCATAGTAAATGAAATCAGGTAAATGCGTTGAAATTAGAAGACACGTTAATTGTCTTGGTTTGTCTCGGGAAATGACATTCTATTGCAATGCTGCAAGCTAACATAAATATTCTAGTACTAACATCTATTGATTAAAAGAATCCATAAATAGATGTATTTAGTGCAATAAATAATCCATATATTTAGTGCTAAAAGATTTTGAATTGATGTTGGGTTCAATGACACGATTCAGGTTTTGAGCGGTGGGTGACTTGGTAATTGGATTTAATGACACGATTGCTGTCACTTCACCAAAGTTTGTGTCCGACAACTGGAACCAAGTATTGGTAATGGTTTAGAAGCTGGTTCTCTGAATGTAAGCCCAATGTTAATAGTATACTGTATTCTTTTACTCCAAAGATAAAATATCACGAGGCATGATTAAGGTAAATTATGTTGGCATATTGAGCAACAAGTGGCCTCTGCATTTGACTTCATGAGACGATTCACTGAATTTGACAAAACTTGTTCTCCGTCGAATGCTTCAGATCAGCCTGCCCTTAACTGAGTCACTTAATGTAAACTATGATTACATATTCCAGTCTATATTGTTTAATTCACTGGTTTAAAATGAAAGAATGACAAAAGGCTTCTCAAATATAACTAATAAATTTGTGAATTCATTAGTTGGAAGAAAATGATGTATCCAATAGTGAGTCAAGCAGACGAATAGCAAATTAAGCGATTCAATGCTGGCAATGGAATGTTACTCGACTGAAGGAATCGCATTGGTGTGGCATCAAGGTATTTGGTGATGACAAAGGGTGATCCATGAAGACCAACCCAGACCCATTCTTTACCCATTATTGATCAATTTGATATCAATATTTTTCAATCGAATCTCATATTGATTTTTGGAGTGCTGATTATGAAAACCACTTCCATTTCTACTCCAGACTTATATTTTCATCTCAAATAAGGTCATTTCGGACCAAAATTTTCAGGTCGAGTTTTATATTGTTTCCTGCAGTGTTTGATGAGGTGAACTCAAAAATAACTTCAAAATTTTTCCCAGACTCACGCTTTACCAAATTTTGACCAAATTTGGACCAAAATTCTTGAATTGAGTTTGATGTTGATCCCAGCAGTTTTTTGTGTGCTGATAACGCAAATCACCTCCATTTTGACTCCAGACTTATATTTTCATCCCAAATTAGGTCATTTTGGACCAAAATTTTCAAATCGAGTTTTATATTGTTTCCTGCAGTTTTTGGTGCGCTGAACTCAAAAATGACTTCCAAATTTTTCCTAGACTCACGCATTACCGAATTTTAACCAATTTCGGACCAAAATTTTGGAATCGAGTTTGACGTTGATTCCAACAGTTTTTTGTGTGCTGATAACGAAAATCACCTCCATTTATACCCCAGACCTACATTTCACTCAATATGAGCCCACAAGCTGCACATTTCGTCTACATAAGCAAAGTCCGAAATGCACAAATTCGCATCGCTCAGCCACACTACGCGCCCACACTAAACGGCGCGTACCCCTAGTTTATTTTCCGAGACGGCTTGTCGCTGGTGATTTTCATTCTGTCACTTTACAACCGTTACGATGGAAACAAATTTGTTGTTGCAAGTTGCAAATAATTTCGTGCTTTAAAAATCCTGGATCACTGTGTGAGCTATATACTGGCAATAATGTTGATCGTAACTGAACAAACAAAGCTCTTTGCTGACAATGTTCTTAAATCACCTGCAGTCACGGATAGTGTTCTGCGCGGTTTAAAAGTTGCCGGTTGCAAGGAAAAGAAATAATAGTGCAGCTCTCCTCAAATAAGCAATGTTTGCTGCATATACCAGATTTTCAGGGAATCGTAGAATTGAGCTGCTCTCTCATCCGCTTATTACGTTTTGTCCATCGTTTCCAAGGGGTTTGGTGTATCAATGGTCATAAAGAGGATTTTAAAAGTTCCTTAAACAATTTTGCTCATTTATCAAAAACACATTGCCCATGAGCTCTGGATCCAGTATTGCGTAGCTTTAAGGGGGGACTATACTGAAAATGGGTTTTTCCAGGATTACCAGTACAGAAATTGTCTCTTGTTTTCCTTTGATAGAATATTACTCAAAACTATTTCAGCCGAAGTATGAAAATTTTCGGCCAAACGGTTTAGGAGATATTCAAAGGTAAAGTTAAAAATATATGTTCACTAAAAAGTTTCCTTGCGTCGTATTTTTAATGTCAGAAAATTCGACTTATCGTTTTTATAGTCCTAAAGACCTGTTCTACAGGTTCTCTAAGCCGCTTTTTTCATTTTCGACCTCCAAATCTTTTTTTTCAGACGCGCTTTTTTTACAAACAAAAAACTGGTCAAAATTGCTTAAAATTGACCAAAAACTGACCATTTTCTAGTAACATTAAAAAATTCTGACCAAAATTCAAAAATCCGGCTTAGAGACCCTGTGAAGAACAGCTTAAGGAACATCTGGTAAAAATTTTAGCCACGTAGATAAAAATTTATGACGCAAGGAACTTTTTTAACGTTAAAACTAAAATTTTGAAAAAAACATGAGAAAACGTACACTTTGCGTGGGTCTACGCGACGCTGCGTTCCTTCCGTCGGCTTTTAAAAATTCTTAATATATTTTGTGAGAAGGAACAATGGCTGTACCGGCTAGACAAAGGTCTTAACTAGGTATTTTCGTGAAAATCCAATTTCACATTTTTGACCGAAAACGGCAATTTTTTCAGTATAGTCTCCCCTTAAGTGAAGCAGCCATGCTCTGCTATATCGCTTCAAGAGTGCACATAATCGAACTTCTAATACTAAGTGTCATTCAAAACTTATGCGTTACCGCTTCAGACACGCCGTCTGCGGTATTCAAACATCGCACCACAGAAAAGGCGTAAATTGGAACCTGTCCTGCAACGAGCACGAAGAAGCCGTGGATGAGGTGAGGCCTGTCGTAGACTTCGACATAAGAGGCCATGCTCTCCGCCAAGTTCATAGACACTGCAAGAAGACCGATCACCAGGGCGCACATGTTCGACAAAATGAACCCGACTTGCGGGCCAAAGCATTCGCACACCTCCTCGAGACATTCTGTCGTTTTCAGGTGCTCCTTGCGAATCTGGAAGAACAGGGACAAACTGGTTATTCATCTTTCTTGAACAAAGACAATATGAACACAGGTAATGATCGTGAACAATAATTTTGAACGGCCATTCTCAGGCTCGTATCGACTCTTTTATTCCAATTATTGATTCTTTCTCCTTTGCCCACTTAGTTTTTGGCCCGCCCTTCTATTCAAAAAATAGGGGGAGGGCCTATGCATTTGCCTTTGTGTCTGTGTGTTGTTGTTGTTGTTGGCGTCTGTGTACAAGGAAGGAGTTGAGCTAGAGTAACCAGATTTGGAGGGTACTTCAGGAGTACCGTCCAAACAAATAATCCGGTGGTGCAAATCCCGTCCGGGTCGCACAAGGGCTGCTGCAGGTGCATCATGGTTTACATGAGCGGGAGGGGGATTTCCGCCATTATTGGTGCTAGCAGGGCACATAGGGGTATTTTTGGAATCGGGGCGACGAGACAAGATGAATGGACCTGGTCCCGACCCCATCGGCCGCTTTTACAAGTTGGCCAGATCAGGATCTTCAAAAAAGGGGGTCGACCGACTAAAAAAATTTATTGCAGATTTCGATTGGTCTCAGCAAGACCTTTTCAACGAGGGGTCGGAAAGAGGGTCCAGGAGCCCGACTTCGTCTATTAGTCACATCAGGTCCTTGAAAAAAGGGGGTCGACCGACTGAAAATTTTTACTGAAGTTTTCGATAGGTCTTGGCAAGACCTCTTCAACGAGGGGTCAGAAGGGGGGTCCAGGAGCCCGCCTTCATGAGTTATGGGAAAAAGCGCGACGGACTCGTTTTGCGCTCCTGCTGTGCCTCTTTTGCAAGGAGTTGCAGTAGCATGGCAAATACGGGTATTTTCGGAATGAGGGCGAAGAGACAAATGAAATGGGCATATTCTAAGGACAGTTGGAGTAAAAAGTGTAAGGACTATTGCATATTGTGAATAGAAGGGCGGGCCTAAGTCACGATGGTACATCGATAACTGTGCTTTACCCGCTCACGGGGTGTGTGATGCGAGCGGGCCGAAGGCCCGAGGAAAGGCCGCCGGCAGGCCAAGCTGGGCCGGCCCCCTGTCGAACTGAGTTGCTGGCGCAGCGAAGCGGAGCTGGCAACTCGGTTCGACGGAAGGGCGGGCCATAGCTTGTTTAAGCAGCAATAATAAGGAGTATTTCATTTGTAACCATGTATAATATTGTTCACTGTAAAGACTAAATTGTCATCAATTATTGACCAGTTTTCAAGTCAATTGCGTATTGACTCTTTGTCAATAGCAAACTGACTTTGAACCAACTCGTACGTACATGGATATAGAGGAAATGGTCCGCGCCAATGCACGAAATTAAACATGCACGCACGCACGAGTTTGTGCGCGACAATGCACGATTTCGTGCGCAAGTATGCAGAAAATCGTGCATTGTCGCGCACAAATGATCCAGGAAGCGGAAGAAGGGAATAATTCGACTGATCTCCAAATTCAGTTTTTATCTTATAATTGTGCCCCAGGATGGTTTGCATCATTACACCAAATTGTTTGGCCCAATTCCTTACAGTTTAGGAGAAAATCCACACATGTGGATATAACACAACTTGACCACTTTTACGGTCTAAATTTTATCGGGAAAAGAGGTAACTCAACCGAAGTCCACATAACTCCATAGCACAGAATGGCAAAAGGAGATAACTCAACTTGTGTGTTTACTTTATGAATTTAATGTAAAAAGAATCGACTCAAACTAACTCCCCATCACTAGTTGGCAAAAAGAGGTAACTCGAAAAATGTACCACAGAAATACGGACGGACTCTATGCAGACCTCAGCTCCACTTAAATTGTCTCCAAATTCCGCCTTGTTTGGGAGAACTAAGTCAACATGGTTCCGTAGTCCATTCCAACGTAAAGATTTAAATCACAGAAACCGTCTACAGAGTGATGCTACACTTTTGAAAATTTTCACAGTTATTTCTTGGTCTTTCTTGACAAAAATGCAATTGAATCATTCATCTGATTTGAGTAAGTTTACCCAGTAAACAGTTTTTAGTTTCTCTTGAAAAAATGATGAAAATTGAGTTATCCCCTTCTTCCGCTTCATGGATCAAATTTGTACGCTACAAAGTGCATGTTTAATTCCGTGCATTGGCGCGCTGAAAAACCTTCAAAGTATGCTTAATTTATTATGAAACGTTTGAGACGCAATTCGCATCCGAACGAATATAACGTGAAACGAAATCCAAGGAAAACAGATTCGTTACGAAAATGCGTCACCTGCAGCCCACGATGACATTTTCGAGACGATCCTGTTCTCCTTAGAAAGAAACAAGAATACACCACGGAAACAAACCTGCAAGATTTCTTCCGAGATATTCCGTCCTCTTTCTTTAAATTGTTTCAAGTGGGAGAGTTCTTCGTTGAGACGTTTGTAGTTATGTGCCAAAGTATCCAGTAAAAACATGAAAAGCATCAGCTCTGCTGACTCCAAAAGCTGCTGTAGGAAATAAGTTATGGGTTGATTACACGCTAAATTACTATGAAAGTTTTTGGGCATAAGGGACGAAACCGTGCAGTTTGAAACATAGTAATTTAGTACGTTGTAATAAATGAGCAACGCGGCTTCTTCGCCCTTCTGGGCACACTTTGTAAAAGGCTCAGACAGTAATCTTTGAAAATCTTTGAGTTGCCCGAGAGAACGCTCCAACCTGTGGGTCGGTAATTTTATACTGCCTCTTTGTAAAACGAAAACAATTTGCTGAGCATAAATAATTGGTAAATTTAAGATGTCTTGAAAGTAAATGTTGTACGTGGATTCTAGCTAAGAGAGGTGTGTCCATATATCGTATTTCCTGTGCGTGAACTTTCCACGCTACCTTGGATGGTCTTGGTTCACACTTGGGTAAGTATGTAGGGGTAGGTTGGGGAAGAAAAGTACAAAACGCGTACTTTGCACTGTATACAAGTTCCAAATGAGGATTCAACTATTCTGCTCTCGTGAACTTGTAATCCAATGCCTTCCTAATGAAATGGATCACTGTTCGTTGATTATAGTTCCCCACATTACGTACAACATGCCAAAATGTATGTGATTTCGGAACTCCTCGAAAAGGGGAAGAAAAGTACACCACCGGGAAAGAAAAGTACAACGAAAAGAATTCCGAGTTCGAACCAGGAGACCGCCAATCTTGGCTCAATACAGGTTTACCCCTAAAGTGGAGAGCTTTCACTTGCCATTAGTTCAAGTTTCGTCAAAATCGGTCAATTGGTTCTGATTCTACATGGACTCATCACAGAAGGTCCAAGAAGCCTTTTCTTAGAGATAAGTGGGTACAGCATTTTTGTACTTTTCTTCCCCTTTTCACGTAAATGCCTAATAACTTGTTTATTTCGGGTCTAATTTTATAACTTGTGTTGACATTTTTTGCTTGTCTCGTCTAATCAAATCTATTTCCGTGATCAATTCAATTTTCATCCCGCTTTTAGTTTCTTAGAGGGTGTTCCTTTCTTCCCCAATACCTGTACTTTTCTTCCCCAGCCGACTGTACTTTTCTTCCCCATTTCATTTTTACACTTATAAAAAATTGTGTTGAAGCAAGAGCATCGAACGGCACTGTTTTTCAAAGATGATGGTCTAAGCTAGGTGGTACCTCACATTGGACTGTCGGCTGATTCTGCAGGAAGCTGTACTTCAAAGCACAAACATTTAAAAAATAGATTTTCATAGTTATTTTTAATGTGTTTTTCAAACGTGCAGCTTGATTCTAAATATTATATATAGAACTGGGCTAAATTTATTTTTTGTGAGCGGGATGACCAATCTTTCTAAAACCACTAACGTGATGGTTCAGTGTAGTTTCAGTTCGGAGATATAACGGGTGTACTTTTCTTACCCGACCTTCGAGTGTACTTTTCTTACCCAACCTACCCCTAGTGTGTCCGTACTTGTTGCATGTGAAATGATGTAAACACTGTCATTCCTCTTGTGATAATTTACTTCAAATTTTGCGATAAAACCGAGTTTGCGATTCCTACGAATAATCGCACCCTAGAGTACAATAATTTAGTTGTTGCATCGTTTTGCAATAACCACCCCTTAATTTTTGCGGTGAAAGAGCCTTTCGTGGTAACTTTCATCCCATTTTTCTCTGTAACATTTTATTGCATAACTTATCGCAAAGAAAGTGATAATTTATTGCAAACTTTGACCTAAATTTTTATTGCAGATTTTTAGTATTCATCATTGCAAAAAATTGTGATAAGTTTTCTGCGTTTGAAAATACAGACAGTGGTCAATGCAGTCTGAATGGCAGTGATCGGGTACTAGAACTTGTACGAAAAGTTGCGCCATTGGCGTGAACTTAGATAATTTTCATTGCATTTTTGTCATTAAAATTTACATTACATTCGTTCATTACACTGTAATGAAAATTTTAATAACATATATGTAATGAAAACTTTAATTACATTGTAATGATTAAAGCTTCACTACCATGTAATAAAAATGTAATTAAATTATTTTAACAGTGAAAAAAAAGTAGGGTAAACTATACAGTTACCGTCAGTTTGAGAGCAGGGCTTTCTTTTCAAGGGCCTCTAGGGTAGGTTATGACACTTAGACCCGTGCGACTTGTTGCAGACCCCTCAGAAGGATCTAGACAACAAAGTGGCTGACAAAGATTTCACCAAAAACTTTTTGTGACGCTCTTATTTAACCTGAGAAAAAGGTTACCAAAAACACAGTTATCGGCACCCTTTATGACAATTATCGGCACCCCTTGTTAAAAAGGCAAAACATGACCGAAAGTGACGAAAATTTCAAACAGTCGTCACAGACACTCTATATCACCCCTCGACATGTCACAGAATAGAAGGTAAGAAGATAAGAATGGGCGGCCGAAGCGGCTTCATTCTGCACTTGACAAGAAACATGGCTCTGTTGGCTGACATGCTCTGTCAAACGCGATGCTGTCGCGGTCCTGCATGCTCAAAAGGTGTCTCTAGCGACCTGCATTGGCCGCATCACTAACGGACGCGTACTTGCAGAGATGACGATACTGTTCCCCTGCCCCCTGCCGATAACTGTACAGTTTACCCTACAGAAGTTCTGTAGTTGGCAGATACGGACGATCCGGGCAAGTTGTTGACCAGACTTGCTCAATACTTCGTGTACTTTTTTATCTCTGAATGCCCCGCCCTTCATCAGTACTTACTTCACAAGCCAGCATCATTGAGAGCACCATATACCAAGCACTCAATATTCCGGAAGCGTAAACGCAGGGCATCACTACGAAATAGGCAAGGGTTCTGGCCAGGTCCGGGCAAAACACCAGAAGCGCGCCTCTTTGAGGGGTCCTAAACGCCTCTGTGAGAATCATCGGTTGTATAAGAACTCGCTGCAGCTGCGGGTACTGACGCCGAACGATAAACAAGCGACTCAGAATCAACCCCAAGGCCATGATGCCGTGGCCGATGGTTATCACCACTTCAGCCATTGAAAGATGCCTTCTGGCATGCTGAATAAATGCAGTTCCTTCGCCTATCAAGAAGAGCAAGGCACCGAGACTTGGAATGACTGTGACTCCAATGCTGTACCTGAAAGGAGCACAGTACCGTGAGGGCATTTAACACTTTCGCGCCGCAGCCTAACCTAACATTCAGCCGGCCCGTGTGCTGAGCAAATCTGTATGCAGCGTGACACCACGATGGAACGAGCGTGACAAAATGTCTCGTTAGTGTGGGTGCGAATCCGCCATGAATGATCGTATCCACACTTAAACGAGCGTGACACAATGCTCAAAGTAGCTTGACATTTTGTCACGCTCTTTGGAATGAGAATTAACAATCTTCGCAACTACTGGACCCTAGAGAGCCATCCATCCCCGAAGATCTCATTCACTCACCAGTACAGCCAACGAGGTTGTGTGATTTTCCTTCCAATTTGTACATACGGAGCCAGGCCCAACAGTCGAGCCAACCTCATGAGGCCTTTGTCCATGGCTGACTCGCGGAAGTACATGGCTCCCGTCGAGGGAAAGCCGATCGGGCCTGCTTCAACTTTCATCATCGACATCACGCGTCGGGAACTGAAGGGCCGCTGACATGGCGCAAAGCTAAAAATGTTGCTGAGCTCGCATCTGCACTCATCGCCATGAGGTCCATGATTTCTTGCCTCTGACGATAGACGTTTCATCCGCGATTCTGAACTATTCAGTACCAAGGGCAAAAAAGCCTAAGGTGTTTGCTGTGTGCCTACTTTTTATTTAATGGTTACACTGTTAGAAAAAGTTGTGGGATAACGACAAAAAGTTCAACAGCATGATTGTTATAAAATGACAAAATTGTCAAAATTCAAAACAAAACAACCATCATATTAAAAAAAAACTTGTTTTAAGAATACAAAATTGTATGGTTACAAAAGAATATGTTCAAAATCAAAACAATAAAAGTATCGTTATCAAACAACAATTTCATCTCAAAGCGACTAAAGTCGTTCAAAGATTGTTTGACTCGTTGGATTACGATGAAATAATCACATTTGCCATATTGTCAAATATTCCGGCAAAAAGTCTGGGAAAGGCACATCTTAATTAGCATGAAAACTTGACGCTATTTTGATAACCTTTCATGATGAACTGCTGTGTATTTGCTCATAAGTCTGCCGCAAAGGTTAACTTGGGAGACATAAAACAGATTTTTAATGTGGTTACCTCACTTTGGCTATTTGCTATCACCACGAGCCACTCCTAATGACATTTATTGACAAGTGTTGGAGACCATCAGCTTTGTGCATCTTCTTCCATCCCTGCTGTGCATTTAATTGATTTATAAGCTGAGTTTTGAGACATTTTGCCAGAATATTGGACAATGTGGCAAATGAGATTATTTTATCGTAATCCTATGAGTCAAACAATCTTTGAACGACATTGTCATCATGTAACGACAATGTCGTTGATTGATGATTTGGATCCAATGACTGTGAAGAGGATATGAGTTCAGCCAATGTCTATGAAAATTTTATCGTTGAACAGCACTTTCATCAGACTACGACATTTTATCTTACGACATCTTTCTCACTTGACAGCAACTTCTGCTATGAAACTTTACGACAAATTTGTCGTAAACCAACAGCAGTTTTTCTAACAGTGTATACTCCGGAGCGGACTTCACCTGGACCGGCCGTACTTCGTTGTCAGTCCCTCGCACTCTGCTGGGGTCGCTGGCGTCACAATACCTCTGCACATGCCATCGCACTAAAACGTGTTATGTTATCGATAGAACGGCCAGTAGTGCTGTGGGTCTGTGCGTGTGGCGTATGCCCCAGTGACCGCTAGAGAGAAGACAACCAATAACAAAAGTCCTGTTTCAAGTTCAAGTGAAACTTTATTTCTGTATTGGAATTAAGTGACCTAGAGTTCTACGAATGATTAAAAAAACTTCTGATTTTCTCTCCCGTTTGGATGAGTGCAGAGTACCAGCAAGGCTACACCTTTACTCCATTTGGAGGACCGTGTTGCAGTAAAGCTCTAATCAAAGACTTGCCTGCTTTCAATTGCATGCGTGTTGCTCTTTTTCTTCATTCAAGTTCGAAGTCGACCCTTCTTTACTGTGTGGATTTTGGGTAGATTTTCACTGGGGAAAACTGACTCAACAACACGCGACAAGTTTTTGGCGAGCGATAGCGAGCCCATGCCGTGTTTGGGGGTACCAAAAAGTGACTGGTCGTGCGTCTGTCTGTCTGTCTGTCTGTCTGTCTGTCTGTCTGTCCGTAACTCACTCACGTTTCTCAGCAACTACCGCACAAATAGTTTCAAAATTTCGCACCGGAAGGCTCCTAAATCTCCCCCAGGGGGAGTTTATCTTATATTCACGATTACTATTGTTTGAAATATTCAAAACATCTTTTTGAATTAGGTTCTTAGCGTGGTTAGGTTGGCAGTGGTTGGCGGCTCGTAGCAATTTTTCATACTTGCGGCCGCGACTCTCAAATACGGGACCTGGCAAAACATTGGCAAATAAAACAAACTAAAGAGCAGAAGGGCTTAGAAGTGAGTACGGTCATAGTTTTTCGATATTTTAGAATGATTGAAACCCCTCCGGAGTGTCAACTCAGTGAAACACGGAAAATGAAAGTGACAATTATTACGCGTTACGTCCGTCCGTCCACCCCCTCCCCTCCCCCGCTACAGGGGAAATGTTTTAGTCAGTGCACTGTGTTTGATAATTGCAAGAATGATTTGGTCTTTTTAACCTTTGTGAGTGTATTTCCATTTATATTTTTTAGTTGTTTGCTTTGCTCAATAACAGTTAGAAAATATATTAATACATTCTATGAGTACAAACCAGATGCTAATCTTGCCAAAATAAATAGTCTTTGCTGACTCTTGGCACTGATTCTGGGAAAAGGCTTCATTGCAATTCTGTGAGTTTACTATAGTACTAACCTTAAAGAAAACCATATGATGAGTGAGTGTAGCGCATTCAAGGTTTGACATTGACATCAGATTCAATGAGACGATTCACTGACTTGGTCATATGATTTCATGAGACGATTCTTTTAACTTAATCATACATTGTCTGCGACAACTGGTAATTTGTGTTGGTCATGGTTTGAGTTGGCTTTTTTTTTTCATTTACTCAGAATGTTAGGTAAATACTTTTGCTAAACTGTTTCAAAGATTAAATAACACACCATGACTATCATTATGAATAAGATAAACTTGCATTTAGCAATAAGTGGCCTCGACATTGGATTCTATGAAACGATTCATTGGATCTGACAGAAGGTCTTCTCCGCAAAGTAGTTTAAATCAGCCTGCCTGTAAATATATCTCTTTTTAATTAATGCAGATAAATCAATATAGTTTAATCCACTAGTTCAAACTAAAAGGGAGAAAGGCTTTATAGGTATTACTAATAACATTGCGTATTCATAAGTTCAGTAACAAGGAGATATCGAATGGTAATTGAAGTATTTGTGAATCGTATTAAGCAATTCAATGCTGGCTGTTAAATGTTACTCGACTGAGTAACAGGGTCAGGGTTCATGGCATGACACCATGAACAGGAAACGCTCTTAAAAAACCTAACAACTGAAGACCCATACTTTCAACGAGAATTACATACATGATTTAGGACCAAAATTTCCTCGGTGTTTCATTGCTTCCTGCAGTATTTGGTGTGCTGATCACAAAAATGACTTCCAATTTCATCCCAGACCTTCACTTTTCCAAATATTTACCAATTTTGGACCAAATTTTTACATCGAGTTTTACATAGTTTCCTGCAGTTTTTGGTGTGCTGATCACGAAAATGACTTCCAATTTCATCTCAGCCTTTACTTTTCCAAATATTGACCAATTTTGGACCAAAATTTTTACATCGAGTTTTACATAGTTTCCTGCAGTTTTTGGTGTGCTGATCACGAAAATGACTTCCAATTTCATCTCAGACCTTTACTTTTCCAAATATTTACCAATTTCGGACCAAAATTTTCGCATCGAGTTTTACATAGTTTCCTGCAGTTTTTGGTGTGCTGATCACGAAAATGACTTCCAATTTCATCCCAGACCTTTACTTTCCCCAAAATTTACCAATTTGTGACCAAACTTTTAAAATTGAGTTTCACATTGACCCTGTATTGGCCTTACTTTGCATATATTCTTCACCATCTTCTACAAGAATACGGACGCATCGCTCGCCTACTACGCGCCCAAACAAAACGGCGCGTACCCCTAGTCATAAATTGACTGTAAACGAAGTTAAATCTTATGCGTTACAGTTTTCGACTCGCCCCAACCCAACCTCAGGGGATCATCATGATCGTGGGACGCGCTGCCAGAGGGTCGTGCGTGCGGCAAATGTGGCACGAATAGAGTGCGAACCATCCTCATGCCACTCAGCACGACACCATTGATTGACTGGGCAACGCGGCCTCAGGGCCGTTCATACGTGCGTTTACTGGGGCTAACAATACCATTCCGAGAAAGAAACAGTTATACTGTGAAAGTGGGGAATACACTGATATTTCTGATAAGTTTCATACAATTTGCCGCGATAAAAAGGCTATATGTGATTCCTTCAAATTATCGCATCGGTGGCAGTAATAAAAAATCATCCCTTTTAAAATGCTATAAGTCTCTAAGGTTCTAGCCAGTCTGGGCCCAGATTATCACAGTTTTGGTGTGATTAAATGAAAACTACGCCAATAAAGTGATAAATGCGCTAGTGTAATGCAATATTTATTGCACTTACAATTCAATAACTTTTTCATAGCGCTACTTATGCAATAAAAATTTTATAGCTTTTTAAATGACTTTATTATTGCACATAGAAAACCAGCCCACTTTTCGGCACTTGACTAAAATGGTGCGAGCGTGCAGTGCATGATCTCGATAACTGTTAGGAGGTGCAGAAGTAACAAAGGAAAGTGCCGTTTAGTTTAACTAGTATAATCAACAGTGAAATCTGTAAGTCTAAGCACGATATTTCGAGAGATTGCTAGCATGCATTTGAATAACAGTGCAGTCAAAAATATAATTTGGCTAAAACTGGTACCTTTCCCATAGGCTTTAATGCACTTGAAGTACGAAATTTAGTCTATATGGGGTACACTGCATGGAGAGTACAGGGAACAAATGTAACATTCCTTCTGGTTACCACGCAAACGAACGCCAAAGAATTTCTAAGAGGACGTTACTCCTTTTCTGTTCATACTCATTTCACCCCCACCCACCGTGTACGGCAGAAAAAAAGAATGCGTTTTCATACAGATAAGGAATGGTTGGATCCTCTGTGCCCTAGGAACGTCCAGAAGAGTTTTATTTCTCGCAACTGGAGGATTAGGACAAAAAAGTTGACCACCGACCCCAAACCCTGAAACAAAAACAAAAAGGTGAAGAACATCAATAGAGTGTAATACCAATTGAAATTGATTTTAAAGAGGGAAGACTCCTTCCTCATCATGGTTCATCAAGTTCATCACCAATGTACGCTGCCTTCGGCAGGCTTCTTTGCTCGCCATCGTCGTGGAGACTTGGCTCGAGGTCGCAGAAACTTTCGACCGCTATTTTCAGGGTTGCGAGCCACGAAAGGTTGACAACCGCTGACCTCTAGGTCCTGGAAATCCATAATGCCATGGTCGTGTAAGTGCACGGCGTAGAACAATTTTTGTCATTTCATCTTCTGTTTAGGGTTGATGCCCCAAAAATAATTTTAACAGCCCAATTGATGGACATGTTTTATTAAAACGGTCAAACATCCACTTTTGATGGCATAAAAGGAAAAGAAAGGTGAAAACTTGGAGACTTTATTTCGCAATAAAATGTCTTTAAAACAATTTTAATTCAATTTGGACAATCCTTGCCAATAATCCTTTTTTTCTAAATTAATTTTTCACATTTGATGCGCCCTGAGGTCTGGGTCCAACAACCATTATTTTCGTTATGAATTCTTGCAACCGTGTACCTTTATCAGCGGGTGTGTACATCACGTTATCTCTTGCCTATCGACTAGTTCATGGTCGGGATGCAGACGATTTGCGAGTGGCGTAGGGAAACGATAGTCTTCAGCATTTCAGTTGCACGCTTGTGAGAATTCGGGATGGCCGGGGTGTTCCAGTGCTCAGTGTGCACGCAGCGCTACGATCACGGCGGCCGCCTGCCCAAGGTCCTTACCTGCGGGCACACCTTTTGCCTGCGATGTGTCAACAAGTGCAAGCCTCAGTGTCCGGTGTGCCGGCGCAAGGTAACAGTTGCAAGGGGAAAACAGCTTGAATCGTTGTGTACACTGAAATCGAAAGTGTGGCGAATTTACCACATTTGGCTGTGGTGAGACCTAAAATGTGGTAACCTCATTCTACCCCACGTACCATTGTGGCAAAAATTATACCCCTTTAAAAAAAATGGTTACAAGCCTATAATTTTGCCGTTACCGTATGTATTGCGTGGTCAAGACCACCCTTTAGTGAGGCAGAGCGAGGACTGACCACATTTTCGCTGTGGCTTATTCACCATTGATTTATGTGGTTTGATGCTGACATGAGAGAAGATGCTGACCACTGATTTTAAGGGGTGTCGACCCCAATTCCACGCGTGGTAAATTCGGGTAACCACAGTTTTGGGTCTACCCCACATTATCTGTAGTCTGTATCACCCTTTGAAATAACTTATAATGAACTCCTTCCCATTGCGTGCATTCAATTACACACTGGGATGCGCCTTCAGCAGTACCTATTGTGATCAAATGAAGAATGCTGAAAGGTCCAAACGCCCTCACTCGTTCTTCGCGTACAATCAATCAAGGTTCACAAAGTCAGCATTTGTCAGCAAAGACATTGTCCGACTTAGAAGCAAATATTTTCCTCTCTCTGCAGTGGGGCCCCGAGACTACGGGAAATCCTTTTGACCTCGAAACCAACTACCAGATCTTCGAATGGCTTGAAGAAGAAGAAGGTAAACTCTTTTTTTGATTTTGAACAATTTTGTACAAAAATGGCGAAAATGTGCAGTTTTTCGTACGAAAATTGTACGAAAAGTTCGTGTGCACAAAAAACTGCGATGTCTCGTACAAAATTGTACTTAACATTTAGTGTGTAGACTTGTTCGTCACAATGATAAGGGACATTGGCAAAACTGTGCTTTTTAACCGTACTATTTCCGTGGATTGTGAGACGATATTTACTACGCTAAAATCCCATGAAGTTGTTGTTAACTTTCATTCGCTTAGCGAATAATTTGCAAAGGTGAAAGGAACAAAATAATTTTCGATTCTAAAGATACCCCTCTCCAAACTGCTACCATTGAGATAAATCTTCATGTTTCTATTGTGGATTCTTAAGAACACGGAAGAGTGCAACCACGTTCACTCCACACTAAATGTTTTTGTACAAAATTTGTACGAGAAATCACAGTTTTTTGTGCACACGAACTTTTCGTACAAATTTGTGCAAAATTTTGTACAAATTTGTACAAAAATGGCGAAAATGTGCAGTTTTTCGTACAAAAATTGTATGAAAATTTCGTGTGCACAAAAAACTGTGATGTCTCGTACAAAATTGTACATAACATTTAGTGTGTCTATTGCTGTGTTGAAAGACCGAATGAGAGACGTGGAGGAAGAGTTGCAGGAGACACTTCCGAGGCATCGGAGTGGTCGGACAGCGACGGCGACCAGTACTCTGATGATGACGACGACGTTGGAAAGACGAAAGAGTGCACCATCTTCGTGCAGTGGGTGCCGAGCCATTTCACGTACCGAGAGGTGAAGGTGCGTCTCAAGCTCACGGGCACACTGGTTTTCTAAGTGTGGTAATGAACTCATTTAAAAAGCAATAACATGTTTATTGCATTCTAAGTGCAATAAATATTGTATTGCGTTTACGAATTTTTCAACTTATAAGCGTAGTTATCATTTTATCACACCAAAACTGGGCCCAGACCGGCCAAAACATAGGAGACATGTTGCATTTTTAATGCGATAATTTTTTCTTGCTGCTACAGATGTGATAATTTGCAGGAATCACATTTGCCTTTTTATCGCTGCAAATTGTATGAAACTTATCACTAGAAATATCAGTGCAAACCGAACCAACAGGATCCAACTTCCCCGTTAAATTTGACGTAAAGAAGAATTGGTAGAACTGGTACTTCTAATATGACAAATTTCATACAATTAGCAGCAATAAAAATGCTTGACAGACCTTCAAATTATCACACCTGAGGCAGCTATGAAAAATTATTGCACTAAAAATGGACTAAGTTTCTTTTCTTACCTTCTGGCCCAGATCAACGCATGTTGGTGTGATAACACGCTTTCGAAAACTTTTTTTGAGTCGCCACTTGATGCCAATTTCGAGGCTAATTTTCCTTACAACAATGTCATCAAAACAAATTGATGACATTGTTGTCATGAGGAACTTTGATAAAAATGACATCAATTTGTGATGGGATTGTCAGCATTTGAAAGTGATGAAAATATCATCCACGTTTTTGTCATTTTTGTCACAACAAATTTTCACAGTGTACTTTCCCCCTCGGCAGGACGCCTTCTCGCACTTTGGGCGCGTGCACTGGGTCCGCGTCGCAGGATGCCATGAGGACGGACGGCGGCGGAGCTGGGCCCACGTCACATTCGCCTCGGCAGCGGCCACCTCCAGGGCGCTCGACGCTAAGGTTGCTTGGGCCCCACCGGGCCTATCTTTTGCCACATTATGGTGATGTGATCACTGTGTTGTTTCCTACTGAGTGTTCCGTCAGTTTTTATAAATACACCCATTCAGAGAAAAATAAGATTTTCGCATTGAGGTGAAAACCAGTATCAAAAAGAATCAAATCTTTTCGTCGATACAGGTTGACTGGTTAAGGTACCTTTTCGAAAGATTCTAAAAACTGTCTAAATATTAAGAATAATTGCGGAAAAGTCAGTTATTTTTTTTTGCCATGATTATCCGTACACAAAATCCAACATTTTCGGAAACCTTTTCTCAATCTTCTCTGACGGACTAGTACCAGTATTCTCCGCGTGCCTGTTGCAATGCAGACCAACGATGTGCATGGAGAAGACATTCTTCTCACTGTAACCCCTACGTAGAAGATTGACTGAAAGCCTTGGAGAAATGTTGGATCTAGGTATGGAAGTAACTTTTTGAGACCGTGAGTGCCTCAATTTCATATCGGAATTTGATCTTTTTGTAAAAAGAAGCCTTCCGAAGATTTCCGACGGATCTTCGGAACGCTTTTAACGGTACTTTCCTGTTTCTTTTAACAGTGTATGCGGTCTGCAATGCGTTATTTCGGCTCTAAGTCAGCCTTATTTTTTTGGCCCGCCCTTCTATTCAAAAAATAGGGGGACGGTACTTCAGGAGTACCGTCCAAACAAATAATCCGGTGGTGCAAATCCCGTCCGGGTCGCACAAGGGCTGCTGCAGGTTCATCATGGTTTACATGAGCGGGAGGGGGATTTCCGCCATTATTGGTGCTAGCAGGGCACATAGGGGTATTTTTGGAATCGGGGCGACGAGACAAGATGAATGGACCTGGTCCCGATCCCATCGGCTGCTTTTACAAGTTGGCCAGATCAGGATCTTCAAAAAAGGGGGTCGACCGACTAAAAAAATTTATTGCAGATTTCGATTGGTCTCAGCAAGACCTTTTCAACGAGGGGTCGGAAAGGGGGTCCAGGAGCCCGACTTCGTCTATTAGTCATATCAGGATCTTGAGCAAAAGGGGTCAACCGACTGAAAATTTTTACTTAAGTTTTGGATAGGTCTTGGCAAGACCTCTTCAACGAGGGGTCGGAAGGGGGGTCCAGGAGCCCGCCTTCATGAGTTATGCGAAAAAGTGCGACGGACTCGTTTTGCGCTCCTGCTGTGCCTCTATTGCAAGGAGTTGCAGTAGCATGGCAAATATGGGTATTTTCGGAATGAGGGCGAAGAGACAAATGAAATGGGCATATTCTAAGGACAGTTGGAGTAAAAAGTGTAAGGACTATTGCATATTGTGAATAGAAGGGCGGGCCTAAGTCACGATGGTACATCGATAACTTTGCTTTACCCGCTCACGGTGTGTGTGATGCGAGCGGGCCGAAGGCCCGGGCCTTCGACTGGCCAAGTTGGGTCTGATGGGAGGGCCGAAGGCCCGAGAAAAGGCCGCCGGCAGGCCAAGCTGGGCCGGCCCCCTGTCGAATCGAGTTGCCGGCGCAGCGAAGCGGAGCTGGCAACTCGGTTCGACGGAAGGGCGGGCCCTAGCTTGTTTGCACTAAGAAAACTCGACAAACTATTTTAGGCATTACAAAGGAAAGCAGCTTTGTTATAACAAAGTATTTTGAGTATACAAAAGCATACAAAGAAAATAGCTCGTAATTTACAAACTATTTGTTCGTATACACAAAGTAAATAAGTTTGTACTATCGCAAGGTTTAAAGCGTTTGCCCCACTCTGGTCCTCAGTACGTGCAGGCGGCGTGCGGGGCTAGGCTGCCGTACAGGGCCTCAGGCTTCAGTGGCCGAGGCGCCCTGGGCGCGTCACGCCGGGCGCCGCCATGGGGCAGACGGCGCGCCCACAGCGCGGACTCGCTGGACGACTTCGAGGACGTCCGTCGGCACCAGGAGAAGTCCAGGGGGGTGCGCCTGTCCAAGAGCACCGACAGCCTGGACGTGGCCTCGCACCGAGCTGCCGGACACTCACGGCACCGAAGCAGACCCGCCAAGAGGCTCACGCCGTCGCCACCGCCGTTTAGCAAGCAATTGTACGGCGAGAAATAGGGGGGGGGGAGGGACACTAAGCAAGGCAAAGCCGAACCATCATATCAAGCTGGTGACAGAAACAATCTGAAATTTAAGACAAATTATAAGCAGACATTTGTATCAGATTCCATCCAACGTTTACCCATCCCATGCTATACACTTAAGCGAGGAGCATAAGAAGGTATCAGCTAGCTTCATCTCATGATCGAATGTTTCAACCAAAAATTTCGCAGGGATGGATGGACTACCGTACTATGCACATCTCTTCGCCGCTGCCCAGAAAACAGCTTACGAAGCAGTGCCTCCTTATACATAGAACACGAAGGCATTGTAAAATCTACGAAATGCTTGACATCATGATGAAGCAAACGAAGTATTTCTTCACATCACAAAGCAGTTCTACAATGCCTTTGTTTTCTGCGTATACAAAAACTTCGTACGTACACTTTTTGGGGTGTGGCTGATACACACGATTTCTTTAATGCTCGCAGGAAATCCCTGCCCACGACGTCAAAACTAACCCAGGAGCCCGAGAAGCAACGCCTGAAGACGTCCAAGACGATACAGACGGCGACGAAACGGAGTTCACAGCAAGATGTACCGAGTACTTCCTCGATGCCACAAGCAGGCTTGCCAGCAACCGACACTGCAGACACGCAGTCAGCTGGTAGGGAGATCCCAGGCACAGTCGTAGCTGTTCCAGAGATAAACGCTGCGTCTGGCCCCTGGTCCACACACTAAATGTTTTTGTACAAATTTTGTACGAGACATCACAGGTTTTGGTGCATACGAACTTTTCGTACTAATTTATAAATTTTGTACAATTTTGTACAAAAATTGCGAAAAATGTGCAGTTTTTTGTACGAAAATTGTACGAAAATTTCGCGTGCACAAAAAACTATGATGTTTCGTACAAAATTGGAGAATGTTTTCCCTTCATTGCTTCTGGAAATCTCTGGAAGTTAGGCATAGAAAGCGACCCGATTTTATGTCTCTGGTCACGCTTATCACACGGGCTAGAAGTCATGAGCGCAAAACTGCTCCCTTCAATTCATTTGAAAATGGCGGACCAGCCTTTGTCTGTGACACACTCTAAAAACCTCACCATCTACACCTTAAATGTTTTTGTACAAATTTTGTACGAGACATCTCGGTTTTAAGTGCACACGAACTTTTCGTACAAATTTGTACGAAATTTGGCACAAAAATGGTGAAATTTGTGCAGTTTTTTCGTACAAACTTTGTACGAAAAGTTCGTGTGCACAAAACCCCGTGATGTCTCGTACAAAATTGTACATAACATGCAGGGTGTAAGTAAAGTAGCTTCATATAATACTTCGTGTCACAAACTAAATATAGTTTGCACCTCATACAATGATCAAATTACTTCGTAAGGTTTTAAGCGTGTATCTCAGACCCTTATCCCAGGCACGTCGAATGTTCCACCAGCGACCGCCTCCACGTCCGAGGACGCAGCCCCAAACGTGGCCAGCAACGCGACTTGCGACGCCCAAGTCGCGACGGACAGCCTTCCCCAGGCCGGGGAGCCTGCCGCAACCGCAGCCCGCCAAGCTGCCACCCCCGCAGTGGTCATCCACAGGTGCTGCTGCACCATCGCGTGACGGCCGTGGCGTGGCGGGTCCAGAGGCGGCCTGTTTGTTGGGCATGCGGTTGAGCGAGGGGTTGAGGGTAGGTGGCACCCTTTTTTTTGCCTTTCAGGCGTCTTTTGAGATGCCACGCGGGATGGGGCAGTGGAGGAAGTCCTCCTCCCGTGGCCCGTCCCGTGTATTTTTTGTAAAAAAAAATAAAAAAAAAATCCGAAGGGAGGGGCATATACACTGTAAATCCAAAGGCAATACTTTTAGTGCCTTTTTTGGCGATACAATTGAGTATCGCCAATAAACGGCCTTACGGAAAAGTATTGCCTTCAAAACGGCGATACAATAAAGTATCGCCAAAATTTGGCAATACTTTTGGATATTGCCAAAACCACGGCATTAAACCAAGGTCCTCTCCCCCTGATTTGCTCGACGTTTATTGCCAAATCGTGGCAATACTCCAAAGTATCCCAAATTTTGGCGATACTTTTGTGTATCGCCGTTTTGAAGGCAATACTTTTCCGTAAGGCCGTTTATTGGCAATACTTTTCCGTAAGGCCGTTTATTGGCAATACTCACTTTATCGCCAAAAAATGTACTTTAGTATCGCCGTTGCATTTGCAGTGTAGTAGCATGATGCAAGCTGTGCGTCCGTTCGTTCGTTCGTCCGTCCGTCCGTCCGAGGACATCCCGTGGTCCGATCTTCCTTCACCAAATTTGGTATGCAGCCTCCTTGGGTGACCCTAAGAACCGCCCGCTGGTAGCAAATCCGATCCGAGCCCCGGGGGTGCTGCTGCAGGTGCATCATGGTCTACATGGGGTCGAGGAGGATTTCGGAAACGGATACAGCCAAAAGGGCACGTAAGGGTAATTTTGGTATCGGGGTGCCGAGACAAAGTCAACGATGCTAGTTTCGAGCGAATCGAAGAAGTTTGGACCCGGGTTCAAATTCCAGTAGGATGTATTGCAAACTTTTTTTTTTCAAGTTTTTGCATTGTTTCTCATGTTTTTAGGGCGTTGATGACGTAAATAACATGTATTTTGACCCCAGACTTAGCATCAAATCTCGTCAGGGGTTAAACATAGGCGAAATACGCACATTTCTAGATGTACGGAACGGGCCAAAGTTGCCGATGTGTATCGCTACTTTCCCTGTTATTTTTGTGCAGGTCGACGCCATCGTTTTGTCCCGGGCGTGTAATTCTCCACCCACAACTACTGCGACTAAAATACCCCCGAGGCGTGCATGCTTCTGGCCGATGTCCTCGTATCCAACGTCGTGGAGTTGGCCGAAATGAAGGACAGACGGAAGATGCTGCGCGCGCCGCCCTGCCTGCCTGGCAGCTCTCTCCGCTACGACACTACTGCCAAGAACAATGAACGCATGGACGTGTTCGTCAAGGCAGACAGGGACAACTTCATGCCCAGTCACGTGGCGCGCCGCCCCGCCCCGGGCCCCTCCCCGCGCTCCGCGCCGGGCCCGCAACGCGCCCCGGACCGCTCGCACTCACTGTCAGGCAGCGAACGCGGGCTTGGATCTTATCATGGAAACTCTCATTCCAGGAACGTGACATCTCGTTGAAACGAACGTGACAAAATGTCACGTCACAAAATGTCACGTCACAAAATGTTACGTGACAAAATGTCACGTTGGTTTGAGCATTATGTAACATTCGTTTGGGTGTGAATTGGCCAAAAACCAGCTTGTTCACATTCAAACGAATGTGACACAATGCTCAAACGAACACGACAAAATGCTCAAACGAACATGACATTTTGTCACGTTCGTTTCAACGTGATGTCACATTCCTGGAATGAGAATGGATTTACTGACCTTGGATCATGACTACAATGACTTTGACCTCGGTGATCATTTGTGGAGCTATGACAACGAGGATCATTTTGATGGAGACTACGCCGATCTGTTTGGAGCAAGATGACTCCAACGACGTGGATTATCTGCTTTTGGATCAAGATGACTCCAATCTCGTGATCAGCGCCGATCTGTTTTATGGTTAACTTCTCGGATTTTTACCAAAGCGGACTGCTCTGCCGATTGCGGCATTCCTTTTGAGGAAGTGCATTTGTCGCGAGGCTCATACTCCATGGTCTGATTCACCGTCATTTTCCGTTATCGCGACCCACAGTTGGTTTTCCCCGGTGAAACAAAAACAGCGAAGGCGCCGCCTTTAAGGGGGGACCCTGGTGAAAAAATCGCCAAAATTGCCAAAAATAGTATTTTTAAAGTTCATAGATAAAAATGTGCATAGAAGGTTTCAGATTCAACAGGTTGAACACCTTTAAGCTAAGTGGGTAGTTTCTTTATCATTTGGCAGGAAATAACATTGAAATCAGTTGTCTTTGGCTTCTACGCTCAACTTCACAGCTTTGCTCAGTCGACAAAAAATTTTGTCGTAGAAAGACTTCCTGCGTTCCTGGTTGACACCTACATGAGTCGTCTTGCATGGACTCTATTCATTGATGACTTGTCGACAAATTTTAGTGACGGAATCTTGATATCAGCCCTACTTTTTTTTACAAACACCTAAAAGTTTGAAAAAAGGGAAAAAAAGTCACTTTTTTTCAATGTTAAAATTTGAAAACTCATATCTCAGGACAGAAGTTGAATTTGAAAATTCCGTCACTAAAATCTCTTCAATACATCTTTAGGATAACCCAAAAAAATTTTCAAGACTTTCCGTACCAATGAAAGACGCAGGAAGATTTTTCCCCAACGCTCTAAAAAACACTGAAAAGCCACTTTTCTCAGAGACCGTTCAACATTTTTGATTGAATTTTGTTTTGGGAACTCACCATAATGAACCTAATAATTAAGCAAAGTTTCAACTTTCTGGGTTTATTTTGAAGCCTACTTGAAAGTTTCACCAGGGTCCCCCCTTAAATAAAAAAGTAGGGTCTTCATTTTTTTGTTTTTAACTTTTTTAAATAGCTGTTTGCATTAAGTTAGTATTTTTAATTCTCAGATCCTACTGTTACTCATGTCTTTGAATCAATAAAAGGTGTGTTCTATTCAAAGCATTCCGCTTTTCGATCCTGCAACAAGCAGCTATCTACGCGTACTGTCTGGATAACCGAATATCTACGTGCGCGCGCTGTCCCGACAAACCGGCTATCTGCACGGGCTGCCTGGATTACCGACTATCTGCTTACTCCACCTCACGCGAGGCTTTTATTTAGCTAAACAATGGAATCGTCCTCGCAAAGTATTTTCTAAAATTTGTCAAAAGTTTGTCAAAGCAAGATTACTCTGCAAACTCCACAGTGTGCTCAGCACTCTCTGTTCAGCGTGTACTCACTAATACACTCCAACGAGAGTGTACTGAGATGAGTACACTCCAACGAGAGTGTGCACACTTTTTGAGGATTTTGCAAAAATGTTCAAAACAGGTTTTTCGTAAAATTTTGTACTTTTGATTGTTCGATGTTCATAATCCTTGTTCATGCGAAAGCCGCTTCAATTACCTACATTTTGGCGCAAACGGGGTTGAGATATCTTCATTTTTGCGGACTGAGGGACGCCCGCCAGTTCGACTTTTGTCGAAAATTTGATTGGTTGCTGCTCCGTTTCCTGACGTGCGATCGACGCCATTCTGGGCTTAAAATGCTTCTTTTTGTACACTGCAAGAAAAAGTGTGAATAGTACAACAAATGTACAACAAAAACTGTACAATAAAAGTACAACAGGGATTGTAGAAAGTACAACGAGAATTGTACAAACCACAACGAGGCCGAGACTGCCCAGCACTCGTCATGCCGGTTCCATTGTACTTTGTACAACAATTGTTGTACTTTGAAAGTACAACAAAAACCTGATAAAAAATTTGCCAGAAATTTGTGTACTTTTGTTGTGGTTATTTCCTGCAGTGTAAGGCCTTGACACATGAAAAGTTTGTACAACGCACAACAACGCGTATGGAAGCAATCACACAACTCAGTTTTGGGCCATTTTCAGTGTATTGCCCGCTTAACAATGGCGATGAATGTTACAGGCGCTTAAGCAGCATTTGATGACCCTCGCCGTTTGTCACCTGTCGTCATTGTATCGCCGATGCACATACAGATTGGTCAACCTGCGGAATTCCGAAAGTCGTTTCCGTAGCTGTCTCTCGCTCTGGAAAGAGCCATCCCGTACAGTCGCAGAGAAAAAGTGACAAAAACGACTCTGGTAATTGGTCTGCAATGCGAATGCGTCGATCCGGCGCAAGACAACGATTGAGTGGGAACTGGCCTGAAACCAGGCTACGGCGCTGCAAACTGCACACATGCATAGAGAATCTCGGGCTCCAACGTTCAATCAGTGCCTTGCCGTGCAGCCTTTCAGGTTCATCGTGCTGCTGCAGACATGCCGCTGCAGGTGCTGCTGCTGGCCGTGCTGGGCCTCATCGTCGTGCTCCTGGTGCGCTCCCTGCTCGGCTACCTGCACTTCAGGAGGCTCGAGCTGGCCATCCCTGGGCGGCCCTCGCTGCCGCTCCTCGGCAACGCCCTGGAGGCCGCCCGCACGACCCCGGACACCATCATGAAGACCATCCTCTGGCTGGTAGACGGCCGCCGCGAGATGCGCCGCGCCTCCATCTTCAACCACTTGATTGTGTCGCTGCAGGACCCCGTGGAGATAGAGGAGCTGGTACGCCGCAAGGACTTCAACGACAAGTCCGCCTTCATTTACGACCTCATCCAACACGATTTTGGCGCGAAAGGCCTTATCCAGCTCAATGGTGCCGAGTGGAAGGCACACCGCAAGTGGCTCGCACCCGGCTTCAACCAGAACGTCCTCAACAGCTTCGTGAACGTCTTCAGCGAAGAGGCCAAGGGCTTCGTGGACCGCGTGGAAGTTGGAATGGTCGTCGACGTGCTGGAAAACCTGAGGAAAACTGCAATGAGAAATTTCATCCGCACGTCCGTGGCTGCCGACGGGTTGCACTTT
Organism: Thrips palmi; assembly: GCF_012932325.1. Lineage (NCBI taxonomy): Eukaryota > Metazoa > Arthropoda > Insecta > Thysanoptera > Thripidae > Thrips > Thrips palmi. The sequence continues at coordinate 4,618,124 of NW_023144625.1, read as the reverse complement.
GACGATGAACTTTTAGATAGCGTGGAGTTCCTGGAATTGTTGTGCTGCTCTGTCAACGCGCGCTCCTTTAACCCCCTGCTGTGGTCCTATTATATATTCGCGTTGACTCCTCTCGGCAAGAAGATGCACAAGATGAAGAGCACATTCGAGTCACTGTGCAGGAGGATCGTTGCAGCAAAGCGAATGGAACTGAAAAGTAGAGACCATTGCGACTTCAAGCAGGCACGCGAGACCCTCATGGACATCCTGGTGAGGGGCCCCGAAGATGGCGCTGGGACGCAAGAGGCGGAGCAGGACATCATGGACGAGTTCAAGACCTTCTTGGCCGCCAACGTGGAGACGACAGTTTCCGCGCTGTCTTGGATGTTGAAGGTGCTGTCTCTGAAGCCTGAAGTTCAGGAGCGAGTGCACGCTGAACTAGTCTCTGTGTTCGGAGACAGTGGCCGACTTGTCGCAGTGGAAGACCTGCCTAAGTAAGTACACCAGCAAAAGTTCAAAACTACAATCAATATTATTACGCTTTAAACCTTAAACTATTTTGGGCATCTGTAAGCACTGAAACACTGATTTTTAAGTATAATAATGAACTAATTTAAAAAGCAATAACATTTTTTTTGCATTAGTAGCGCCATGAAAAAGTTATTGCATTATGAGTGCAATAATTCGACGCGTCCTAGTAAGACGCGTCTGGATCTGTCAGAGCAGATCCAAGACAATCCTGACTGCCAGAACTGGTCCAAGACAATCCTAACTTTCAGTGCAGATTTAGAACTAGGCCTATCATAACTGCAGCAAATCAGAGAATGTCGATATACCTGAAATACAATGTCCACGTATTTGTATAGGGATGAAACTTTGTAACAAGCCCTTCGGCTTTAAAGAAGTATGTTGGCGTCACGGACTTTGAGAAAACACCGCTTTTCAGTGATGTGTAGATAGGATAGTTCTGGATTCACACGGAAAGCTACACGGGAAAAAATGGATTAGCTGTCACAGCTAATATGTTTGCTGTTATTTCTTTAGCTGAGAAATTTAGTTGGTGCAACCAAAAAAATAGCTTTGACAGCAAATATTTTGCTCCAACAGCCAATATGAAAGTTAGTTCTCACGACTAATAATTTTGGCTACGTGGAACGAGAAGTTTGCTACACATCTCAATAGTTAGTTGTAAGGACTGACATGTAATCACAGATACGAAAAGAAAAGAAAACCAATCGAAATTGGAATCGAACCTGGGACCTGACGATTGCGAGACAGGCCGCTAACCACTACACCACAATGGCGCTCTGCATCCCGGACAACAGAGCGACCGTTAAGGGGAGGTTCTGGTGAAAATGCTATTTTCTCCAAAATAGATCCCACTGTGAAAATTTGTTAAAAATTTGATGTCTTATCAAGTATTTATTAAAAATTTTCATTGGGGAGGCACATTCTATGCCCTGAACCCAGTCGCAGAGCCTTTTCCTCCCATTTAGGCTATTACTTTAAAAGTCTTCTTGCGCATACTATTTTGTCGTAAAAGGTTGGCTTAGACATTTTTCACTTCTTCGATTCATTTTTGAAAAATGCCGGCATGCACATCTCAAAATGTCAATTGCATTTTTATTCGCAAGCGTTCTAACCAAGCATTTCACCATAATTGATCAAAAATGTACAAAATAGACAAATTTTAGGGACTTTTCAGCTTTAAAAGCTAATAACTAATAATATAATGGAAGTTTTGAGCTCTGCATGCCGGAATCTTTTGAAAATGAGTCAAAGAAGTGAAAAATGTCAAGGTCAACCTTTTACGACAAAATAGTATGCGCAAGGAGATTTTTTAAGATACAGCCAAAATAGGCTCAAAAAGACTCTTCGACTGGGTTTACAGCGTGGCATGTGCCTTCAAAAGTCAAATTTTAGTCTCCTCAATGAAAAGTTTTATGTTCCGAACAAATTATGACTGTTGGATCCATTTGGAAAATGGCAAGATTTTCACCAGAACCTCCCCTTAAGATGTGTCTCGCCGACAAACTCGGGAAATCTGTCGTCGTTGGCTTCATAGGCGATCTTTGGCGAATGGCACACGCCATCACTGTGACAGCGCGATGGTTAGCGGCCTTGTCTCGCAATCATCAGGTCCCAGGTTCAATTCGAATTTCGGTTGTTTTTAGCAGATGATACCTTCACCACACTTGAAACATACTTAAAACTACTGTACTTATGAAGGTGTCAGCGTGCTTTTACTCTCGAGTCCAGAAACCAAGCCCGTATCCTAACAATATAATAGGGGCTGGCCGCCGGGGCGGGCTGGTGCGTGTGGCCATGAGGCGCAGCCTGCGCGGAATTTGACAATGCCTCCCCCGTACAGCGCCAGCGGCACCGGGCGTAAACAATGGCACCTCCTCCTCGGCGACAATCCCTCCCCGCCTGCCACGTCACAAAGGGCGACTCGGGCAGGCCTCGGCTCTCCTCAGCTTGTGCCGACTTCGGCGCTAGCTCGGCCTCGTTCGGACGTTCGTTTGATTTTTCAAATATTGTATAGAAATGAATAACCTGTTAACTGGTAGTATCTTTAAATTGTTTAAACAAGAGCTCTATGTTATCCATTATGTACCGTAATGTAAATATTTTTAATATTTCTACTGACCAGGGCTGGGACAGATACCTTATATTTTTACCTAGGTACAGATACAGATACTGGATCAAAAAAGTACCTAGATACAGTTACAGGTACTTGATCGAGCTCAGTACCTAGGTACAGTTACAGGTACTTTGGCAAAATACCTAGGTACTTTTCAGGTACTTTCAGTTATTTTGATATTTCAACACATCCGCCCAGTAACGCAACGCAACCAAAACAAACCTCGCGCGACTTTTTCGTCCCTTTAAACTTTCTTGCGTCAATGACCCTTTTCATGCCAACGTGTGTGCTGTTTACAACCCCGATCCGTCACGCCGCATCGCCGGCGGCTCCAGGGACCATCCTTGACCTCGCTCCTATAATGAGATGGTTCCGGTAACGCACTTTAGGGACAAACCCTAAGAGCCCCGCTGAGATGTGTCCATTGTTTCATAGTGCAAGTCCTCTGCGTTCACCTTGGCAGTGCATGCGGTGACCAGACCTGCCACATTGAGCCCGGAGGAGGCACATAAAAAGGGGAGGGGGCCGAATATCTGTTTCTTCCCCGCAAACGGGCAGTCCTCTAAGTGTCTTTCTTTATCCCCGCACTGTTTTGAGCGCATCTCATTACCCGTCTTTCCCTACATTCGCGCCCAAAAGTACCTGTAAAAGTACCTGCAGTTCTAGGTAAAGTTACTGCCCAAAATGTACCTAGGTACAGGTACAGTTACAATTGTGACTTGAGTACCTAGGTACAGTTATAGGTACCAAAAAAGTACCTAGGTACAGTACCTAGGTACTTTTTACCTAGGTATTACCCAGCCCTGCTACTGACACATCCTACAGAATATAATTTTAAATCATATATGTTCTAACTCTTATTTACAGTTTAAAATACAAAACAGACATGAAAGCACACTGCTACAACTACACTGTTAGAAATTCTGTCGTAAATTAGCGACAAAAAAGTCGCTAATTTTCATAACGACGGAAATCGTTCTTAAACTACTTCGTCGTTACTGAACGACTAAAAAATCATTTCTCTACGACAATGTCGTAATCACTATTACATATTTTGACACCTGAAATCCCCGAAAAGTTGGTGAAAAGTTACAATTTGGTCACTTATTTACGATTTGTGTCGTTCATTTACGATTCAGAACACGAATTTACGACAAGAGTCGTAAATGTACGTCTGAAGTCATAACTGCACGACTTATTCGAAAGATAATTTACGATTGGTCGTAGACTTACGATTAAGTCGTAAATTTACGACTTAATTTGTTTTAAAACGAAACGTGTCGCTATCAAAATTAGCGACAAATATGTCGTACATTTACGATTCAAGTCGTATATTTACGACTTGAGTCGTAACAAAATATGTTGTTTAAAAACGACATAATTGCTCTACAAAATGTCGTAAATTTACGATTATTTTTAACAGTGTAGCACACACGACAATACCAAACGAGTATCATCTGCTTTCATTAACGTTCGTTGAATGAGATTTTTTTTTTCGTGTCTGTGATTACATGTCAGTCTTTACAAGTAACTATTGAGATGTGTAGCAAACTTCTCGTTCCACGTCGCTAGAATTATTAGTCGTGCGAACTAACTTTCATATTGGCTGTTGGATCAAAATATTTGCTGTCAAAGCTATTTTTTTGGTTGCACCAACTAAATTTCTCAGCTAAAGAAATATCAGCTAGCATATTTAGCTGTGACAGCTAATCCATTTTTTTCTGTGTAGGATTGTCTTGCATCTGCTCTGACAGTAAGGATTGTCTCGGATCTACCCTGGTAGTTAGGATTATTCTATTAGGACGCGTCGAATTATTGTATGGCATTAGCGCATTTATCGCATAATTAGCGTAGTTATCATTTTATCACACCAAAAGTGTGATAATCTGGGCCCAGACCAGTCAAAACCTGAGGAACTTATTGCATTTTTAATGCGATAATTTTTTTATCGCTGCCACAGATGCGATAATTTGAAGGAATCACACTAGCCTTTTTATCGCAGCAAATTGTATGAAACTTATCACATTAGAAATATCAGTGAAAACTAAATGTGGTCTAGACCGCACTAGATGCAGTCAAATGAGTGCCATTTTGGCCACATGAGTTGGAGCGGTCTTGACCACGTTCTGTTTGGTCATTGCATGGGGAAAGGGAAGGCGAAATCACTGTGAATTTCGGCGTACAAATCAACAGGATTTTAGTCAGGGATCCTTAACTTAACTCAACATTTAGCTAACACTGCTGTCATAACGTAACATAAGACAATGTTCGCTATAGGTTAAGGGTACGGACTTATGAAAGTACTTGCAAAAGTATATCCACACAAATTCGAGACATAAAAAAATAACTTACCCTTTTAAAAAGATGTTAGAAGTTAAGGGTAATAACTTTAACTCTTATGATAACGTTATGATGCCCTTATGAGGTAAGTTAAGGACCCCTGATTTAAGTAGAATTTTGATGACTTTTGGGAAAAAATCTACTCAGTTTTGAGAAGAACTTTTTGGTGAATTTTATCAAATTTTATTATGTTTCAAACATATGGTGAATTTTGGTGTAGAAATTAGGATGATGTTATTTTCCCTTGGGAAAGACCACACCAAACGTGGTCTAGACCACACAACTGACGCGGCCAAAATGGCACTCATCGTTTGGTTTTTCAGTGAGGTACAAACTTAACTATTTATTTTATTATACGGTGAAAGAAAAAAATCGTAAATTACGAAGTATTCTCTTCGTTATCTTATTTATCCTCGAAATACTTTACTGATAACAAGAAGCTACATTTGTTTGCAAAAAAGTTCGCAGGGATTTGAGAATAATCAGCTGACACGAAAAACCTCGGCAGTCGCACTGCCAATCCAAGTGTGAGACAGTCTGACACTTGTGGGTGTGGGATATTTTGTATCGTTTACAAGTGTGAGCCACGTTTGTCTCACGCTTGCAAGTGTGGGACAACGAAGTCTCACACTTGCAAGTGTGAGACACAGCTTGTCCCACACTTTGCTGCCTATGCTAGCTCTGTGGTTCAATGCCAAGGGTCCCACGCCTGCAAGTGTAGGATAAACCAAAACCGTGTCCCACACTGAGACATTGATGTCTCACACTTGCAAGCGTGAGACAAAACGTCCGTCCCACACCTACAAGTGTGAGACTGTCTCACACTTGGATTGGCAGTGCGGTGTTCAAAATACAGCAACGTCTTTTCTGTTGCCTCTTTTTTCAGGCTCAAGTACCTCGATCGAGTCATCAAAGAGATCATGCGTATGTTTCCACCCGTCCCTTTCACCGGCCGTCAGTGCTACGAGGAGACCAAGCTGTGCGGACACACCATCCCGGCCGGCTCCACCATCGGCATCAACATCTTTGGCGCGCACCGCGACCCCAAGCACTGGGACAAGCCCGACGAGTTCGACCCGGACCGCTTCCTGCCCGAGAACTGCAAGGACCGCCACCCCTGCGCCTACATCCCCTTCAGCACGGGCCCCCGGCACTGCATCGGCGGCAAGTACGCCATGATGAACATGACCACCATCCTCGCCACCGCGCTGAGGGCCTTCAAGGTGCTGCCCGTGGACGACCACAAGGACCTGCAGAGCCTCGCCGACAACATGACCTTCGGCGTTTCGTCCCACCTCGTGGGCGGTGTGCGAGTCAAGTTCGAGGCCCGGGAGCCGCGGTTGCGTGATGTGGCGCAGGCACTAGTGTAAGTCAGATCAGAGGGGTACCGTCATGAAACATACGACCTGAAAAGCTACAATCAGGAACACAATCTTGTTATATACACACCAAATATTTAGGTAGAATTTTGTACGTGCAACTTGCACGATTTTGTGCATAGTACGTGGCATTTGCATAATATCATGCGTAAAGATGCATGAATTTATGCAAATTCACGCACAGTTATGCACGACGGTACACCCGACTTCACACTAAATGTTTCTGAACAATTTTGTGCGTAGTGCTGCCCGTTTTTGGCCCGTCCATTTTCTAAAATTTTTTTTTGTAAAAAAAAAAAAAACGAGGGACGGGCATATAGTATGAGGCATGCTATGCGTCCGTCCGTTCGTTCGACCGCCCGAGGACTTTTTGTGGTCCGATCTTGACCAAATTAGGTGTGCAGCCTCCTTGGGTGACCCTGAGAACCACCCGGTGACTGGAAATCCGATCCAAGCACCGGAGTCGCTGCTGCTGGTGTACCATGGTCTACATTGGGGTCGAGGAGGATTTCGGCAACGGATACAGTAGAAGGGCATGTAAGGGTATTTTTGGAATCAGAGTGACGAGACAAAGTCAACCGAGCTAGTTTCGATCGAATAGGAGAAGTTTCGACCCGGGTTCAAATCCCAGTGGGGTATATTCCTACCATCTCTTTATTCACGTTTTTGCATTGTTTCCCCTGTTTCTAAGGGCGCTGATGACGAAAATAACATCTGTTTAGACCTCGGACTCAGGTTTTAATGCCGTTAGGGTTAAACATGGGTGAAATTCACACATTTCTAAATGTACGGGACGGGCCAAAGTTGCCGATGTGTATCGCTACTTTTCCTGTCATCTATGTTCATGCCTGTGTGAGGGCAGAATAACTGATCACTATTCCACTATTTGGGATTATCAGTTCACACCACCAGTGCAGGTTTAGTAAATTACAGAAAGAAAAGCAAATGTTTGAATTTCCAAACTTGATTGTCAAAGAAAACTATAGCCTCAACGTGTAAATAAGAAAAATAAAGTTCTAAGTTCTAGTTGCCAAAACGCCTTTTTTTCCAACTTGAAAACCCACATTTTTTTATCAGCCCACATTGATAAGCAACGAAAACGTCAAAAACACGTCAAAGATGATGAACATCAAAATGAACACAGAGGGCCATTCTGCGCCGAGTGAACAATAGTTTCCAACGACATTAGGCGGCATTTTCAGCTACAGTCAGCTCTGGTTAACTGTCCCGAGTTGGCCCCTGGTTAGATGTCCCAGAGACATCCCCACCACCACCGGCCGGCGAGGGATTACCGGCTATCCCCGGTCCCGGGTCGGCCGGGCCTACCTGCCCGGCCTCTGGTTAGCTGCCCTCGGCGCCTCCCGGTTGTCGGGACAGCTAACCAGAGCTGACTGTAGTGTGAAGTATTCTGTAAAAGGCGTAAGGCCCAAACAGTGCACATATATCTCAGATTTACTTTTTCGTTTTTCTTTTAACTACGTCCAATGACTAAATTTACTGAAAAGAAAGGAGCAGAATCGCCTTTGGAAAGGTAAGTAGTTTCACTGTTGTCATTCAACAACCGCTCGGTTCTCAACCTTTTTCGGCTCACGACCCCAAATTTGCAGCCAAAAATTTACTCGACCCCCAGGAAGAATTTCGCAATCCCCGCCCCCCCTAAGGGGGGAGGGGGGAGGTCTCCCAGCATGCATCTCGGTTGCGTCGACCTATCTTCTACAGGGTGAGTTTTCTCAATGTGTCAATAATTTGTAGGTAGTTTGGGCACCCCAAGGGGATCATTTTCTACCAATGAACTAGTGAGCGCAAACGTCTAGGTACGGAGATAATTGGTGTTTTGTAATTGGCCTTCGCGCCTGCGAGGTAGGCACCCGCTGCCACTGATGGGCGCAGGACCTCACGTGGGGGTGTCGCGGGTCTAGGAGGGGTGCTTCGAGTCTCGAAGGGGTGCGGCGGACCTTGCAAATGTCTTTTGGGAGGGGTTGCCGCGGGTCTCAAGGGGCTGCCATGGTGGCCCCCGTTACAGTGGATATCACGCCTGTCTTTGCGAGGGTGGCGGGATTCCACGGATACTTCCGCGAGCTAAGTGGCACTCCCGCGAGTACTGCTAGTCCCGCGACACCCCCTCGACAGGTCCTGCCACCCTCAGTGGCACCGGGTGCCTACCTTGTAGGCGCAAAATCCAAATTCAAAACACCAATTATCTCCGTATCTAGACGTTTGCGCCCACTAGTTCATTGGTGAAAAATGGTCCCCTAGAGATGCCTAAACTGCCTGCAAATTATTGACACAGTGAGAAAACTCACCCTGTATATGACCGGCGACCCCAGCCACCTCACCGCGACCCAACAAAATTTTTTCGCGACCCCAAGGGGATAGATGGGATAGATTATTCAGCAGTATGACGACCGTTCGGAAGTGCGGAGCCTAGCGGACGATTATGAGAGCACATCCTTAAATTTTTATTTGTCAGCTCATGCTAAGGCGTCTTGTGAACCACCAACAACATTGACTTAGTAGTAAGCTAGTAGTCTGTCATGCGGCTCCGTGCCATTGTGGGCGTGTCTGCTGTTTGATCCCTGGAACTGCATGACGATGACGATGTAAGTGGTGATGATGCCGAGCGCCTGCCAACAATGCAACCCATTATGTGCGCGAATTCAAAGCAGAAGCAGCACTGCACTCTAAATGTCTTATGGTGGAAGGCAACACCAACATATTATGGTTAATATTGTCCGGGGAAATAAATCCAAACAAATTTGTATACCAAAATTTTGAAATTTACTAATATTTAAGTTCATTGAAATTCTTCTCAAAATTCTGTAGTTTTGGCCCGAAATTCATCAAAATTCACCTGAAACTCATTTGATTTGTACGCCGAAATTCAGTGATTTCCCCTTCATATTTTCTTTACAATCATAGAAGACAAAAGAACTTTTGATTTAGTGATATACAATGATGTTGCAGAGGTTAATTACAAAGTAAGCTGCAATCTCTTAAGATGGGGATTCACCGAGGGGGTAAACACTCCAAGAGATCGTGTACAGAGTACTCGGTATTACGCTGTATTACGGGGATATTACATGAGTGTTACGGCATTAAAATGCCAAAATTTAGCACATTTGGCCCCAACATGGTATTACAATTACGTGTATTACGCGTAATACACAGTTTTTGTGTACAGTGTATTACACGAGTGTTTACCCCCTCGGGATTCACCATGATGTGGAGAATCGTTACATTTAGAGTGTACTAGGAAGGACTTGCTGTCTGTGTACCTTGAAGGCGAGGCTATGGCCCACCTTGACCACCCCAAGGAGTCGGACACACACGCGATCCTGGGTGAGCTGGTCTGCGAACAGGCTCAGCTGGAGGAGAGCGTGATGCTTGTTAGAAATTGAAACTGTTGTGTCGACAATAACCTTTGCATGATCTCGGATTGTGTGTGGATCAGCACCTCGCGACGTATTGCAGGCTTGTCACTGTCACGGTTGATGAGCTGATGGACAATCGGAAGGGCAGAGTTTCCCTGAAAAGTAGCACGATTCTAAATCAATGATTGGTTTGTCATTGCGCAACTTGACTGATGTAACTAAACAACTCCAGATAGCACCTGTTGGTCGATCTGGTACGCTGCCTGCATCAGTAGCATCGGGGGGCTGACAGTCGAGAGGAAATTGATGACCCCAACCAAAACAGTCCTGCGGTCAAGACAAAATGTAAATTCCTATTCAATACATTTTAGACAAAATTTTGTTTTTAAGTTTCATTCACTGGTAAAACTGAAGAGTAGTATAACCCCCTGTTTACAAGGGCAATCAATGTACGTTTGAAATGAATCGTTACAGGCTACCAAGACTTTCCCCGCAAGCTAAATGAGGGAAATTCTAGTTTGCGCCTCATTTCAGGCGAAACGTCTTTAAGCGTGCTTGACTGAAGCATGGAGTTACGCTTTAGTTTTACCAGCGCTCTGATGCCAGAATTCGTTGAGACTGGAAATTAGGCCTACTGCTAGTACCCGCCACTTTTATGGCATGCACGCTTCTCTTACCACGGGAGGCCGGAATGCAGGACTCTGGTGATGTTGCTGAAGCTGAAGACGCAGGACCAAAGGTGCAGCATGAGGGACGCCACCAGCGACGGCCCAAAGCACGCACTCAAGTCTGCCACCAGGATGCAGATCTGCTTGTGGGCGTCACGCAGGCGCCGGATCTGCAGCACCAAACAAATTAACCGTCACCCCGGGATGCGTCTCATGTACCCCACGGCGTGTGGTTGTCTGAAGTAGCGAATTTCGTCGGGTACCCCCTCTCCCCGCATGCGGGTTCCACCAGTGGCGTGCAACAAAAGGGAGAGGGAGGGGAGGGGGGCCTTCTTTCGGGTACTAGACAGCCGCCTGAAAGGTAGGCAAATTGCGTCCCATTCCCCCTGTAAGTAGGCAAAAAGCATGGGCCTGACTGCCCCTTTTCAAAATCTCTGCGCACGCCACTGCACAGTGGGCCAGAAACCGGCGGAGGCGGCCAAAATTCCAGACGTATTTTGAGCTCCAGAGTCGCTAAACGGGACTCAAACCGAGCGTGTGACCCCACCAATCGATTCCTCGTTTCCGAGAGCAATCCATTGGTGGGGTCACGCGTTCGATTCGAGTCTCATTTGGCAACTCTGGAGCTCAAAACGCGTCTAGAATTTTGACCGCCTGTGCCGGTTACTGGCCCACTGTGCACTGGGTTCCACACCTTCTGGGCGACGTCCCCGCCCTCGGCGCCCTCCTCCCCGGCCGCCAGCAGCTCGTCCACGCCCGCCCGCAGGCCGGCGAACACGGAGGCCAGGTTGCGCGCCGCCAGGAAGAAGACGGCCGTCTGCACCACGTCCATGATGTCGTCCACCACCGAGCCGCACTGCAGCACCTTGAGCACGGCCACGTGCGGCCAATTGCCGTCCACCTGCAGACTCTGGCGGCAGACGGACGCACTGAGGATGCTGTGACTTCCACACTGCAAACCTACACACTTGATGTCATGGGACCTTCTTTGACCCATATGAAGGATAAGGATGCAATTTTAAGAACATCAGTCGGCGATGCAGTTTTACACTGCAAGAAAAAGTGTAGATAGTACAACAAAAGTACAACAGAAACTGTACAATAAAAGTACAACAGGGATTGTAGAAAGTACAACGAGAATTGTACAAACCACAACGAGCCCTGGACTCCAAAGCACTCCTCATGCCGGTTCCATTGTACTTCGTACAACAATTGTTGTACTTGAAAAGTACACTAAATTCCTGATAAAAAATTTGCCAGAAATTTGTGTACTTTTGTTGTGGTTATTTCCTGCAGTGTATGTCCACCAGGTGTCAAATAGTCCGATGCGTGTAGAAATTTGCTATTTCATTAGGCAATTTGTATCACCTGGTGGACACAAAATTGCATCACCGACGGTGTGCTTAAAATTGTCCTTGATGTGTCCTGAAAAGCCATGACATTGAGTGTGTAACCGTCCACTCACAAGTATACACTTAAAAACCGCTCAAACAAAGTACAAATTCACAAACGCATACAAGCCCAAGTACCCAGGAAACTGCACACGGCAAGAAAAAAGGGTCAGAAATTTGTGGTAGTTTTTTTTATCAGGAATTAATTGTACTTTCCAAAGTACTACAATTGTTGTACAAAGTACAATAGAACCCGCATGACGAGTGCTGGGCAGTCCAGGCCTCGTAGTGGTTTGTACAAGTCTCGTTGTACTTTCTACAATTCCCGATGTACATTTATTGTAGTTTTTGTTTTACTTTTGATGTACTAGTCACACTTTTTCTTGCAGGGTCTTCTAAGTGTAGATACGTTGCATGCGGTTAGGGAGCCAAGCATGCAATTGAGTGCACTTGCAAGCACACACAAGTGTGTATGTACTAGGGAGGCAAATACGCATCGACTGTCCTTACAGTGCCTAGTCCCAACACCCGAGCGCCTTGCCGAGTGATCTGCGTGACGATGACGAAGACCAGCGGCGACACGGCCAACACGTTCCGGTGGCACGGACAGCAGTCGCGCCACACGCACTGGGCCTGCCCACGACGCGAGCACCGTGTTCACTTGCTCATTCCAGGAGCATGACACCACGTTGAAACGGGCGTGACAAAAATGCCTCACTCCCTTGAGCACGGTGTCACGCTCGTTTGATGTGAATCGGCTAATTTATGTCTGATTCACTTTACCGCTTTTCGGACAAGGGGATCGACGTTGGTCCATTTCGGTCCATTTCGGTTAATTTTATCAGGAGTCAGTTTTCAGTAATTTTAAGCTTTGTTTCGACAGATATGGCAGGTAAGCTTATGGAAGCTTACTCAATTATCTAGAAGGGTTTTCAAACAGAAATCATAAAATCTTGATTACACACACACCCAAAAACAAAGTATTTACAAAGTGCTTTGAACATGTATGAGCCCCCTTAAGTTCCTTTGTCCGAAAACCAGCCAAACGAGTGTGATAGTGCTCAAAGAAAGCGTGACATTTTGTCACGATCATTCACACGAAACTTTTGTGAACTTTTGAATTGCATATTTGTGCACTTTTTACGCATAATTGTTAGGCAATAACTGACACTTGCAAATTCTCATCGATTCCGTCACACCCCTCAGAAGAGTGTTGACATTTTTGTTTGTTTCAGAAACATTCTGAATATCCTCTTGACGAATTTGTTGATCTTCTGAACGAAAATTTTATTCATACGCAGAAACGTCAATGAATATCGATAAAATGTCGATTGGAGGATGAGAGTGAAATGTATTTCCGTCACCCAATCATCCAGGCATATGAGAGGAACCTGAAAGAACGTCAGTAACTGTCTTACCCTGCATTATCTTTCACACGTCGGGGACAAAACATTGTCAAAATTAATATCTATGGAATTTATGATAAATGTTGCCGAGGGCACCTTTGCACCCGCAGATGTTTGGTTATTTACGAAGATTCTCGATGACATTCAAAGAATCTTCAGGAACTTTCGAACATCAATTTTAAGTTGCTGAACATCACTGTTAAAAATGAATGAAATTTAATGACATTTGTGACATTATTTTTCATTAAACGTCATTATTTTTAATTACATTTCCACATTCATTACATTGTAATGAAAATTTCATTACCTCGGTCGTAAAGTTTAATGACATTAGCCATGTAATGAAAGTTTCATTACATTCTGCAGCTTGTCATAAAATTTTCATTACATGTCATTAAATTTTTCAAAAATATTCAAGCATGACTGAAATTTTTTGGATTTGTTCAGGATCTAGGTTAAGCTTACTCAATCTAATTTAGCCTTGTATTGGCCGCCAACATCAATTTTTCTCGGACAATCGTCCATTACGGCGTCATATGCCAAACCTGTCATTCACAAGTCTGCCGCTAGGTGTCGCATGGTACACGGGGATCACTCTCAACTCTGAATTCTGTCATAAAAAATTAATACGTGAGGATATATTCTGAAAATTATCCGTGTTTCATGTAAAGTGCTGGATTGTTAAACTAATGGCGAAGAGTTTGGGGGAAAAGAGAGATATTTGAAGTGGCCAAATAGGTTTTTCTGATGTTGCTCGAAGGCGTCTACGGGCTGCTGTTTGGTAGGGTCAGCACCCGATCTCCCTTATTCAGGCAACTTAACTGCCTCAGACCTGAGTCGTCCTGGGTCACTCAATTTTTACCTCTTCTCTGCTGTCAGATTGTGAGTCCACTCTAACCTATGTCAAATGAAAACGAAAAGTTGCGTAATTTGGTCATTTTCATTACATGTTTGTCATTAAAATTTTCATTACATTCGTTCATTACACTGTAATGAAAATTTTAATAACATATATGTAATGAAAACTTTAACTACATTGTAATGATTATAGCTTCACTACCATGTAATGAAAATGTAATTAAATTTTTTTAACAGTGATTCTTCGTTAATTCTCAAAGACTCTTCATTTCATACGGACAACCTTCGTGAATTTGCAAAGGAAAACAGTAAATTCTCGTGTGCTTGTGTGTTACGGGTAATGTCCGTCGTCCAGATAATGTTAACATGCACCGGCTAGAGCCAAAGAGGAATTAGAATCAACAAGAACCGGTTAGGTGCGCACCGCAATCTCAGCCAGCAGGCGGAGAAAATGGTGAAGACTTAGGACCGCAAATTTCCCCCTGCCCGGGTGGGGGACATTTTTCACGTAGACAGGGGCAAAGGGGACCCCCGCAATGTCTTAGCGGTTGTCATTGCCGTTACTAACGATGGCTTCTACCAGGTCGGGAATGAGGATGGGACACTGAGAAACCTACTGTCCCGGAACATGTTTGGGGTAGAGCTAAATAAGGTCCTTAAAGTCTGAGACGTATCCGATAAAATAGTAATTCTCCGTGAACCAGCACCAAAGGGCTCTATTTAAGGGGGCCAGGGATACAAGAAGTGCAACTGCACCACCAAGTGTGTCAATAAGAGGTGTGGCTGCCAGGGTGAGAACGAGGTTGGTAAGAGTGCGTTCCAGGGCGGGAAACCTTGCACCAACAAATGATTGTTTAATAAATTATAATGATTGAGCCTTACCACCCATACCCTCATCACTGTCACTCCAGCCGGTTAAAGTTCCCAAAAGGCCTCCGTGGACATGAACAGCACACCCTGGATTATGGTAACTTTGTACGGTTCATGTTACATTACCCGTGGACAGATACGGCAGGACTTGGAGAGATTAAGAGGACAGGACAGCAATCACCATGAACGCATTCCCGGACAAAGAACGATTTAAAACCAGATTGAGAGAGCATGTAGGGTCAGGGCGGGGAAGAACTGGACGTTTTGCAATCTTTCTCGACTTTGACTCTAATTGACTATCTTTAGCCAATGTATCCGTTGGGTCTGTTGATAGACTACTACCAAAGTCTTTCCCCCACCACGACTCCCTGCTACTGCCTCATCGGCCGCATCGCCAGCGTTTCTGAGCAACCCTGCATCCAAACAAATTTAGCGCGCGTGAAACATAACCTCTAAGAATACTTCAACAGCAGAAATTAAACCATTAAACATGAATACATGTTTTCTTTCAAAACTGTTCTTTGGTAAGGACTTCCTCTGGGCAAAACTGGTACAATGGAGCCCAAAATGCGAGAGAAGATCAGATTTAGAGGTTACGTTTCACGCGCGCTAAATTTGTTTGGATGCAGGGTTGCTTAGCAACGCTGGTGCTGCAGCCGATGAGGTAGTAGCAGGGAGTTGTGGTGGGGGAAAGACTTTGGTAGTCTATCGAGCCTCAAAGAAAGACATTTCAACTCTCAGCGAGTGCGTTTGCGGCTTCATTCAGTAATAAATGAGAAAAAACAGTGTGCGATTCTTCCCCGTCGAAACGGGGAAAAATCGAACACCTAAGGGGAAAAATCGGACATAGGCTTTAATTTAACAAAAACCTATGAAAGAAGGTCAGAAATTTCTTGGGAACGATATTTGGAGGTAACACTTGCGATACCCACTGAAGCAGGCGCACGAGTATTCCTAGGTAGACAGAAATCATCGTGGCATTGTTGGGGGGTCCGTGGCGGCACGTTTTTGAGGTTAAATGACCAAAATGTATGAAATCGTCAACAGCCGTGTTTGTTTTCCCACTAAATGTCGGGAAATGCTAAAATACACTTGTTACGACCACTTTGGTGGGATGTTAGGGCAATTCGTCGATGATTATAGAAAAAAAAGAGGTGTTCGATTTTTCCCCGCACCAGTGTACGGTTTTTCCCCGTTTCGTATTTAACCCTTCATATGTAATCCAGCTGGAAATCTGCTAAAAACATTTGAACGTATCTTGGGCTCCACACTTCCAACTTTCGTTTACAATAAGACTATTCGTCACAGTAGGCTCGGAAAGTCGTTAAAAAGAGATATTGCGGGCACCAACTTTGAAAGTTTTTAAGGTGTTTTAAACGAGACCTCGTTTAAAGGTGACTTTGAATACTTTCCGGTTCAAGTAGGCTAAATTCCTCTTAAACGCAATCTAGCAGATCATCAATAAGCAATACTGAATACTTTGCGCGTCCCAAAACAGGTAAATCTGTGGCGAAAGTGCGGTGTGCGTTTCTTCCCCAACTTGCAGGTGTCCGGTTTTTCCCCGCCCTGACCCTAGACCGCAAACGGACGGACAATTCAAATTTCATGGACATGGAACAGTACAGAAAATAAAAGAGACTGAAGAGGCGCGAGCGGCGAAGAAAAAGACAACGCTGCAATTCCGGCGCCTTCGACGCTTCGCCGTAGCAGATGGACCGATCCACATTAAGTGTGTCCGGGCTGGACGGCAGAGCGCTCAAAATGGCTTGGTTAGGCCGACCGACTAGGCCGACACCTCGGCCTATCAGGCCGACGGAGTTTTCGAACGGTAGGGAGGGGGAAGGTGCAGATGACGTAGTCTGCACTGCGTCGCCACGGCCTAGCGGAGGAGCCGGCCTTTTCCCCGGCCGGCCTGACAGACCGAGCGTCGGCCTGCTGCAGGCCGAGGCCGACCGAGTCGGCCGGCCTCTTAGGCCGAGGCCGAACCATCCGCGCGGCCTACGGCGGCAGGCTTAGGCCGAGGCGTCGGCCTAGTCGGTCGGCCTAACCAAGCCATTTTGAGCGCTCTGCTGGACGGGCCATGTTGCTCTCACCTCACTGAAAAACCAAACGTGGTCCAGACCGCACCACTGGTGTGGTCAGATGGATGCCATTTTGACCACATCAGTTGGTGTGGTCTAGACCACGTTTGACGACGTATGGTGCGGTCTAGACCACGTTTGGCCACGTTTGGTGTGGTCTAGACCACACCAAACGCACCAAACGTGGTCTAGACCACACCAGCTGGTGTGGTCAAAATGGCATCCATTTGACCACACCAGTTGGTGCGGTCTAGACCACGTTTGGTTTTTCAGTGCTATCACAGCCCTATGCTGAACCGGGCCAGGATAGGAGCGTGCAACATGAACGGACCGAGTCGGGCAAAGTCCGATGTATGAAAAAAAAGTTTGAGCGCGAAAATGGGGCGCAAAGAAGCAGCAACAATTACTCTCGGCAACGGCACTCCGGCAACCAGTCGTCCATTGTTCTGGCCCACATTACTAAATTCTAGTCTAACTGATGGAGGCTCCCGTGGTACCAGTCCTTCCAGGCAGAAATACCAGGAGAGGCTGGAAGAACTTATCAGTAAATAAAGAGCCGACAACAACATTTGTAAGAATGGAGCAACCTAGTTGAAATTTCTGGCTGAAACCTAGCAAGCCCAAAGCACCAAGAAGAAAAAAAAACCACAAAGGACTTCAGGCGCCTGAAACGATTCGGAGTATTGTAGAGGTTCCCCTCGTCACCGGCTATGGCCTGGTGGCCACCCTTCACTGCTGACACCTTAGCAGCGGGCGCCCCGGCAACCACCAACAACGGCTTCCTGTACCCGGCTAGTCATTCGGCAATAAACCCCTGAACTGAGCACACGTGTCTCCTTTCTTCTCTCGTTCCGTCCCTAACAGTATGTACCGTGGATGACAGGGAACGGCTCATAGTGCCTCTGACAAGCCAAACCACTCCCATTTTTTTTTACCACTATTGACCAGTAATTACTATGACCTTGCAGGCAAAAAGGGAGCAATGTGCTCATGCCCCTGATCCAGCAGAAGTACAAGAACGTTACAAAGGAGGCTGTTCAGCAGGGATCCTTAACTTAACTCAACATTTAGCTAACACTGCTGACATAACGTAACATAAGACAATGTTCGCTACAGGTTAAGGGTACGGACTTATGAAAGTACTTGCAAAAATATATCCACACAAATTCGAGACATAAAAAAATAGCTTACCCTTTTAAAAAGATGTTAGAAGTTAAGGGTAATAACTTTAACTCTTATGATAACGTTATGATGCCCTTATGAGGTAAGTTAAGGATCCCTGCTGTTCAGATATTCCCAAACCTGTGTCCTACATGCCTTCGAAAGAGGAAAGTCAAGCGTCGTGGACTGACAGTGAAGCCGATGGTGTTCAAGCAGATGAACGATAGATGGCAGATAAATCTGATCGATATGCAGAGTAGCCCAGATGGAGAGTACAAGTTCATATTTAACTACCAAGACCACCTGACAAAGTTCACCCATCTGCGCGCTCTGAAAGACAAGACGACCCTGGAGGTCAACACCTCCTGGACATCACGCTGGTGTTCGGGGCACCATCAATTCTGCAGTCAGACAATGGTCGAGAGTTCTGCAGCCAGGTACCTGATTGAATCTGAGAGACATGTGCCCCGAAATGAAAATCGTCCGTGGTGAGTTGCGTCCCTGTGAACATCTGGTGTACTTCCTGTAGTTACCTGATGTAAGCTGTTGGGACCCTTGTCCAACGCAGGTACAACGCGGCACTTCCAGAGTCAAGGCAGCGTGGAAAGATCCAATCAGGATGTGCAGGGCCTGACTTCTCTTAATAAATTCTAAATTTCCCCTGCTCAAACGAGTTTTCCATACTTCGGACTTCCCCCGACTCTGTCGGTCCATGTTGCATGCTCCTATCCTGGCCCGGTTCTGCATGGGGCTGTGATAGAGCAACAGCCCGACCACACTAAACATGGCTCGTTCCATCTTAGGAGCGCCCGGACTCCGGTCCTGTACCGTAAGTAAGGTGCGTATGCACTGATAGAAAAGAAACGCAGGAAAGGTACGGATCTTGTCTGGTCACTTTTTTCACGTGGACCGTCCGTAACTTGCCAACCGCGGAGGTTCCGTATATAAGAAGTTCACAAGAGGTAAGTGACTTTTCGCAACTTTTTTGACGGTGGCGCCTCCGTCAATTCCTAGTTTATTTCTAACAGTGAAGGCTTTTCAGTCTGTTCTTTATTGTTCTGTGGCTTCCGACCTGGTTCAGTATGTGTGCCAAACGGGCGTTGTGACAGTCCAACGCGGAGCAGTAAAATCGGATGGCGGACCCGATGCAGTTGGACGTGGCTGCCATGATGCTCACCACTCCGATCGTGTTGGCCACGGTGTTGGAAGGCTAGGATGACAGAGAACAAGCTATACCTACACTTTGCTTTTACCAAGAAAATTTTCAAATATGTTAAATGCATTATATTGCATGTAGAAAAGTCATCTTGGACCAAACATTCATTTCTAATCAAGAAAACTCAATGAAGAAACTGTCTAATTCCGCGGGTGGAGGAGGAAGACAGCCCATCTAACCTTGAAGCAGTCGAACGCAACGTGCGCGGCCAGGGCGACGGACTGCACGACGGCAGAGTAGACGCGCCACGCGCGCGGCACCCGCAGCGACGACCCGTGGGCCTCCAGGGGTGCGATAGCGCTGAGACGCAGCAGCAGCAGGGTGCTGGGGCCCAGAGCTGCGCACGACAGCAGTTTGAGCGGTGGCACTCACGTCAGTGGAGTCAGAACAGAGACGTTGTCAATGTTGTCAAAGAATACTCTATGTCATTACACGGGGCAGAATGGTTCTGCTCCGTGGACATTACGTCCTTTGCAAGCATGTTTTTGTTTTGCTGGTTGGAGGGTTAGTTCGTAATATAATTCGAAATTTGCACCCTCTTCTGAAAGCCATTAAAACAACAATGGTCACGACCACACTGATTGCAAATGAAGAGGACCCCTAATGTAGAAGACTGCGCAAACTCAAGCACCGCAAGAAAAAGCGGCCTCGGCGTTAGTGTCGGGTCATTCCATCCTACTTTTACATCCCGTTACATCGACCCCCTCCGATTTGCTTCAAATTTTGGTCAAATGTTACCTACCTATAGATAAGTCGTCCACCAAAAAATTAGACCTCTACGATGCATGGTTTGGCTAAAAACGCATTTTTTCATTTTGACCATTTTTTCTTAAATTAGTGTAGGTTTTTACGAAAACGGCTATAACTTCCTTTCTAATCGCAAGACTCCGTTCAAACTTTGTACTCCCACTCAAAGTTGAACAAGGAATCCAAATCTGCCGTCGGAATTGACCTAGGGTCACCCAAAGTTGGTCAAATGTCCAAAATGCGAAAAAAATTGACATTTTTGCCAATATTCAGCTGCAACACTAACAGGGCTCCTAGACAGCTCAAAATCTTCAGAAAAGTGCCCTCTTTAGGAATCTGAATGCAGAAGTCCCAGTATATGCTTCCTAAGGGTCAGTTTTTGACCAAAACGCGAAATACCGCCCAAAACCGCTTGTTTCACCCTCCCACGGACGCCACCTGGGCGGCACGGGTCCCTCCGCGTGTTTGGAGGACTAGCTGGGTCATTTTGGGGTGCAGGTGGGCACCCCGTATGTAAAGTACTCTAGAACGAAGGCCAACGCGTCTCCAAGGTCACACAATTCGGTGCACATCACGTATTTTGCCTAGATTCGGAATTCGGATCTAGCTCTCTTACTGCACTCCCTTCCATCGACAAAATTTAGCTGGCCCTCTGATTATATGGTGTACGTTGCACCTTTCCCTGAAGTTCTGTGTAAAGTGAACTTAATTGAGTTAAATGATGTTCAATTTGAACTGCCAACATTCGTAGTTCATAGTTTAAATTTGCGTGCCAGGAGCCGCCAACAATTGCTGCGTAGAAAATAGGGGGTGTACAAAATTAATTTGAATATTAATAAGAAACAAAAGAGACACAATGAAAATTTTCTCTGTTCGTCAATTTTACCCTTCCCACACACTTAAAACTCTACAAAGAACCGCTCTTTGTAATATGAAGAAAACGGCGGCTTCGCAGCCTGCGAAGGAAATCGTTTGTAATACGAACGATTTTCTTTGAAACAAAGGAAAAATTCTTCGTAGCCTACGAAGAGCTTCTTCGCAGCCTGCGAAGGATTTTTCCTTTGTATTACGAAGAAAATCGTTTGTATTACAAACGATTTCCTTCGCAGGCTGCGAAGCCGCCGTTTTCTTCGTATTACAAAGAGCGGTTCTTTGCAGGAATTTATCTGTGCATCAAATTTTTCTCAACCTTCTCACCGGCGGCCAGAAGCACTATTCCTGGGCAGGCCACCAACAACACTGCAGAGGTCGACGGGATGGCCTACCTCCAGGCGCTCCGCTGCTCATTCCGAATCTAGGCAAAATACGTGATGTGCGCCTAATTGTGTGACCTTGGAGGCGCGTTGGCCTTCGTTCTAGAGTACTTTACAGTGCGGGGTGCCCACCTGCACCCCAAAATGACCCAGCTAGTCCTTCAAACACGCGGAGGGACCCGTGCCGCCCAGGTGGCGTCCGTGGGAGGGTGAAACAAGCGGTTTTGGGCGGTATTTCGCGTTTTGGTCAAAAACTGACCCTTAGGAAGCATATACTGGGACTTCTGCATTCAGATTCCTAAAGAGGGCACTTTTCTGAAGATTTTGAGCTGTCTAGGAGCCCTGTTAGTGTTGCAGCTGAATATTGGCAAAAATGTCAATTTTTTTCGCATTTTGGACATTTGACCAACTTTGGGTGACCCTAGGTCAATTCCGACGGCAGATTTGGATTCCTTGTTCAATTTTGAGTGGGAGTACCAAGTTTGAACGGAGTCTTGCGATTAGAAAGGAAGTTATAGCCGTTTTCGTAAAAACCTACACTAATTTAAGAAAAAATGGTCAAAATGAAAAAATGCGTTTTTAGCCAAACCATGCATCGTAGAGGTCTAATTTTTTGGTGGACGACTTATCTATAGGTAGGTAACATTTGACCAAAATTTGAAGCAAATCGGAGGGGGTCGATGTAACGGGATGTAAAAGTAGGATGGAATGACCCTGTCACAAAAGTGTTCAGTAGGCTTGGAGCGCTTATCCGAATAGAACAAAAGCACAACGAAAACTGCGAAAATTGTACAAAGAACGACGAGTCCTGAACTGGACTGCTCTCGTCATGCTGGTTCCATTGTACTGTATACAACAGTTGATGTACACTAAATTCCTGATACACTTGGCAGGAGTTTAGGTTTAGTGTGGTTTTTTCAAGCAGTGCGTCCCGCACTTGGATTAGAGGTCGTCCACATAAGAAGTAATCCCTATTCAAGAGATTTTTCGACCCCCATCCTGTTTTTCCTATGTACTCCTTTACTAACTCAACCTTTCAGCCTTGGAAGTAATAAAAGCGTCTTCACCCTTAATACATCCTCGTACGTAATTACGTCATACAGGATGAGTTTTTTCGAGTTAAAGGGACTTTGGGAGCGTAGAGCCGGCTCGAGACGAATAATTTGATATAGAACACTAGGGGTCGGAGTCGGAAATCCAAATCAAGACCACTTTTGGGGTAGCCTTCGCCGTCACCCTCGCGACTCGCGGTCCATGGGCCGCGAACACCCCCAGGACCCGCGGAGTGAGCCTCCAGGGTGGCAGCGAAGGACTCCATCAGGACCCGCGGGGGCAGTCGTTATTAAAGTCATGTGGAAGATAGGTCAGCGCAACCGAAATGCATGATGGCTGGGACACTGGGCAACTGTCCCTCCCTGATCCGTCGCCAGGTGCAGCACACTAAACTCTTATGGACTTTTTTATGCATAGTTATGCATTCACAGATACGTCCATATGTATAATATCACTGTGTACATTTTATGCAGGAAGATACATAAAATGTACACAGTGATGCATAATTTTATACATACCTTATAGACGTTTCTGCGCATGCATAACTATGCATATAAAGTGCATAATTATGCATTTTAAAAGTCCGTAAGAATTTAGTATGAGCGGAGGACCGCCTGCCTGCCGGCTTGCCCAGAGGCATTTTTTTAAAGAAGTCCGATCGTGGAACACGACCGATGCCGATTTCCTCCATTTTTTGGTCAAAGGTAGTCCTTGTGGGTCTAAGAAAGGCCACAATTTTTTTGGGCCGAAATATGCACCGTTCAGATTCTATGGGCAATTTTCGTTTTCTCAGACAACTTTTCACATAATGTGGCCAAAATTGAAAAATCACCTTTCTGAGGCCTCTATGCACTCGATTGACCTCAAAATGTGGTATCTTATGTAAAATCACGCGAGGAACACGTATCCGGTGCCCGTTTGTTGATAGGACAACCTAAAAAGATGTTATGACTGTTTTTCAGGTTTTGTAGTGGTTTTTACTTTTCTTGGGGTTTTGGTGTTCGGCATCGATTTTCGCCAATCCGATGAGTGGATTTTATAGATAAAAGACCAATCTATCATATTACGAGATAAAAAGTTTGTGTGCGCCGCGTGAAAAGCAGTGGCGCTGCAAAAATTGAAAAACCGTCATTTCTGGGTAGTTTTAGATCAGATAAGGCTCCTTTCGCGTGACCGTCTCCGCCCCATATTCAGTCTAAATATTGTCCCAAGTGATGTCAGAGTTGGTGTGAAATTTCACCGCTGTAGCTCAAGTAGTTTGGAAATGGCAGCTTTCTAAAGTTTTGCAATCACGTAAGGCATTTACTTTAAGTAGAATTGCGGTAAATGTGAAGACTTGTCACAGATCGGGTAATAAATGAGATAGATGAGTGCGTCAAAGTTCTCTCAGCGTAATTTTGGACAAGGAATCCGATTTTGCTGGTACGAAGACCCTAGGCGAACTCTGAAGTCGGAAAACAGGCCATTTTAATGTGGTTTGCACGAAAACGTAGTTTTAGAGTACACCTAGGGTCTTCGTACCGGCAAAATCGGATTCCTTGTCCAAAATTACGCTTAGAGAACTTTGACGCACTCATCTATCTCATTTATTACCCGATCTGTGACAAGTCTTCACATTTACCGCAATTCTACTTAAAGTAAATGCCTTACGTGATTGCAAAACTTTAGAAAGCTGCCATTTCCAAACTACTTGAGCTACAGCGGTGAAATTTCACAACAAATCTGACATCACTTGGGACAATATTTAGACTGAATATGGGGCGGAGACGGTCACGCGAAAGGAGCCTTATCTGATCTAAAACTACCCAGAAATGACGGTTTTTCAATTTTTGCAGCGCCACTGCTTTTCACGCGGCGTACACAAACTTTTTATCTCGCAATATGATAGATTGGTCCTCTATCTATAAAATCCACTCATCGGATTGGCGAAAATCGATGCCGAACACCAAAACCCCAAGAAAAGTAAAAACCACTACAAAACCTGAAAAACAGTCATAACATCTTTTTAGGTTGTCCTATCAACAAACGGGCACCGGATACGTGTTCCTCGCGTGATTTTACATAAGATACCACATTTTGAGGTCAATCGAGTGCATAGAGGCCTCAGAAAGGTGATTTTTCAATATTGGCCATATTATGTGAAAAGTTGTCTGAGAAAACGAAAATTGCCCATAGAATCTGAACGGTGCATATTTCGGCCCAAAAAATTTGCGGCCTTTCTTAGACCCACAAGGACTACCTTTGACCAAAAAATGGAGGAAATCGGCATCGGTCGTGTTCCACGATCGGACTTCTTAAAAAAAATGCCTCCCAGTCTCCCAGCACGCATCACGTGATACCCCAAAAGAGGTCTTAATTTTGATTTTCAATTGCATGCAGCTTCCACACGTGCGGCGTTCAAAGTCCATACTTTGACGAACTTTTCAAATTTCCCCTGACCAAAATCGAATTTCCCTGACTTTCCCTGACTTCTAGTGCCCATTTTGTTTTCCCCGAGGGGCAAACAACTTCGTCAAAATTTGTACACCGTTATTTCAAATTCACGTTATTTCACGTTATTTCATTGTTATTCCAACGTTATTTCAAGGGTATTTCAACGTTATTTTGCGTTATTTCGTGTTATTTCACGTTATTTCGTGCTATTTCACGTTATTTCGCGCTATTTCACCGTTATTTCACGCTTATTTTGGCGTTATTTCAACGTTATTTCACCGTTATTTCACGTTATTTCACCGTTATTTCACGGAAAATGTACACCTAAATTCAAGTTGTTTGCCCCTTGGTTTTCCCTGACTTTTCCATGACTTCCCTGATTTCCCTGACCGGTGTGAACCCTGATTCCCTTTATCAAATTTCTCGTCTAGGTGCCGGCTGTACGCTCCCGAAGTCCCGTCACCTCGAAGAACTAACCATTGAGAGTGGTGTCACGTCCGCCTACCTGCCGCCTCTGGGCGCTCCGGGCCTGCACTGGCCGGCTTGCGGCACGCCGGATCCTCCACCTCCAGTGGCGCCTTCGGAGTGTCGGCGCTCCAGGCGGACGACCGCGACGAC
This sequence comes from Thrips palmi, assembly GCF_012932325.1. Classification (NCBI taxonomy): domain Eukaryota; kingdom Metazoa; phylum Arthropoda; class Insecta; order Thysanoptera; family Thripidae; genus Thrips; species Thrips palmi. The sequence goes on along the minus strand of NW_023144625.1, from coordinate 4,592,656 downwards.
CAGGTAGCCAAGCCTGATTAGTTCATTTCACTTGATCCCAGCCCCTAGCCCTACGCGGTGGCCAACCTGGGTCCGGTGGCGTCTTGCCCGTCGACAAGGCCGCCGCTCCGCTGCCCGTCATGACGCGACCGTCGTGCATGTTGCCACCTGAGCGCTAAGAAAACCTTGCAAACTATTTCAGGCTTTACAAAGCAAAGCAGTGTTTTTAAGAACAAAATATTTTGAGCATACATAAGCTTACGAAGAAAATACTTCGTAATTTACGGACTATTTCTTCGTATAACAAAATAAATTAGTTAGTGTGTAAGTATGCTCTAAATAATAGACTATTCTAGTCGTGGCTGAGTGAAGAACAAGAAGAATCACAAAAGACGCCATTTAGAGCATTTAAAGTGAATATATTTGATGAAATATGTTGCATTTACTAGAAAATATTTGAATGAACTTCTACCAAGCAAGGGGACTTAAACATTTGAAGTAAAAGTGCAAAAAAGTACACTTTTGTGATTCTTCTTGTTCTTCACTCAGCCACGACTAGAATAGTCTATTCGTAAGGTTTTAAGGGTGCACTTTAAAACCGTCCCCTAGGAATGATCCAATATTCCTGAGAATTCCATGAGACTTTCCAGGAAATTGACCTACATTCCTAAGAATCTCAGGAGATGGTTTTACCGTGTGCTAGACCCGCGGCCGACTCCAGGCGCAGTAGACCAGTACATCGACTTCAGCCGCCCCCTGCCGTCTCGTTCCGAACAACGCGTCATCGCTCTCTCTCCCACGCACACGAGGTGCCCGTTGAGTGTGACAGAGACAGATTACTCGGAGGGCTTCCTGCAGCGCCACTCTAATGAATTGAAGAGCCCTGTTGCTCATCAGGCGAAGTGCTGGTCGAGGCCGCGTACGACGCACGACCATAGTATCTCGTTTCGAGAACAAACTATAGACCATTTCGCTGGATACACTTCGATCCCTCGTAAAAACAAATGCACCGGAAATCGGGTCGGGTCAGCCAATCACAAGCCTCTTTACATCGAGTGTAGGCGCTGCCACTGATGTAAGGAGGCTTCTGATTGGCTTACGCTGCGCGACTTCCGGTGCGTTTGTTTCTTCGAGGTGTCGAAGTGGATCAAGCGAAGGTCAAATGTCTAAGGGACTGTAGTGTAAGGGACAGTAATAGAATAAAAACTCAACTTGGTGATAAGTCGAGAAGACTATTCTAGTCGTCGCCGACTGAAGAACAAGAAGAATCACAAAACCGGAAATGGCGCCGGCAACTGAACCCCACTCCCTGAAAACAGGCTCACTTCCTACTCCCGATCTATTTCCCTAAAACAGGCTCACTACCTACTCCCGATACCCGCTATTTCCGGTTTTGTGATTCTTCTTGTTCTTCAGTCGACGACGACTAGAATAGTCTATTTTTCCCATATTCTGCTTCCTGAATCAAATAGGCTGTGACAGCTGAATATCTCAATATGAATCTAGATGAGCCACCTGCCTCTCCTGCGCGCAAGGGAGTTTGTTGTGTGCATTACGCTGCGACGTCTGGAAAGGTGTAAATTTGCTTCCGGTCGAGGATCCACGGAAGAACCCCGTCCACCGCCAGCAACAGTTGGAGCGACGCCTTGCAACACTGTGCTCCCCCTTTTTTCCCTCGCGCGTCCAACGCCGCGCCTTGTCGCCGTGACAGCGGCAACAATGACTAGCACCACGACAGTCTAAAAGTAGTCTTCCGCGCGGAGTGGGCACAGCGCACCGGGAATCGGACGAAAGCCGTAGCTAGTCGCCTTGTCGACCGAGGACAACGTCGTTGTGCGCTGAGTTGAGGTGAGCACATCGCACTGCAAGCATAGGGTATTTTAATAACGAATCCAAGGACCTGAAGTCAAAGAACCAAAGTAAGAACCAGAACGGCTTCTGCGCAGACGCTGCCTCGGAGTGGAGGGGAGACGTCTGCGCATGCGCAGAAGCGGTTTTGGTTCTTCCTTTCGTTCCTTGACTTCCGGTCCAGGGATCCATTAAAATATCCCTGTTGAGAAGTGAACAAGTTCAAAGGCCTAGCCTGGTGTTTACGGGGTCAGGCGTACAGTTATGGGTTCTTAGCCAAGTATGGACAAGATTGGAGTGGAGGGAGGCAGCAAGAAGCTCGTCTCATCGGTCTAGCTAGAGTCTTCTGGTCCATTTGGGCTCTTCAGGAAACAGAAGGAACAGGCGCACTGAAAACGTGTGTAGTGTAGAAGGCACTTATTTAAGTTTTCAGAGCGGGACCGTTCATCACACCGTGGCCCGTTAGTCAACGGAACAGACCCGGTCTTTCTTCTCCTGCAAGGTGAAATTGGTGGAGCCATTGTAAATGACGTTTAGAGCATGTGCAGTGCATGCCGTGGGAAAAACCACTTAAATTTTCGCTGATTTCGCAAGATTTCGCGTCAAAACCGCCATAAATGATTTCGCGAGACCGGATGTCATAGAACAAAAGAAGAGCGAAAACCGCTACAGCGCAGTACTCTGAGGCAGCTTTAGCGCATGCCCAGAAGCGACTTTAGTTCTCACTTCTACTTCTGTTCTTTGACTTCCGGTCCAGGGATTCGTTAAAATTCCCTCGTATTCAATTCTGTCTCAATATGTTTGGTTGTTGCGGCCATGACAATACTACAAACGGCAGATTGACGAAGTGTTCGTTGTAGACTCTAAGTTTCCCATACAATACACGTTGTTAAGATTTAAGTGCCTGACGGTACCCTTAACAGGAAAGTAAGCAAACGTGGATCGATGACCCATAGCAGTCAACTTTATTGCTGCACTCACTTTACAAACTAAAATGACGCATCTACAGGTGCATACTTGCAAGTTCACACCTACAGATGCATACACGTGAAATTTTGAACGCTTCAGAACACAGTGGTAGGGTCGTACTTGGCCTGTTTGCAGTAGCGTATGAGTGGGGATTTTGCCTACCGACTTCCACAACATTTTTACCCACCCCATGCGACCGATCGATTCTCGGTCGGTCAAACCTAGAGGCGACTTAAGGTTTTTGTAAAGTGAAAACAGTGACTATTATTTTGAAATACTTGGACTTGGGTCAGAAAGACGCGTCCTAATAGAATAATCCTAACTGTCAGCAGATCCAAGCCAGTCCCAACTGCCACAGCTGATTCAAGACGATCCTAACTTTCAGTGCAGATTTAGAACTATCTAAACTGCAGAGGTACCTAAAGGTGTTCATGAAGTATCTTCACTGCAAATCAGAGAATCTCGATACATCTGAAATACAACGTCCACGTATTTAAATAAGGATGAAACTTTGTCACAAGCCCTTCGGCGAGTAATTTTATGAAGTATGTTGGCGCCACGGACTTTGAGAAAACACCGCTTCTCACGTGATATTGAAGTTAGGATAGTTCTGAATTGACACGACGAAAAGTTAGGATTGTCTTGGATCTGCTCTGACAGTTAAAACGGTCTTATATCTACCCTGGCTGTTAGGATTATTCTATTAGGACGCCTCGAGATGTCTCAATTTATGGGTAAAAGTTCCTTTCTATTGCATGAGCTTATGCTCTAAGTAAAAGGCCCCACCTCATTTTAGTTTCTGAGTTATGGATGCTTACGTGTCCTTTCCCTCAAATTCTCCTCACGATGAAAGATTAGCTATTCAGTCTTCAGGGTCTCGCAATTATGCCCGTTTTTAATATCTCCCTTAGTTTTCCTGAAAAACCCAAAACGAGATCTGAATGGAGCAAAGTCTCTCAAATTTGAAGAAAAATTGCCGGGAGCCTGGCCAAATAGCCTATACAGCTTCTTCTCGACTGATATTTTCAAATTTGCCAACTCTATCTTTATCTTTTGTCTTTGAAGGTTCAATTAGCAGAATCTAACAAAGGTTTGGGCACTTTTCCTCTGTCGTAATTTGGGACAATTGGGAGAAACGACTGTACCTTTACGTAAAACTCCATAACTTAGACACTAATAAAAACTGAGGCCCCAAACTTTGGGGATAAATTCATCTTATTGTGGTTGAATTTTGACCACAAAATGAACTTCCTGTGACAAATACTTTTAGGACATGCTAGTATGCTAGTGTCCTGAATTATTTAAAAACACGAACGCGGCAGAAGTCTAAAGTGGCTGTATCATTTTTCTCTTTTGCAGATGGCTCAAATGGACGCAGCTAACCGCTTCAACCCGCTGGTGATTTTTGACCTGGAAACCACCGGACTGAATATCGAAGATGAGGTGAGCTGCCCTGATCTTCAATGAAAAGTGTACTGAAGTGCACCCTTAAAACCTTACGAAGTATTTTGAGCATACATAGTACAAACTAGTTTACTTTGTAATGCGAAGAAATAGTTCGTATGTAATGAAGCATGCTCTGGAAATTCCCCCATGCATTTAGATAGGGGGAATGAATCTTGAGGGAAAAGCCTGTTACGCTTGATTCCAAGCGTAAACTAATCACGCTTGAAAACAGGGTAATACTACGCTTTAGTTTTACCAGTGTTCTTTGCAAGCTTATGAATGCTGCTCAAAATATTCAAGTCTAGAAGTAATAGCAAGCTTATTTTCTTTGAAAGGCCTACAATAGTTCGTAAGGTTTTTCCAGTGCATAGCGTAGGCCCAGAACTGGCATGCTGTCTCTTTTTGATTTTGGCTTACGAGAGTTTTGACACTGAGGAAAATTTGGTAGTTACTTTATTCGGTTGACGGTAAAATCTCTACGAAGAATCGCTTCGTAATACGAAGAAAACAGACATTTTATAATCTTAGCAGAATTGCCTCGTATTTTGAAGGAAAGTCCTTCCTAATGCAGTGTTCGAGTACGCAGTGGGTAGGGAAACGAGTTAGACGGCTTGGGATCTCGTTGGATGGTGGTGCAGAGGTCCTGTGAAGACGGTCGAAATTCTAGACGTGTTAAGCTGAGAGTCGCTAACTGGGGCTCAAATCGAACGTGTGACCCTCATTGACGGACTGCTTTCCGAACGCGGAATCCATTGGTGGGTCACGTTTGCTTCGAGTCCTGTTTAGTGACTCTGGAGCTGAAAACGCGTCAACAGTTGAAGCTGTCTGCGCTGGTCTTCCGCCCCGCTGTGCTGCGTCGTCCATCATTGTCACTTTACCGGCTCTGACGAGCGAGCGCCTGGTTGCCAGGCAAGTCATAGGTCAGTCGTGCTGGCACTGTCCTTTGAAGTGTGGCACAGACTACAGATAATGTGTGGTAGGCGCAAAACTGTGGTTACCTAAATTTACCACACGTGGAAATGAGGTCAATACCCCATAAAATCAGTAGACAGCAAAGTACTACCTAAAATTCATGGTGAATACCACAGCTAATATGTGGTCAGCCCTCCGTACCTCATAAAAGGGTGGTCTTGACCACGCAATACATGAGGTAACGGCTAAATCAAAGGCTTGTACACCACATTTTTGAAGGGGTGTAATTCTAACCACATTTGTACGTGTGGTAGAATGAGGTAACCACATTTTAGGTCTCACCACACCCAGATGTGGTAAATTCACCACACTTTCGATCTCAGTACTGCCAGCTGGCTTCAACGCGGCGCCGGTACCGTAACCATAAGGTTAATTCACTATTACTTACCGTCCTCTGTCTCTCTCGAACTCACTGGCAGTCCAGGGGCAGAGCTATCGCAAACGTTACGTAATAAGTGCACAAACCCTTTCGAAAATTTTACTCCGTTTTCTGTTGGCTTTTCGAAAGCTCCTGTTCTAACCCGAAAAATCGTCGTTTTAGGGAGTTCGGCGAGGCCCAAACCAGGTCAGAGCAAGTCCCGTTTTTTTTTTAGTGACGATTCTCAACTACGTATATTGCCATACTGCTGGGACTAACGGATGGACTCTCAAGTCCTGGAAAGTCTCCTTTTAAAATACAATATTCCCATACTTGGGTAACGGAAGTATGCACTCTGGAAACCTTCACAGTAAATTGAAATGGCAGAATCTGTAGTGGTCTGAGAGCCCCAAATCGCAGAAACCGACAGGTAAATAGATCCGCGGCGGTTTTGCACCAAAACCGCCAACGGCAAACCCATTCTGCATACAGACGACGGAATCCGTGCACTCGCCACGGAATCCGGACAACACTGCACCGAAATCGTCAATAGGGCAGGCTCACAACGGCTTCTGCGAGTCACTAGCGGTGATGGGACCAACAACGTTCCCTTCCATCTGGGGATCATTCTCGCGGGAAGCTTGAATTTTGACTTCTTTTCTGCTGTTTATCGGGCATTTGGAACGATTTATGCACTCGCCTCGCATTTCTTAGCATGAACGCCTACCTAGGATGCGTATTCACTGAAATTAAAATAACGTTTCGCATGAAAAAATAAAAGGGATGTGGTTGGAGGTTATGGGCGCCTTGGTAGCGGACGCTGCTACTGCGGGCCCCACTTTCATTAAGGGGAAATCGTTTTGAAGCAATTTTGATGCCCCTAGGCAGCTTGTACGCGTGCTAGCGAACGTTTGTATTATCTCTGAGCAACAAAACGCTATTTAAAGTCACGAAACAATCAACCCGATGCCTAAATATGAGAACACTACTTGAATGTTCCCGCTCGTTTTGATCCCCAGATGATCGTCGCTTGTCGAGATGTGAGCCTGCCCTATTGCGATTCCCTCCACCTCGCGACTTTGAGATGTTATATTATTGGAAATAAAGAGTGTAGATGTACCGCGTAGGGAAAATATTAATTTATAGACTTGTCAAAGCAAGAAAAAGTATGCACACTCATCAAAATATGTAAATAATGTCCAAAACAACAAAAGCATCCAGAGATACAGTGAGGTTAGGTTGGCCAGCGAGACCGCAACCCCTTAGCAGTTTCTGTGAGCCCATCCCAGATTCTGTGGAGCCTTTGTCAGTTTATGTTAGCCCATGCCAGTTTCTGTGACTACCAAATTCAGAATCATTTACTGGCGGTTTCTGTGCCGAACCGTTACGGATTCTGCCATTTCAATTTACTGTGTTGCGAACTGTTTCAAGCCTCACGACGAAAAGTAGCTTGATAAACAGAGTGTTTTGAGTATACGTAACATTACGAAGGAAATACATACTGCTTAATTTACGAACTACTTCATCGTCTGACAAACCCGAAACACGGTAAAGACGGAACCTGGTTTTCCCAGGAACTCCCTGGAAATCGCCTACGTCTCTATCATGGGCTTCCTGGGAAAGCCAGGTTGCTTTTTTTTTGCCGTGCAGGGTGTACCCTGGGCCTACATGTGCTCAAGTTATGAGCGTGTGTCAGATAATCCTACTATCGTTTAGAGTGTCCAAATCTTCCGTTACAGGTCATTCAAATTGCTGCTGTGGTGAACCCTGGTTCAGCCTTCAATTGCTTCATGATGCCCGCGAGAGACATCCCTGGTGAGGTGACGGCTTTGAGGGGCTTCGCCAAGCACGGCGACTCGCTGACGCTGGATGGCCGGCGCGTGGACACGGTGACCCGAAGCGCCGCTGTCCGCGGGTTCCTGGAGTTCGTCCGCCAGGCTCGTGGGACCACTGGTAAGAATACCCCTGCCTCCCTTAAAACGCCTGAAGTATTTTATGGACAGCCCCTTGTTCGCAAGCTGCCAACCACTGGTTTGCAACACGGATGCGCTCTTTGCATTGTGAACGAGTCAGACTGTACGCAAGCTTGCTAACACATTGGTTCGCAAAGTATATTAAGAGAGTACTGTTCCCAGGGACGGAGCATCGCCGGATGGTGCTGGCGTCGCATTACGCGTTCGGCTTCGGTGCCGACCGCCTCCTCAGACTGGTCGACGAGGAGGGCCAGGTGGCGGCGCTGGCCGAGCTGGTGGAGGGGTTCGCCGACACGCTGCCCGTTTTCCGGACGGCCCTCCCGCACCGCGCCCACGGGACCTACAAGCTGGGCATGCTGGCCCAGGACTTGGAGGTGAGGCACGCATTCTCATTGTTATTGTACTTATATTGTCTATTACTGCTCTCACTGCAAATCCGGTGGTAAGTTTACTTGCCACAAATTTGGCAAGCCGTTTTGAATGCCAAAATTTGGCAAGCTTGGCCCGGAAACACCTCCAAGCTTGCCAAAATTTGGCAAGTTTATGAAGATTTCCAATTACCGTAGAACGGGGTAATTTGAGACATGAAGAAAAATCGAGACAAAGCGCACTTTTTTCGGTTTTTGTCGTGTTGCTCTCTAGCGGTTGTTCAGAAGACCACCGTGATTTTTTTTTTCGTGGTCTTGGAGGCCGTGGCAGCTCACAGGAAACGCACGAAGGCTATCAGAGACTCGCCGGGATTATTTAGAACCAAAGGAAAAACCTCTTAAGGGGAGGTTCTGGTGAAAATCTTGCCATTTTCCAAATGGATCCTACAGTCATAATTTGTTCGGATTATAAAATTTTTCATTGAGGAGACTAAAATTTGACTTTTGAAGGCACAGGCCACGCTGTAAACCCAGTCGAAGAGTCTCTTTGAGCCTATTTTGGCTGTATCTTAAAAAATCTCCTTGCGCATACTATTTTGTCGTAAAAGGTTGACCTTGACATTTTTCACTTCTTCGACTCATTTTCAAAAGATTCCGGCATGCAGAGCTCAAAACTTCCATTATATTATTAGTTATTAGCTTTTAAAGCTGAAAAGTCCCTAAAAATTTGTCTATTTTGTACATTTTTGATCAATTATGGTGAAATGCTTGGTTAGAACGCTTGCGAATAAAAATGCAATTGACATTTTGAGATGTGCATGCCGGCATTTTTCAAAAATGAATCGAAGAAGTGAAAAATGTCTAAGCCAACCTTTTACGACAAAATAGTATGCGCAAGAAGATTTTTAAGGTTATAGCCTAAATGGGAGAAAAAGGCTCTGCGACTGGGTTCAGGGCATAGAATGTGGCTCCCCAATGAAAATTTTTAATAAATACTTGATAAGACATCAAATTTTTAACAAATTTTCACAGTGGGACCTATTTTGGAGAAAATAGCATTTTCACCAGAACCTCCCCTTAATTTTAACAAGTTTTATAAAGTTAGTAAAAACCTCCCCAGAAACCTCGGTTAGAACTTTGGGTTCTCGTCCGAACGAGGTTTAAATCTGTAGGTAATTATGTCAACATAATCAGGACAAAATGTCTAATCTCGGGCTGCCTGTTCCAGATGGAATACAATTTTGTTACCTTGCAGAGAAAATAGAGACACCTCTTTTCACTGGTAATCAGTAATCCTGTGTACACTCCTGAGCTGAGTGGTGGACCCCTCGTACTTAACTCAGCCTTAAAGTAGCTGACTCACATTCAAACGCATGTGACTCAATGCTCAAAGAAACGTGACATTTTGTCATAGCAATTTCAACGTGATGTCACGTTCCTGCAATGAGAGTGATGAGTGCCACTTGCCGACGCTTAATTATGTGGTCCTTTGGACTGGCGTGGTTCCCACCTATGCTTGAGGCTTTCTTGCAAGTGTCGCAGGGAAAACGTGGTCCACACTGAAGCGTGAGGCGTCAAGGTCACGCTTTACAAGTGTGGGACTCCCCCACCCTTGGATTTGCGCTGTGACTTTGCCTAGTTTCATGTTGTAATCAATCGTCACTGTAATCGTCGCGTGTAATCGTCTTTGTGCGCACCCCATGCGCTCTCTGACGGAATTCGGCAGGAGTTTAGGAGGAAATTTGTGCCTACTTTATACGAACTAAAAGCTGTTTATAGTTGGTTCGTATTGCGAATCTAGTTTGGCTTTTCTTTGTAAGCTGTTTTGAAAAAGTTTCATACGAAGCGAATAATGGTTCCGCGATATTTTTGCACAAAATTCTTCGTATGGTGTTCGTTTTCTTCCCAAGGCTTTTGGAGTGTGCTCGCTCACCATGCCTCATAGGGTGTTCGGACTACAGTGGGGTCTCGCCTCGGCTCTTCCAGGTCATGGACGGCGTCGGGGCTTTGCACAGTGCGGACCGAGACGCCATCGTCATGAAGCGCCTCATCGACACGCTCGGCGTCGCGGAGCAGCTGAAGGCGTCCTGCCGGCCCCTGTCCGAGTTCAAAGCTTTCAGGACCGCGGTCAGTATCGTAAGACACACAAACCAAGAACGTTCTTGCACACACGGAATGCCTTTGAACTTTTTGTTCAATAGTGTTGCCGTTTATGTGCATGTGCAAGTTATGTGCGAGTGTGTGCGTTTCTAAGGTACAATTTTATAAATACTTCAGCATGATGTGGATATATTCACTGGTGAAACAAACGCATTAAAATTGTGCACTTTAAGGGCGTTAACGATTTACGCCCTTGGAGCGGCGTGAATAGTTAATGCCTCTTGGACGAGCAATAGAATTTTGCTTAAAATTCCTTTACCATTCACGCCTTTTGCAAGGGCTTAAGGGGGCTCATACATGTTAAAAGCACTTTGTAAAAATTTTCTTTTGATGTAGACGGATCAAGATTTTACAATTTCTGTGTTAAAACCCTTTTAGATAATTGAGTAAGCTTCATTTTGGCTTAAAGGAAAGTGACTTTGGACATTTTTGGGAGATTTAGTCGAAACGTTTAAAATTTTGGTTCTCGTAAGATTTTGTTCGCATACTTGCTCAGATCTGTGGGGAAAAAATCAGGGAGACTCATCCCTAGTAGTGTCATAGAATTGACTACAATGGGCTTTATATCTGCAATAGTTTTCAAGAAAAAAAATAAAAACAATTTTTTGTTTAAAAAAAATAAGAACAATTTTTGTTTAAAAAAATTGTTTTGATTTTTTTTCTTGAAAACTATTGTAGATATAAAGCCCATTGTGGTCAATTCTATGACACTACTAGGGATGAGTCTCCCTGATTTTTTCCCCACAGATCTGAGCAAGTATGCGAACAAAGTCTTACGAGAACCAAAATTTTAAACGTTTCGACTAAATCTCCAAAAAATGTCCAAAGTCACTTTCCTTTAAGCCAAAATGAAGCTTACTCAGTTATCTAAAAGGGTTTTAACACAGAAATTGTAAAATCTTAATCCATCTACATCAAAAATTTTTTTTTTACAAAGTGTGTTTAACATGTATGAGCCCCCTTGAAACGATTCACGCCCTTAAAGGGCGTAAAAGAGTATTCATGCCCTAAACGGCATAGTTTTTATGCCTTTGTTTTACCAGTGTTTTCCCTAATTTTTATGTACGTACAAGCGCTTACATGTGCACAACTATGTAATTAATTAAAGACCAAAAGCACGTAGACATATGGGGTAAACCTATGCCGTTGCAAAAAATCATGGCCACTACTTTCTCATCGGTTTTTAGCATCTGTAAGGCCATAAAATCTTCACTCCGTTATAACTTGGAGTCTATTGCCAGGAAGTGTCAAGTCAACCATTCCTGGCAGCATGACAAATCAATCTCTGTCGATCGTTGACCAAGCTGCGTTCTATGCGTAGGACACGGTACGATCAACACTTGCAAGAGTAGGAGGATGCTGTTGTCTACACCTGCAAGTGCGCACTTGTTCAACGCCTCGATTTACAGTGTGGGGTCCTTTAGTCTCATGATCGCTGTGTGAATGGAATTATGTCCGTCGCTCAGGAGCTGCGCTACAAGCTGCGTGCCATCAAGGCCTTGGAGGAGGCGGCCAAACAAGTGAAGACGAAGCTGCCGGAGGTCGTGGAGTCTGCGGGGTGGGCCTCGCACTTCCATTTGGGGCAGCTGGACGAGCAGCAGAGCAATCTGGAGTCGGCGAAAGAGGAGTGGCAGGTTCGATATTCGGCCCTGCACTGGTAAAACACAGGCATAAAAATTGCGCCCTTTAGAGCATAAATACTCTTTAACGCCCTTCAGAGCAGCAATACTCTTTTACACCCTTTACAGCATTAATACTCTTTTACGCCTTTTAAGGGGCATAAATCGTTTCATGCCCTTGGAAAGGGCGTAAATGGTAGGAATTTTAAGGAAAATTTGAAGGCCCTTCCCAGGGTTGTAAATTGTTTGCGCCCTTAAAGGGCATAATTTTAATGCCTTTGTTTCACCAGTGTATACCAAATAATGCTGGCGCATTACACAAAAGTTTGTGTGACGAATAACTTTTGTAATAAGTAGTAGTATTTCATGAAACTCGTTTTCCAATTGATCCAGAAAGCAGAAACAATTAATTCAACTTATCTCCAAATTGAGTTTTTATCTTATTATTGTGCCTCAGAATGGTATGAATCATTGAATCAAATTATTTCATTGAATTCCTAGTGGTTGCAGAGAAAATACTCTCCGAAAGTAGATGTAACTCAACTTGCCCACTTTTTAAACTCCCAATTTAGCGAAAAATAGAATTGAGCAGCAATCATTTTGTTCACATTCAAACTAACGTGACACAATGCTCACACGAACGTGACATTCCGTCACGATCGTTTCAACGTGATGTCACGTTCCTGGAATGAGAGTGTTCTCCAGAGTCTGTCCTGCTTCCAGGACTTTTGTGCGGCCGACGCAGAGAGCCAGGACTCTGCCAGGGAGGAGGCGGACTTGGCGCTGACGGCGGCGCAGCATTTGCCCGACTGGCTGGCCCTGGCGGACTCCCAAGCGGCCACGTGGACGCTGGAGCTGCGGCAAGGAGGTGTCGTCTGGAGAGGTAGCTTTCCGGTGAGTTTGCCGTTAAGGGGGCCGGCCCATACATGTTAGAAGCACTTTGTTAAAACATTTTGTTAAAAAATTGTTGTTATTTTTTTCTTGAAAACTATTGCAGATTCAAAGCTCGTTCTAGTCATTTCTGTGACACTACTAGGGATGAGTCTCCCTCCTCCCCCAACAGATCTGAGCAACTATGCGAACAAAATCTTACGAGAACCAAAATTTTAAACGTTTTTACTAAATGTCCAAAAAGTGTCCCAAGTCACTTTACTTCAAGCCAAAATGAAGCCTCAATCATCGCAAAGGGTTTTAATACAGAAATCATAAAATCTTGATCCTTCCACACCAACAAAATGTTTTTACAAAGCCCTTTTAACTTGTACGAGCCCCCTTAATGCACAAATTGCTATGTTTTTTTTTCCTTTTTTTTGTTCTTTATTTTGTGGATGGAGCTTTGCACGAAATTAAGCTTACGTTTGGCAATTCACGAATTGGAGCGATTACGAAGCCGCACCGTCAATTAAACTGCAATAACCACTGCCTGTAGGCATTTGTTAAAAGTGTCACGTTCATCCGAGCATTGTGTCATCACATTCGTTTGGATGTGAATCGGCCGAAAATGAGCTTGTTACATTCAAACGAGTGTGACACAATGCTCGAATGTGATGTCACGTTCCTGGGATGAGAGTGGGACCACTGTTTGATTTCGCCGCCTCCTGGCTTTGTTGCCACAGGTCGCCATGTTCGCGGAGGCTGCGTGCCCTGCGCTGTACTCGCTGTTGGACGACGGCGTTCTCCAGAGGCAGACACCTCGCCAGCAGTGTGGCACCGTGGTGAAGCGGCTGCGGCGACTGGAGGCGACCGTTCGCAAGGTCAAGGCTCCCCTGGAGCGACTCTTCCACCGCCTCGAATTCTTCCGGAACAAACGCGAGGAGGACCACCTGGAGGCCATCGCCCACCGCCTGAGCGACACGAGGCAGAAGGTGGAGGTAGGCAGCGGCAGAACCGAGGCATCGGCTACACTGTTAAAAAAAAATCGTGCTTTTGGACGGGTTGTCAACTTGCTTACTACATCGCACTCGGGCTTCATGTTACTTGTCTATTACTCTTCTGTTTTCGATGCATCTCGATAAAGTTCTTAAGGGGAGGTTCTACTGAAAAAATGGCACTTTTCAAATTGAGCCCCAGTGTTAACATTTGTTGCATATGTGTAGTACTACATAGTTAATAGTCAAACATGAAATTTAGAGCCCAATACCTTCCTCCAAATCCAGTTGAAGAGGTTTTTTCAGCCTATTTTAGCAATATCTTAAAAAATTCTCCTACGCAAAGTATTTCAACGTAAACTGATGTTCTAGACATTTTTCACTTCTTTGGCACACATGCAATAAAGCGTGGCATCACCAAGACATGAGACCCAACAAATTTATTTTGGCACTGCCTATCAGAAAAAAAGACACTAAAATATCAGGATTTTGACCATTTTCTTGAAATTTTAGTGACATGCTGTGTTGAAAACACAGCTTATGATTTTGCAATGGTCCCAGTATGTTACTAATGCCACGGTTTATCAATTATGAACAAAAAAAGTGAAAAATGCCCAGAACATCAGTTTACGTTGAAAATCTTTGCGTAGGAGAATTTTTCAAGACACGACTGGAATTAGCAGAAAATTCCTCTTCGACTGCATTTGGGGCTAGGTATTCCTCTCCAAACTTCATATTTTACTATTTACTATAAAATACTTTAAATTTACAATGAACATACAAAGTGGGACTCAATTTGAAGAAAGTAAGATTTTCAGTAGAACCTCCCCTTAAAGAATGGATAGGTAGGACGATAAAGTCATACGGCACACTCTCAGCCTCGTATTGACTTGATCTCTTCTCTAAAACGTTTGTGTGCAAACGTAATATGTATTATTTTCTCTTCAGCTTTGCACAATTATGTTGATTATGTAGGGTATTTCGTCCATTAAACCTGACTTTATGGCGTTTGCAATGTACGGCTTAATTTCTAAATGGCTGTTGACAATTTTACCCCAAAACCTATGAACATGCGCAGTGTAAGAGTATATTTTGCGTCTGCTAAAAAAAAGAAAATTTTAAGCAAGAGAAAAAAGTCCATAGGGGTCTGAGGGTGTACGTGACGTGGTACGCTCATTACCATATTCCTTCAATTTTCACAAACATATAGGTGGTCCAAGCGAATTTTTGGCCAGACTTGTTTCTTTCTTTTCAGTAGTACGTTTTTCTCTCACTTATCTTTTTCTTTAGCAATGAAGACATTTGTGTGTTTTTTTTTCAAGGGGAGGTTCTGGTGAAAATGCTATTTTCTCCTAAATAGGTCCCACTGTGAAAATTAGTTAAAAATTTGATGTCTTACCAAGTAATTATTAAAAACTTTCAATGGGGAGGCACATTCTGTGCGCTGAACCCAGTCGCAGAGCCTTTTTCTCCTATTTAGGCTATAACTTTAAAAATCTTCTTGCGCATACTATTTTGTCGTACAAGGTTGGCCTTCACATTTTTCACTTCTTCGATTTATTTTTAAAAGATGCCAGCATGCAGTACTTAAAATGTAAATGACATTTTTATTCGCAAGCTTTCTAATCAAGCATTTCACTATTATTGACCAAAAATGTACAAAATAGACAAATTTTAGGGACTTTTCAGCTTAAAAAGCTTACAATTAATAATGTAATGGAAATTTTGAGCTACGCATGCATGCCGGCATCTTTTGAAAATGAATCGGAGAAGTGAAAAATGTCAAGGTCAACCTTTTGCGACTAAATAGTATGCGCAAGAAGATTTTTTAAGATACAGCCAAAATAGGCTCTAAAAGACTCTTCGACTGGGTTCAGAGCCTGGCATGTGCCTTCAAAAGTCAAATTTTAGTCTCTTCAAGGAAAGATTTTGTATTCCGATCAAATTGTGACAGTTAGATCCATTTGGAAAATAGCAAGATTTTCACCAGAACCTCCCCTTTAAAGCATAATTATGCATATTTTATGCAGTTATGCATGCGCAGAAACGCTCATAAGGTATGTATAAAATTATGCATCTCTGTGTTTATTTTATGCATCTTCCTGCTTAAAATGTACACAGTGATGGATATTATTGTACATATCGTATGGACGTATCTGTGAATGCATAACTATGCATAAAAAAGGCCATAAGAATTTAGTGTGCGAAAATCCTCAAATTGTTTGTAAGGTTTCTCGAGTGCATAGTTATTTCACCGAAGCGTGTTTTGTGTCGCAGGATGCTTTGAACGCACCCGGCTTCCCGAGTCTGGGTGACACCATGAAGCTAGTGGACGAAACGCTGCAGCGTGACCAGTACCTAGCAGACTGGCTGCAGCTCATTGCCGACGGCGGGGCTGTGGTGGACATGAAGGTGCAGCTTGGCTCGGACGCGTGGGCCGGGAAGACCAGCATGAAAGAGTTTCCCCAGGCTGCGCAAGTTCTGCTGTTTGACGTCATGTGTTACCACAAAGTCGAGAGGCAGTAGAAAGGTGAGGCTCAGTTCGTGCAGCCAGCTGAAGAGTGTGCACGCATGCTAAACCTTGCGAAGTGTTTTAAGCAAGGTACAAACTATTCACAGATAAATTCCTGTAAAGAACTGCTCTTTGTAATACGAAGAAAACGGTGGCTTCGCAGCCTGCGAAGGGAATCGTTTGTAATACGAACGTTTTTCTTTGTAATACTAAGGAAAAATCCCTCGTAGGCTACGAAGAAGTTCTTCGCAGCCTGCGAAGGATTTTTCCCTTGTATTACAAAGAAAATCGTTTGTATTCCAAACGATCATTCCAGGCCACGTCGGCAAGGCCTCTGCCATCCTAGTCACCGATTTCTTCTTATCAGGGTTTGTCATCCCTAAGGTACTAGTTCATGACCGGTCCTAAGTTTCGTTTATGTTTTTTTATGCGGCCGGAGGGGCAGAGGCATGGAGAAAACCTTTTAATTCAAATTTGTTGCACACGCAACCCTGATGGTGGATTGTGTCGGCAATATGCATTGTAGACCAAATCCGCGAGACCAGATCTGGGAAGAGCAACTAAAATCGAATCTGTTGGTGACAGTCACTTTCTTGTCTCAAGAGTTTATTTAACTTCGAAGCTTTCATTTGTACACAGTAAAAACTCCACGAAGAATCGCTTCGTAATATGAAGAAAATGAAGGCATTGTAAAATCTACGAAGAAATGCTTCCTTTTATGAAGCAAAATCCTTCGTAATACGTAGCATTTCTTCGTAATACGAAGCAATTCTACAATGCCTTCATTTTCTTCGTAGTTATGAAGCAAATCCTTCGTAGGCTTTTAAGAGTGTAGTGGCTCTCGTTGGCTTTAAACTTAGCTTGGACCTTCCTGTAATCAAAAATGCTGACCACAAAAAACTTTTTGCACCTCTGTCGGGGGAGCGCCGGAGTTTAAAAGGCGCGGGCCGGAAAGTCGAAGCAGCGACGCGCTGCATCAGCAGTCGCGCCGCCGGCCAGCTTGAAGGGCCGCGCGAGCGCGACAGGCAGACGTGTCTCGGCCCCCGACTGGACAACACCTTCCGTCAGTGAGTACTTGGTGGTCTAACCTTAAGTGAATCCCCGAGTCCTTAATTAACCCCTCACGAAATTATCCTAAGAGTCAGTATTGTGGTCTTGCGGGTAGCATTGCTCAGCCAATCTACACTCCCAATTACACCGTAGGGGCACAATATTGAGTACCTCTCCCTAGAATGAGCCATTTCCGTAGGCCTCTGCAACACCCCTTTCCACTAAAAGACGGTATACTCAGCATCAGCACACCCAGCTCGCGCTGGGCACTTTTTGCCAATTGACAATAAATTGTCACAATTGGCAGAGTGATATAGAAGCTTGTTACCCGGGTGGGGTTGAAACCCTTGCAATCAGCCGAACTATTAATTAATTAATTGGTCTACCCTTGTGTGCTGAGTTGTCACACAGAACACTAAAAGTGAGTTCTGAGTACACATGCTGCAAGTGTGTACCGAGTACACACATAAGTTTTCAGTGTCGTCGTTGAAGTACATTGGAACATACACAGTAAAAACTCTACGAAGAATCGCTTCGCAATACGAAGAAAACGAAGGCATTGTAAAATCTACGAAGAAGTGCTTCGTATTATGAAGCAAAATCCTTTGTAATACGAAGCTTTTCTTCATAATACAAAGCAATTCTACAATGCCTTCATTTTCTTTGTAGTTATGAAGCAAATGCTTCGTAGGCTTTTAAGAGTGTATATATCTATACGCAAGGAGAGTTTTTTTAGATTTCGGCGTACAAATTAAATGCGTTTTATTTGAATTTCAAAACAAATCAGGCAGAAACTTTTTAATAATGGGAAGAATTTCGATCAATTTTAATGACTTTTGAATTTTTGGTGCACTTTTGTCTAAAATTTCGGCCGAAGTTATTTCCTCTAACCTGGCAATTTGTCCGCAGCTTCGTCTGACCTGGAAGCAGTGGACTTCGACGTACCCAACGCCCTATGACGCCCGAGTCGTCTCTCCTCTTCTCAAGCTGCTGTATGCGTGTCGCTTGTTTATTTTAATTTCCTGATCAGTCTCTTGTAGACGGCCGGTGCGTTGCGATATGTACATGCACACTGTTATTTGTTAAGTTGATCTTATATGTCGGTTTTCTCAACCACAAATTCATTTGAGTGTTATTTTTAAATAAATAATTAGAGCTATTACTGAGCAGTTTTTAGTGTACTTTCAACCTGAATTAGATCGCAGCCCAACAATCGTAATACCTCCTTGAAATGGTTCAATTTCTTTGTAAAAATTACGCACTTTTGTACGGAAAATGTACAGAAGATCATGTATGGAAGTAGGGAAAAAAGTACGAAGCGTCCGCACTTGTTCCATGAGTTCATGCAGACGGGTTCCGAAAAACGTACCGAAGTTTCGTAAGGTTAGTCATATCATTGACCTAGTGACCAACATTATTGAAAAAGTTCCTTACCTTCACTGTGCTTTTTTTTTCCTGCCAGCGAAATGTGTGTGTCGTATAAACATAGGTAATACGGCTGTTTTTTCTTCGGAGCATTAAGTGAGAATTATCGATAGAAATATAACTCTTTTCTTTCAACTTCTTAAAACCGACGACTTTGGCTCAGCCTAAAGGTGATGGCTTTCCCTGGTTTAACGACAGGCCAGGTGACACGAAACACACAAAATTGTGATGTTATGAGAAACGTGAGTCTTCTGGCACGTCACGGGTTTTCTCGGAAAATGACGACGGTTAGTGGAAGGGCGGCGGTGCGGTCGGGGGCGGTACACTGGTACACACCTGCAAAGAGCGCTCTTCGTAATTCGAAGAAAACGGCGGCTTCGCAGCCCGCGGAAGAAATAGTTTAATAAAACTACTTTGGAACACAAAGGGAAAATCCTTCGCACACTCCCAATTTCCTACTGATGAATTCCGTGCAGTCATAATACTTGACTCAAGCATAATTTTACTGAGCTAATTCACAGTACTTTACGACACAAATATGTCATAATAAAGAGAAATTTGTTCGTATTTGGCAGAAGCTGGTCATAAGATACTGACTCTTCACCGTCTATTACTACCATTGCTGTGCAGTCATAATACTAAGCTTTTTGTTCGCATTACTATCGTGTTCGATACTCGAACGATATTCGAGATCTCGCGCCACTAGCGCCCCCTTCCGGAAAACCATGTAAACTGTCAGTGTGAAAGATTTTAAGTCGACAATAAACCAGTTGCACACGAACCGTCTTATGGGTCACTTCTCCTTCCGACTTGGACGATTCTCTCGAGAACTCACGGCTGTACCACCAACCCCGGACAGCATATTGGCGACGAGGATCCACCTTCGAGAAGAGTTTCATCTGTCATCTGAGTGTCCCACGTGTCGTTGAGAAGGTTAGATCACAGCATCCATCATGGCAGAGGCGCCGCCACTCATCATTGTCGCGCCTACTGTACCCGTCCCGGATGCATACGATCCTGCATCAGTGTCAATGGACGGATGGCTACAAGTATTTAGCGAGTTCTGCCGCTTGTCCAACATCCTAGCGGAACCGGCCGAACCCCCCGCTGGACAGCCAAACCCCGTCAACAACAGGCGGTCATGGTTTCTCAAATGCATCGGTCAACGTAACTTTGAAATCTTACGTATGGCTAGTCTGCCCCTGTTGCCAAATGAGAGGTCGATCCCTTTCCATGTCCAACGACTAAAGGAGCGTTTTGAATCTCCTCAATTGGTCCCTGTCATGAGAATGGAGTTCAATGGTCGTACTCAGAAACCCAATGAGTCCATCCACGAGTACATCGCGTCGCTGCAAGACTTGGCGAGCAAGTGTAACTTCGGCAACAACCTGAACGAGATGTTACGTGACCAACTAGTGCGCGGGATCAGGAGCGACGAATGTCGTCGCAAACTACTTGCAGAAGTTGACCTTGAGTTTGCTAATGCCAAGAACATTGCTATCCAGGACGAGTCAATCCGGAGGCAGTCCCAGGCTCTGGCGAACGCTGTACACGTCGGCCGGGTGAACAGTCAACCCAAACCCCGTGCCAAGAAGCCGCAGAACCCCAACTCCAGTCCGACTACCAGTCGTCAGTCCAGCAGCAATCAACGGCGTGGTCAAGGTCAGTCAACAAGTCAAGGCCAACGTCAGTCTCCGAGTCAAGGTCAGCGTCCCAAGTTTGGTCCTTGCCGACGGTGTGGTCGGAAGCACAATTGCCACACCTGCCCCGCACGGAACTGGAAATGTTTCAAGTGCAACCTAATGGGCCATACGAGTAAATACTGCCCGAGCGATCGTGTCAACTCAGTGGGAACAGAGGAGCCTAAGCAAGAGTCTCAGTCTGGGCCTCAGACGGAGTTAATTGAGCAAGAAGTGCAAAACGTCTTCAAGCTCCGCTCCTTCTGTTAATAGGTTAGTAGTCACCCTCCTGGCGTCTTATGTCTTATTGTTTTAATTTGTTTTAATCAGTGTATCCACACTAACAAGGTAGGTGTACGCCAGACCGTGTCTTGTCGTAACAGGCTTCGCGATGCTGCGCCAGTTTCGACAATCCACGCCTGGCGTTACACCTACCTTGGCCTGCGGCGCTAGCCTGCCTTCGGTAGGCAATGGCTTGTCCATCGTCGGTTTCTTCCAGCTTGTTGCATGCTGGGGGGCTCCACCCTCCAGACGCCCCTCAGATCACACGATCTTGACCCTTGAAACTTTTAAACTTGGCAAGGCTGGGGGGCCCTGCCCCCCAGACCCCCCTTTCCTCAAGACAGAAGGCATCTGCCTGCACACAACTCGATTTTTGGCCGTTTTTTAGGTGTTTTTCGGCTATAAAAACTGAACCAGATGAGCTAGGGTAGTGAAATTTTGCGTGTGCCGAGCTAAGAACATACCTAAAAAGTGTGCAAAATCTCACCGAGATCGGCCGAGCCGTTCAGGAGGAGTAGTGCACACAGACACACAGACAGACAGACAGACATGAAAAACTTTTCAACCCCACTGGAGTAACAGGCTTCGCTATCGCTCAGCCAATAATCATGATTTGTTGGCTATGTCTTTTATTGTGCCTATTTGTTTTTAAAGTCCTCTTTTATGATTTTGTCTCTGTGCACAATGTCTTTGTATCTGTTGGTGCTGTCAAAAGTAATCCGCCCCTCCTTATCAGTCTTAATGTAGCTACAAAGTCCATCCAATTTGAAGTTGATACAGGAGCTGGCGCAACTGTCATGTCCCGAGCTCAATTTAGGAGTACCTTCAGATATCTTACCTTGGTTCCATCCAAGATTATTTTACATTCCGTCAATGGAATGATAGCCAACGCAGGAGAGGTGACTGTAGATGTAAATTTTAATCATGTCTGTCATAAATTAAGTTTCATCGTCTGTGATAATACCCCCAATTTCACACCCTTATTGGGTAGGAATTGGCTTGATGTGATCCTTCCTCATTGGAGGTCTGTTTTAGTACAAAATCAAATTAATGTTGTAAATGATTGCAATCCTCCGTCAGTAGAGGAGTTAAGAGTGTTATTCCCATCAGTGTTTGATTCTAAGGCAGATTCAGTCATAAAAGGGTTCACTGCCACTTTAGTTCTAAAACCCAATGCAATTCCTGTATTTGCTAAAGCCTATAATGTAGCTTTTGGTTTGTTAGATAAAGTCAGCAAACACTTGGATAATTTAGTCCTTTTGGGTAAAGCCATTCGTGTCAGACAGTCCGAATGGGCTTCTCCAGGTGTTGTAGTTCAAAAGAAGGATGGTACTATTCGTTATTGTGCTGATTTTAAGCGGACACTGAATCCTCAGTTACGCATTGATTATTATCCCCTGCCTAGACCCGATACTGTTTTTGCTACCCTGTCTAATGGTGTGTTCTTTACTAGTCTCGATTTGTCTGATGCTTATACGCAGTTGCAGTTAGATCCTAAGTCTCAAGATCTTTGTGTGTTGAATACCCACATGGGTTTATTTAAGTTAACTCGTTTGATCTATGGAGTAGCGAGTGCTGCTGCAATTTTTCAGTCTGTGATGGATAGGATTTTAATAAATTTGCCTGGTGTTACCCGTTATTTAGATAATATTTTAATTAAGGGTGTAAGCTTGTCTGATTGTGTTAACAATACTATGCTAGTCCTAGCTCGACTAGAGAAACACAATGTTCGACTAAGGTTGGACAAGTGTGATTGGTTCGTACCTGAACTTCAGTATCTTGGTTTTGTGATTTCTAAAGAAGGTAGAAAACCAAACCCTTCCTTGGTTTCCGCCATTGTTGATTTTGCACCCCCTGTCAATTGTGCCCAAATTGGTACATTCCTAGGAATGTTAAGCTTTTATGCAGAGTTCTTACCCAATCTTAGTACTGTTGCTAAACCTTTAAGGTCCCTTAATGGTGATAAGTATGATTGGAATGTAGAGTGTCAAGTGTCATTTGACTTGTTAAAAAATATGTTAACTTCTTCGGAGTGTTTGATGCATTATGACCCAGATTTGCCAATAGTTGTGTCTGTAGATGCTAGTCCTGTAGGCATTGGTGGTGTGTTAGCACATGTTGTTGAAGTTAATGGTAAAAAAGTCGAAAGACCTGTCATGTTTATCTCTGCAACATTGTCTCCAACCCAAATGGCATATGCCCAGGTAGATAGAGAAGCTTTAGCTATTGTTCACTATTGTTGATCGTTGTCATAGGTTCTTGTGGGCTAGAGAGTTCACGTTAGTTACTGATAATGCTGCTATCGCTCGCATCTTTCATGAAGACAAGTCCTTGCCGGTTAGAACTGGCCATCGCTTACAGCATTGGGCAACCATGCTGCAGGCTTATAGTTATAAACTTGTTCATCGTAAGTCTGAGCTCAACACTGTGGCTGATGCTCTCTCCCGCCTTCCTGTCAAAGCTGGAGTTAACGATTCTTGTGTTCATGTGATTTACCCTGATTTACCCTTGTCTGCTGATTGTGTTAGTGTAGCTACTGCTTCGGACCCTTTATTGTCCAAAGTTTGTGAGCTTACTGTGGCTGGTTGGCCATCATATAATAAGTTTTCAGACAACCCTGTTTTAGAGAAATTTTTTAAAGTAAGAGATTCACTTAGTATTCATAACAAATGTTTAATGTTTGCACTTAGAGTTGTCATACCTCTGTCTTTACAGTCTAAAGTTTTGAGTTTGCTCCACCAAGGTCATCCAGGAGTTGTTCGTACTAAACTGTTAGCAAGGTCCCTGGTATGGTGGCCCTCTTTAAATTCTGACATTGAGGTGCTTTGTGATTCTTGTAATGTGTGTGCTAAGGTGAATTTTAAACCTAAGGAGAATTTTGTTCCATGGCCGGCAGCAAAATTTCCCTTCCAACGGGTTCATATTGATTTTTTCTTTTTAAAAGTAAAGAGGGTTGAATGTCTGATTTTTGTTGATGCCTACTCTAAGTGGCTACATATTCAAGTAGTTCCCAATCTCAGAGCAGAGACTATCATCAATGTCATGTTTTCTATTTTTGCTATGTTTGCAACCTTGCCTGAAATTCTTGTGTCAGACAACGGAGCTCCTTTCGACTCAGCAGAGTTCTTAGAGTTTTGTACCTCTCTGTCTATCACTTCCAAAAGAATCCCTCCGTATCATCCGGAATCCAATGGTTTGGCTGAGAGGTCTGTTGGAGTTGCTAAGTCTGCATTAGCTAAGTTATTTCCAGAGAATGCGGGTACTGACGAACCCCTGGAACTAACCATAAGCAAATTCCTTTTTGATTATAGGAATATTCCTTCAACAGTCACTCATAAATCGCCTAATGAAATGTTGCTTTCATTTAAAACAAGGACCCCTCTTACTGTCATTAATCCAAGTATTAGACCTGATTCCAGATTGTCCTCCTCTCTCGCAGCTTTTAGAGAAGGAGATCCTGTTATTGTAAAACTATCTAAACGTCACCCAGTTCTTAATGGAGTAATCGTACGTGCCTTGGGCCCCACGCACTACCATGTTTCCATTTCTGGTGTAATCAAAAAAGGACATTGTAATCAACTTGCTCGAGCACCCTAATTTGGATCCAATTGTTTTTCTATCGTTTTTATTCTATTGTTGTTATTTATTTGAAGATCTAGATCATGTTCCCCTTGATGCATCATGTTTCCCCCCTGTGAATCCTGCCCTTCACTACAACAGTGGTTGAGTTGTTTGTCTCTGGGAAGATATGTGGTGTGGTGGCATGTTGCTGTAACGTGCTGGCGAGCTGTGGCGTGCGCAGTCTCACTGATTTTGTCACATTTTTGTACCACATGATAAAATCAATGCAATGTAAATTGTCGATGCCAATGCCACCTAACCAAAAAAGTGTTTGCATTCAAATAATGCATCATGAACCAATTAATATACCCACTTGACCACGCTACCACCGCTTGAACCCCACATTTCTTCCGAGTGCCTAGAACATCTTGGCGACTACGCTGTGAACATGATATTTACATACCACGTTCCATGCGAAAACAACAACAATCTGCAAAAACAGTCCACAACCAAAATAAAATGACATATGTCGGCAGTATTATGGTATATTGAACAGCAGCCTGCAACATGTAAATGTGGATGTAAACTTATGCTGAGTTTGGTGCACTTGCAGAACATGCTCATTCAACACGATCTTTAACCTGATATTTCTCCGAATTTATCATTGTGCGCGACAAAAAACATTCCCGGTTTTAAATTAACTGAATGTAGGAGTTCATGTTCGTAATGGTTAATTAAAGGGTACCATTATTGGTGAAAAGATATAAGAGGTTGAAATGAGGTTAGTTTCGACACCGGCCCCAAAATCTCGTTTTTAACATGTTCGTTTTCTCAAAATTTTCCATTGAAAGTCGAAAAACAATCCGTTTACGATTTACTGACGGACTTCTGCACTTAAAAATGATACCATTGTCTTTTCTGTACATGTTGTAAGTTCTGAGATAAATGATATCCTCTCAAAAAAAAATTTGAGCAAAATACTCGTTCTCTTTGCTATACCACTTTTCATTTGTTTGTGTGTAAAGAACGAGTGAAAAAGCTCAGTAGGATATTGGGAGTGCGGCTGCGAAGAAGTTCCTCGTAGGCTGCAGACGGCGCAAAATGGGAATGTGTTAAGTGCTGCACCCTGCCGTGGTCGTCAAGTGAATTGAAAACTAGTCCGAGACGGAACCTGATTATCACTTTAACGGGCGGCGACTATGTGCGAACGGCCCACAACGGGGCAGCAGCATTAGAAAAATAAACCTAATTATTTAAACGTAGGCAATCTGAACGTACGTGGTCCTTAAAATAAGTTTTGAGCACACTAAGTCACTACCTACGTAGTATTCTTGTACTCAGTTTTCGCACAGAATTGGGCATGCGCGTCAAACGCACGAATTCGAATTCGTGCGCAACCACTAGTTTCGTAAGTGTAATAATGAACTTATTTCAAAAGCAATAGCGGTTTTATTGCATTATTAGCGCCATGAAAAAGTTATTGCATCTGTTGCATTAGAGTATTTATCACTTTTCCAGCGTAGACACTTTATCACACCAAAACTGTGACATAATCTGGGCCGAAACCTGAGAGACTTATTGAATTTTCAACGCGATAATCTTTTTATTGTTGCCATGGATGCGATAATTTGAAGGGATCGCATTAGCCTTTATCACATTAGAGCTATCAGTGACAATGCACACTTTCTAGCTCAGTTACACTGAGAATGAATTGGTCACCACCATCACCCTTTAAATGGGTGATGCAACTTCGTTGCCCAAATTTTGGTGACGAAAAATTCATCACCCGAAATTGGGTAACAGGCGTTTGGTCGCCCAAATTTGGGTAACGCCGTCGGCGACGATCTGAGGTTCCCGATGGCGTCCTTCCGGGGCCACCACGATGACCGAGGCCTCAACGCCACATTGGGTCATCGTGGTGGCCCCGGAAGAGCGTCATCGGGGACCTTACGGCGTCGCCGACGGCGTTACCCAAATTTGGGGGACGATTTTATGACTGCCCAAAATTTGGTCACCGCGGGCTCGTCACCCAAATTTGGGCAACGGTGCGTGCGTTACCCAATGAAAGGGTGATGGTGGTGACTCTTTCATTCTCAGTGTACGCACAAATTCATGCATTTTAAAACGCATGCACAATTTTATGCAACGTTCATGCGCTAAAAACTACTTATGTTAGTAATTAAGTATGAGAGACTGTACACGGTGAAAACGGAACCTGGTTTTCCCAGGAAGCCTATGGTAGAGACATAGGCGATTCCAGGCAGTTCCTGGGAAAACCCGGTTCCGTGTACCGAGATAAAGTTTCATTTTTCGATAAGCGACCACCGTGAGGGTTTGACGTTCGTGGGCCCAACGGTCACGACCACGTCAAATGCTGCCCCTCCACCAGACTAAAAGCGCGTCCGGCCGCACGGTGCTTCAATCGGCTTCGTTTGACATCGGTGTGACCGGGAGTGCCAAGATTCGGGTAAAGAAGGCGAGTGATTGTGCAAAAGCAATACACAAAAATATACGTACTTATTCAGTGAATTCGACACGTCTTCGTAAGGCATCAAGGGAATCAATAATGTTCCCTTTGTCGGAAAATGGTCTGGCGTGTTGCACACTGCACACTAAATTACTATGTAGGTTTTTCTGCGCGCTAATGCACGAAATTAAACATGCATCTCGTAACGCACGAATTTGTGCGCGACAATGCATGATTTCGTGCGCAAGTATGCAGAAAATCGTGCATTGTCGTGCACAAATAAGTGCGTTACGAAGTGCAAGTCAGGGCCTGCCGTATTTGAGTGAAATCCAATACGGAGGTGTACTATTGTACGACAAACCCTGGCTGAGTGTAGTTCAGATGGGAGTGAAGGGTAGAACAAAGAACACTAGATTTTAGGTTTCTGGGCCCAGCCACCAAGTACTTACTCTAACGATGCGATCGAGCCGAAGGCCGTGACACGTCTGACTTGCGTGTCGCTCGCCAGAGCCGTGGAGGCCCTGGCGAGCCAGCCGCTAAGGGCTGAGCTAGCATTTCCGCTAGCGACGCGAGTTCCTCCCTGAGCGCGGGGATTCAAACCTACTCGCTATACTGACAGTGCATGTTTAATTTTGTGCATTAGCGCGCAGAAAAACCTACATAGTAATTTAATGTGTGTTATTCATTGAGATATACTTCTAGTATAAATTGCCGATAACAGACTTTGCAATTTCCACGATTTATCGCACCCTGGGGTAGAATAATTTTGTTATTGCGATGTTTTGGTACAACCATTTCTTATTTTGTTGCCGATAAAAGAGCCTTTTTGAGGTACTTTTTTTCTTACAACTTCTTTGGCTCACATAATGACAGTGCAGCCATGGATCCAATGTTGCTGCTGCTACTGGCGATGGCTTGCGCCGCCCCGTCCGCACGCGGACACCTACAGTCCGCCGACAGCGAGACTTTCGACGTGGTGCTGGTGGGCGCTGGAACGGCGGGCTGCATGCTGGCCCACCGCCTCTCGGAAGTCACCACCTGGCGCGTACTGCTGCTCGAGGCGGGAAGCAACTCCACTGGAGAGTGAGTCGGACATTAGGACTCTTAACTTTGGAAGTACACTCACATTCCAGGAATGTGACATCACGTTGGAAGGAATGTGACAAAATATCACGTTCCTTTGAGCATTGTGTCTTATTCGTTTGAACGTGAATGAGACAATTTATGGCAGATTCGCATTCAAACGAATGTAACGCAATGCTCCAAGGAACGTGGCATTTTGTCACATTCGTTTCAACGTTGGCACGTTCCTAGAAAGAGTGTGTACTGGGACGACGAAAGATTCATCGGAAGCCAGAATCCCAATATACTATTGTCCTAGTGTCCCACAGTAGGAAGTGTAAGTTCACACCGGTTTACACTGAGAAAACAAATGCGGAGGATTCCGCACAATCTGGTGCGGTGTAATTTTCTATCAATTTGACCGCACTAACTGATGCGGAGAAGATTGACTTCATTTACTCATGCGGAGTGTGCCAAATTGATGCGGTCTCAGTTTTGACCGCATTAGTTTAGGTGGATTTCAAGATCCCACGATATCTACAGCAGTGGCAACTTCCCTTCCCAGTCCATCCTCAAAGCGGTTACGTTTACTTGGCCATCTCATTTACTTCTTAAACAATATTATTTGGGAAACCAGTACATACCTGTCATTCTGTCATGTAGATGTTTGTAACGCTGAGATGAGCGTAAAGTTAACAGCGATCAGCCTCATTAAAAAGCAGTAGTTTTTTTTAAATAAAAACCCATGATTGAAACTGCATATTGTTAGCGATGAATTGTCACACAATTTGAAAACACAATTCAAAATTATTTTTATCTTTCAAGTCCTCGGCAATCTTCGGTGAGAACAGCACTGAGGTATCCAATGCTGTCCAGCCCAGGGCTAGGTTGAGGTTAAGTGACCGGGTTGCTTTGGCAGAAATATTTTCAATACTGCAATATAGAAGCATGTCAACACATGCGAAGCACTACAGTACAACTGTTTTTTAGTAATATTCATAATTTTATGCTTTGAAACATCCACAACTATTGAAAATTCGTTTTTTTTTCACACAAAGAAAGTTCAAGACACACACTTTCATAGTGAACAACAAAACAAACCTAACAACAAGAAGATGGTAGGGCCAACCTAAGAGCTTGAGAACGTGTTAGCGTTAAAGTAAAGCCAGCTTTGGATGTATATTAGGGATTTTTAAGGGAATGGTATGTTTATTAAAGCTTAAAATTTGATGAACGACTCACACAAAAGAACAACTTTATAGTTTACTTTCTGACTCATATGATGTTATTTTCTTATGTTGGCACTCCTTTGTTTTTGTTTATCTTATTTATTTTGTTGTTGATTGTGTGTGACAGTGTCAGAGTATGATTTGAAAGATTATTCCTTTAAAAACGTTCTTACAATGGTTTGGAATGACTCAGACCCTGAAATTATGAAATAACCTCAATCAAAGAAATGCTGTAGTGCGTCGTGTGCGTTGACTTGTTCAAATACAGCAGCACAGACAATTCTTCAGTCAAGCAGCCGGCGGGTTTAACCTTACCAGCATACAGCATAGCCTGGCTCATGGAAACTAGTAATGCTATCACCAAGAAGTTTGAGGCTAAAAATAATTTAAAGTGATGAATAACAATAGTTTGATACTGCATTTGGAACAATATCCAGTGTCAATCAACATTTTATACAGACAAAATTATTATTCCGTGGCTTGCTGTTTCAAACACAGGATATTTACTCATCGCAGCGTTACAAAAATTAACGTCAAAGGTATGTGTTGGTTAGTCAATGATAAGCATCAGAAGTAAATGAGAAGGCACAGTACATGCCATCCTTTTCTGGTTGTCCAGTAAGAGACGGAAAGTTGGTAGCAGCCGCTAGCTGTTTAGCTGTCATGAAATGTAGGACTCCGCATCAGTTCATGCGGTCAAAATGGAAACCGCATCAGGAAATGCGGTTAAATTTTACACTGCATGACTCCTGCGGTGAAATTGCATCAAAATCCTGGCTATTCAGGTGACCGCATCACTTCATGCGGTCACTTACTTTAACCGCATTTCAAATGCGGAATTCTCCGCATTTGTTTTTTCAGTGTACGCTCTCTGTTTAAAACAAGGTAGGGTAAGGTGCCCAGTGATGGCCACTTTTAGCGCACAGATGCGCCTTTCACCCGCTTACGAAGTCTCTCAATCGTCGTACCGTTTGGGCTATTTTCAGGAGCATAAAAGAAGGATAGAGTAAAGGTTCGCCAGTCTGAAAAGGAGGAAAATTTAACTCTGTCTTTGCGAAAAGAGTAACCAAAATATCAGTGCAGTTTGCCCAGTGATGGCCACCCTTTGCTTAGTGATGGCCTGTGCCCTGCTCGGTGATGGCTAGGTTAGGATTTCAGAGGGGAGTAGCTCTGTGCTTCCGTTTTTGACAGTAATCAGGTAGAAATAAAGTAAAAGTTCCAAATCTGCGAAAGAAACGCTGCGATTACTGATTTTATCTCAGCTCTACAAAATGAACAAAACATGTCAACGCAGCATTCGTTGCGCTGAGCCTGTGCGGCCGCCCACGACAGAAACGAGACGAAATTTTTGCGGTGTTGTGTTGCTAAAAGGTAAGGGTACAAAACCCCAAAAGGTCTACAGTTTAACTTCTCCCGCGTGGACGAGAAGTCAGTGCATATTCTAAAGTGGCCATCACTGGTACCATGGCCATCACTGGGCACCTTACCCTAGGTTTACGCCAGACCGCGTCTTGTCGTAACAGGCTTCGCGATGTCTCGATGCCTGTTTCTCCAATCCGCGCCTGGCGTAAGTACCTACCTCGGCCTGCGGCGTTAGCCTGCCTGCGGCAGGCAATGGCTTGTCCATTGTTGGTTATTTTTTAACTTGTTGAATGCTGGGGGGCTCCGCCCCCCAGACCCCCCTACATTCTAAATAGCGTTGTTTTATCTACAGACAAGGTAGGTTTACGCCAGACCGCGTCTTGTCGTAACAGGCTTCGCGATGTCTCGCTGCCTGTTCCTCCAATCCGCGCCTGGCGTACCTACCTTGGCCTGCGGCGCTAATCTGCCTTCGGCAGGCAATGGCTTGTCCATCGTCGGTTACTTCTTACTTGATGCATGCTGGGGGGCTCCGCCCCCCAGACTCCCCTTCATTCTAGATCCCTTGTGACTTTTTAACTTGTCGGGACTGGGGGGCTCCGCCCCCCAGACCCCCCCTTTCTAAGGCAGAGGTGATCTGCCTGCAGAAAACTCGATTTTTCGCCGTTTTTAGGTGTTTTTCGGCTATAAAAACTGAACCAGTTGAGCTAGGATAGTGAAATTTCGCGTGTGCCGAGCCAAGGACATGCCCAAAAAGTGTGCAAAATCTCACCGAGATCGGCCGAGCCGTTCAGGAGGAGTAGTGCGGACACACACGCACACACGCACGCACACAGACAGGAAAAACTTTTCAACCCCAATGGAGTAACAGGCTTCGCTATCGCTCAGCCAATAACACGATCTTGACCCTTGTCACTTTTTAACTTGTCGAGGCTGGGGGGCTCCGCCAAGACAGAAGTGATCTATCTGCGGAAAACTCGATTTTTCGCCGTTTTTTAGGTGTTTTTTGGCTATAAAAATTGAACCATTTGAGCTAGGGTAGTGAAATTTCGCGTGTGCCGAGCCAAGGACATACCCAAAGAGTGTGCAAAATCTCACCCAGATCGGCCTAGCCGTTCAGGAGGAGTAGTGCGGACACACAGACACACAGACAGACAGAAAAAACTTTTCAACCCCACTGGAGTAACAGGCTTCGCTATCGCTCAGCCAAAAAAAAATCATACTTCAATACGGAAAATGTACAGAATGTAGTACGGAACGTCCGTATAGTGCTTGTTTCACATGAACTCACGTGAGCGGGTGTCGAAGAAGGTGCAAAAGTTTCGTACACTGCGAGAAAAGATCACGGTAAATCCTGTACTGATTACTGCAGACTTCACCGTACTTTTTTTAACAGGCAATGCCGTCGTTTTTTTACAGGCAACACCGTACTTTTTCTTACAGGCAACACCGTACTTTTTTTACAGGGAATCCCGTACTTTTTTACCCGGCGATCCCGTACTTTTTTACCCGGCGATCCCGTACTTTTAATACCAATCAAAAACTGCTACAATTTTGTTTAGTCGGTTGACCCTCTTTTTTTCAAGTTCGTGATGTACGCAACTGCTGAAGTCGGACTCCTGGACCCCCCTTCCGACCACTCGTTGGAAAGGTCTTGACGAGACCTATCGAACACTGCGAGAAAAGATCACGGTAAATCCTGTACTGATTACTCCAGACTTCACCGTACCTTTTTTAACAGGCAATTCCGTCGTTTTTTTTTACAGGCAATACCGTACTTTTTTATACAGGAAACACCGTACTTTTTTACAGGGAATCCCGTACATTTTGACCCGGCGATCCCGTACTTTTAATACCTATCAAAAACTGCTATAGTTTTGTTCAGTCGGTTGACCCTCTTTTTCCAAGTTCCTGATGTACGCAACTGCTGAAGTCGGACTCCTGGAACCCCCTTCCGACCACTCGTTGGAAAGGTCTTGACGAGACCTATCGAAAGGTGCAATAAAGTTTTTCAGTCGGTCGACCCCCTTTTTTCAAGATCCTGATGTGGACAATTCTTGGAAGCGGCCTTTGTTGGGACCAGATCTGGTCGTTCCTACGGCATGGACTGTACGGAAGAACGGTAACTACTGTGAAAAGACTACGGAATATTTTGTAAAACAAGTACGGTAAATACTGTGGACTGTACGGTGGATACTGGTTTTTGAAGTACGGTAAAGTTTGGCAAAAAAATTATCCAGGATTTACCGTCATTTTTTCTCAGAGTGTGGTTAGCAGGTACGGACGGTCCAAGCAAATTATTGACCAGATATGTTCCACACTTTTTCTGTCCTGTCTTTTTTTTTG
Source organism: Thrips palmi (assembly GCF_012932325.1). Lineage (NCBI taxonomy): Eukaryota > Metazoa > Arthropoda > Insecta > Thysanoptera > Thripidae > Thrips > Thrips palmi. The sequence goes on along the minus strand of NW_023144625.1, from coordinate 4,560,124 downwards.
GGGGGGGGGGGAGACATTTTGGCCCCCGCCTTTAAGTGTGAGACTGTTTCCGCTGCCCGCTGCAGTGTAATAGGCCTATCTATCCGCCTCCATCTGCAGAGGCTGGCCGTTCATGGCGGAGCCGGAAGCGGGTATCTGCGACGGCCAGGGGTGCTCCGAGTACTCCAGCAAGGGGCTGGGCTACACGGTAGGCAGCACGTACACCCGCGGAAACCCCCGCGACTACGACAACTGGGCGGCGGCCGGCGCCACGGGCTGGGCCTACAGGGACGTGCTGCCGTACTTCAAGAAGTGGGAGAACAACTCGGAGCTGGGCGAGCCGTACCACGGCACTAAGGTAAAACCAACTTCACGGTTAAAAACGGTCCCTGATATTCCTCGGAAGTCTTCAGTAAAGACATAAGCAATCTTCAGGGAGTTCCTGAGGGGAAAAGAAGGAAACAGGAACCGTTTTCACCGTCTTGTATTAATATCCGTACGTTCATTTTAAAAAATTATAAAACTCTCATAAAACAGTGTTTTATTGACATTATAACACTTCATAATGTTTGGTAAACAGCTATGTGAATGTGAATAATTTTTATTATGTGCCTTGGGCATTTTTATGATCCTTAAAAATGTTATATGCTTCTTTGCTGAGCGAAGCGAAGCACCCTGTTGGGGAATTTGAACGTTCGAATTGTCCGCCTCCCCCCCGGATACCTTTAGTTTACTATGGGTATCTTATTATTGATCTTAATCTTATACCTATGTATGTATACACATAGTCCGAAGCCAATAGTCCGAGGTCAATAATAATTTTCAAAATAAACACTTCTTAATTTTCTACTGATGAAAATGAATTTCCATCTCCAGCTAAATCCAGCTCAGCAGCGAGGCCGAAGGCCTTCCCCTGGCTAGCAAAGTGATGAAACCAGGCCAAAAGCTGTAGGTCCCTGTAGAATGACTGTGTACGGTGTTATTTAGGCCTTTATGAAGGTTTACAAGGTAGGTGTACGCCAGACCGTGTCTTGTCGTAACAGGCTTCGCGATGCTGCGCCAGTTACGACAATCCACGCCTGGCGTTTCACCTACCTTGGCCTACGGCGCTTGCCTGCCTTCGGCAGGCTAGGTTTCTTTTCCGGGCATCCGCACACCAATTCGAGGGGTCCTATTCAAAAGATCTTATCTGGACGTTCCCCCCAAGACAATCTTATCTTAAACGCAGGTGAATTTCACATAGTTTGATCATTTGGTACAGCAACATATCAATATAATTTGTGAGTTTGTTACAGTAAATCTAAAGATGAGAGATCAAAGAAACCAAAAGTGCATGTAGAAATATGTTTCGCTTACCGTCGTATTTATTCTGATTGATCAAAATGAGTGAAATTTGCAGGCGTTTAAGATAAGATTGTCTTGGGGGGAACGCCCAGATAAGATCTTTTGAATAGGACCCCTCGAATTTGCGTGATTGATGGTCAAACCAGCATTTGATTTCGTGCCTAAGGCTGCATTGGCCTGACTTTTTAACTTGTCGAGGCTGGGGGGCTAGACCCCCCATTGGCCTGACTTTTTAACTTGTCGAGGCTGGGGGGCCCCGCCCCCCAGACCCCCCTTTCTTCAAGACAGAAGTGATCTGCCTGCAGAAAACTCGATTTTTCGCCGTTTTTTAGGTGTTTTTCGGCTATGGGTCATTCCATCTAAGATTTACACGGATCTGGGTGACCTTTGACGATTTTGACCAAATTTGGCACGAAGGTAGCCCTAGTGGTCAGGAACATGCCCACAAATTTTTAGGTCGATATCTCAAGTGGTTTCGTCAGCATCGGCATTTTAGTTTTTAACTCTTAAAAATCTTGTAATTTCTTCAAAATAGCTCATCAAGGCTTTTTTTTGTCCGATTTTTATGCGGTAAAGCTATTCTGACGTAAAATGCGCCGAGGAATCCGAATCTGCCCTCAGATTTTATCTAGAGTGATTACCAGTGGAGTAAATTGCGAAAAACATGAAAATGAAGCCATATTTCACGAGCCTGCGTACCCTAGTAGAAAATCCAAATCTGCACTTCCGACCAAGCTAAATTGTAGTTCAGTTTATGGGCTTTCCATATCTGTATTCAAAAATAGTGGGTGTGGCCCTCCCTTAGGAGCTGTAGGCCGCAATAAACAACTCTGCACTCAAATTTTAGCTAAGCAAAATACACATTTTTGAGCTTTATAGCTCAGGGTGATAAGCTACACGCATGCCGCTTATACCATTCGAAAGGGAATTTTAAGACGGATCCAACGGTACTAATAGGAACCCTATCGGGTAAGTGGATGCCAAACTTCGCCAAAATGCCGCTAAAACTCAAAATTTGCACTACAAGTTTTTCCAATTAAGAAAATAAGTAAACGGCAGCATTTTAACTTGTCAAATGTGTACTCACTTACTCGAAATTTCGTAAGCTTTCGATTGGTATATAGAAAAAGTTGGGTTTCGGCCTCTAAACACAAGAATTCTCAATTTTATTGAACCTGTGCGCGCGAATCGGCTGAGACGCCCCGTGAAGGTGGGCAGCCAATCCGGCGCGCAGTCTTTCCGTCTCTCTTGGGATGTCTAGCTGTACCCGTACTATCCCTCGCCCTACCCCGCCCCCCTCCCGCAACCTGCCCTGATGGAATTGGCCTAAATAGGTGTCAATCCACTCAGGATGACCCCCTGAGTCGCTCTGCAATTTTTTTTTGCAACTCCAAACCGTTTAGATTCTATAGCGATTTGAAACTTTTGTCAACTTTGAATGTCGCATTCCTTGGCCACTTGGCATTTGTAATGAGAAAGGGACCAGCCAGGTTTTATTGGCTTACCTGTGGACTATTGTACCCATAAAAGTAATAAAATTAGGAAAAAGATGAAAAACTTGGAAGTATTTTAAAAAAATGATTTAAACTTCACAAAAATAGAGCTTACAAAAATAAGTGGTCCTTCGATATTGGTGATACTTGGTTCAGAGCTCACCTACCCTTAGTCGAACAAGCCCACAAAATTTCAGGTCTGGCCCAGCTTTTTATCTATTGATCGGTCCACATTTTATACCTTAAGACCCTATTTTGGTATCGTTACCTGAACGGCATGAGCCACGAGTGTTAGTATTAAATCTAAGAATCACTTTTGAGCTGGAATCGATCTGTCGAAATCTTGATAAAGTTTTAAAATGAAGCAAGAATACTTAGTCTGGAAAGGTTACTTCCATATGGCAGTAATGGTCTACGTAGATATATTTTTCTCATTATCTCCATGATATCAACGTAGAGGCTTAACAATTGAATATATGTCATAGGACAAGAAATGTCTTATTTTAATGAATGTTTGGGGCCCACAAGCCCACAAAATTTCAGGTCTGGCCCAGCTTTTTATCTATTGATCGGTCCACATTTTATACCTTAAGACCCTATTTTGGTATCGTAACTTGAACGGCATGAGCCAAAAGTACTTCCGTTAGGTTTAAATCTTTTGAGCTCAGGCATATACCCCAAACATTCATTAAAATAAGACATTTCTTTTCCTATGACATATATTCAATTGTTAAGCCTCTATGTTGATATCATGGAGATAATGAGAAAAATATATCTACGCAGACTATTTCTGCCATATGGAAGTAACCTTTCCAAACTAAGTATTCTCCTTGCTTCATTTTAAAACCTTATCAAGATTTCAACCCAAGATATCAAAAGTGATTCTTAGATTTAATACGAACACTCTTGGCTCATGCTGTTCAAGTTACAATACCAAAATAGGGTCTTAAGGTATAAAATGTGGACCGATCAATAGATAAAAAGCTGGGCCAGACCTGAAATTTTGTGGGCTTGTTCGACTAAGGGTAGGTGAGCTCTGAACCAAGTATCACCAATATCGAAGGACCACCTATTTTTGTAAGCTCTATTTTTGTGAAGTTTAAATCATTTTTTTAAAATACTTCCAAGTTTTTCATCTTTTTCCTAATTTTATTACTTTTATGGGTACAATAGTCCACAGGTAAGCCAATAAAACCTGGCTGGTCCCTTTCTCATTACAAATGCCAAGTGGCCAAGGAATGCGACATTCAAAGTTGACAAAAGTTTCAAATCGCTATAGAATCTAAACGGTTTGGAGTTGCAAAAAAAAATTGCAGAGCGACTCAGGGGGTCATCCTGAGTGGATTGACACCTATTTAGGCCAATTCCATCAGGGCAGGTTGCGGGAGGGGGGCGGGGTAGGGCGAGGGATAGTACGGGTACAGCTAGACATCCCAAGAGAGACGGAAAGACTGCGCGCCGGATTGGCTGCCCACCTTCACGGGGCGTCTCAGCCGATTCGCGCGCACAGGTTCAATAAAATTGAGAATTCTTGTGTTTAGAGGCCGAAACCCAACTTTTTCTATATACCAATCGAAAGCTTACGAAATTTCGAGTAAGTGAGTACACATTTGACAAGTTAAAATGCTGCCGTTTACTTATTTTCTTAATTGGAAAAACTTGTAGTGCAAATTTTGAGTTTTAGCGGCATTTTGGCGAAGTTTGGCATCCACTTACCCGATAGGGTTCCTATTAGTACCGTTGGATCCGTCTTAAAATTCCCTTTCGAATGGTATAAGCGGCATGCGTGTAGCTTATCACCCTGAGCTATAAAGCTCAAAAATGTGTATTTTGCTTAGCTAAAATTTGAGTGCAGAGTTGTTTATTGCGGCCTACAGCTCCTAAGGGAGGGCCACACCCACTATTTTTGAATACAGATATGGAAAGCCCATAAACTGAACTACAATTTAGCTTGGTCGGAAGTGCAGATTTGGATTTTCTACTAGGGTACGCAGGCTCGTGAAATATGGCTTCATTTTCATGTTTTTCGCAATTTACTCCACTGGTAATCACTCTAGACCAAATCTGAGGGCAGATTCGGATTCCTCGTCGCATTTTACGTCTGAATTTTAAGCTTTACCGCATAAAAATCGGACAAAAAATAGCCTTGTTGAGCCATTTTGAAGAAATTACAAGATTTTTAAGAGTTAAAAACTAAAATGCCGATTCTGACGAAACCACTTGAGATATCGACCTAAATATTTGTGGGCATGTTCCTGACCACAAGGGCTACCTTTGTGCCAAATTTGGTCAAAATCGTTAAAGGTCACCCAGATCCGTGTAAATCTTATATGGAATGACCCCTATAAAAACCGAACCAGTTGAGCTAGGATAGTGAAATTTCGCGTGTGCTGAGCCAAGGACATATTCAAAAAGTGTGCAAAATCTCACCGAGATCGGCCGAGCCGTTCAGGAGGAGTAGCGCGGACACACACACACACACACACACACACGCAGACAGGAAAAATTTTTCAACCCCACCTGAGTAACAGGCTTCGCTATCGCTCAGCCAAATTAAGAGCTCATACGGTCTTACTAAGATGCATCAGGCACTATAGTTTCTGCACTGATGTTATGAAAACTTAAGAATGGGGTACTCAAAGCATTTTGAAGCATTTATTATTTCCCCTGGCGAGCAGGGCCCGGTGTCCATGGGCACGGAGCCCACGCAGCCAGACATCCGCGTCATCCTGGACGCGCTGAAGGACGCGGGCATCCAGGAGCGCGACGTGAACGGCGCCCAGCAGACCGAGAGCGTCATGGTGAAGCAAGTCTGGTCAATCAACCGCCGCCCCAAGAGCATGAAGGTAGGCCGCAGAATGACGTCCGAATTCGTCCCCACTCTTCGTATGTTCAATTCCTCCCCGCACCGATCGTGCACTGCAAAACCGAGTGCGGTGAAGTGCACTCTGGAAATGCGGAGGTGGGGAATGTGCAGTCTCCGCTCTTGGAACACTCGTTCGAGGAGAATGACATGTGGAAAATGAGCGTGTCCTGATGCTTCAACGTGATGCCATTTAACCTTGAATCGACAATAAATAGGGTTCTCCACGTTTGCTCCAAAATAACTGCTACCAGGGAAAACTAAAACTAAACAAAGGAATGATAGAGATGGTACCAAGTTCAAGAATTGAACCACACGTTCTTCTTTGTTGACAGGAACTCCTCATCGACCCCATCGTTGACAAGCGGAGCAACCTCGTCGTGCGAACGAACGCCCAGGTAGCGGACACTGAGATTCCAAACGATATGAACATAGCACGTGCGGTGCAGAGATTGGGACGTTACACTCCGCAAGCTTACATGCCGAGGGGTCCTATTCAAAAGATCCTATCTGGGCGTTCCCCCCAAGAGAATCTTATCTTAAACGCAGACGAATTTCACTCCAGGGGCATTCCATCCCACATCGGCCACTTTTGTAGGTCACCATTTCGGATCACGATGAAAATTTTTTTGTGGGTAGACCTTATCAAAAAAACATTCTGTGCAAAATCTCAGCCAGATCGGTCGAGTAGTTCCTGAGAAGCGCCCTCAAAGTTTTAGTTAAAACTTCCTTTAGGTGGTTTGAGCAAATTCGCACTTTTTCACGTTTTGGCCGATAACTCCGTCACTATTGAAGCTACGATGATTCCCGGCACGGTTTCTGAAAGGGGATACTGTGAGGATTCAGAAAATGTACTTGGATTTGAGATACGACTAGGTAAAGGTGGTGAAAAAAGTGAAAAATCGCAAAAAAAATGGTTTTTTTGGACCAATTTTCAGTGAGATTTCCGGCCTATGCCCGTATCGTGAAAATCCAAACCGAATAGCGGAAATTGTAGTCCATACCATGCCCAAACACGCTACGATCTCGGAATTGTTGGGTGTGGGTCTAGTTTCGGAGCTGCAGCGACTTGAAAATTCGTAAAAATAGGTCAAATTCTGTTTTTGGCCAAAGTGCACGCGGGCAGTGTTTTTTTTGAACAGGCTCCACGCGGCATGGGTAGCTTTGTTCAGATACCCCTTTTTGACCTTATTTGAAGATTTAAGGTTCCCCATTTGAACAATGCAATCGATATTGTTCGAACAAGTGTCCTGGATCCACGAAAAACGAAAGCTGGGAACGCCTGCAGGGGGTAGGCAACCCAACTAGCTCGCCCGTACGCCGTTCGGTCTAGCCTACTGCACAGGCGCTCGGGCCATTTCGGTCGGCCAGCTATGGCAGTGTCTTTCTCTCTCTTTCTCCGCTTCGCCCCCCCCCCCCCCCCCCCCCCCCCGCGGCCTTCCCGTCCAGGTAAGGCAGGCCGTCGACTGTGTCCGAGACCAAGTCGCGGCTGGCTCTCCGTACACCAACGCAGCACAGGGCTCTGCAGACTGATTCCGAGAGTCGTTTTCGTCGCTCTGTCTCTCTCGCACCTATACGGCACGCCACATCCCGTGGGTGCGAGAGAGACAGAGCGACGAAAACGACTCTCGGCCGATGACCACGCCGGGCGTTTCGGGAGACGATCGGGTGCCAGGCAATGCACGCTGTCAACGGTGTCCGAGGCCTTGCCTAGCCGCGGCGGGCTGTCGCGGAAGGGACGAGGAGGTGGGGAGGGGAGCGGGAAGGGAGGAGAGTTAGAGAGATGCTGGGTGGTTTTCGGGTTTTGCGCAGAGCGCAGCCTGCAGCAGTGTCAGCGGTTGTTTTTTGTTGTTTGGGGTGAATATAGTTCATTTTGCAGACGCTTGTGTTGTTTCACCCTTTGAAAATCGAGTGTTTGTCTGAAAAATGTCTAAACAGAGGCCTAGTAAGTACCTTTCAACTGCCTGAAGGCTGTTCTTCGTTGACATTGTCCCATCTATCATGAAGTTTTTCTCAGAAACCCCTGGTGGTCGTAACCTGTCGACTGTTGCAATCCGTTCAATCGGCACAAGTCCAAACAAAAACGTCCGACCCGTGGTCTTATTGTGATGGGTGAATTTGACGCGGTGCGTGTCAATGGTCTTGCGCCGTTCGTGGGGCAGCTCTGGTGCTACCGTTGTAGCGTCACTGACGGTGATGTAGAGGTTCGCTTGGACCAGGTGCCTGGCCCCCTCCAGTCTGAAGAGCCCTGTGCTGCGTTGGTGTACGGAGAGCCAGCCGCGACTTGGTCTCGGACACCGTCGACGGCCTGCCTTACCTGGACGGGAAGGCCGCGGGGGGAGGGGGGGGGGGTTAAGGTCATATGGAAGATAGGTCTGCGCAACCGAGATGCATATGACCTTGGGGGGGGGGGGGGGGGGGGGGGGGAGAGAGAGAGAGAGAAGAAGACACTGCCATAGCTGGCCGACCCCAGTGGCCCGAGCGCCTGTGCAGTAGGCAAGACCGGACGGCGTACGGGCGAGCCAGTTGGGTTGCCTACCCCCTGCAGGCGTTCCCAGCTTTCGTTTTTCGTGGATCCAGGACACTTCGAACAATATCGATTGCATTGTTCAAATGGGGAACCTTAAATCTTCAAATAAGGTCAAAAAGGGGTATCTGAACAAAGCTACCCATGCCGCGTGGAGCCTGTTCAAAAAAACACTGCCCGCGTGCACTTTGGCCAAAAACAGAATTTGACCTATTTTTACGAATTTTCAAGTCGCTGCAGCTCCGAAACTAGACCCACACCCAACAATTCCGAGATCGTAGCGTGTTTGGGCATGGTATGGACTACAATTTCCGCTATTCGGTTTGGATTTTCACGATATGGGCATAGGCCGGAAATCTCACTGAAAATTGGTCCGAAAAAGCAAATTTTTTGCGATTTTTCACTTTTTTCACCACCTTTACCTAGTCGTATCTCAAATCCAAGTACATTTTCTGAATCCTCACAGTATCCCCTTTCAGAAACCGTGCCGGGAATCATCGTAGCTTCAATAGTGACGGAGTTATCGGCCAAAACGTGAAAAAGTGCGAATTTGCTCAAACCACCTAAAGGAAGTTTTGACTAATACTTTGAGGGCGCTTATCTCAGGAACTACTCGACCGATCTGGCTGAGATTTTGCGCAGAATGTTTTTTTGATAAGGTCTACCCACTAAAAAATTTTCATCGTGATCCGAAATGGTGACCTACAAAAGTGGCCGATGTGGGATGGAATGCCCCCCCAGCAAATCAATAGAATTTGTGATTTAATTCACTTTAATTTAAAGACGAAAGATCAAAAAAACCAGTGCATGTAGAAATATAATCCGCTTACTCTCGTATCCGTCCCAAATGATCAAATTGAGTGAAATTCCCATGCTTTTAAGATAAGATTCTCTTGGGGGGAACGACCAGATAAGATCTTTAGAATAGGACCCCTCGATGTGTACTCTGTGTTATACAGTATTCATCATACAAATGTCTACTTCGCTGCGTCCACACCTACAGATGCATCTTGATCTTCTACGGCTGCAGGCGTGAACTTCACCAGTGTGCTATGCTTGCAGGCGACCCGCGTGCTGTTCGAGGGCAAGGTGGCGGTTGGCGTGGTGTACCGGACGGCGGAGGGCAAGGACGTGGAGGTCCGCGCGCGCCGCGAGGTGGTGCTGAGCGCCGGCAACTACAACACTGCCAAACTGCTTCTCCTCTCCGGAGTCGGACCCAAGGTTGGTGGTTACCACCCACTGCACGCACAAAATGTTGCGAAGCATTTTGAGCACATGTAAGGCACAATCACTTCAGTTTGTTACATGAAGAATTAGTTCGTGAATTACGATCTTTTATCTTTGAAGGCATATGCATGCTCAAAATACTTTGTAATAGCAAACGGCTTTTGTTTGTTGGACCTAAAATAGCGTAGTCTGCAGTCCACTTTGGGACAAGTGTAGACTCTTGGGAAAATGTTTCTTCCGACGAAGCACTTGTCTAAATAAGTTTGGATGCTTCAGGGTGTGATAGGCATATCGATGCATAATTTAGGCCGGCCATGACTTTTCTTGCTCTTAAGCTCTTCGACTTGAAGCGCAAGGAAAAAGAAAAGGTGTTCCAATGTACCTCACCTTCCCTCACACTGTTCAGCTGGTGCAGTGCGTTTGGATTCTCCGTGTTATTATTGCCTTTAATGGCTGGACGCAGGAGGAGGTGGCGAAGCTGGGCCTGCCGCTGGTGGCGGATGTGCCGGTGGGGCAGCGCATGCAGCAGCACTTCAAGACGGCGCGCTCGGTCATGTTCACGCTTCCGCGGCCCGTTAACAACACAACCAGTACCTGCTCGGGCCCATCGCCATCACGGCCTTCCACAAGCTCCGCAGCGACAGCGAGGACCCGCGGCCCGACGTCAACTACCGCTTCCAGGGTACTTACGCACTGCACTGTTTTCCCATGTGGATAATGAACTCATTACAAATGCAACACAAATTTTATTGCATCATAAGCGCAATGAAAAAGGTATCGCATCATAAATTTTAAACTAACGTTAAGAATCATCAATAACACACAACTAACAAGAGGGGCTTGTTAGGACTACCTTTCCGATCTTTGTAGCTTACTTCGCCGTCGCTAGGCGTCTGATGGAGGTGTCTGCTGGAAAATCCCGAAAGTGTGTTCCGAAGCTTCTTCGAGAAATTCCAAAGCCTTCGTATTTCTATAAGGTCACTGGTGAAACTTATGCGTAGTATCGCCCTCTGTTTTCAAGCGAAATCAGTTAACGGTTGAAATCAGACGTAACAGGCTCATCTGCCAATATTCCCCTCATCTAGATGCATCGGGGAGTTTCTGGGCTATGCTTCATTTCAAGCGTAATTTCATGTCTGACTCAAGAAGTTGCGCTTTTGTTACCAGTGATTTTTTGCGCTATACCGGTAGGCCTGCAAGAAACAAAATCTAAATATAAACACAGGAGGTTTCGAATTTTCCGAAAATTAGCGGCAAGTTGTTTTTCAACAAGTACGCGGGAGCTTTTAGAGGTTTTACTAAATGTGACCAGAACCACGGTATTCACCGCTGTAACACATCATCTGGTCACTAACGTCGGAATCTCTGACTCATCTTTCTTCGCAGCGTGATAATTGTTTTGTCCCTCTTAACTAACAGGTGTGGGTGTGAACGGAGTCAACAACAAAAACCAGTATGTCGCGATCGACGTTGAGACGGTGGTGGTGAACGTGGAGAGCAGGGGTACGGTGTCCCTGAACTCGACAGATCCTACGAAGCCTCCAGTCATCGGCCTCAACGGTCTTGCTAAGAACACCAAGTGAGTACTGCAAAGTCATTGTTTACGTTAGGGAAAATAAAATATGGAAGGTCAGAGAAATGAATTGACCGGACATTTTAAAAACACTGCAAATACGGTGGCATGTTTGCTAATGCCAAAAATAGGGTACTTTCGTAGATCCCTGAACCGGAAGCACACAGACGCCATGTTGGCGGAAGTAGATCCAAACTTGACATGGGAAAGAGACGTTAGTCAAACGTATTGGCCACACTTGAACATAAACAGTCGTTTGGTACTTGTTTGCAGTGCATATGTGTTTCGCGAGCAATATTTGAACAGCTCGGCTATAGTTTTAGATCCGAAGGGAGGTTAGTTTCCGGCCAATTTGGCGTCTGCTGGTCTGCTTGCTTCCGGTGCAGGATCTACGAAAGTACCCTATTGGCAAGCCTTGACCTGAAATCATCAGCTTGCCAATAAGTTTTGGCAAGCTGGGGAGTGTTTCGGGGTCAGACTTGAAAATGTTTATCATTCCAAACGGCTTGCCTATTTTGTGGTAAGCAAACTTGCCAACGGCTTTGCATTGTACACGACGTAGGCTCCTGTCGTCTCTTAATTTGGTGGCGGTAAAATTTTGCTTCACCTCAAAGAGTTCAAGATAGAAATCTTTCTAAGACGTTGTAACTCTTTGAAGAGTTTATGCCTCTCTGTCTTTTCCAGGGACAGGAAGAAACTGATTGACGGAATGATTTGGGCGACGAAGCTTGGTGAAACGGAAGCTTTCAAGAAGGCTGGAATTAAGCTGAATACAACCGCTGCTGCTGGTGAGTGCAGAAGAAGACTTGCCATTGATGTTGCTCTGTTTTCGCTCACTGAAGAAGTTCTGCCCCCGGAAGTCTGATGAGTACATTGACAAGGCCCCCAAGACATGGGTCAATTTTGTGGCCCTGCAACTCCACCGACTTGAAACGCAATTACGATACTTTCGGTTCACACGTTCTGCACCTGGAGCTCTTTGCCGGGCGCTTTGACCAATTTTGACCCAGCAGATCATTCGTAGCCTTTTCTGAGTGATCACTCTATCGTAGGGTCAGTAGGGTAGTTTTGGGACACGGAGTACAAATGGGACAGCTGTTTCTTGGAAAAGATGTGATACTTTAGAACCCATGCCATACCTTATGAGATGCTTATATTGTGAAAAATTCGGATATGACATCAGATGTAAAATGCCAAATCTTGTGAAGTAAATGTCAAGACCATTTTAACCCGTGTTCTAATCATGCAAAAGTAACGCCTGGGATTCCCTTTTGCCGTGAAAATTATCCCGACACTTTCATCCCAGGAACGTGACATCACGTTCAAACGAATGCGACAAAATGTCACGTTCCTTTGAGCATTGTGTCACATTCGTTTAGACGTGAATCAGCCATAAATCAGCGTAATCACGTTGAAACGAATGTGTGACTCAATGCTCACAGGAACGTGGCATTTTGTCACATTCGTTTAAACCTGACGTCACGTTCCCTGGAACGACAGTGAACAGCCCCTATTTCGCCCAATGTTGACAGACTGCGCGCAGTTCGAGTACGGGACCCGGAAATACTGGCGCTGCCTCACGGTGAAGCACAGCATTTCGTACGGCCACCCCGTGGGCTCGTGCGCCATGGGCGGCCCCGGCAGCGTCCTGGACCCGAGCCTGCGGGTGCGCGGCGTCAAGAGGCTCTCCGTGGCGGACGCCAGCGTGGCGCCGCACGCCGTCTGCGGCAACACCATCGCCATGGTGCTCATGGTGGCGGAGAAGGCCGCGGACATGATCAAGGCCAGGCACCACGCCTGGCCCAAAGGCCGAAAGGACTCACTCTAAATGTTGTACAGTGAAGATTCTCCATATTCTGGTGGTGCAGCTGACTTCGCAACACCATTGAGAATTCATTGTACCTTATAGATATTTTGACGAATTTCGTTGGTATTATGGAGAAAATCTCCACCATACTATGTTGGTGCAACCTTACCGTAAGACATTTACAGTGCGGACCTGTAATGCCCTTTCCAAACTGATTGTCTCCAAACTGCTCATTTTGATCTGTGTAAATTCTTGATCCAGGAAGCGGAGAGGACAACCTTGACTTGACTCCAATTTGCAAATTCGCAAATAAAATCTAATGTGATTTTGTTCTGGTGTTGTACTGTCACCTACCTTGGTCCTGGGGCAATTTTTATTGCAATATTAATTTATGAAGTTGCGCCCAAACCCAACTCAGTATACGTAAGTTTTAGATACTACTTTGAACCAGAAAGTTCTGCCAAGGACTACAGCATGTTCATGTCACCGCAACAATACAGTTTTTGATACTTGGTATCGTTTATTAGAAAAAATGTTTAACACTTTATGGAAGAAAGTACTCTACAAATCCGAAAGTGTACATTGTATGCTCTACCTGGAGCATGCCTGCAAGCACGCTCTAGCTAGGGCATGCTTGCCAAGCACGCATTAACTAGTGCATACATGCCATGTACTACACGCTAACTGACGCATACCTCTCGGGCACAAGTGATAGGGACTTGCCTGCATCAGGAAGCGTGTACATGGCATGTAGGCACTAGTAAGTGCTTGCTTTGAAGGCATGCGCTAGTAACGGCGTGCTTACAAGCATGCTCCAGGTAGAGCGTACAATGTATGCTTTAGGATATGTAGAGTATAAGAGAAGACTGTTAAATTTTTAAAATTTAGGTAACAAATTAAAATGTGCGCGCTCAGGTACGTTGAAAATTACGAAATGTTAGTTGAACAACCATTTGCCTACTTGAAACACAAGTCACATTGAGAGGTGGTGGACTTTGAACCACCAACTGTCTGTTCTGAAAAAATCAGCATGAGTATATCTTGAGGTCTTCGCAAGTGCATGAGACAGTGCCGTTGCTCAGGGCCGCGTCTGGATTGGCGTCTTTCCCGCGATTGAACTGGACCAGAACGACTACGTACGTGACAATCGTGCCCCCAACCTGCAAAGAGTTGTCGTAACTGTTAGTTCCGCAGTCACGGCGAACGAAAGGGCGTGACTTTCTAGGCTCTGTATTCATCACCTCGTACGACGCATTTATTGTAAATAATGTAATAAAGCAGTCAGTCACGACTCCACTCACCGTCAGCAAAAATGACCTGGATATCGTAAAGAAATTGCACCCTGTCAGTGCTACATTGTCCGTGAGAACTTGCGTGAGGAATCTCTCTGCCTGGAACAGCAAGCATAGAACTCTATATTAAGTTTCGCCAACCACTTGTGATTGATGAAAGGTTTCAACTTCATAGTCTATATCCTTGTTACACGTCTCGCACTAAAATCTAAATCTCTTCCAACGACCATTTTGATTTCGAAGGACAATGTTCATCGGAATGAGAAAAATCTTCCTGAAGTGCAGCCGAGGGGCTTGCCAGGGACTGCCTGCCTGAATGCCACGGTAATCTACAGAAGAATGTGACTGAAGCGTGTTATCATTGAATCAAAACTTCCCACCTCCTCATAGACTTTTGCCCCGCACAAATTCACAAAGTGCAAGCATTTTTCATCGAAAAACTAAGTGGGTGAGAGTGCGCTAGGCGCGTAGGATGAGTGCAAGAACTGGCAGGCCTCTTTCTCAAGGTGCATTGTGTCCGCTACGCAGTGAACGCACCTCAATGGAATAGCTCGATGACGGCAGGTCGAAAAGGACGTCCTTCGGCCTCTTGCTCTCCTCGTTCAGGTTGGAGGCTACGTATGTCATAAACGTGGTGCGCAGAATGATGTAAGCCAGTGAAAAGCTGAAGTAGACTTTGTGGAATCGCGATACATTGACAGGGCTGTGACAGAAGTACACCACTCCAGGAACGTGACTTCACGTAGAAACGACTGTGACCAAATGTCACGTCTCTTTGAGCATTGAGTCACATTCGTTCCAACTTCAATAAAGCTAAATTGTGGCTGACTCACGTCCAAACGAATGTGACACAATGCGCAAAGGAACGTGACATTTTGTCTCATTCATTTCAAAGTGATGTTACGCTCCTGGTAACAATGAACACAGAGCTTATCCGGTGACAGATAACACGGTAAATGGTGTTTCCTTATTATTCTAAGTATGTCAACTACCGCCTTTTATGTACTCTCTCAAAACATTGGAACCTGTTCTTTTAGGCCTTGCAAAGAAAGGAAGTTTGCAGGTTGTTGAGCGATACGTTCACAACACTAAGGAAACGCTAAGTAATTTACGGTTATGAAGGTAACTTCCATCTCTCTCGTGAGCCTTTTTACTGAGCGAAATCACGGGGAAGCATAATAAGGAGGACGTAAACAAGCACAATCGATACCCAAAAACGCTTCCGCGGCAAGGGCATCGGTGATAAGTGAATCTAAATCTGTTTCACCCTCACGCAGCACGGGACGATCGCAATGGGACGTTTATTCACGCGCGCCGACGGTGAGAGGGAGAGAGAGAGAGAGAAGGGGGGGAAAAAGGAAGGAGGGGGGATGGCACGCAATGTGTCTCATCACCCGGCGCACACGATGGGAGGGTGGGACAGTTCGTAACAGAATTCGCGAGTTTCCACCCTCTTCTCAAAGCCATTTACCTGAAAAGGTCTCGACCGTGTCAATTGCAAATGAATAAGATCCTTTAAGGTTGTACCCACTTTTTCCTTTACAAGCCGAGTCACGATTGCGTAAATATGGGTGTTACGAATTCCCCATCCTCCCATACTCACTTGACTATAGACAGCGTCTGAAGGCAAATAAAGTACAGATCCGACGCGTAGGATACAAGGATGACAGGGCCAAGGACTAGATCCACTTGTCTGACCAACTCAGCCAAAACGTTGTACAAGGCACGCTTTCTCCTCCAAAATTCGGGTGTCTGAGCCTGGAAAAGATAAAACGAAGATTATGAATCAAACCGTTCGCAGCCTGAAAATCAAGATAGCGCATTGGTGCTGCGCATGTGCGTGGCATTCATTGCACATTGCTAAATGGCTTTCGTTTCTAAACTCCTTTTGGAGACAGAATTTCAACACTGCACCGCTTTTTTAATTCGCACATCAAGAATTTCTCGAGAACAACGTCCGACATTCATCGTACAAAAAACTCAGGCAGCAAATACAACGAAAACCTCGCACAATCCAGCATATTCACCCTTAAAACCTTACGCAGTATTTTGAGCATATATTTGTATGCTGTATACAGACATACAAACCAATTTACTTTGTTATACGAAGAAATAGTTCGTAAATTGCGAAGTATTTTTTTTAGGCTGATGTATGCTTAAAATACTTTGTTAACAAACTGTTTTGCTTTGTAAAGCCTGAAATAGTTTGTAAGGTTTCCTCAGTGTTCTCACAATGATTGTTCTAAAGATTTTGCAGTGGGTCACCCCTCTAGTCTTTGCTGGAGTACTACCTCATTGCTGATGGCCTCTAGCTCAATGTTAATCTGATGAAAGCGAGCCGAGAGTCCCATAGCGAAGAGCGACACGAACAGATCCAGGAAGCTCCAGACAAAGTGGTTGATAATCTGCAGCGCCATCACCACAGCCGCCTTCCATGCCGTGAACGTCATCATCGTGAATGTCTAGGGGTAGAGATTCAGAGACACAAAACACACAATTTAGACAGACTCATGAATGGAACGAGTTCATAAATCTTTCTGGTAAAATGCCGTTTTTTGCTTTTTACCAGTCAGAAGTAGACCGTCGATTCGACGTCGTCGAAAATCGAAGTCTATGGTTACATATCTTTACATTGCAAATATATCAACTACTTTGATGTCAATATATTATTTCTGACTCATTGTAAGAGCCAAAGCAAATTTAGTCCATGTTGTCGGACTATACACAATTCTTTACATTACAAAGGGGGAAAAGAGCTTAATTTTTTTCCTGAAATACTCAAGCAGAGCAAGCTTAGCCTCTCGGGTACCGTAAACCGTAGCTACTTTAGCCCATGGGCTAGAGAAATTTGTTTTAAGTGGGTTTTATCCATTGATAACATTTTTAGCCGTTGAGCCAAAGTTACTCCAGTGCGCAAAGTAGCCCCAGTTTACGGTAACAGGATGTTTAACAAATAAAGTCATTGTTTCCAAACTATAGAGTTACCTTCCTGTATTTGGTGAGGAAGTAGCCCTGGAGGAGAAGACTAACGCCTCCACGCTGGTAGCATGGCCACACGTAGCCCAGCGTCCCCATTATGGCCATAGCGTGCTCCACTGTAAGCAAGCCAGGGATGTGTGACGACAGCTGAGCATACTGGTAAAACAAAGACATAAAAACTACGCCCTCAAGGGCATAAACAGTCACCCTTGAAGGTCGTGAATCGTTTAATGCCTTAAAAACGGCATTGAAATCATGCCAGGAATGTATAACAAGAGCCCATATCTATTCCTCAAGGGCGAGTCACCACCAGGGATCCTTAACTTAACTCAACATTTAGCTAACACTGCTGACATAACGTAACATAAGACAATGTTCGCTACAGGTTAAGGGTACGGACTTATGAAAGTACTTGCAAAAGTATATCCACACAAATTCGAGACATAAAAAAATAACTTACCCTTTTAAGGGGAGGTTCTGGTGAAAATGCTATTTTCTTCTAAATAGGTCCCGCTGTGAAAATTAGTTAAAAATTTGATGTCTTTCCAAGTAATTAATAAAAATTTTCATTGGGGACTCACATTCTATGCTCTGAACCCAGTTGCAGAGCCATTTTCTCCTATTTAGGCTGTAACTTTAAAAATCTTCTTGCGCATACTATTTTGTCGGAAAAGTTTGGCCTTGGCATTTTTCACTTCTTCGATTCATTTTTGAAAGATGCCGGCATGCACAACTCAAAATGTAAATAACATTTTCATTCGCAAGCTTTCTAACCAATCATGTCACTATAATTGAGCAAAAATGTACAAAATAGACAAATTTTAGGGACTTTTCAGCTTAAAAAGCTTACAGTTAATAATATAATGGAAATTTTGAGCTATGCATGCCGGAATTTTTTGAAAATGAATCGAAGAAGTGAAAAATGTGAAGGTCAACCTTTTACGACAAAATAGTATGCGCAAGGAGATTTTTTAAGATACAGCCAAAGTAGGCTCAAAAAGACTCTTCGACTGGGTTCAGAGCCTGGCATGTGCCTTCAAAAATCAAATTTTAGTCTCCTCAAAGAAAGATCTTATATTCCGAACAAATAATGACACTGGGATCCATTTGGGAAATGGCAAGATTTTCACCAGAACCTCCCCTTAAAAAGATGTTAGAAGTTAAGGGTAATAACTTTAACTCTTATGATAACGTTATGATGCCCTTATGAGGTAAGTTAAGGATCCCTGCGAGTCACGCTCGATACTCCCCTGCAACAAGCAGCTATCTACGCTCACTGTCTCGATAACCGACTATCTACGGGCGCTCTCCCGACAACCGGCTATCTACATGGGCTGTCTGGATAACCGACTATCCAACATCGTAGCGAGGTTAGGGTTGTCGGATAACGAAGTATTTTTCTCCATGATACTTAAAGCGACCCGTTTAAACCATACTTAATCTTGCTTTGACAAACTTTTGACAAGTTTTGGTAAAGGTTTTGCGAGGGCAACTTAATTGGTTGGATAAATAAAAGCATTCAATCTCGCGAGGTGGAGAAAGCAGATAGTCGGTTATCCAGACAGCCCGTGTAGATAGCCGGTTGTCGGGAGAGCGCGCGTAGATAGTCGGTTATCGAGACAGTGAGCGTAGATAGCTGCTTGTTGCAGGGGGGTATCGCGCTGTTCCTGCACGGTAAAACCGGATCCTGGTTTTCCCAGGAACCTCATGGAAATCGCCTATGTCTTTACCATAGGCTTCCTGAGAAAACCAGGTATTGTTTTTACCGTGTGGGGCGTAAATCGTTTACGGCAAGGGCTTAGTTTTTAAGCCACTGTTCCACAAGTGCAAGCAGTTGGGGAGATTTCCACGACCCAGGTCTGAAAATCCCGATTAACGGTGCGAATTTCACAGAGCGGATATTCGAGCCTGGTCAGCTGCGGCAGTTTGTCTTAGTTTTGTTTCTACTAACCAACCGCCATGGCAAGGGCGGCCGCGGTGACGGCGAGCATGCGCGGCCGCAGCTTGTGCGGGTTGCCGTAGACCCTGATGAAGACCGCCTCCACGCGGCCCACCGCCAGCACCAGCCCGCGCCACGCGCTGCTCACGCGCAGGAACAACACCTGCGCCGTGATGGTCATGGTGAAGAAAATGGCGTTCACTGCGCAGAAAACCAGGTGACTCTCGCGAGCGTTAGTCGATGGAGGCAGAGCTTCCCGTGTTCAGTGTAAGGTAAGGTGGTGATCCATGACCACTGCACTGTGAAAATTTGAGTCGTCACTTGGTGATAATTTCAAGGCTTATTTTCCTTCCAACAATGTCATCAAAAATATTGATGACATTGTTGTCACGCCCATGCAATAAGCATAGGAGCTTTGATGAAAATGTCATCAATTTGTGATGAGATTGTCATCATTTGAAAGTGGTGAAAATGTCATCCGCGTTTTTGTCATAAAGTGACAACAAATTTTCACAGTTATGACCATGACCTCAGTGCGACCACTGTTGAGTGCTGTACCTGAAGTGTTGTACTTGACCCCGGTCTCAATCATACGGATGATGGAAAAGCTCGACTTGAAGATGGCCAGGGCGATGATGATGGCCGTGATGACGGTCCTTGCCGACTTCCACCGGAAATCCGCGTGCTGGGCGTCCGACGGCTTGCTCACTGGCAGCAAGCTGAACATCTGTTGGAGTGGCCAACTGTTGCCATTGCTCTGTCCCATTTGCATTGTATTTTCGCTCCCATTGGTCATACTCCTCTCCACTCCAGAGGCGAGACAACAGAACGAGACAAACCAGGCTTGCCAGATTTGGTCAGACCTGAAAGTCTCACCGAAATCTGGACAAACCAAAATGTCTGACCGCAAAATGAAATTATTCTCACCCATAGTTTTAGTCGTGATTGTGACACTTTCATCCTCAGTGTGTGTCTGAGTCGTTGGAACCCACCTGAGCGAACACCAGGGCCGGACGGAACCCTAAGAGGAACCCGTCTGCAACCGAGGAAGGCACGGGAGAAGAGGCGGGGCTCCAGTGCGATGACGAAGACCTGTCCAGGTTTGACGAAACCAGAAGGGATTTGCGAAATACCGGCTTCACTGGAAGTGTCCATGCCCGCTGCCGGCCCTCAGAGTAGACTTCGTCACCTGTAAAGTTATTTCAAAATTTACGTAATTTACACTTTATTAATCTCAGATTTTCAGTATTCATCATTGCAAAACATTGTGATAAGTTTTTCCTCGCAAAATATAGATGGTGGTTAGCGCAGTTACAATGACTGTGATGCTTCACGGAAATGCCCTATGTAATGCATGGGAAAGGCATTGCACTTAACCTGCGACGTCTTTCGACGCATCGCACCCATCTTACTCAAAGCGCTTGGATTCTCAGAGCTAGACCATAGTTGGAAACAAATCGAGCGACACAGGTGCAAGGTGTCTGCCACTTCTTGCACTTACGGTACGCGTCGAGGGGTGACCCACTGAAAAATTTTGTGTTACAATGATTGTGTGAATGTGCAAGATTTCTGGCGTTCTGCCACACATGTTGCCTACTTTGAGGCGTTTTTGCCACACATGTTGCCTACTTACAGGCGTTTTTGCCACCTGAATGTGGAATGTGGTCAGATTTTGTACAATGAATGTGGGAAGCTGTTCCCCCCTCGGTACGCGTCCAGCCTACACACACTCCCACTCACTTAGATTTTAGGTGAAAAACGCCTGAATACATGCAGGCAATTTTCAAGACAAACGCCTGTAAGTAGGCGAAGAGCATGGCTGAATTAAGTGGAAACTCACTACGCTCACACTCAATTGTACACATAATTTCGTTAAAATGCAGACTGCTCGCATATGTGCACACTCGAAACACTCGCACACTCGAAACAGAGGTTTCGAAAATAAAGGAAACATTCCACGTTGACCGTACCTTTGGGCCGCCGTTGCGTCATCATGAAGTCCATAGAGGACTGTTTGGGCCGCCGTTGCGTCACCATGAAGTCCATGGTGGTCCGTTCGGCCCGCCGCCGCCAGTCGACGCGTGGCGCCGCGCGTCCGCCGTGGCGCTGGGACTGGCGCCGCCCCGTGCACCGCGCTGGCGGCGCCCCGTGGGCGGAGGGTGCGGCTCGATAGCCCCGTCGAACCATGCCGCCACCTCTCGCTCTGTCTCTCTCGCACCCCCACGGCACGCTCCACGAGTGCGAGGGAGACGCAGTGCGGGCGGCGGAATGGCTCGACAGGGCCGGAAGGGCTGCCCGGCGCTTAACGCGGGCACGACACGGCATTACGGCCGACACAGCTGTTGCACCCAGAGCAGTTTCAAGTTGGGCACAAGCTGGAAATGTCAAAACACAAACAGGACCATATTCCGGAAGTTTCACCCCCCCCCCCTTTACACACACACACACTCTCTCTCTCTCTCTCTCTCTCTCACCTATTCCAGGAGCATGACGTCGTGGTCCTTTGGATGAGAAAACTGTACTGACTCTTCCCCTCTAAAACTTGCCACGTTACCAAGTAAATCACACAAAGGGTGAAAAAATTGACTACTTTCAGTGCAACACTTATACCTGAGCTTGTTCAGAGGTAGGCACGTGTGCAAATGTGTAAAACGTTTAAAATATGTAAAATGAGCTTAAGGGAAACAAAGGCATAGAAAAAATGCTCGTCATGGGCAATGACCATTTGACGGAATAATTTTTAGTGTCCTTTGGAAATTTTTGAGGCTAATAACAGCCGATGTTGGTTTAATGCCCTTGCCAAAGACGTTTATCATGCATTATCTTACACTAGCCAAAAATTTTGGGAACTGGCATTAACAATTCATTCTCTTCTCATGCAGTGAGAACATCTTGTTTCGCTCCTGTAATGGACAAATTTCGATCAAAGTAGTTGCAAATATTTGGTGAAATTTTCATATCTTCGCGGGCATCCCAGTCGCTTCTTCTATTCACAGGAAATCACCAGGGATCTCATGATTGAGCTCTGTGTTTTTCATCACTGGGAGTGAAGACAATGACAATTGCACTGTCAAAAAGTTTGTCGTAAATTAGCGACAAAAACGTCGTTAATTTTGATAGCGACAGAAATCGTTCTGAAACTACTTCGTCGTAACTGAACGACTAAAAAATCATTCCTCTACGACAATGTCGTAATCGCGATTACATATTTTGAAATCTGAAATCCCCGAAAAGTTGATGAAAAGTTGCAATTTTGCTCGCTTATCTACGATTTGAGTCGTTCATTTACGATTCGTAACGCAAATTTACGACAAGATTCGTTAATGTACGACTGAAGTCATAACTGCACGACATATTCCATAGGAAAATTACGATCGCTCGTAAACTTACGATTAAGTTGTGAATTTACGACTTAATTCTTTTCAAAACGGAACGTCTCGCTACCAAAATTAGCGACAAATATGCCGTAAATTTACGACTGAAGTCGTATATTTACGACTTGAGTCGTAATAAAATATGTCGTTTAAAAACGACATGATTGTTTTACAAAATGTAGTAAATTTACGATTATTTTTAACAGTGTGGGATTAAGTGGTCTTTCTACATCACATTGAAATCTGCTGTTTCTCAGCCCAGGTGCTGTGCTTTCCCACGCCAACTACCCAGCGCACCCCTTGCACTGCCACATGTATTGATCGGGCCGACCAATGACACGCGACTGCCAAAATAGCCTCGCAGCAGCCAAACAGGTTCGGGAAAAGCATGAAGGATGGTACATCGATCAAACTGTCAGTTGCGCACTACACGTGAGTGCTAAGCAGGACCAGTTTCAGAGGCAAGATAACAATGGAACGAAATGTTGGAAACTATCCTGTGGCATGTCACATTTTGGCCTTACCAAACTGCCGAAGAAAACTACAACCAACCTACAATTCCTGACAAATTTTTGATCAGGGATGGATTTTACTTTCAAGGTAAAACAATTGTTGTACAAAGTACTTTGAAACTGGTGGGTCCAGACCTCGAGGTTAGTAAGATCGTACTGCTAACCCTAGTTGTACTTCCTTTTTCTCAGTTTTTGTTTACTTGTCATATTCATACTTTATCTTGCAGTTTTGTAGTATGAGGTCATGTGGGACATGCGGGAAATTAGGGACAAAGTGGCCGTGTAGGAGCTGTAATGCACGCTGACCTCTAGCGGTGCGGCAGACTGAACATTCGGCAATGGGTACCAAGCCATTTAAATGTGCTGAGTCAGAATGGGATGTGATCCGTTGTGTGCGAGATCCATAGAGAATGGGCTCGTGTCGTGTAATTTCAGACATCGCCGTCCTGGGCAGTCTGTTGGCCCCATCGACGCCAAACTCGGGCTCAAGGCAGGCTAAGACCCCCTGAACCCAAATCCAAAGTCAGAAGTCCCGGACTATCTTGTGCTTACGTTGCCTCTGAGATGGCCTTCAACATAGATTCAAGATATAATGTAAAATCATCGTGTTTCTCTTAAATTGTATGACTTAAAGCACTTGAGGCAGAAGGAGCATCTCCTCCTGAAGGTTTTTTTTTAAGCTTTGGAGGACTGCAATCGAACCACAAGTTTGCTCGCAAAGTGCAAATGTAGAACAATCAGTATTGCTCTCCACTGCCATTTCCTGGTTACGTGTCCTCTTGAGGAATTATTCTGGATTTCCTCTGTAAATTATGTGAGGGGGCTCATTGGAATCAGTATTCATAGACGGTTTTTTGATAGTCATTCAGTTTTCCATGAGAAAAGCTCTGTTTGGAACCAACATTAATAAGGTCTACAACTATTTTTGAAAGTCAAATTTTGCAGGGCCAAAATATCTTCAATTTGCTTAGGTTCTTTTAAAAAAGGAAGGAAAAGGGAAATTTCGTTCCTTCCCGCGGGAAGAACGCTCGCCACTCCTTTGCCACACTGGGGTGAACGCCACACCAGGCCGGGAGACAAGATAGAAGACTGTTCAGTAGGGGCCGTCGACATTTGCGACTTTTCGATTTTGACAACGGAATAGCACTCAAAAGTTGCGTTATTTAATGCTGATTTCAGATCTGTCCTCGGTTTTGCGATCAGACAAAGCTTTGATGACCCTACCGGCCGTTTTATGCAAAAAAGCGGCGTTTTTCATGTTTCTACTGTGTTAAGGCTCCCGGACAGCCTCCACGTCGTCGGCCAAGGTAGGTGACCGTTGAGTTGTCTTCAGTAGCATAAAAGACAACACTCTGAGCCACGAGGGGTCGTGGGTCACCCCTCTAATGTGCCAAAGACTTGAAAAACTGAATTTTTTTGGTCGAAAATCACTCAATTTTTACCATTTTTTCACCGTTTATCGACTATTACGAGAGCCCACGGGCCCGAGGTCATAACTTACGCAGACCAAAAGGTGTCACTGGGTATAAGAAAGGTCACCCAGCCCCTGCCCGGGCCCGGGGAGGCGCTGGGGCAGCGAGAGAGGCGGTGTCGAATATGTTAAAAATGACCAAAATCAGCTGATCGGCCGCCTGGGACAGGCTGTGTAGGGGATGGGAGCGTGTCGCCGCGCCGGTCACGACGCTTCGCCCGCTGCCCGCCCAGCCGGCCTGCTAGCCAGCCGGCCTGCCAGCCCGTCGGCGCTGCGTAAGACTGCAAGAGGGACAGAGCGACGGGAGCTGCAGGGCGGGCAGGCTGAAAGCGTTTCCGAAGAATCCATCGCTGCCTCTGTCGCACCCCGGAGGCAGAGCGACGGAGTGCTGCTGGCGCGTGTTGAGTTTGAGTTGCCTAGGCACAGTGAGGCAAGGCGTCAGTGTCGGCGTCGGCGGTGACCGCTGCAAGCGTCGTGCCAGCCTGGCATGGTCGACATGGACATGAGCCCCGATGGCCTGAGCCCCGGCCGGCCAGAGCCCCGGCCGGGCCCGACTTCAGCGCCGACACGAGCACTGACTGAGCTACGATGGCCAGAGCCCCGAACTGAGCCCCGGCCGAGCCCGACTCGAGCTGCGATGTCCAAAACCCCGACCTGAGCCTGTTTTGAGCCCCGACCTGGGCCTCATTTGATCCTCATTTGAACCCCGCGCCTAAAAAGTTAAATTTTTCAATTCGAACCAAAATCTTCGAAGAACAATTCAAAAATGGAATTTTTTTCGGCGTGGGGCTCAGATGGGACTCAGGTCGAAGCTCAAACCAGGCTCGGTTCGGGGCTCTGGCCATCGTAGCTCAGTCAGTGCTCGTGTCGGCGCTCAAGTCGGGCTCGGCCGGGGCTCAGGCCATCGGGGCTCATGTCGACCATGCCAGGCTGGCACGACGCTTGCAACGGTCACCGCCGACACTGACGCCTTGCCTCACTGTGCCTAGGCAACTCAAACTCAACACGCGCCAGCAGCACACTGTAAAAAATTTTGACACGAATTTTCGTGTTGTGGCTAGTGAAACGCCCCTTCTTAGTTATACTCTTAATGAATTTTGTGTGCCAGTGGCAATGAAACTTCATTCGTCATGGCACACTAAATTTTGCTGGCCACTGGCGATCAGAAGGCTTCTTTCCTACGCCAAATGGCAATTTTTGAGTCGCGGCGCTGAAAAGTATGCTCGGAACCAATATTGTGAACTTTCAAGTTTGGCGAGGAGAATTCGTCTCGGGCCGATGAAAAAAGCGGCACAAGCGGTCGGTATAGAACCCGAAACTTCAACTTGGATGTCTTGTGCCTTGACCTCTCGGCCACCGCACCACTGCTGGGTGGAGCGCTCAACAGCGCTTCATTATGGACTCGCGAGGATTAGTCTGGCCACCACCACGTGTGGCGAAGCAAAGCATTCTTCCCTTAGCCACGACTTGAAATTTCTTAACTGTCGTCTGGGTAGGATGCCTTTTCAGTGCCACACCTATGATTTTTCTCCGCCAAGGGGCTGTCAAATTTAAAGTCGTGGCGCAGGGAAGCATCGTTTTGTTAGCCAAGTGGTAAATTTCACATTTCGACTTGAAATTTTATAAGCCAATGGCTCTATATATTCGATCTCGTGGTTTGGAAAGTGGCCTTTCCATAGCCAGTGGCGCTTTAAACACACTTTCGTGTCTGGCTAAGAAAATTCAAAAAGCCATTGGCTACATAAATTTAAAGCTATTTTTTACAGTGCACTCCGTCGCTCTGCCTCCGGGGTGCGACAGAGGCAGCGATGGATTCTTCGGAAACGCTTTCAGCCTGCCCGCCCTGCAGCTCCCGTCGCTCTGTCCCTCTTGCAGTCTTACGCAGCGCCGACGGGCTGGCAGGCCGGCTGGCTAGCAGGCCGGCTGGGCGGGCAGCGGGCGAAGCGTCGTGACCGGCGCGGCGACACGCTCCCATCCCCTACACAGCCTGTCCCAGGCGGCCGATCAGCTGATTTTGGTCATTTTTAACATATTCGACACCGCCTCTCTCGCTGCCCCAGCGCCTCCCCGGGCCCGGGCAGGGGCTGGGTGATCTTTCTTATACCCAGTGACACCTTTTGGTCTGCGTAAGTTATGACCTCGGGCCCGTGGGCTCTCGTAATAGTCGATAAACGGTGAAAAAATGGTAAAAATTGAGTGAGTTTCGACCAAAAAAATTCAGTTTTTCAAGTCTTTGGCACATTAGAGGGGTGACCCACGACCCCTCGTGGCTCAGAGTGTTGTCTTTTATGCTACTGAAGACAACTCAACGGTCACCTACCTTGGCCGACGACGTGGAGGCTGTCCGGGAGCCTTAACACAGTAGAAACATGAAAAACACCGCTTTTTTGCATAAAACGGCCGGTAGGGTCATCAAAGCTTAGTCTGATCGCAAAACCAAGGACAGATCTGAAATCAGCATTAAAAAACGCAACTTTTGAGTGCTATTCCGTTGTCGAAATCGAAAAGTCGCAAATGTCGACGGCCCCTAACTGTTCAGTGCAGGATGGCCAATTCTATTGAGAAAGTCTTTGCTCCAGGAAGCATGACTTCTCACGCCATATTTCAATGTTGCACTGTTGTTGACCTAGTCCGTTTGGTTCGTTCGGGGCACGCCCTTCTGGCCACAGCGGCGAGCAAGTACCTACGAACAACCAGAGTCACTCTTACCTTTTCGTTCCTTGACATACTAGAAGGAGGTAGTGAAGACTCTTTCAGCTCTGCAATGATCATGTGGGAACAATTTCTTGAAATGCGGCGTGGCATTCATATCCCTGTGAAGCTGAATGTAGGGACAATGTGTCCGCCTAACCTCACTATAGGCGCGGTTGCCACGAGCAAGAGAACCAGAGAGCAGTGTGCGAAGCTTCTGCAGCGGTTCAAAGGCAGTGAATTGGTGAAACTGTGTGAAGTGGACAACATCACAGTCCTAGTCCTCAGCATGTCAGCATGGAATGCCTACGACGACCACCTTGAAATTGCAAGGAGCATCCTCTCAATCCACAGCGAAAATCTCATAAGGCTTGGAAGCTACATCGACTTCACCCTCTTCGATGTTGGAGACAGTTTTCCACAATTGCAATCAATAGGTCTAACTTATCGTCGTCCACAACACTTGCAGTACAACGAGGTGGGATTCCTGATGCACATGTTCAAAAGACTTCGCCAGCTACTCGACAGCTCCCCACATGCTGTAGACATCTATTGTGAAGCTCTCAGGCCAGCGGTCGTTTTTGTATCATCTATCAACCGACAGCATTTTTCAGATTATGAGATTAAAGTCTGCGAATCGTTGGCCCAAATCGCCCCAAAGTGTCGATTGCAGCTCACTAAAAAATGAGTACAGCCTGTTTGGAGTGTTGGACTTTTTGTTTCCATTTTTAACTCATGTGTTTGTATTTATTACGTTTCATACTCAATCACTGTTTTATACATTAGATCAGTGTTGCTGTGTTTCACAGCACATTCATGAAAAATAAACTGTTATTTTAATCTTGAACATAAAAAAACGCGTCCTTTCCTTAAATCATGACTAATAATATTTTTAATAAAGTCAACCCAAGCCTCTCTGAAAATATGGTGACCGAATTAAAAAAAAAAATATATGAATGGAACATTTTGTCATATCTTTGAACATCCCTTGACAATTTTTACTCCTTCAAATACTGGTTTCAAATTTGGGGCTCTATGACCACTCGTTAAAATGTATGTCGTAAATCCACACCTAAAAAGGAAAGCACCCATGCTGCATCCTTCAATCTTTTTTCCACATCTGCAGCACAATATTCGGGTGGATTTGTGACAAGAATGATGAAATTTGATCATGTGGATGTCTTATAAACATCCGGATGTTTTTAATACATCCGAAGTTCTGTCTGGTGATTATTTCCTTACAGTGAGATTCTTGTCATGTTTTCTTGTCATGCTGACCAACAATAAGACGGGTAAATTTTGCACCTCTTAGCAGAGACAGGGAAGAACGATTATTAAAACCGTTACAAAAACAAGTATATTTGTATTTAAAATAACTCATGCAAACATACAATATCGTCAGAAATTTTTCAAATGACTAAAAAACACTTATTTGTTTGAAGTTCTCATTTCATTCAAGTATGGACTCCAAAGCAAAAGTGGTTATATATTATGGATTTCAAACTAGATATCCCTTTGAAGGTTAAAAATAAGAAAAGACATTGTAATTTTGTATGTTTTATTAACCAACCAGTTTTTTAAACTGTTTCGTTAACTTCAAAACACATCTCCGACCCTATGGTGCAAAATATCTTGACAGGAAAAGTGGCGATACAAATTAGCAACTTTGGCCTGTACCATCCAATTTTACATTTGAAATTTTAAAATCCAAATGAATATTTGTATTTAAAGAAAACTGATACAAAACCAATGAGGAAGTCTACTTTACGAAGTGTGTCATCGATTCTAAGTTCCAAACTGAAACAAATCAGTTTGATTTCATACTATGCTTCGTCATGGACGCTAGTCACTCCTTTCATTCGTGCTAAGGGCGGTTTTTGAATGCACTGATTAATCCTGTAGAAAAGATGGGGGGGATTGGATGAGATGAGTTGTCTTTATAACACCTTTTCCAAACTACCGTTCATTTAATGGAATTTAAGTAACCCTCACCTCTTTAACACTTAAATTGTACTTTTTAAGGAAATTCAATGCATCATTTCTTGTTCCTTTGTCGGTCCAGTTGGCCTGAATGATTTTGGGCAAATCGTGAAAAGGGACCTCTGTACATTGAGCTTGCATCGAGGCCTTGGTGCTCAAGCTTGAAAGACGAGCTACATCTTCAACACCATGGTACCCTCTCAAATGTCTGGTGAGGTTGGTGCTCAGCTGCTGCTTCGAACAAATTGGGCATGACCTAAACAGCTTGACACCTTGTCCAGATAGAGAAAGAAAGCAACAAACTGTTACATTGTAGCAAGATAAATTCCTAATTGGTATATAACTTTTCAATTTCTACTAATACCCCTGGGATTAGGTTTCGGCTTCCTTCCTCTCTTCAGCGTTTTTCTCGTGTCATGTAAAGCATTTGGTAAAGCCGAGTTTCTTGATGTCTGCGTTTTAGGAGAATGGAAGCTTTTGGCCTGACTCAAAATCCTGCCAACTTGTGAGGAAAGTTCCTGCCAACAAAATAACATGAATGTTACGACAAATCAAGGTATTTGAGGCAGATGTGTACATTGTAGAAATTTCCCACTGACTACAGTTAAGATGAAAGATGGAGTTTAATTTCCAAAGTATCAAGTTCAAAAATCTAGTGCAATGTCTTCTTACTCTTGACTCGAAATTATATTCCTACCTTGACCTTGAGGTCTAATTGCTCTATTGCCTCAAGTCCCTTCAAGCCGTTTTCTTGTGGACTCTGAAACAGAAACACATTCTGTAGGAAAAACTGAAAAGGACCTCAGTGATGTTGATATCTTCAGTAGGCATTCATCTCATCATACCTGAGTCAAGGTGTCATTCTGCTGTTGATCTTGAGAGTAGGTTAAATTATCTTTTAAAGCATCTTCATCCAAATCCTGAAACAAAAACAAAAGTTCTCTTTCACTTTTGCCAAAAAGTAAAGAAAGATAAGATTTAGATAAATGGTATGTTATCAAAGCATTTTACTGTGAAAAAATTTCGTTGATCATTAACAAGCAAAGACTGCATTTGAAAAAGAAAATTGTTCTCAACATCCACACAAGGTAATGAGACGTTCGAATTAATGAAAATAGTTAAATGTTGTTATTCTTACCAGTACCAAGGGCCCCTCATAACCCTCATCATCCGTGTCAACCTCTGCCTGCATAGAAACAACCCGCTTCACAACGAGACAGAATTGGTGAGGCAGAAAAGCCTCAAGTAATTTTTAAGTCGTTGGTAATTATTTTTAACGAAACCACCAAGATCAGTTAAAATGTAAAAGATTTGTGCTCCTAGTTAAGTGTGACACGACCGACAAGACACCATAGTCACCGCCCGGTAGGACAGTTGAAAACGTTCCCTGCCGGCTCCTGCTTGTTCGCAATCCGGCGCCAAATTCAAGTCCCTTCACCTTGGCCTACAGGAGAACGTTCTTTACCAGGCAGTGAACAAACATGAATTGGAACGTAAGTGTTAACCTCCAGGTGTTTTGTGTCTTTCTTTTAGGCCTCACTCTTATGAGACTCCACGGACTACGAGAATGAAAATAAATAAAGATCTACGTATAACAGAAAACACTGCAAATAGCCAGCTCTGTGCGCACGATATGGACAGTGGAAGGGGAAGGTGCGAGCCGAGAACGCGACAGCAGCGCCCTCGGCAAGCGCGGCCACTGGCGGAAACCCGGAGAGCCACAGCCAATCACAGGCCGGCTGCCAAGGCCAACGGACAAAAGACGGCTAGGGCGAGAGGTGAGGCGGAACGTGCACGAAGGGAAGCCTATCCCAAGGCACTCCGAGTCTAGCGCAAGAAGGGAAGTCTAACCTCCCGGCGCGCAGACCCCACCTCGTGGTCAACGCAAAGGAAAAGATTCTCAACAACTACACTCAGACAAGGTGGTGCCCTGAAACTGACCGACTAAGTCGCCCGCCCCAGTTTTTAGGGCGACTTGAGTCGCCTACTTTCTGGGCGACACAGTCGCCTAGTTTTAGGGCATCTTGGTCGTAAATACAGAGCTTACTTATGAATGCTGGCCCAAGGCGCCCTCAACCTGAGCACCTTTGGGGTTGGTCCGACCTAATGTAAACCACTGCTGCCTAGATTCGGGGCACCTATTGCGCCTAGATTCGGGGCATATCTGACGCCACCCAAATGTGAAATCATTGAGTTTATCCATGTGCAGGCAAACTTGAGTGCAATGCCTTGGGCCAGCATAGATAAGTAAGCTCTGTATTTGCGACCAAGATGCCCTAAAACTAGGCGACTGTGTCGCCCAGAAACTAGGCGACTGTGTCGTCCAGAAAGTAGGCGACTCAAGTCGCCCTAAAAACTGGGGCGGGCGACTTAGTCGGTCAGTTTCAGGGCACCACCTTGTCTCAGTGTAGCGTTGAACATTTTTGCCAGCAAAGCAGTTCCACTCGCGTTGAACAACGCGAGTACAATCGGCCCATACCGATTGTCGACGTATCCGAAAAGAATCCCGGAGGGTCATTCTCCGCCGAATCGACGATGGTCTGTTTTTGAGGTCGATAGATTCGGTCCAAACCACTTTTAATCGATGCATTGGGACCCCAAAGGAACCCCTTTAAGAGGATTTTTTTAAAATCATTTTTTCCAGAGTTATGGCCCATACCATTTTGGGAAATTTAGTGAAATTCATTGAAAACAGTACTTTTCATCTTATCCTATGAAAGTGTGATGTGAGACCCCTTTTGCTTCTATTTCCATTTCAACTAGCTTAGAGGGGTCCTGAAAACCTTCTCCTCTGACTAAAGGTGAAAAATCAAAAAATTTCCAATTTTTACTTAGGAAAATTCATGAAAAAAAGTGAAAAATGAGCATAACTTTTTTACGTGGTTTGAGAATTTTGACGATACTTTGTCCTAAGATTCACTTTAGGTGACCGCTTAAAACTACAAAATATTTCATCTGGCAATACGTATCTTCTTTGAATCGGGTTGATAAAACTTAATTTTGAGCTAAAATTTTACTCGAAACTTATGACGACAAAGCGCATTGACTCTAAAATCAATTTTCAAATGTCAAAAAGTTACTAATGATACATCTTGAAGTCAGGGCAGATTAAACCCCTCAAGAATCCATCCCATTGATGCTCAAAATATTGATCACTCCTTATTTTAGGTATTTTGCTCTCCATTTAAGCCTAAACCCATAAAGTACATGGTGGTCGGTGATATTGGTGGTAATGGTGGTCCATTGTTTCAAACAGTTGATTCTACAGTGTCTGCATTGTTTGTAAGTGGTCTGCACTGGTAAAACTAAGGCATAGTAGTATGTATGCCTGGCCTCAAGCGTAAAATCTTACAGTGTACTCACGCGCTTGACTTCAAGCGTAAGAAGAGCTATGTTTGAAGCCAACCGTAATCAAGCCACATCAGAAATTCTAACCCACTGCTTCAAGCGTAAAGTCAGTACACTCAATTTCAATCATAGTGAAAACCCATGATGCATTTTACAAGCACAGGAGAATGCGCACATTCGTTATGCAAAATCAGCTCAATTTAATTTAAGATAATATCTTAGCTAAGCTGTTTTAGATCTTAGATTAACAAGATTATTTAACAAGAGCTAAGAGCTAAGCTGTTTTAGATCTTAGATTAACAAGATTATTTAACAAGAGCTAAGATATTATCTTAAATTAAATTGAGCTGATTTTGCATTTTGCATTTCACTGAATTTCACTAAATTTCCCAAAATGGTATGGGCCATAACTCTGGAAAAAATGATTTTAAAAAAATCCTCTTAAACGGGTTCCTTTGGGGTCCCAATGCATCGATTAAAAGTGGTTTGGACCGAATCGATCGACCTCAAAAACAGACCATCGTCGATTCGGCGGAGAATGACCCCCGGAACGTTGGAATGCTGCTTCCAGAAAAGCTGTTATGTCAGGCAAACCTCAGCCATATGTCCCGCCGTGTGTAAACAGAGAAACGTAAATTCAAAAAGGGAAAATCCCAGAGACGTTAAGATCCTTGTTTGACCACAGCCTATAGAGTAAAAATCTTCCCAACTTATAAATGTTAAGAACTCTAAAAATCACGGTACACTGCCAACCCATACAACAGGGCGACTGAAGAAGTTTCAAAGGAATCCATTCGCGGAACTTCTATCCGACACAAGAAGGATGGCGAAAGTTGATACCGCCGTCGTTACCTAGAACGACAACAGCACGCGCCATCATGGCGCTCCATCAACCGAGCCGCACGGAGCCTCCACTTCCCCTCCCGGGGAAGTACCAGTGGAGGGGCACCAGGCCACACCTGCAAGGCGGTCCCAGCAGAGGCCCGACTTCCCCTCCCGGGGAAGTACCACGCACCGCCATCACGCGCCAAAATGGCGCGCCCGACAGGCACGGACACGCCAGCGACTCCCCCTCCAAGGAAATTCGCATTCGTATAAAAGCTCCGCCCTGCCCTTGGTGGTTGCCAGTCCGCCCCTTTGAGTTTCACTGCGAGACCCACAACGTACTGCGCCCCCAGAGCAGCAGCCCCTGCCCCCTGCCGCTCCCCCCCTTGCCTGGGCGAGCGACCGAGGAGCCAGCGCGGAGCCCCCTAGCGGGCCATCCTGCCCGACCACCCCGGATGGCCAGATGCGACTGAGACGTTGTGTGCACCACTCCCCCGAGCCAGCGTCCAGCCCGAGGGGTGAATCACTCAGCGTTCTGGTGTACACATGAGTACATGAGTACGGGTGAGTACACCTTGCTTTGCTCACAAATTTCATAATTTTAAACGTTTTCAGGCTTTATTTCACGTCTTCAACGGCACTCGACGTTAAATCGGTCAAAAACCTACAGAATTCCGCCTTTTTTAAACTTGTGAGTACACTGAGTACGGGCAAATTTGTACACATGAGTAAGGTAAAAAATCAATTGTGGGTCACATTTTTGAAAATTCCAAATTAAGGCCTTTAATTTTGACCTGGTGACAAAAGTGCATGTGCGGCCTTTAACTATGGTCCTTGGACTACGTTTTGCAGCATAGTAGCCCCGTCTATCATCCATATTTACTAAGCTGTGGCTGTTATAAAAATAGTCTGTTTTGGCCCACAATTGATTTTTGGAACCAGTTGTGGGTCAGCATTGTAGAAAGCTCAAATTTGGATATGATTTGCTTAAATGCGAGAGGAATTCACTTCTGAATTTATTTTTCGGAATCGTGAAAACTGCAGGATCTGTAGTACAATGAATCAATTCTGGGTCATATCAATTGTGGGCCATTTCGTCTTTTTGCTTGTAAATTGACCACTTTTGCAAGATATTTTCTTATTTTTATTAATAAAAGGTCCCTGGTTCTCAATAAACCAAGCAGGCACGTTTTTCACTCAAAGAGGAAAAATACATAAACCGACATAAACAGACTTATTTCACTGTGAGACAGATGTGAGTTAAACGTCCTGCACTAGAGACAAAACTTTTATAGTGCATATTCTAGGGCCGCCGGTGTGGTAGACAATCCAACACCACACCCTGTCATTGTGAGGTATTGCTACAGTTTATAATCTATTTCAGTCAGAATATTTAGTCTGTGGGGATTGATTTGACTCCTACAGGGCCGTACTGGCCTCGGGTGCCTAGCCTGCAGTTAGAGAGCGGTCCCCTTCCGGGCGCTATGTAAGCCCCGCAATGCCCCCTTCCCAACAAAAAAAGCCTTATGGCGGACTGGAAGTAAGAGCTAGCGTTGTCATTCGGGGCTGTAGCCTAAGCTTAACAACCTTCGTATCGTAGTACTATATGTGACTGAGCAGAAAAATGGAATTTACTGTGATAAGGGAGTATGGGGCGATTTGTAACAGGGGCGATTCGTAACAAATGCGTTTATTAATTTAAGTGGAGGGAGCAAAGGAAAATCTGAGTATGGCCCCTCTTTCGCTTCAAGTACAGGGTCCTTGAACCATCGAAGCGGATGTGATCGGTGCTCAGGTATAGTTTTGGAGGGCGTCTGAAATATAGGGTGCACCGAAAACAGGCAAATCTTTTATTTTGAGTTCAAGGAAGTTTCTGTTTGAGGCTGCCCAGGTATGAATCACCATCGAAGTACCGTTGAGGCCTCGAAGCGTGACCCCTTTACAATGTAACCACGTGGCATAAGTTGCTTTTACTTTGTCCAGTGATAGTTAGGGACGGATTTCTTGCGTAGCCGGCATTTGGGGTGATTCGTAACAGACCCGTATAAAAACAAGAATTTAAGTAGTTTTTGCAATAAAATGCTTGAATTTTTTCTCGTATCATCTGCTGCCTAATTCCAATACATTTACACAGTTCAAAATGCATTTTAAAGCGAGTTATTCTATTCTTTCCTCCAAAATTGAAAAAAGTGAGGTTAGGGTTGACATAGCCGGTCAGTTAATGCTGAGGCGGTCAACGGCAGCTTGTAATGCAGATTTTAAGGCGTCTGCAGGACATCCGAAGAACAACTGCTGGAGGAGATAACATTCCCGACGATGTTTCATTTAATGTGTAGGATGTTATGAAAAGCCCCATGGCTGTTACAAATCACCCCATGCTGGGGCGATTCGTAACAGCATGCAAGGGTTTGGAAAGCGTCTTAGATTTCAAAGATTACGGATTCCAGATTGATCCAATGGAGCTGCACAGTCTAGATGAAGGGCCAGACTGCTCAACTGGCACAAGTTTGACAGCGATATGCAGAATGTTCTTAATTTTGTATAGAGGATTCCAAAATCTGTTACAAATCGCCCCATACTCCCTTACATCAGTCATTCAGAAGCGCAGAAAACAAAAAATATAAGAAAAACTACCGCAAAATTCGTCAAAAATAACGGGTCGGACATGGTAGCGAACGCTACTTTGCCATCACCCGCGCACCATGGCATCGAATGATTTCGGCTGTACTATGGTAAATTTATGTTCCCTGACCTATTATGAACCTAAATCAGCAAGGACGTCCCGTTTTACCTCGTAATAGCTTCACGGTGGCAATTTGAAAAACAAACGATTTTTCGGCTCGTTGGATGGGCGCATTTTTCGCGACTTTTTGAAGGGCCTTCCTTTGAAGCCTGATAGGAGCTGTTACAGTCGTCGCTCGGACATACACGCTATTTGGGGAGACAAAGAAAGGTTGGAGGAAGGTCTACCGCGAAATTCAAATCGATTCAATCTCCGCCGGGGTTGCGGTGACCCGTCGAAAAAAATGACCCACAATTGATTCGTGACCCACAATTGATTTTTTACCTTACACTAGTGATTCACCCCTCGGTCCAGCCAGCAAGCCACCCAGCGAGCGCACGGTAAATCCGGCTCCTGGGATTCCCAGGAACATTGGTCAATTCCCAGGACAGTTGGTCATTTCCCAGGACGGGCCCTGGAAACAGCGAAATGTTCCCAGGACGCGGTGATTATTTCCCAGGACGGTCTTGGGAATTGTCCCAAATTCACCAAACCCAGGCCAGGACGCGTCCTGGGAATTTTTCAGTGTTCCCAGGGTTCGTCCTGGGAAATTTTCACCACTTCCTGGGAATCTATCTGAGGCCCCCAAATGACCCCCCAGACACCCCACCGTGTCGACTTTCATAAGTCTTTGTCATGTAGAATGTCATCGGCGACCTCACAAGGTGCCCGATGACGTCCTCCTGGGGTTCGCCATGACGACCTCCATATTTGACCGTGCATCCTGGGCCGCACGGACCTACCCAGTCCGATGCCGAAGTCCGTTTTGTCCTACGACCAGTAGTTTAGGAGATACGAGGACGTACCACGAGGCCGCCGTCCAGGCAGAGGAGGAAGTGGTGATTTTTTGAAGGCCAAAGTAGCTCTGGCTGCCGTTCTATCGGGTGTCCGGTACTTCTGACTTCGGATTCGGGTTCAGGGGGTCTTCAGCTACCCATAGCCGGAAGTTGGTCTCGATAGGTCTCATGGTTTGACCAGGACGGCGTCAAACGCCCAAAACTGTACCGTTTACCTGCCGCCAAACAACCAACGGCGTGTGTTTTTTGTTTCCATCCGATTCATCAGGGTTTGAATTTTGTGATGGTGTGTTGGCGTGTTGGAATTGCGCTTGACGAGAATATGGAATCACTGGTAAGTCGTTGGCAACGACGTATTTGTTTCTGCATGTGTTAATGATAATAGATTTGTCAAGTGTGAAGGAGTTCATTCGTCGTGACGGTGTTGTACGCGCTGAAAACCTTGGGTTGTACTTTTGAGCTTGTGCGAGTTACAAACTTCCTAGTTTGTAACGAAGAATTAGTATGCTCAAAATACTTTGTTATAACCAGCCACTTCTCTGTTTGTAAGGCTTAAAAAAAGTGTGTGAGGCTGTTAGAGTGTAGATGTGGATTACGTATGTTGCCTACCTACAGGCGCGTTGCATTGCCAGTTGCCTACGCTGTGGGAAAAAATCACAGTAAATCCTGTAGTGATTAGTACAGCTGTCACTGTAGTCCAAAGTACAGGAGTTACTGTACTTTTTTTATTAGGATCTACTGTACTTCGTACAGGATTTATTGTACCACAGGAGTGGAGTACGGAATATCCTGTACCAGGTACAGTAAATACTGTGTTCTGAACAACAGTAAATCCTGTCAAAAAATTAACGGGATTCACTGTGGTTTTTTCACTCAGTATAACTGCGTGTAGGTAGTGTAGCGGGTTGCCCTCATTGTCAGTCAGGCGTCATAGAGGAAGATCATGACGCGAGCCTCACCATCCAGTGAAAATTCCTATCTTGAAGTGTTCGCATTTGCTCACAAACCCTGTGGACTGCAAGTTACGTGAATGTTGCTTTTCTGGTGTTTTTGTCTTGTAATAAATGTGTGACAGCGACAGTGTGTTTCTTGAATGCTAGGTCCTGATTGTGACAGTAACAGCCTCCAGTCGAATCATTGGTATGTACTAGATTTCATAATTTATGGGGTGTAAATTAAATATGTATAAGTAACATACAAAATTCCAACGGTTCGTCCAAACGTTTAAACTCTGTTCAGGGTGCGCAAACTTAACATTATTTTGCAATTTTTGGAGTTTTATTTCGGAAACGGTTAGAGAAAAGAAAGTTATGCATAGAATAACTTAAATTCAAAATTTAATTTTAAATTTAAGTTATCCTGTGCATAACTTTTTTATCTCTAGCCGTTTACAAGATATAGGCGCCCAAAATATCAATAAATGTTAAGTTTGCGCACCCTGACTCTGTTGTGATTTAGGAGGAACGGTGGGGGGGGCTGGTTTTCGCAGGTAGCAGCGCAGTTAAGACAAACGCGTTTCCCAGGGAAATCCTAGAACCAGGGACCGTCCGTGAAGATTTAAATTACCTTGATTCAGCCATCATGGTTTGCATGCCGCCTGTCGCCTGTCTGCGTCTTGTATCTGTTCCTTAAAATTCACTGCACCATATGCCACTTGCAATAAAATTTTATGATCAGAAAATCATGAGTGTTTTTTTTGTGCTTACTGGCCTTTAGACTTCGAAAGCCGCTAATTTGTTAAGCCATGCCAAATCGAAGATAACATATGAGATCAGTGCGTGCCCTCAACCTGAACAGCCACCACACAACAGCCCCGAGCGTGGGGCTCTCCGCGAGAGTACGAAGGAGACAGAGCGACAAACCACTCCTCTCTGTTCCTTCGGCCGCCGGCACGGCGTCACTGGGAATGAATGGGTCACGACTATCGCCCTTTAAATGGGTGACGCTACTTCGTTGCCCAATTTCGGGTGACGGAATATTCATCACCCGTGGTAACCGGCGTTAGGTCGCCGTGAGGTCCCCGATGGCGTCCTTCCAGGGCCACCACGATGACCGCCACGTGGCGTTGAGGCCGCCGTGAGACCCGGCGGCCTCAACGCCACATAGTGGTCATCGGAGACCTCACGGCGTCGCTGACGGCGGTACCCAAATTTGCGCGACCTAATTCCGGTTACCAAATTTCGCGTGATGGACATTGCGTCACCCAAAATTGGGCAACGGAGGTCCATAGCCCATTTAAAAGGTGATGGTGGTGACCCATACACTGCAAGAAAAAGTGTAGATAGTACAACAAAAGTACAACAGAAACTGTTCAATAAAAGTACAACAGGGATTGTAGAAAGTACAAAGAGAATTGTACAAACCACAAGGAGCCCTGGACTGCACAGCACTCCTCCATAGCCCATTTAAAAGGTGATGGTGGTGACCCATACACTGCAAGAAAAAGTGTAGATAGTACAACAAAAGTACAACAGAAACTGTTCAATAAAAGTACAACAGGGATTGTAGAAAGTACAAAGAGAATTGTACAAACCACAAGGAGCCCTGGACTGCACAGCACTCCTCATGCCGTTTCCATTGTACTTTGTACAACAATTGTTGTACTTGAAATGTACACTAAATTCCTAATAAAAAAAATTTACCAGAAATTTGTGTACTTTTATTGTGGTCATTTCCTGCAGTGATTCATTCTCAGTGGTGGGCTTCCTTGCGGTACTTTGGCGGGTCATGGCGGCCCGCCTGCGTGCGCCTGCCTGGCCGGGACCTCTTCAAGCTGCGCCGCTGCGCCTGCGGCCGATCCGGTGCGAAGACGACTGGACGCGATGCGGAGGCTCCACACTGACTTGCCTGCCACGCCCAGCGACTGGCTGGACTGGCCAGACTCGGACGGAGGCGAGGGGAGCCTCGCGCACGCAACACTTTTAAAAATGGATGCGTCGTGGCACGCGACCCTTCGCACGCCAGCCGCCACCTCACACATGGCGCGCGCTTCGCAGTGCACTGCGCATCGTCTGGGAAGGCGGCACTCCACGCTGCGTTCCCCGTGGGGCTGCCTCGCCCACAGCCGGTCGGACTGCCTGCGCTCTCGAATGCCGGAACTCGCAGGCGAGTGTTGTCACTCTGCGCTTTGAATGTTGCAAGAAGAAATTTACCAAAATTACGAAGGCAATGGCGCGAGCATAATACGAAAGTGCGACTTCTTCGTGTTACGAAGGCCCTACTTTGCATCTGACAACGGAAGCTCAAACGAGGGGTGAATCACTAGTGTACTCATGTGTAGGTACAAATTTGCCTGTACTCAGTGTTCCCACAAGTTTGAAAGGGGCGAAATTCACTAGTTTTTGGCCCGTCCCGTTCTTTTTTTTGTAAAAAAAAATGACGGAGGGACGGGCATATAGTATGATCCCTGCTGTGCGTCCGTCCGTCCGTTCGTCCGTCCGAGGACTTCCCGTGGTCCGATCTTGACCAAATTTGGTATGCAGCCTCCTTGGGTGACCCTAAGAACCGCCCGGTGGCAGCAAATCCGATCCGAGCCCCGGGGTCGCTGCTGCAGGTGCATCATGGTCTACATGGGGTCGAGGAGGATCTCGGCAACGGATACAGCTAGCAGGGCATGTAGGGGTATTTTTGGAATCGGGGCGACGAGAAAAAA
This sequence comes from Thrips palmi, assembly GCF_012932325.1. NCBI lineage: Eukaryota > Metazoa > Arthropoda > Insecta > Thysanoptera > Thripidae > Thrips > Thrips palmi. The sequence continues at coordinate 4,519,669 of NW_023144625.1, read as the reverse complement.
CCAATGGTGCCAGTTTCGAGAGAATCGGAGAAGTTCGGACCCGGGTTCAAATCCCAGCGGGGTATTTTTTAAACATTCTTTTTATTCGAGTTTTTGCATTGTTTCTGACGTTTTTGAGGGTGCTGATGACGAAAACGACATTTATTTTAACCCCAGACTCAGGTTTAATTCCCGTCAGGGTCAAACATAGGCGAAATTCGTACGTATCTTACTGTACGGGACGGGCCAAAGTTGCCGATGTAAATCGCTACTTTTCCTGTTATTTTCGACCGATTTGGCGTTGAGTGCCGTTTAAAACGATAAATAAAGCCTTACAATGTTTACAAATGTGAAATTCATGAGTAGAGCAAGGTGTACTCACCCGTACTCATGTACTCACCAGAACGCAGACTGATTCGCCCCTCGATCTCAAAACAGATTGAGAGTGTTAGAGAACATTGCTTCGTATTATGCTTTCGCCGAATTCACACGACAAAAGCAATACCGAGATTCCTAGGGAGCCGTGTTAGAATCCCATGTTGCACTGCCTTTTCAGTGCACTGGATCATAGCTCAAATTTGATTCGAGGACATTAAGAGTGTGTCGAAGGATTGCCCGATAGTTAGTTCTGTACACACGACTCCGGAATCCTACGATTCCGATCAAATTCCCAAAGAAAAGTGAGGATTTCAGGAGAATTTTCTTGGCGTTTGAGTGTTTTGTAATCATTACAGGATAACGATGATTTATCATTGAAACGTTCATGATATTCGTTAAAATTTGAGCGAATTACGAATGATTTTTGAATTGAGAGAGTGTAGTACAGACGATTCCCGGAGTGGATAACCCCTCCCCCTCGGAAGTGGATATGGACAAGATAGGCTGCTCTTAGAGAGGTAGGAACCAAACCAAAAATACACGGGACGGGCCAAAACGGAAGTTTTAGTTGACCTATCAGTGGCTGTTTCCATGTCAAACGAACCTTGTCAATGTTCCATTGACATTCTTTTTATGGAAGCTTCATGTGAATAGGGATTTTTAAAAAAAATGTCCTCCGCACTAAATGCAGTGTAAACGGATTTAATTTAGTTTTATAATCCTTTCCCCGAGTTTAAGACAAGGTAGGTTTACGCCAGACAGCGTCTTGTCGTAACAGGCTTCGCGATGTCTCGCGGCCTGTTTCTCCAATCCGCGCCTGGCGTACCTACCTTGGCCTGCGGCGCTGGCCTGCCTTTGGCAGGCATTGGCTTGTCCGTCGGCGGTTACTTGTTGCATGCTGGGGGGCTCCGCCCCCCAGACCCCCCTCAAATATAGATAGAGTTGCTTCATCTACAGAGAACACGATCTTGACCCTCGTAACTTATTTACTTGTCGGGGCTGGGGGGCTCCGCCCCCCAGACCCCCCTTTCTTCACGACAGAAGTGATCTGCCTGCAGAAAACTCGATTTTTCGCCGTTTTTTAAGTGTTTTTCGGCTATAAAAACTGAACCAGTTGAGCTAGGACAGTGAAATTTCGCGTGTGGCGAGCCAAGAACATACCTAATAAGCCTGCAAAATCTCAGCCAGATCGGCCGAGCCGTTCAGGAGGAGTAGTGTACACACACACACACACAGACAGACAGACGGACAGACAGACAGACAGACAAAACTTTTCAACCGCACTGGAGTAACAGGCTTCGCTATCGCTCAGCCAACAAAAATGGGCGTTTCAACTTGATCCAGGAAGCGGAAGAAGGGAATAACTTGACTTATCCCTAAATTGAGTTTTTATTTTATTATTGTGCCTTAGAATGGTTTCCATCATTACACCAAATTATTTGACTGAATTCCAACCAGTTTAGGAGAAAATCCACATGGAAAAAGGGTATAACTCGACTTAACCCCTTTTACGGTCTAAATTTCATTGGAAAATGGAGATAACTCAACGGAAGTCCACATGAGTCCGTTTGACAAATTGGCAAAAGGATATAACTCAACTTGTATTTTTATGAATCTAGTGTAAAAAGAATCAACTCAACTTAACCCCCCCTAAATTTTAAATTTCAATTCGGAAAAAAGAGCTAAGTCCAAAAAATACACCAGGGTAACATACACTTTATGCAGACTATTGTTCCACTTGACTTGTCTCCAAATTCCTCTTTGTTTAGGAAATATAAGGTGAGCTGACTCTGTTTTCCATTTCAACGGAAAGTGATAAGTCGCAGAAATCCTCTACGGAGTGACCTTACACTTTTGGTTTTTTTCCAAAATTTTGCCAATGCTTTTTAAAATTATTAACATCTGCTACATTCATTTGTTTTGTTTTAGTTTACCCTGCTAACAGTTTTTGGTTTCTCCTGGAAAATGGCCAAAATTGAGTTATCCCCTTCTTCCGCTTCCTGGATCACTTCTAAGATGGTTCTCTGGAGTCAATACTCCCCAAAAATGTCCAAAACCAGAAATTCGCTAGTCCGAGTGCGAGGAGGCAACCACTCGCGAAATCCTGTGTACACTTGATTGGGCGAAATCTTGCGCGAAATCGGTAGAAATCTGGTGAAATCTCGCAAAATCCCATGAAAATCTGGTGAAATATCGCGAAATCCCACCAAAATCTCGCGAAATCTGGCATAATTTTGATGCGAAATTCTGCGAAATCTCGTGAAATCCCAACCATTAAAGAGTCCTGTGTACAAAAAAATTTCAAGTGGTTGCCCCCTCCTCCGAGTGTGCCTCGTCAAAGATCCTTGCCAGCTTTTGAAGTCTTCGTCTAAGAAGCACCTTGTTTCTTTCAGACATTTTTATCCACGGCCTAGATCGAACGCGACCTTGTCTTAAAAATTCGTGGACGTTTGCTTGCTTTCGTTCCTGACATGCGAACAGGATCAAACCCTTCTCCATATTTAACACGGGACAAACTGGTGGTGGGTGTTGCGGAGCAGCCAAGCGTCCATTCTGGTGAAAGCAACGGCATAAAAAATACGCCCTTCAGGCCATCGTGTCTTCTACGCCCTTCAAGGGGGTGAGATGGCAATGTCCTCAGAAGGGAATCTCAATTTTGCGCAGAAGTTTTTAACTAATTAACGTGTCAGGTTTTCAGGACATAAACAGATTTATGCCGTTCAAGGGGCTTAAATCGGTTACGCCAGGGGGTGGCAACGGCCTAGGCGGCGCGTGAAACGATGCTCCCCGCTCGGGCCGGCGAGCGACGAGCGGCCGACCACTGTGCACGGTGTCACTAAAATCAACATAACCTCATCAAAACTTCATCAAATTGAAAAACCCAGGTCATTTTCAGCATCTACACAAAATTTCCTATTTGTATGTAGTCATGGTTTACAGTTTTAGACCCGTTCAAAATGTTAAATCTCAATTTATAATCAAATTTACCGGCAATTTTAGCCAATTCAATATTTTGCAACGACGAAAAAAGTTATTTCCGTTCGTTTTAGGTCCATACATGCAGCGAGCCGATTGTTGGCCTCCACTTCCCCTATTGCGTAAGCATACTGGAATGCCGATACGACATCTGTGACGGTCACGGTGGCCCATAATGTAATTTGCAAAATTAGACCAAAAGCAGTTAGACTGACTTTGGGAATATTTTTCGTAGCTCTTTCGCACTTGTTTATCGTTCTGCAATAGCCTATACCACGCAGAATTTAATTCTCTATCGCCCTGTGGTAACGGTTTTTCAAACGGACGTTTCAGTTTTCACATTTCGAATTAGTTTTAAAACACTGCAAACTAACCCTAAAAGTACACGTATTTGGTAAAGCTTCACTTGAAGAAACTAGGTGTCGTATCGCAAATCTGACTTCACCACGTTGTAGAGCGGACAATTCTACATGCCCCTGTCAAGTTTCATCACAATCGGTTGATTAGTTTGATGACAGCATTCAATTTTCGGCAACTATGACGACATAACCGCCGCAGCGATTTCTCATACTTGGGCTGCGTGACCCGACTCGTCGCCAAGCCCAAGCGTCGTCTGCCTTTTGAAATATCTTTGAAGCATTCAAACCAATCAACCGATTGTGATGAAACTTGACGGGGGCATGTAGAATTGTCCGCTCTACAACGTGGTGAAGTCAGATTTGCGATACGACACCTAGTTTCTTCAAGTGAAGCTTTACCAAATACGTGTACTTTTAGGGTTAGTTTGCAGTGTTTTAAAACTAATTCGAAATGTGAAAACTGAAACGTCCGTTTGAAAAACCGTTACCACAGGGCGATAGAGAATTAAATTCTGCGTGGTATAGGCTATTGCAGAACGATAAACAAGTGCGAAAGAGCTACGAAAAATATTCTCAAAGTCAGTCTAACTGCTTTTGGTCTAATTTTGCAAATTACATTATGGGCCACCGTGACCGTCACAGATGTCGTATCGGCATTCCAGTATGCTTACGCAATAGGGGAAGTGGAGGCCAACAATCGGCTCGCTGCATGTATGGACCTAAAACGAACGGAAATAACTTTTTTCGACGTTGCAAATTATTGAATTGGCTAAAATTGCCGGTAAATTTGATTATAAATTGAGATTTAACATTTTGAACGGGTCTAAAACTGTAAACCATGACTACATACAAATAGGAAATTTTGTGTAGATGCTGAAAATGACCTGGGTTTTTCAATTTGATGAAGTTTTGATGAGGTTATGTTGATTTTAGTGACACCGTGCACAGTGGTCGGCCGCTCGTCGCTCGCCGGCCCGAGCGGGGAGCATCGTTTCACGCGCCGCCTAGGCCGTTGCCACCCCCTGGTTACGCTCTGTTACGGCTTAGATTTGAGTCTTGCCAGTGAAGCGTCACCTGGGACATTCCACGTGAATCCAACGACGGTTTGGAATCGAGGTCCTCGGATTTCGACCTAAGTGGTATCAATCGATTCAGTATCGGCCCCTGGCTCACCATGTAAATTTTTTTGAAAAAATTTTGAACGGTTTAGTTTTTGCACCAGTTTTATGGTTTTATAAGTTTAAAAATAGTAAAAACTAAATTTTTTTTTCAAATTTTTTTGTAGGTGTTCTTGAGGGTTTAGGAATGTGGAAAAAGCATTAAAAGTTGTTTGAGAACCATCTGGGAGGTTTTAAGGGTAGTGAAAACGGTGAATTTTGGTGAAAATTTGACAAATTTCACCGTTCTGAAAATACGTCATCATGGATTTTGGCCAAACTTTTTTTTTTCTTTTCCTCTACTATTGGTGCATACTCCCTTAAGAGGGTTTGGATGGCCCGCCACAATTTTTTCTTCTGGAGTCTATAACATGTCTAATTGCGGCATATTTTTCCCTTTAATATACTGTTCTTTTGTCGTTTCTCTCATGCGCTTACTTGGTCGACCATGCAGATCACTCAAAGTAAGGATATCAGGGCCCAACACAACTCCTGATAGCTAGCTCTTCTATATGCAGACTTTTATGGACCCATGCAATCATTATCATAGATACTTCAAACAATTTTTTTTTTATTTTGAGCACATTTTCACTCATAGATCTCGACTAACCTGAGACATGGAGTTTTGAAGTGGACAAAAGTTTAGCACTTGACAACTCACTATTTAAGGGTGGCAAGATTCAGAAATTCTTAATGGAAAGAGTAATCAAGTTGAAACATGTGCTGTACTACATAAAGTCCACTTCGAAACTCCATGTCTCAGGTTAGTCGAGATCTATGAGTGAAAATGTGCTCAAAATAAAATAAATTTGTGTAAAGTAACTGTAATAATGGTTGCATGGGTCCCTAAAAGTCTGCATATAGAAGAGCTAGCTATCAGGAGTTGTGTTGGGCCCTGATATCCTTACTTTGAGTGATCTGCATGGTCGACCAAGTAAGCGTATGAGAGAAACTACAAAAAAAACAGTCAATTAAAGGGAAAAATATGCCGCAATTAGACATGTTATAGGCTCCAGAAGAAAAAATTGTGGCGGGCCATCCAAATCCTCTTAAGGGAGTATGCACCAATAGTAGAGGAAAAGAAAAAAACAGTTTAGCCAAAATCCATGATGACGTATTTTCAGAACGGTGAAATTTGTCAAATTTTCACCTAAATTCACCATTTTCACTACCCTTAAAACCTCCCAGATGGTTCTCAAACAATTTTTAATGCTTTTCCCACATTCCTAAACCCTCAAGAACACCTACAAAAAATTTTGAAAAATTTTTTTTGTTTTTTCTATTTTTAAACTTATAAAACCATAAAACTGGTGCAAAAACTAAACCGTTCAAAATTTTTTCAAAAAAAATTACATGGTGAGTCAGGGGCCGATACCGAATCGATTGATACCACTTAGGTCGAAATCCGAGGACCTCGATTCCAAACCGTCGTTGGATTCACGTGGAATGTCCCACCTGCTCTCGAGTACCACGAATGAAACAGAAGAAAAAGAACAAAAGTAAGCCCTCAAAACAACATCTGAGCATGCGCAGACGTTCCCCCACCATCTGGTGCGCATGCGCAGAAGCTGTTTTAAGGGCTTTTGTTCTTTATCTTCCGTTTCAAGGTTCATTGGAGTACCCCATGGGAGCGACCCTCATTGCCGGGGTTACTTCGGACCGCTGGCTTCGAATGCGACTGAAGTAACTCCAATTTTTATTACATGAGTCAATAAAAACCGTCTTACGGTGTGCGGCTCTGGGCACTTTGAGGGGTTAACTGCATAAGGCACTGACAACTTTCCCCCATTGTTAATCTAAGCAGAATTTGTTTCTTCCAAGTACCAACCGATACAAACACTCATTGTAAATATTACATGAATTGCACAACATCCTATCTGTCAATTACGGGTATAACCTCGCTATTTCAGCTATTACAATCAATTACATCAAACAAATTAGCGGTTACTTACGTAGAGCAGAGCTAGTTGAGCAATTACTGACTAATGCAGCAAATACAAGCTGTGTTTTTCACTGCACTTACGTTCTCCATCATGGTCTTGGATTTGTCGTATTTTAGATCAAAGAACTCCTTCATTAGGCGATGTTTGGTTTGGTCGTTGTTTTCTAAGTACAGGCCTTTCATCTTATCATACATGGCCTTTGAGGTCTTCTCAGTTAGGATATGTTGTTTGACTGAAATGTCTATGCTATCCAATATCATCTTCCTTGCCATAGCGTCGTATATTTTCCATTCTTTGATCTCATCTTCTGTCGCGCCACGAGCTGCGGTACCTTCCACGTCCTCCATCAGAGATTTTGCTTCGAATGCTGTGGTGACTTCTAGATCCCACAGGGGATAGTTGCTACTATCCTTAAGTTTTGGCATATTGCCGTAATTTTCTTTGGAGTCCATGATAAGATGACTTTTCTTCTTGTCACTCAGATTCGGCCAGCTGGGCCCATAACCTGTTAATCTTCACCTGTTCTGACAGGAGCTTGTAGGACAGAGCAAAGAGATGTTCACTGCACACTGGTTAGCCGTAGAATGAATACTCATTTATTTATCCATAGTACGTTCCTCATAATAACATAACTTGAACTCTTATTAAAGAAGGCGGTGCTGCCATAGCAGAATCAGTCTAACTTCTAACAAGCTGATATAGCACAGTATTAGAATTAGAGCTATAAAACAAAAACTATAGCTGTTACAATGTCCTTTTCTGACATATTAAAACAATTTCTGTGCGACTACCAGCACCTTCCACACACCAACTACACATCCATTACACCCATTGCGGGGCAATTATAAGTATTATACAATAACACAGCATTTACACAGATAATACCGAGGGGTTACCCACTCCGGGAATCGTGTGTACTCTCAGTCCGGGAATCGTTCGTAATTTGCACAAAATTTTATCGAAAATCTTAAAAGTTTCAATGGAGAGGGATATGCAATAGACACAAGACACTCAAAAGGTAAGAAAAATCTTCAAAAACCTCTCCTTTTATGCAAGATTTGTTCAGGAATCGCGGGAATCCGGAATCGTGTGTACGCCCAAGTACCGAGTGGGTAACCCCTCGGATAATACCTATATCAGGAACATTTCCAGGGCCATTACACATCCTCCCACTGACTGATACCAGAGTAACTACCCCCAGTACCATACTGAGAATAAATGAGTCAATATCACCACTAGACTTTTGCGTGAGCTATCCTTTATCGTCCAAGTTTCGGTGAGAATAATTTTATCACCCAAATTGGGGTGCTAAAGTATACCTCGCTCAAAATTGGGTATTGATCAAGACTTTTTCATTCTCAGTGCAACGAGTTGACCTGGTCGGTCGCCTTGCAAGAACTGCTCTTTTTGCTGATTGATTGACCAGCACCCGAGTCGCACGCTGCCTCGCAACCGCCCGCCTTGCCGAAGGAATGGAGCGGCCCGCTCAACCAGCACTTGCGGTGGTGGCGGTGGCACGTCTGGGGGAGCTCCAGCCCCGCCCACGTCGTGTTCGCTTGGATCCGAGGGAGCAAGGCCAGTGTCACTTCACCCGCAAGCTCCTCAATCCACTGGAGGAACACACTGCAAATCCAAGCGGAGGATAAGCATTAACTCACTAGATTACCTGAGGCAAACTCGACGCTCCCTACAAGAATAATCCTAACTGTCAGTGCTGATCCAAGACAATCCTAACTGCTCGGAGGTTTCAGAGGAGGCTAAAACTGCTCATTAGCTCTCTTCAGACCAAAGCAGCGAATCATGTTATCACTGAATACAGCTTCCACGTTTGTATGCAAGGTTTATACTTTTTAAGGGGGGACCCTGGTGAAACTTTCAAGTAGGCTTCAAAATAATCCCAGGAAGTTGAAACTTTGCTTAATTATTAGGTTCATTATAGTGAGTTCCCAAAACAAAATTCAATCCAAAATGTTGAACGGTCTCTGAGAAAAGTGGCTTTTTAGTGTTTTTTGGAGCGTTGGGGAAAAATCTTCCTGCGTCTTTCATTGGGACGGAAAGTCTTGAATAATTTTTTGGGTTATCCTAAAGATGTATAGAAGAGATTTTAGTGACGGAATTTTCAAAATCAACTTCTGTCCTGAGATATGAGTTTTCAAATTTTAACATAAAAAAAAGTGATTTTTTTCCCTTTTTTCATACTTTTAGGTGTGTTTTAAAAGGAGGGCTGATATCAAGATTCCGTCACTAAAATTTGTCGACAAGTCATCAATGAATAGAGTCCATGCAAGACGACTCATGTAGGTGTCAACCAGGAACGCAGGAAGTCTTTCTACGACAAAATTTTTTGTCGACTGAGCAAAGCTGTGAAGTTGAGCGTAGAAGCCAACGACAACTGATCTCAATGTTATTTCCTTCCAAATGATAAAGAAACTACCCACTTAGCTTAAAGGTGTTCAACCTGTTGAATCTGAAACCTTCTATGCACATTTTTATTTATGAACTTACAAAATACAATTTATTGGAATTTTGGCGATTTTTTCACCAGGGTCCCCCCTTAAGTCCATTGCCAAGAAATTTAAAGCAGAATGTTAGCGCCATGGAATTTTATAAGGAATAGCTTCCTACGCCGTATTACAATCTGCGCTGACAGTTAGGATTGTCTTGGATCAGCACTGACAGTTAGGATTATTCTATTAGGAGGCGTCGAACTGTACGCTTGTAAGCTTGCGACAAAAGGTCCCACGTTTGTGAGCTGTCATAATACTAGTTCGTACTACGTAGAAAAGCCCAGAAGGGACAAGTGCGATGACATTTTCATCAAAGTTCCTTTACTTACTGCAATGGGCGTGACTATGTCATCAAATGTTTTTTGACACCCTTGTAAGAAAATTCAGCATTGAAATTTTCAAGTGATACTCCACTAATCGGAAAGCGTACATAGTATGCTGTACCTGGAGCATGCCTCCAAGCGCACTCTAGCTATCAGCGCAAGCACATTGCATGGCAAGTACACGGTAAAAACGATTCCTGGTTTTCCCAGGAACTCCCTGAAAATCGCCCATGCCTTCACCATTGTCTTCCTGGGAAAACCAGGTTCCGTTTTTACCGTGTACATGGCATGTAGGCACTAATAAGTGCATGCTTGGCAGGCATGCGCACAGTGTACAATGTACGCTTCTCGCTTAGTAGAGCAGCCTAAGTTTTGACAGTGCAGGTGGGGCTGCTTCTCAACGTGGTGGTCATGCTGCTGGCCGCGCTGGACGTGATCCTTGTAGGCTCCATCCTCAAGGGGCAGATCCCCGCCCGTTTCGGCATGGGCGTTTTCTCCTGCTTGTGGTCCCAGCTCATTTTTCTGCAACGGTCACCCATTCTGCTGGACTGCGTGCAGGGTCTCATCACACTGACGTCGCACCTGGAAAAATCAACTACTGCTCTCATGGCACAGGTATGCCCACCAGAGTCCCCTCAGTACCCAACAGGTTTTTGAGACTTGCAGAAGCAATTTTATACGCTTTATGCACAGAGAATGAAAAATTCGTGATCACGACAATAAATCTGGGTGAGGTATTCCTAATAATAGTGACCAAATTTAGGTGATAAAGTATACCTCTCTGAAAATTTGGTATTGATCAATACTTTTTCATTCTCAGTGTGCAGAAACGGTTGCTCCGCAGAAACGAACACAACAGTGTTACAAACGAACAAGTTCTTCGTTGCTTCCAAAGAAACTTCGCTGTAAATTTCATTGAAAATAACTTCTACTACGAGCTGCGTTCCTGCACTCCCTACTTCCTACTGAGCTCTTCCTTCGTAATAGGAGCCAAAACTTCAGTATGAAAGCTTTAAATCTTGCGAAGTATTTTGAGCATATTTAAGATACAAACAATGTCATTTTTAAGACTAAGTTCGTGAACTTCGAAGTATTTTCTTTGTAAACTTACGTGTCTGGTCTGACAAGTTTCTTTCTTTGTAAGACCTCAAATTGTGATGTTTTTAGAGTGCACTCACAGTCTCTCCTCTCTCCTAGGAACGCATGCGGAAGACTGCAATGCACAATGTGTGGCTGATCCGCTTCTACATCTTCTACACTGTGGGCACCCAGTGCATCATCATGGTGACGTTCGTGGCTGTTGAGCCAGAGTGGCACAAGGCCATCGCCAGCGCCGCGTCGTATTTGGCCCACGGGGAAGTCGATGAGGTGCGGAATACTTCAAGCCGAAAGTTTTTACTACTGAAATTCGAGGCGGTAAACACTTCAAGAACTGTGCAAATCGAAAAGCGTACATTGTATGCTCCTGGAGCACGCCTGCAAGCACGCTCTAGCTAGCGCCTGACTGCCAAGCATGCACTTCCTAGTGCATAAATGCGATGTACACCGTGTGGACGCTATCTGAAGCGTACAGTATGCTTCAGTTAGCGTGTACATGGCTTGTATGCACTAGAAAGTGGTTGCTTGGCAGGCATGCGCTCGCTAGAGCGTTCTTCAGGCATGCCTCATGGGCAGAGCGTGCGTATGAACGCTGTTCGATTTGAAGAGAAATCGTACAGACCACTCGGTATTTGGTGATGTAACGGGGACTTTACACGTGTCTTGCGGCGTTACAATGCCAAAATTTCGCACGATTACCCCTTAAATGGTATTACGTTCACGTGCATTACGTTTAATACACGGGTTTTGTGTACAGGGAATTGCGCGATTGCACTGCAAATCCAAGTGTAGGACAGGTCGACACTTTAAAGCGTCGACCAGTTTGTCCTACGCTTGCAAGTGTCGACCAGTTGTGTCCGACGCTTTGTAGTGTCGACCACTCTGTCCGACGCCTGCATGTGTAGGACACTGTTTTTCCTACGGCAAATTACACTGAGTTTCCTATTGTGACCCCACACTTCAGCCGTCGGACATTCTGTGGTCGACACTTGCAGGCGTTGGACACTGTGTGGTCGACACTTGCAGGCGTTGGACACTGTGTGGTCGACACTTCAAAGCGTCGGACACAACTGGTCGACACTTGCAAGCGTAGGACAAACTGGTCTACGCTTTAAAGTGTCGACCTGTCCTACACTTGGATTTGCAGTGTGTTTACCCCCTCGCAGCAATCGCTAGGTTTCAAGCAATCGAATGAGGAGCTTTTCGACCATTTTCCATAGAGCGTGACTGATTTGATCCTGATGGTGTGGCTTTCGCGTCCGCAGCGACACCTGGCGTCGTGGCTGCGGTGGGGAGGCCTGGTGCTGCAGTCGTGTGCCTTGCTGTGCTCCCTCGTGTCCTACTACACCATCATGTCGTTGGTGTTCCTGCTCCACGCCGCGGCCGCTGACGTCCACGACGTGATCGGCCGCATGGTTGAGGTGCTCCTTCAACACAAACACAGCGTCTGTTTCTCTCGTCGGAAACCTTCCAAACTATATTTGGCCTTCAAAGAAAAGTATCAAAGTACTTTGAGCATGCATTGGCTTACAAAGGAAATACTTCGTCATCTACGAACTACTATTTCGTTAAACAAACTAAATAGATAGTAGCCTACATATGCTCGAAAAACTTCGTAAGGTTTCAAGCGTGCTGCAGTTAGAAACAATCACGAAAGATCTGGATAGTACACGCTTAAAATCTTACGAAGTATTTTGATCATACATAGGATAAACTAATTTACTTTGTTAGTTCGCATAACGAGGTATTTTCATTGTAAACGTATGTATGCTCAAAATACTTTGCTCAACAAGCTGATTTTGTTTGTAAGGCTGAAAATCGTTTGAAAGGGTTTCAGAGAGAAAACTGTTTAGACTCTTCACTGCAATTACTAGTCTTACGGAGAACACTGTTAGTCCTGCAGAAAAGATTGATAAGATGCTACGGAAAATGTTGGGTTTTGGGTACGGAGAATCATAGGGAAAAAATTACCGTCAGTGCGTGTATTATGGACCACCTGTGGGTAATGTGGACAGCTCCTGAAATTCTTCTAAATGATCGGTTCGAGCCAAGTAACTTACAAGTTAAGATGCTAGCGGCCGAAACGGTTTCCCACGCCACAGGTAGGCGGCATCACCAATCATTGGCTGAGCGATAGCGAAGCCTGTTACTCCAGTGGGGTTGAAAAGTTTTGTCTGTCTGTCTGTCTGTCTGTCTGTGTGTCCGCACTACTCCTCCTGAACGGCTCGGCCGATCTCGGTGAGATTTTGCACACTTCTTGGGTATGTCCTTGGCTCGGCACACGCGAAATTTCACTATCCTAGCTCAACTGGTTCAGTTTTTATAGGCGAAAAACACCTAAAAACGGCGAAAAATAGAGATTTCTGCAGATAGACTACTTCTGTCTTGGAGAAAGAGGGGTCTGGGGGGCGGAGCCCCCCAGCTACGACAAGTTAAAAAGTGACAAGGGTCAAGATCGTGTTATCTGTAGATAAAACAACTCTATTTAGAATGTAGGGGGGGTCTGGGGGGCGGAGCCCCCCAGCATTCAACAAGTTAAAAAATAATCGACAACGGACAAGCCATTGCCTGCCGCAGGCAGGCTAGCGCCGCAGGCCAAGGTAGGTACGCCAGGCGTGGATTGGAGGAGCAGGCAGCGAGACATCGCGAAGCCTGTTACGACAAGGCGCGGTCTGGCGTAAACCTACCTTGTATAGAAGAGTTTTAGGGGTGGTCCACATTACCCACTGGTGGTCCATCTTACCCGCTTTCACGGTAACTGCTTTTCCGTATTTTTGTCACAGTGATCCCTTCATGTTCATGACGGCTCCGATTCTTCTTTCATTCAAGCCAAAGGAGACAACAAAGTTAAAGTCCCAGAAAAACCACAAAATCAGGGATCCTTAACTTACTTTGAAAGGGCACCATAACGTTATAACCCGTAACTTCTAATTTCTTTTGAAGAGGATAAGTTATTATTCTAGCTTCTTGTATTTGCGGAAGTGGTTGCAACACTCCATACCTTTGTCGAACACCGTCGTATTTTACGTTATGAAAGCAGGGTGTGTTAAATGTGAAGTTAAAGATCCCTGCACAAAATTCGATCGTAGGAGAATGGTTCCTCACCGCGCCGGGTTTGTGTTCTGCAGGCGTCGCCCTGCTCGAGGCTCCACACCGCCCTGCAGAGTGCCGTGCTGCGAGTCTCGTTGGGCGTGGAAGCGACGACGGCAGACATGCTGCCCTACCTGCTGGTCGTCGTCGTCATCCTCCCGCTCATCAGCACCGTGGAGGTACACATTCAACACTGCAGGAAATGACCACATCAAAAGTACTCAAATTTCTGGCAAATTTTTTATCAGGAATTTAGTGTACTTTTTAAGTACAACAGTTGTTGTATGGAACCGGCATGACGAGTGCTGAGCAGTCCAGGGCCTGTTGTGGTTTGTACAATTCTCGTTGTACTTTCTACAATCCCTGTCGTCTGTCGTACTTTTGTTTTACAATTTTTGTTGTACTATCCACACTTTTTCTTGCAGTTAACTGTGTAACGCGGTACTCTCTATCGTACGAAAAAAAGTGAGCAATCAGTTCACACTTAGGTGCTACACGCCAAATGCTTTTGTACTTTTTGTACATCAGTATTCACGTATTTGTGCTGGTGTGAGTTATGTACAAATATGTACGTAGATTGGATACAGTTTTATAAATACTTGCTCAACATATGAAGATATTGTCCCTTACTTATGAATTAAATTGTACGTAGCTCGCAACGGCATAAATATGGCAAAAACAATGGACAATAAATAATTGGTTTGAATATGATCACGGTAAGACTCTCAAGACACTCAAGTTTCAAGGAGCTCCTATGCTAAATACAAAGGAAACCCAGGACGGTCCTGGAAGATTCAGGACTGAGTCTTACCGTGATATCACATTCGTTGGAGTGCTGATACACCTTCCAACGAATGCGGTGGCCAAATAAAATGACCCTGTCATGTTCAAACGAATGTTACACAGTACTGGCTCGGACGAGTCAGAATTCACATCCTAACGAGAATGACGTCACATTCGTTGATCATCAGTGGATCCTGATGTTTTCGGCCACCTCCAGGTAGTGGCCAATGGGATGAAAGCGGATGTGTTCGCGGTGGGGACGGCACCACTCATCGTTACAGTCTTCGTCCCACTCTGTCTGGTAAGTCAGCTGGAGGTAAAGAGTGTCCCCCACCCAACAATCTGTCACGCAGGGAGCAGACTATCTGCGTCAGAAACGTCAGTAAGTGGGCAAAACCCGGGACAAAATCATGAAGTATCCCTCTCACACTTCCAAGCGTGCACTCTCATTCCAGGAACGTGACATCGCGTTGAAGTGAATGTGACAAAATGTGACGTTCCTTGGAGCATTGTGTCACATCCGTTTGAATGTGAATAGTCTTATATATGGCTGATTCACACCCAAACGAATGTGACACTATGCTCAAAGGAACGTGACTTTAGGGTGGATTGTTACTTTGTTTTGATGCGTGGGCGTTGTTCATATAATTGGCTGAGCGATAGCGAAGCCCGTAACTCAGGTGGGGTTGAAAAGTTTTGTCTGTCTGTCTGTCTGTCTGTCTGTCTGTGTGTCTGTCTGTCAGCACTACTCCTCCTGAACGGCTCGGCCGATCTGGCTGAGATTTTGCACACTTTTTGGGTATGTCCTTGGCTCGGCACACGCGAAATTTCACTATCCTAGCTCAACTGGTTCAGTTTTTATAGCCGAAAAACACCTAAGAAACGGCGAAAATCGAGTTTTCTGCCGGCAAATATCTTCTGCCTTGAAGAAAGGGGGGTCAGGGGGGCAGAGCCCCCCAGCCCCGGCAAGTTGAAAAGTAACAAGGGTCAAGATCGTGTTATCTGTGGATGAAGCAACTCTATCTGGAATGAAGGGGGGTCTGCGGGGCGGAGCCCCCCAGTATGCAACAATTTAGAAGTAACCGACGATGGGCAAGCCATGGCCTGCCGAAGGCAGGCTAGCGCCGCAGGCCAAGGTAGGTCCGCCAGGCGCGGATTGGAGGAACAGGCAGCGAGACATCGCGAAGCCTGTTACGACAAGACGCGGTCTGGCGTAAACCTACCTTGTTAGTGAAACTTCAACAGTCTGAGTACTTAGTAGTTGAGGTAATATTTACCGTACTGTTTTGATGCAATACTACAAAATGACAGGTTTGCCCCTAAAGGTATGCAACCCGTAACGCACCCCCTCCCCCTTTTTTAGTCGGCTCTAATTACGTCCCTGTTGGGGACCGTCCACTTATTACGTAACTCTTCTTTAGCTTAGCTGTCTTTCTTGCTCCTTTATGCCAGTGAGTGCAAGAGAGCATTGAAAACCCAAGCGTGGCCTAGACCGCACCACTGGTGTGGTCAAATGGGTGCCATTTCGACCGCATCAGTTGGTGTAGTCTAGACCACGTTTGGCCATGTTTGGTGTGGTCTAGACCACGTATTGGTGTAGTCTTTCCATGCAATGACCACACCAAACGCTCAAAACGTGATCTAGACCGCACCAACTGATGCGGTCATAATGGCACCCATTTCATCACACCAGTTGGTGTGTTCTGGCCGGTTCTGGCCGGGATCACGTTTGGTTTTTCAGTGAGAGATGAACCCTTTCTGGTGCAGGTGGGCGACGCGCTGGCGGTGTCGCGGCGCGGCGTGGCTCGGCGTGCGGCGCGCGGCCCGTGGCTGGAGGAGCCGCCCTCGCAGCGCCGCTACCGCCTCGGCCTCATGACCGCCGCGGGGGGCCGCGGGGCGCGGGTGCGGGGCCGCGGCATCGGCCCGCTGGACAGGCGCACCTGCGGCAACGGACTGCGGGCGTGGTTCAACTTCCTGCAGATCCTCATCAACGTCAAGCGCACCAAAGAGTGAACGGGCCGGTCGGGCAGCGGGCAAGGGTGCTGCTCTCCTCGCTTGAAGGGTTCATTCACGTGTTGCGTCATGTCGTCTGCCTCTCTGGCACAATCCTAAAATCCTGCTGAACTTTTTCTCCTCAATACGACCAAAAAGCTTAGAATTATGACAGCGCAGCGGAGGTTGTAATTTATAGTGCAGAGTTTGACCAGTTTCTTCGTATCACGTACCAGTTTCTCTGTATTCTGATTGATTCGTAAAGTAAATACTGAGAATCAGCCGAGTATTATGACTGCACGGCATTGCTCAGTAGGAGATTGGGACTGCAATCCGCAAGGGGCAACAAGGACAGAGGTATAAAGAAAAAACGTTACGGAATTCAAGTTTAGTTCGTAATTTATCGAACGTGCTAATCAAACAAAGTGATCGCACGTCTCGTACCAAATCTGTAAAGGGCCAACCGGGGAAGAACCGAACTCTTAAGAGGAGGGGGTAGAGGCGGAAGCTCCATTTTCAGACTGAATTCTAATGTTTTGAGACTTTGTAATACCAACACAAGTTTGTTCAAGGTATCGTTAACCAGTAGAGAGTACTGTGTATCAAATTGAGTGACGTTCCCCCGTTCCTGTTGTGTACGATTCTACCCGCCTTGGCCTTACTCGTGAACTTGTGACACTGGCGGCGCAAGTGCGGGGTCTCAACCCGTAAGGCCAAGAGTTGTTCATTTGTTATGCTTACACGGTCCTCCAAACGGGCTGCCCTCATCATAAACATAGGTGGAGTAAGATTGGTCACCCTGTCAAAAGAATAAGATAGTACGCATACATTGTATTAAAATTTATTGCCAAAGATTTTCCAAATTTCCGATTTGCTTTGTGAATTTTGCTGGAGCACCAGTTCCCAACTCTCGGCCGGACACTAAAATTCGAAGTAATAATTATCCCTTGTGTTCGCTTGCATACGAATTGGATTAGGAGTCAGGACAAAACGAACTCTGTACAATTGATGAACAAAGCGGTACGTGATATAAACTTGTTGAAGAATTGAGATATATCAAGTTTATTTTTATGAAATTCAAGAAAAACAAATAACTTTATCGTACACTTAGACTGTGGGCACAAGCTACCGGATAATGCTTTCTGTCAGCTTATATGGATCTAGAATTGACTGTTCAAATTGGGACAATACGCTGCCCAATTATCTCATCAGTGTACTCTTCACACTCTCCTGTGTTACACTGCAATTCAAAGGGTGAGACATCTCACCAATTTTCGGCGATACTAAATGTATCATCGAAAAAAAAGGTCGTACACGAATGTATCACCGAAAAAATGGTCGTACACGCATGTATCACCGAAAAAAAGGTCATACACAAATGTATCAACGAAAAAAAGGTGAGACGTCAGCGAGATTAGCCCTTGTCTTCCTGGGGAAGTATCACCCTTTTTCGGTGATACATTCGTGTACGACCTTTTTTTTCGGTGATACGTGCGTGTACGACCAGTTTTTCGGTTAAACATTTTAGTATCACCCTTTTTCGGTGGTGAGACAGTTATGTCTCACCCCTCAGGGAGCGAGATGTATCACTATTTGATTTTCAGTGTATCTGTTGGGTACATGAGAAGGAGGATGAAATGTGGGAAAAGACAGCATCATCAATGCATACGACGAAGCTTCAATGCGCTGTATTAACTTACTATTTCAAGATATCACGTCAATAGAAAACCAACGGCACACATCATAAGCTTGCAGCCATTGGCAAAGCAACTACTTTAAATCTCCATTTAGGTGTTGATATAACAAACATCAGGAAAAGAAATGATGACCTCCGTCGACTACACTCTGATCCCCAGCAACGATGGCACTGCACGGCAAAAACGGTATATGGTTTCCCCAGAAAGCCTAGGAGGTGATCTCAAGAGTGTTCCTGGGAAAACCAGGCACCGTTTTTGCCGTGGGCTAAGGCTTTCATCGTGTGATCTGTGGCTGCACAATCCGAAAGAGAACTCAGCAGTTCACCCTTCCGGAGATGCGCCATAAAACTGTTTCCTAGACTCTATTAGAGTCGCCCTACTCACACTTTGTGCGTTCGGTCCTGGCGTACTCTGGCGACAAACCAAACCATCAAAAGATGCGGCCCCATTTCAGTCGGCAAAAGAAGTACGATGAAGACAGGAATGGTTTCGTAGGTTGCACTAAGTGTATCCATTTAGTTAAGTAACCAGTGCCCCTAGTTTTATCGCGTTCTGTTAAGCAGAGCATATATCCTTCATCGTGAACGGGCGCCATAGAAATAATTGTGCCAGGTGCGCATCCAAGTGGAAGGGACAAATTCACTTTGTGCCTGTAAGCCTGTAAGCAACTTTTGCGACAACCACCAACGGTTGCTCCTCGAGTGCTCAACAGTCTCGAGTTTTCAGTGCTTTCACGCAATTTTGACAAGGAATGAAGTGTCATTATGACTAAAGGCCCGTCTCTATCTGTCACGTGGGTTATCTCAGCCCAGCGACATTCAAAGTGACCCTGGAGCCAAGCAGTATTTGCAGCAAGGCGGCGATGCCGTTGCCCTCCATTTGACCTTGAGCACAGCTTCGCCCTCCATTTGACCTTGAGCACAGCTTCGCCCTCCATTTGACCTTGAGCTTAGCCTCGCCTCATATGTGACCATGAGGTCAGTGTCTCACCCTCTACCTGAGCTTTGCCTTGTAGGTGACCCTGAGCACTGCTTTTTTGACATTGAGCATGGCCTTGCCCACTATTTCCTAGCCCTCTATTTGACCTTCAGCACAGCCTTGCCAGTGTTTCCTCCCTTCTGCACGTCCAGCAGTGCCTTGGGCAGGTTCTCGAAGCCCTCGTACACGTGCTCGTAACACTTGAGCTTTCCCTGCAAAACAGAGAATGAAGTTAGGACAAGTGGACAGCACTGTGTCGTCGAGGAAGCACATCAGCCTTGAAGATGCTGCCTAAGCAGCTACTAAACTTGGATCGTCATAACAATGCGACAAGTAATCTTTTCATGACATCTCATTCGATGTCCGACTGGCCAAATGAACGCTGGGTAGCGTGTACCTGCAAGTTCACTTTTGCTCTGATTTATGTGCATAAAGTAGGGAACTTCAGCAACAGTGCACTTGCAGTACACGCCACCTGGCGTGTCCAATTCGCAGGCAAGCATGCTCCATGCGTGAAGTGTGCATGTCAGGTTGGCTTCAGGTGCAGTGTACTTTCAGTTGTGCTTCAACCTGAGGCATGCTATGTACACACTCGCCTTTGTAGAGTATGTGAGGTGCAAACTATTCAGTATTAAGTACAACGAAGAAGTTTGTAATTTACAAAGTATTTTCTTTGAAAGCTAACGTACGCAAGCTACTTTTCCTCGTAAGGCGAAAAAAAGATTTGTAGGTTTTTCAGACTGCATTTGTCCTCTGCTTCATGGAACTGAACAGCAATGGGCTCACGTACCAAACCGAGGGTTTATCAGTTACTACTTGTTATGGGTTTTAAAAAAAATCATAGAAATAAAATTTGCGTTCCTTTGACAACTGCTTCTGGACCTCAACCTACACGGCACTGCGAACTCCTGTACTTGAACAAGTAGTACCTTTCTTGTCATGCTACGTTAAATAAACAAGTTTTAAGTTTTAATCTTTATGTGCTTTGTTGTTGTTACCTCCTTGATCCAACCGTATATCTGCTCGTACGCCTCTGGGAAACGCGATTCATATCGGCTCACAATCAGCCCTTCCATTTTCAATTGCTTGGCGATGAAGGACGTCTGCACTGCGGGAACTGCAATTGGAAAGAAGATTTCATCTCAGTGCGCTGTTATTGACGAATGTGCCGTCATATTCGTTAGAATGTGAATTTTGTCACGATCATCTGAATACAATGTCACGTTCGTTTGAACGAGAATCAACTTTCAAATGATTGTGGCATCACTTTCAAACGAACGTGACAAAATTCACATTGTAACGAATATGACGTCACATTCGTTGAATGAGAACGTAGGGAGCCGCGATATGGCGCAACGGGATGTTGCCGGAATAATGAGTACGATATTGAATTTCCAAAGCACTTGGGATAAAATTGAGTTTTGACGCTAGATCTGTCTACCCGTATTAAGTTCTGATCAGATAATCTATGCTTTCTCACCGAGAGGCTGGTTCATGAGGTCAGAGTCGTAAGACGAAATAGCTCCGACGACTGCGATGCGGCCGAAAGTGTTCATTTGCGTGAGAACAAGGCTGCTGAAGGCCCCCCCAACCTGCAAAAAAGTCAACCTAAAACTACCAACCAGTCAAGTGGTGAACAATTACGTAACTTCACTCTAAATGTATTACTATGAAATTTGACCTATGTCATTCGTATGTTACAGTGAATTCGGCGCAAGCATAATACGAAGCAATATTCCTTCGTAATACGCATCTTTTTAACTTTTTCCAAGTAACATACAAAGAAAAACGTTCGGAATACGAAGAAAAGCCACCATCGTATTATGCTTGCACCATTTCCTTCGTATTATGGGAAATTAATTCTTCGAAACACATTCGGAGTGTTGAACAGTGAGCTCTGCTTTGGTTGTGTATTTCGCAGTATGTAATCGGCTACGTACTCCCTTTCATCCAACCAAAACATTCTAAAATATTTCCATAGTATAAAATTTGACATTTTGATTACGAAACTGAGAGCAAGGGGGTATGCACTTGCTGAAGAGTTGGGTCACTCTTTGATGGCACGCGTAATAGTATTAGCTAAAATTCTCTAATTTTTAACCGATTTGGGGGTGTTTTTAAATAGCAAAATTCCGATTATTTTGAGGCGTAATAGAGCGTAACAATCGAGTCACACGTTTTGAACGTGCGTACACTATCAGCACGTTACTGACTTTTTGATCATTTTGTCAGTACTTATGCAAGTAATTTGTGCAACCACGAATTAATTCGTACTTTTCATTTCTAACAGAACTACATAGGAATTTATAAATAGGGCACTGTCAATTCGTTTTTGTAATTAACTTTACGAAAGAAATTATCCTTGCTTAGACGAATACGTACTTAATGAGAGAAAAAGTCAATAACGTGCTGAGAGTGTACCTCCTCGACTGAGAGTTTAGCCTTGCTAGCGCCTCTCGGAGAGACCAGAACCTACTGACTCGTGATATAGTTCATCAGATTGGTCTCGTCATGGGCCCGATTGTAACGGCGTTTCCTAAATAAACATTTTTTTTTAAATAAATCCGACAATCACTGCAGCTACTGCCAAATTTACTGCATAGTTCCTGCTGCAGAGGGCTAGCAACAGAGCAGCATGTAGGAAAATCAGTGAAGTGAAACTTGAAACACCTGCAATTTAAATCGTCCTACATTATCGAAGTAGCAGTCCACGCCGTTGGGTGCAGACTCCTTGAGAGCATCCACCACGTTGCAAGTCTTGTAATTGTATGCAAAGTCAAATTGGAGTTCTTCCGTGAGCCACTTCACTTTGTCGTTGGACCCAGCAAAGCCAATGACGCGCAGACCTGGAACCGCAATTGTAATTAATGGAAAGAAAGGTGGTTTGTTCAGAGGAAGGAGCACCCTTATAAATTTTTCATGAATAGTTGTTGGTGGTAGTGACTTAAGAAGCGAAGTGCCACTTCCATCATGTTTCTAATGTTCTTTAAGGAAGTTGCCTTTCCATTCCAATGATTTCGAGATTGCACTCAGAATTCGAACGCTACGAGCGTTTGAAGCAGTTTTCATTGCACCCACTATTAAGTAAACAATGCTTCTGCATCGCACATGAAGTGCAATGCCCTCGCATGCACTAGCAACGGGCGATTTCAGGACGCATCGCAAGTAAGGGGTCGTATGTATACTCACGAAATAGGCTACTGTGAGCCCCCTCCTCTCCATCTGGTGACCTGGATAACCTAACCTTCACACGTATTTAAGATAGGCGTGTGGACTTAAACACCCCCCCCGGTAAATAGGACACGTTGTTTATACACGACCCGTAGAGTGCAATGCACTCGGCAGTGCACATCCAGTGCGATGTCTCAATGCATTACACCATGCGTGCCATGTTAATAACGTCGGGGATCACAGTGTGTCGATCGGAGTCTTGTGAGTGAAGAACGTGAGTGGCCACTCATGTTTATCTTCGAGAGCCTACCTTTCAACTTGGCAATCTGTCCCACTATCGTGCCCACTCCACCGGCCGCCGCATTCACCACCAGTGTCTCGCCTTCCTTGGGTTTGCAGACGTCTAGAAGGCCGAAGTAGGCGGTGGCTCTAGACAGAAGGAAAACATATCTCAATGTTGTGCAACACTCGTGAAATGAAGGGTCTGGGCGTGTGCCTGCCTGGAGCCGCCCATAGTGCAGATATTGGTTCACGTCATGGGCCATCGTCGCTCCAAGACCAAAATAAACCGCACACGCTAGCTGGAGTACTTTCCTGGCAGACTTACCCGATCAAGCCGAGAGCAGTGAGAGAATAGGACAAAGGCACGTCGGTGTACCGCACTCTTTCAAGCTTCGCGTCATGCATGGTGTCCTTGAAAGTGGACGGGTTCAGTACACTGTGGGTGGCCCAGCCCAGCGGCCCAGAAACGTATTCTCCGACCTTGTAGTTCTCGTCCTTGGACTGCACCACCCTGACAACAATGGTTACCTTCTTCAATCTATGATTTCAGGATGCCCAACAACCCTGATACGTTTATCGGAAGCGCTGTTTCCGCACTGGTTTTCTGATTCAGAAGAAAATAAATTTCGAACAACAGTGCATTGTGAAGGAAGAATGGAAACTGTCGCGTACAATACGATTGCCCGCATTACCCACCACTTTCATGTGTCCGATTTGACCAAGCTCGGTAACATAAAACATTTTTCAACGTTTCAATGATTTCTTCAGTATTTTAGACAAGCAACACCACGGGTCAGTTGGTAAATATTAGTACAACAGCAATTCACCTCCCAGAAGAAAAAAAAGCAGAAGCACAGATACACTCTTACTTCAGAAACGTGATATCACGTTGAAACGATTGTGACAAAATTTCACATTCTTCCGAGCATTGTGTCACATAGGGCACGAGCAATATGCGAAATACCGTGGAACGAATGCATGGTAAATCGGGTCGATCGAGTGCCAGCAGAAGATATTTAGGCGGTACAGTCGCAGAGTTCGTTTCAGAAATTATTCTTGAGTACCTATCAGGTCCTCTGGGCGAAGGTAAAGAACTTTCTGACTTACCACAAAGTTGGTCTTATTCGAGGACCACAGTGGTGACACTGAGAATGAATGGGTCACCACTATCACCCTTTAAATGGGTGATGCAACTTCGTTGCCTAATTTTGGGTGACGAAAAATTCATCACCCGAAATTTGGTAACAGGCGTTATGTCACCCAATTTAGGGTAACGTCGTCGGCGAAGCCGTGAGGTCCCCAATGACGTCCTTCCGGCGCCACCACGATGACCGGAGGCCCCAAAGCCACATGGCGGTCATCGTGGTGGCCCCGGAAGAACGTTATCGGGGACCTCACGGCTTCGCCGACGACGTTACCCAAATTTGGGCGACGGTTTTATGACTGCCCAAAATTTGGTCACCGCTGGATCGTCACCCAAATTTGAGCGACGATGCGTGCGTCACCCATTGAAAGGGCGATGGTGGTGACTCTTTCATTCTCAGTGGATGCTTTTGTTTGAAATTTGTAACGTCGGCTGCTCTGGCCCTCGAGTGCTGGGAACGTTCCTTTTCCCGGCAGTGACCTAACGGTACACTATGGCTCGCGCCCTATTCGTTTGGATACGAATCAGCTATAAAATAGCTCACGGAAAAAATTACTTAGCTAACTTAGCTAATATTCAGTAGCTAGACAGATTTAGCTGCACCGCTAAAAGTTTTATCGTTGCAGCTAATATTTAGCGGTCGCACTAATTTTATTTAGCTGCTCTGCAAAGCATTTTAGCAAAGCAGTTTGCAGTTTAGCCGAGTAGACTTAGCCATCCTGCTAAATTTCGTTAGCTTCCGAGGTGGCTAAGCGGCGAGGATAGTCTTAAGGTAGAAGGCCCGACGTCGAGGAGATGGCGTGATGGCGTAGTAGTAACGTGCGCGCCTCTCAACCGGCGAACTCGGGTTCGAGTCCGGCACATATCCATCGAACAATAACAAAATTAGTCACAAGGCTTAGATGTCAGTTGATTGGGGCAGATGACCCGACCAGATAAATTTTGTGAATCTCTAGTGCTAACATGGCTTAGCTGCACAGCTAATTCGGTCCAGCTAATAAATTTAGCTGTACAGCGAAGGAATTACTTATCTCTCAGAAAGCGAATGTTTTTAGCTGTACAGCTAACTTTTACCTGTGCAGCTAATTATTTTTTTCCGTGCTTATTCACAAACGAAAGTGACACTATACTTGCTCAAAGCGACGTGACATTTGGTCACATTCGTTCCAACGTGATGTCACGTTCCTGGAATGAGAGTCGTTAGTTTGTATTAAACAATTAGGACAACTTACTTTGCCACTTGCAGGCCCAACATCTTGGCTCCGGAGGGCATAAACACCATGTAGGCACTGCGCAGATTTCATATAGCTTCAGACAAAACACTTCAATGGCTGCGGTTGCTTCAATTTCTTTTCATCTCATGGACGACCTAGTACACACTGGGCCGTCCCATGAATGATACAATTGGAACCACATCGGTCGATGATAGAATTTTGTGTTCGCCAGGTGATGCAAATAGTATCACTAAATGATGAAATTTGGTGCGACGGAATCGAGCATACACCATGCACTGAAAATCCTAGTGCACTTGGATGTCACCATATCACATGTGAGACAGTCTCTCGCTCTCTAGTGCGAACCCATTTCTTTGTCTCACGCCGGGTGTTCCCTGTGGTTCAAAGCCACAGGACCCACGCTTATGAGAGACAAACGGTGTCTCACCTTTGCAAGCGTGGAACAAAAGTGGCTCACGCTCGTAAGCATGAGACATAGTGCTTCGCACTAAATGGTGTGAGTCTGATTCACACTAGTTTGGCTTCGCAGTGCGGAGAGGAGATAATTCTAATACGCGAGAAGTGCTAGAAGCATATTTACCTCACGTAAGGGCACACGCTGATGTACTCGGCCTCCACGAGGATTTCTGGAAAAGCAATTATCAGTCACGCCAAGGAAGCTCGACATGATTTACATAGACCGTATGTAACCCCCCCCCCCCCCACACACACACACACACTTCCTCGAAAATGAAATCGTCTTTCACCGTTCAACGTCTGGTTTCTTGCACGCAACATGCGCAACACTATCAAGTAAAGACATAAATGTGCTTTACAAGCGCGTGAATGTAACCTGGGGACCTCGCCTAGGTTCACTGTGGCGTCTTCGTCGAGAACGCGCAGCAGCCCCCACTCCTCTCCGCTGGTGCACCCTGAGGCTCCGGCAAGCGTCAGCTGAGCTAAACCATCCACTGACGGCGCTCACCCCGAGTTGCATAGTTGACGCCTCTCTCACTCCAAGTCTCTTTAATTTATCCCACTCATGCATTATGTCTAAAAATGTTTCAGTAACGGCCATTGTTATTTACACTGCAAATTGGATGGAAAGACTTCGCGTCAGAATATGGCGGGCCCAAAAGCCTCGCTAAGTTTTGGTCAGACCTGAAAATCTCGCCAAAATTTGGACAGAGTCTCGCCACAAAACGGTCAAACACACAAGTGTCTGACCGCCACCTAAAGGCCGCAATGCGCCGGACGGTTACGGCCTTAAGGCCGTGGGCAGACACAAAAGTCTCGCCATTTTGAGGTGAGACTTTTGTCTCTGACCGTTTTGTGGCGAGACTTTTTTGTCTACGACTTCCGGCTTATTGTAAGCGACATTTTCGTCATAAATTCATAGGATATAACGGCAAACAACTCGCAGAGTATTGCAAGGCAACTCAACCTTTACGATGAGCACAGCACTTGACACGAGGGGTGAATCACTTGTGTACTCAGTGTACTCACAAGTTTAAGAAGGACGAAATTCACAAGTTTTTCGACCGATTTGGCGTTGAGTGCCGTTTTAAACGCTAAGTAAAGCCTTAAAACGTTTACAAATGTGAAATTTATGAGTGACGCAAGGTGTACTCACGCGTACTCATGTTTACACTAGAACGCTGGGTGATTTACCCCTCGACTTGACAGCCCTACCTCCATCTTTAAGTGGCGGCAAGACCTCCGTGTCGATGTGGAAATGTTCGAGCTGGGGATCGCCTGCGCCGGGCTTGTTGATGTAGATGACTTTGGCCATGATGAGGCAGACTGTGCCGGGTCAGCATTCTCTCGGCTTTTAAACGCAACTTCATCGGAGATACGTTTATCTCCCGATTGCACCGCGTGACGGGGCCACTGATACAAAAGCCGAACAAAGGTTACTTGCATTGACTTGAAATTTCGGTTGTATTTCCCTGATAAATAGGAAATGCTCAACAAAACATGGTCCCGTGCCGTACGGGACGGCCCCACAGTGTTCCCGGGGTGACACCCCGTCGCGTACGGGCTGCACAAATTACTTTACAGGTTTTTCTGCGCGCCAATGCACGAAATTACACTGTAAAAAAAGTGCATACAGTGGTGTAGGAAAATTTCTATACATGTATAGGAATTACTCAAATTCCGATACATGTATATGAATATTCCGATTTGTATAGGTTTTTTGCTATTCGGGCTGAAAATGTACAGGAATATTCCTGTACATGTATCGGAATTTGAGTAATTCCTATGCATGTATAGGAATTTTGCAGCCCTGTATAGGAATATGGCCAACTGAAAAAAAGGAATTTGCTATCAACCTCATGACCAGCGATTCATATTATTGTATTTTGTCTCAACACTCGTAATCAGTGCGATTATTTGTTAAAAACGTACACAATTCACAAAAGCTGCTTGTTTGCCCACTGTCCGGATTATCCGCTAGATGGCGCTAGTGTCGTTTCGACGGACTTACTTCTCGGTGCACGCTGCGGCTAGGAATTTGGTTAGGTCAGGGGGCTCGCGACCCATCACGTTGTAAGAAAGTTGAGGACCTTTCAACTCTTACATCATTTTTACTGAGGTGATAGTACTTTCACCTTGGGTGTCCTTTTGGTAAAGTCGAACTTTGCTAATTTGGAAGACCGTGATGAAGGATCAGAAGTGATCCATGCTCGACGATCTATTACGGCGTAAAGTTCGGCCGTTGTATTAAATATCTGACAGTTCATCCGGTTCAGCCGTCTAATTTGGATATTGTGGTGGAAATCCCATACATGCATTGCAGTTACGCCATTCCGATGTACAGGAAAATTCCTATACAACGGATGGGAGAACGCCTATACACGTAATAGTTATAATCCCGTACTGACGTATAGGAAAATTACCATACGAGTGCATGGTAAAATTCCTATACGTGTATATGTAAAAAGCTTAATATACATGTATAGGAATTTGACTAAAAAAAATGTTTACAGTGTAAACATGCACTTCGTAACGCACGAATTTGTGCGCGACAATGCACGATTTTCTGAATACCGTGAAAGCGGGTAATATGGACCACCCGTGGGTAATGTGGACCACCCTATAGGGGGTGTACTCTTCTATGTGATCGGTGATGCCGCCTACCTGCAGGAAAACTGTGTCAGTCACTAGCAGCCAAACTTGGAAGTTTCTTGGCTCGAACCGATAATTTAGGAGAATTCCAGGGGTGGTCCACTTTACCCACTGGTGGTCCATATTACCCGCATTTACGGTACTTGCGCACGAAATCGTGCTTTGTCGCGCACAAATTCGTGCGTTACGAAGCGAAATTTCGTGCAAGAGCGCGCAGAAAATCCTCCATAGTATTTAAGTGTGTGGGGATGATGATGATGACGGCTCCAGGCACGTCGCGGGGCGTTCCGCCTGCAGTGTGGGGGCCAAAAGCGTCTATGTGTTGGTAAGGTTAGGATGAGAGATGACTTCAGGAAGTACCCCCGAACAGGGCGAAAGGTTTGTTTCGGCGGTACCGACAGCCCAGGAACGGTTAGGGGACCACAAATCGGCGCGGCGCAGGTCCCCTTCCGAGCGCGCCCGAAGTCCCCCTCGCCGAGCGCGGCCCGAAGGCAAGCCCGAAGGTCCCCGTGGGTATTCCGAGGATGGGGATAACCCCGGACCCTCGGGGGGCTTAGTCACTCAAGTAGAGTTGTCGAGCGGCTCCCCACCAGATGTCACCGTGGCTCCGGGGTTCCACTTCTGCCCACGGCCTCTAGTATTGGTGGTTCAAACACTGGCCTGTTTTTAATTTTTCGGTTTCACCCATCCTTTTTAGTTATGTTCAAATTTTAGGTTGGACAATATGTTTTAAGAATATTAAGGTTTGGTTTATATATGGTACGTTAGGTTACGTAAAGTTGGTCAGGTCGCAAGTGACCGAAACTTGTCGTGACTATAGCATGAAATATTTTGAGGCTAAGATCTGTTGACATTAGAAATAGATCTGCTGCGATGAGAATAAGATCTGTAGCGAGCCCGTTTGGTTTTGATTAGGATAGGTTGGACAAATTATTTTAAAAATATTAAGGTAGCCTTCTGTCCACACCAACATACAACAATTTCCTTCTGACGAACATGCATTTCCATCTGCAGCAGAATCTAGCTCTGCATCGAAGCCGAAGATCTTCCCCTGGCTAATAGATGTTAAAACTATTAGCATTTAGGTTATTTCGATGATTATGGCTCCTTCGTGCCCCAGGTTGCCGTGCTCGGCACGGCACAAAGTCCCCTTCGGCTCCGGCCGCTCGGCACTCTTCGGCACCGCTCGGCTCGGCCGCCAGGGGGACCTGCGCGGCGGCGATTTGTGGTCCCGTATCAAGACGTGACAGCCCCCAGCCCCCCCACCACCGCCTTTTCCGACTAGCCGTTACCGAGAGTGTTACCATTTCAAGCTGTATGCAAGGCAACGTCAGGTGACGTTACTGACCGAAGGGGGTATTCGTTCATTCCTACGAGACGCGAACAGAGTAATATCGCCATTACGCATTGTTACGCAATTATTACACTCTAATAGGGTACTTTCGTAGATCCTGAACCGGAAGCAAGCAGGCGCCATATTGGCCGGAAACTAACCTCTTTTCGGATCTAAAACTAGAGCCGAGCTGTACAAATATTGCTCGCGAAACACACATGCACTGCAAATAAGTATCAACGACTATTAATGGTCAAGTGTGGCCGATACGTTTGACTATAGTCCCTTTCCCATGTGAAGTTCTTATCTACTTCCGCCATCATGGCGTCTGTGTGCTTCCGGTTCAGGATCTACGAAAGTACCCTATTGCGTAATAGGGTACTTCTTCGCCACACTGCAAAGCCAGTGGTAACTTTGCTTGACACAATACTGACAAGCTGTTTCGATCGTCAAAAATTGACTCATTGCCCGGCAATCTCATCGGCTTGCCAAAATTCGGCCGGCTCATGATATAAGGTCAAAGCTTGTCAAACCTGGGTAATCAAATCAGCTTTCTTAAGTCGTGGCAAATTAACTTTCCGCTGGCTTTGCCGTGGTGGCGCGCAGATAGCTCCTGCTTTAGGATAATAGGGTACTTCGAAGAAAGCCCAGACCGGAAATCAGCGATGGAACGATCGTTTCTCTCGAGAAAAACAAAATAGCGTCGCACCGCCGTGCTGAGCTGTGGTGGGGGCCGGAATAGGGTACTTTCGTAGATCCTGAACCGGAAGCAAGCAGACCAGCAGACGCCAAATTGGCTGGAAACTAACCTCTCTTCGGATCTAAAACTGAAGCCGAGCTGTACAAATATTGCTGGCGAAACACATATGCACCGCAAACAAGTATCAGACGACTGTTTATGTTCAAGTGTGGCCGATACGTTTGACTAACGTCTCTTTCCCATGTCAAGTTTGGATCTACTTCCGCCAACATGGCGTCTGTGTGCTTCCGGTTCAGGGATCTACGAAAGTACCCTATTCGCAGAGTAGGGGTAGCTTGCGCGCGCCGCCTCCACCCCCACTCCGCCGATTTCGACCCCCTCCAGCGGTCAGCACGGCCGCGCGACGCTCAGTTGTTTCTCCCGTTCTGTCCCTGACTTCCGGTCCGTATTTCCTCCGAAGTACCCTATTTGTCTTCGTCACTCGGCGACGACCGAAAGCACCGAAAGGGTCTTTTGCGTCACGCGGCTCTAGGTATGCAGAAAATCGTGCATTGTTGCGCACATATTCGTGCGTTATGAAGTGCATGTTTAATTTCGTGCATTGACGCGCGCAGGAAAACTTACATAGTAATTTAGTGTGCTCACAGTATGACCTGGCCAAATTTCTGAACTATAAAGCGACCTTTACCCTTATTTTCCACTTGTACTTGTGACCTCATATCGGAGGTGATTAACGTAGTGTTACGCTGGGCCGAACCCCAAGTAGTGTTACGCTGGGCCGAATCCACAGGAGCGTTACGCTGGGTTGTACCCTCTGCGTCGTGCCTCAGCGTTACGCAGATTTAACTCAACTCACATACCTGCGTAACGTAACAACCCACCACGCTCCGTAACAGAAGACTTCGGAGAAGAGTTAAATCCAGGGGTTTCCATTAAGTATTTTAAAAAATGTGTTCGCAAGTCGTAAGATCGAGCGCCTGCATCACTCTCATCCTTTAGTTGATATATTGTCAATATTCACTGACTTTCGAGCGCATTAATAGAGTTTTGCTATGAATTTGTTTAGACGAAATTGATAATGTTGAATGGAAAATAAAGACAAATGTTACGCTTATCAACGCGGTCTAACATCAATAAGGTACTTTCGTAGATCCTGAACCGGAAGCAAGCAGACCAGCAGACGCCAAATTGGCTGGAAACTAACCTCTCTTCGGATCTAAAACTGAAGCCGAGCTGTACAAATATTGCTGGCGAAACACATATGCACCGCAAACAAGTATCAGACGACTGTTTATGTTCAAGTGTGGCCGATACGTTTGACTAACGTCTCTTTCCCATGTCCAGTTTGGATATACTTCCGCCAACATGACGTCTGTGTGCTTCCGGTTCAGGGATCTACGAAAGTACCCTATATGTTAGTATGAAACATGAACTCAGTACGAGTTTGGATGTGATCACCGTTCCGGCGCATGTGCAGAGCGGCATTCCTACTCTGCGTCTTGCAGTTCTTAGTTTCTTTGTTGTAACTTTTATTCCAACTCTCTTCTCAGGCACTCTTCAGGGTCCATAGCTTGTTTAAACGAATAACAAAAACCTCGCCAATTTAAGCTTTTTATTTTGCAAATCCTTGAACGCAGCTCTTCGATTAGCAGTGTCCTTGAGTGTGCCCATTTTTATTGCAATATCTCAATCGTCTAAATTTTCTGTTTCAGGCAAGGAAACATCCTTTTCGGCGAATCTTCCACGTGGCTTGTGCTGCCGTGCACAAACTCAAAGCGTATCGCGAATTTTTTGTATTTCTCGCGATGCCGCTAATTTACACTTATTCGACTTCGTTTCGACGCTGCGTTTAGTTACTGATCAATGATAGTGCCTCTTTTGTTCGTTCTTGCATGAATGGTGTTGGCCCTCAGCGCTGTACTTGGGCGGGGTGGATAGTGCATGGTTTAACTCGAATTCGTCGGTCCTTGCATGCGCTCGACGGTCTCAGTGTCGTGGCGACCGCACCTCGAAAAAATGACTTCTTGAATCAAGATTTAGTACAATTTTCTTAATTTGAGCTCTTTTATCCTTGAATGATGAAAAAATTTCATGTGTCAAAATTATGTTTTTTTTATTTTAAAACATCTAATTACAAATTAAGAGACTATTTTTCTGGGTGCGTTCTGAACCGAGGTGGCTCTGTCCATTCCTGGGAGCCCTTTCGCTCCAACGCCTTCACTCTGCTTGTCTTGTTCGCAGGTTCCGTGAAGGCGGAGGCGGAGTGTCCAGTGGCTGACGGGCAGGATCGTGGTGTGGACTGCGAAGGTGAGTCACTGTTAAACCACAGTGTGCACGGCAAAAGTGCCGCCTGGGATTCCCAGGCGGTGTCTGAAAAATAGGCCCTTTTTCGCATGATGCGCCTGGGAATCCCAGGCGGTACTTTTGCCGTGTGGAGAACGCAATAGTTGAAATGCGGAGGTGTAAGGGAGGGTGGGGCACCTAGTGACAGGGGCACCTAGTGACACAGGGGTGCCCTGGCCACCCTATGGCTCTTTCAGACACCTTGAGGTGGCTTATCTAAAGGTCTTGTGCTATGGTATCATGTTCAAGTGAAAGTGAGACTTTGAACAAAATATTTTAGCCCCTAGAATAAAAGCAAAAAAAACATTGCCCAAAATCACAGATTTTACGACTTTTTAACAAAATGTTTTCTCGCTATTCTTCCAGTACACGGCACTGCCGATCGTTCTGGCACTTTTAATCAATAATAAGGACCCTTAGGAAGTTGTTTTCGCTGAACCAGCTCAAATACATGATTTCATTTCTTTAATATCAAATTTTGAACGGAAATGAGCCCCCGGGGCAGGTAGTGACAGACACACTCTATTTACCGTATTTCAACGATTTAAACGTTTTAAAACATCGATTTGGCAACCGCGAAGTAAATTGTCACCGATTGTCACACAACGAAACATAAATAAGGCTAATTTGTACGACAATTTCGTAGAACATTGAATTTGATTGGCAATGTAGTAAAATGCAGTTTCTTGGGAAAAAATGGCGCCGTTCAGAATGGTTTGATATTTAAAAAGCTTAAAGAGTCGAAAACAGATAATTTTCAATTAGCTGGAGCGTCGCTCTATGCTGGTAATGTGAGTTATATGACCTGTCACTAGGTGCCCCGGGCTGGGGCACCAAGTGACAAGTGCAGAGGTCTGCGGGAAGCTATGTAAATAATAGAAATAGGTGTTGTCAAAACGCCACACTATGTTTTTTCGATCAAGGAAGGATCAAAGCAACCTTCTGAGGTGTAAGCAGATTCATTTCTCGCATAGTATCGGAGTGAGTGCCAAAATCCAAAAAGTGTCACTAGGTGCCCCACCCTCCCTTACACTCTCAGTCTCGTATTGACCTTTTTATCTCTTGCCATAAAGTTTTTTGTGCAAACGTTATATGTATTATTTTCTTCATAGCTATGCACTATTTTGTTTACTGTATAATGTATTTAGTCCATTAAACCTTACGTTTTGTCATTTGCAATGTACATTTCAATTTCTACATGATCTATTGACAAATTTATCTTTAAGACGATCAAAATTGTGCATAGCCAGAAAGAAAAAAGTACATTTTATGTTTGCTTAAGGGGAGGTTCTACTGAAAATATTGCATTTTTCAAATTGAGCCCCAGTGTAAACATCTGTTGTTGATGTGTAGTACTATCTTGTTTTAAGTCAAACATGAAATTTAGAGCTCAATACCTTGCTCCAAATCCAGTCGAAGAGGTTTTTGCAGCCTATTTTAGCAATATCGTAAATTCTCCTACGCAAAGTATTTCAACGTAAACTGATGTTCTGGACATTTTTCACTTCTTTGGCTCATATGCAATTAAGCGTGGCATCACCAAGACATGGGACCCAACAAATCTATTTTGGAGTTGCTTTTCAGAAAAAAAAAAAGATACTCAACTATCAGGACTTAAACCATTTTCATGCAATTTTAGTGACATGCTGTCTTAAAAACACTGCTTATGATTTTGAAAAGGTCCCAGTATCTTACTAATGCAAGTATGAACCAAAGAAGTGAAATATGCCCAGAACATCAGTTTACGTTGAAGTACTTTGTGCAGGAGAATTTTTCAAGATACAACAGTAAATAGCGGAAAATTCCTCTTCTACTGCATTTGTAGCTAGGTATTGCTCTCCAAACTTCAAATTTTACTTGAATTTACAATGAACATTGATACTGGGACTCATTGAAGAAAGTAAGATTTTCAGTAGAACCTCCCCTTAAAAAGCGTTACAAGCAATAGAGAAAAAAGTCCATAAAAGTGTAGAATTTTCATTTTAATTCTCTGCACTTGAAAGTGGAGATTGCAGTCCTTACACGTCATGCACTAGCAGGAGAAAAAATTTCATATGGGTGTGGGAGTGTGTGAATCGTAGGTGAATGACGTCACCTCATAACGTTAGCTAGCTGACGACGTCACTAAAATTTTGGCAAAGAAACTACTGTTACTAAATTTCGGGTGACAAGTCTTTCGCCACCCGAAATTTAGTGCCAAAGTTGCACCACCAATTTGAAGGGTTAATGAGGGTGACTAATGCATTCTCTCGTTAAAAAGTTTCCTGTTTTCCACGGGAAGCCAATGGTAAAGTCACGAAGATTTCCAGGGTGTTCCTGGATAAATCAGGAACCTTTTACACCGTGCGCAGTGGAGGCTGATGTGTTGAAGGACAACATTACTGTTTGTCCCAACTTCCTCACGCTGTCTGCGCTGTTGACAGGCTCCACGAAGGCAGAGGACGCAGAACGCCCGTTGCTCGAGGAGGATCACGACTACGGGGAAAACGGCGGCTCTGAAGGGGAAGGTAAGTGGAGCTCTGCATCACAAAAGCAACACTCCAAATCCAGTGGCAAGTTTCCTCGCCACTGGAGTGGCGTCTTTTCCAAAGCGCCAAGATTTGGCGTTCCCATCCCTGGTTTCCGGATTCCACGCCAAATTTTGGCGCTCCACAGGGAGCGCCAAAATTTGGCGTTCCATTCCCCAGAGCACCACAGACCACAACGCCAAAATTTGGCGCTGCAAAAGAAATGGAATAATTTGGCTTGGAATGCAATACCCGTTCACAGAAAAATAAATGTGCATACAATAGTTTTCAGTGCTTAGGATCCCTAGTTCAAATCACAGCAATTATACTATGAAAAGTAGAACTGGACCAGTAAAATACAAGACCTGCATCTGTATTTTCAGGTTACGTGTCAATGCCGCTGACTAACTATTGAATCACTTTGGTTTGGCCAGCGATTCCTGAGACACTGGGAAAATGGTACTCACATCAACACAAAACGCTGGATATCACTGAGTCACTCTCTCTTGATAAGGGGTTGACACAGCAAGGGGTCTCAGTCCATTCTCAAACCAGGAAGACTTGAGCTAGCCTCAGAGCCCTAGCCTGGCCCTGCCGCGCCACGCCGCTCCCTCTTCAAAATCTTCCACAGCACAACACTTGAATAGTTTTGAAATGGCCCGAGAGCACTCAGGCCTTTTGAAAGTACTGCGACACGATAAAACATGACAGACATAGACTATCGTTGACCGTGGCGAACGAAATGCAAACAAAAGTAACAATTTGAATGTTTCGTTTGTCTGAGAGGAGTAGGTGCGCATAAGCAATCAACAAAAGCTGAACAATAAAAACAGTCAGTAAACATGGCTACTCCTCTTAGACAAACGAAACATTCATATTGATACTTTTGTGTGCATTTCGTTCGACACGGTCAATGATAGTCTATGTCTGTCATGTTTTATCGTGTCGCAGTACTTTCAAAAGGCCTGAGTGCTCTCGGGCCATTTCAAAACTATTCAAGTGTTGTGCTGTGGAAGATTTTGAAGAGGGAGCGGCGTGGCGCGGCAGGGCCAGGCTAGGGCTCTGAGGCTAGCTCAAGTCTTCCTGGTTTGAGAATGGACTGAGACCCCTTGCTGTGTCAACCCCTTATCAAGAGAGAGTGACTCAGTGATATCCAGCGTTTTGTGTTGATGTGAGTACCATTTTCCCAGTGTCTCAGGAATCGCTGGCCAAACCAAAGTGATTCAATAGTCGGTCAGCGGCATTGACACGTAACCTGAAAATACAGATGCAGGTCTTGTATTTTACTGGTCCAGTTCTACTTTTCATAGTATAATTGCTGTGATTTGAACTAGGGATCCTAAGCACTAAAAACTATTGTATGCACATTTATTTTTCTGTGAACGGGTATTGCATTCCAAGCCAAATTATTCCATTTCTTTTGCAGCGCCGAATTTTGGCGTTCTGGTCTGTGGTGCTCTGGGGAATGGAACGCCAAATTTTGGCGCTCTCTGTGGAATGCCAAAATTTGGCATGGAATCCGGAAACCAGGGATGGGAACGCCAAATCTTGGCGCTTTGGAAAAGACGCCACTCCAGTGGCGAGGAAACTTGCCACTGGATTTGGAGTGAAGCCTTTTTAATGCGATTTTAACCAGACTTCGCACCGCAAAGCCTGTGGCAAGTTTGCTTGCCACGAAATGGGCAAGCCGTTTTGAATGCCAAAAATTGGTCAGCTTTGACCCAAAATTCTCAGGGAGACTCATCCCTAGTAGTGTCATTGAATTGACTAGAATGGGCTTCTTATCTGCAAAAGTTTTCAAGAAAAAAAAGGAGTACCCTATTGCGCGACGCATGATGTAAGCCATAATTCGAACTTCAAAAGTTTCCGTTGATGTGTTCTATAACTTCAAAGCGTCATTATTATGCTCGCGTGGCACAATTTCAAACGTCTGTTTTAAGGGGAGGTTCTGGTGAAAATGCTATTTTCTTCTAAATAGGTCCCACTGTGAAAATTTGTTAAAAATTTGATGTCTTACCATATTAAAATATCTCAATGGGGAGGCACATTCTGTGCGCTGAACCCAGTCGCAGAGCCTTTTTCTCCTATTGAAGTAGTACATCAGTTACAAAAAAGTATTCAAAAAGTTCCCCATTTGGTCCATATCGATAGAAAATCATGCGCTGAAGTCAGTGTTACCAAACAAAATGCTCCCTCCTGAACTCGTTTCTGAGATAAATGCAGTCAAAGTTGGGATTTTTAACATGGGTCTTATGGGGATGGGTCTATAAACATTCTAACGTTTACTTAAGGCACATAAGGAGTAATAAGAAGGCAATGAAAAACTATAGTTAGATAAAAAACACTACATAGAATCAAAATCCTTCCAGAAAAACGGGGGTTCCTGTCAATAGGTGAGAACTACAGAACAAAGGATGTCCAAAAAATGCCCTCTTTTGGGTCAAAACGCGACTTTGGCCGTTTTTATAGTTGAATTGGTCAAAACCCTGTAGGTTAACATCAAAATTGCATATTACTTAAAAAAGAGTTTGGAGCTTTATCTGTAACTTGATGCAAAGCGTAGAGCATTACGACAAATTTTGATTTTAAATTTTTTTTTGGCGGGAAACCCTAGCTGATGTACTACTTTAAGTCTATAACTTAATACTCGCGACGCTCGCTGGGGGCTCCGCCCCCAGACCCCCGCATATGTGGGGCGCGTACCGAAGTATTTTTAGTAAGTCCGTGGTGACCAAAGGCAAATTTTCTAAGGAAGTAAATGTACTGCTTTGTTAAAAGGTCTATTAAACAGCTTTTGACCATATAATTAAGCTACTTTTACTGCCCAAATAGATAGCTTGTATTGCATTGGCTACTGTGGCAGGCAATGGGTGCATACAAGGTCCGGAAAATATTGAAGACTGCTTTGACAAGGATAGAGGTGAAAGGAAAAAACCGCAAGTCTCTACGACCACTCCTTGACCCCAAACATTTCTATGAGTGAGTGAGTCAGTCAGTCGGATTGGGGCCATATAGGTTCTTGATTGATGATTTTGAAGACGTTGCCGGTGACGGGGACCCGATTGCGGCATAGTTTCGGAAATGTCTCGACTTGACCTATCGGTAGGGCGAATAAAAATTTTCAGTCGGTCGGTCCCCTTTTTTGAAGATTGAATGGATTTTGTTGAATTTAGGCCTATTTAATCGTCTTGAGGATGTTGCCGGTGGCGGGGACCCGATTGCGGCACAGTTTCGGAAATTTCTCGACCAGACCTACCGATGGGGCGAATAAAATTTTTTAGTCGGTCGGTCCCCTTTTTTAAAGATTAAGTAGGTTTGCTCGGAAACGTTGAAGAATTTTCAACTTTTGGGATTTTTCCCCATTTTCCCATAAAATTTGGAATCGAATGGAAAAAACCGCAAGTCTCTACGATTACTCCTTTACCCCAAACATTTCTATGAGTGAGTGAGTCAGTGAGTCAGTCGGATTGGGGCTATATAGGTTCTTGATATATGATATATAGGTTCTTGAAATCTTCTTGCGCATACTATTTTGTCGTAAAAGGTTGGCCTTGACATTTTTCACTTCTACGATTTATTTTTAAAAAATGCCGGCATGCAGAACTCAAAACGTAAATTACATTTTTATTCGCAAGCTTTCTAACCAAGCATTTCACTATAATTGACCAAAAATGTTCAAAATAGTCAAATTTTAGGGACTTTTCAGCTTAAAAAGCTTACAATTAATAATGTAACGGAAATTTTGAGCTATGCATGACGGAATCTTTTGAAAAAGAATCAAAGAAGTGAAAAATGTCAAGGTCAACCTTTTACGACAAAATAGTATGCGCGAGAAAATTTTTAAAGATGCCGGGTGAGAGCCAAAATAGGCTCAAAAAGACTCCTCCACTGGGTTCAGAGCCTAGCATGTGCCTTCAAAGGTCAAATGTTAGTCTCCTGAAAGAAAGATTTCATATTCCGAACAAATTGTGATAGTGGAATCCATTTGGAAAATGGCAAGATTTTCACCAGAACCTCCCCTTAATTGATTTTGCTGTGTTGTAACTAACTGGCCCATCCTCGAATGTTAGGAGCTGCTCCCCGCCGGGCTACGGAGAAATGCGTGGTTGCGTTACGTTCGCTCAATATGATACTTAAAGGATAAACTGGGGGATGATCGGTTACTGGTGAAACCCAGACGGAAACTCACAGCGTAGATATTAAATTTTGGGCCGGTTTCAATGGTGGTGCAGTTTCACCGAGTTTAACCTTCTTTCAAAGCAATAAAATTGTACCGGTGGCTACCGTGTCGATTTGAAATTAATAAGCTCGTTATAATAGAAGATTGATCACTCTCATTTCCCTTGGGAGCCCTGAAGCCCTGATTGCGTATGAGTGTTGGTTACGAACTGCCCATTCACCCTTCACTCCTGTCGCGTTGGTTCCAGCGTCCGGTGCACCGGAAGACCTCCACCTGCGCATCGCCGAGTCGTTCTCGCTGGCCACCCTGGTCGTCGACGAGGGGCCGGTGGGGGCGGCTTTGCGAAAGAACCCAGCCAGGAAGACGCGGCCTGCCTTCGAGGGCGGGGAGAGCTCCGGCAAGGCAGAGGGCCGCGAGCAGCGGCCGGGAAGTCTCGCCGGGAAGGGGCGCTACTCGTGCACGGAGTGCGGCCAGCGGTGTCCCTCATCTTCCCACCTCAAGATCCACTCCAGGGTCCACACCGGGGAGAGGCCTTTCGAGTGTGGTGTGTGTGGGATGAAGTTCATTCAAAAGAGTAATCTTACCACGCACAGTCGGATCCACACCGGGGAAAGGCCTTTCCAGTGTAGTGTGTGTGGGAAGAAGTTCGCTGCAAAGGCGGATCTGACCACGCACAATCGGATCCACACCGGGGAGTGGCCGTACGAGTGTGGAGTTTGTGGAAAGAAGTTCAGACAGAAGGCACATCTAAACGTGCACATGAGGATCCACACTGGAGAGAAGCCCTTCAAGTGTGGCTTTTGTGGAAAAAAGTTCTCAGATCAAACAAACTTTGCAAAGCACAAACGGCTTCACACCGGAGAGAAGCCTTTCGAGTGTGACGACTGTGGGAGTAAGTTTGCTAGGAAGGACGAACTGCGAAGCCACATCACGCACAAGCACCTTGCGAAGAAACCGTAGTGCGCAACGCTGCGTTGGGAAGCTCCGTCCACGGCAACGCACGCCCTCGACTTTGCAACGCTTTGATTCTTTTTCATTTTGGCGTTTGTAACGCGAAACATCCTTTTGGTGGTGGGGACGAGAGTCCGATAGTGGAAGTTCATTTATAATTGTGCAATCCTTTTTCGTTTTAATTAGCATTAGGTCTGAGTTGGTTGAGGATAAATTTTTCTTGGTAAGGTGATGATAAAAGTGGGCCACTGAATGTTATGTCTCAAAATGATTCTCCTGGGCAGAAAGCACTCTAAATGTTCCACGAAGATAATGCATGCACCGAATGCACTGAAACAAATTCCAAATGTTATTGTAAGACCCTTAAGGTGGGGGTCAAATAAAGACCAATATCGTGTAACATCTTTAAAATTTCATTTTTTTGCGCCCCGAAACTGAAAGTTAAGGGGAGATTCTGGTGAAAATCTTGCTATTTTCCAAATGGATCCCACTGTCACAATTTGTTCGGAATATAAAATGTTTCTTTGAGGAGACTTAAATTTGACTTTTGAAGGCACATGCCAGGCTCTGAGCCCAGTCGAAGAGCCTTTTTGAGCCTATTTTGCCTGTATCTTAAAAAATCTTCTTGCGCATACTATTTTGTCGTAAAAGGTTGACCTTGACATTTTTCACTTCTTCGATTCATTTTCAAAAGATGCCAGCATGCATAGCTCAAAATTTCCATTTCATTATTAATTGTAAGCTTTTTAAGCTGAAAAGTCCCTAAAATTTGTCAATTTTGAACATTTTTGGTCAATTATAGTGAAATGCTTGGTTAGAAAGCTTGCGAATTAAAATGTAATTTACGTTTTGAGTTCTGAATGCCGGCATCTTTTAAAAGTAAATCGAAGAAGTGAAAAAT
Source organism: Thrips palmi (assembly GCF_012932325.1). NCBI lineage: Eukaryota > Metazoa > Arthropoda > Insecta > Thysanoptera > Thripidae > Thrips > Thrips palmi. Next base: position 4,478,554 of record NW_023144625.1, on the reverse strand, counting down.
AACAGGGCCAACCTTTTACGACAAAATAGTATGCGCAAGAAGATTTTTAAAGTTAAGGGGAGGTTCTGGTGAAAATGCTATTTTCTCCTAAATAGGTCCCACTGTGAAAATTTGTTAAAAATTGGATGTCTTATCTAGTATTTATTAAAATTTTTCATTGGGGAGGCACATTCTATGCCCTGAATCCAGTCGCAGAGCCTTTTTCTCCCATTTAGGCTATAACTTTAAAAGTCTTCTTGCGCATACTATTTTGTCGTAAAAGGTTGGCTTAGACATTTTTCACTTCTTCGATTCATTTTTTAAAAATGCCGGCATGCCCATCTCAAAATGTCAATTGCATTTTTATTCGCAAGCTATCTAACCAGGCATTTCACTAAAATTGATCAAAAATGTACAAAATAGACAAATTTTAGGGACTTTTCAGCTTAAAAAGCTAATAATTATTAATATAATGGAAGTTTTGAGCTATGCATGCCGGAATCTTTTGAAAATGAGTCGAAGAAGTGAAAAATGTCAAGGTCAACCTTTTACAACAAAATAGTATGTGCAAGGAGATTTTTCAAGATACAGCCAAAATAGGCTCAAAAAGACTCTTCGACTGGATTTACAGCCTGGCATGTGCCTTCAAAAGTCAAATTTTAGTCTCCTCAATGAAAAATTTTATATTCCGAACAAATTATGACTGTAGGATCCATTTGGAAAATGGCAAGATTTTCACCAGAACCTCCCCTTAAAGCCAAATAGGAGAAAAAGGCTCTGCGACTGGGTTCAGCGCACAGGATGTGCCTCCCCATTGAAAATTTTTAATAATAACTTGGTAAAACATCAAATTTTTACCAAATTTTCACAGAGGGACCTATTTAGGAGAAAAAAGCATTTTCACCAGAACCTCTCCTTAAGAAAAACAACAAGTTCTTGCACTGCAAAAATGATTACATATCCAAATTTCTATCATTTCCAGCCCCCAAAGAACAGCACTGGGACCTGCGATGTTGTTGCTTTGAGGTCTTGAAACGATGGAGATCGGTTTTTGTAATTATATCTTGAGATTCTATTGTTTGCAACTGAATATTTGCTTCACCAACTGTCTCGGCACGCACAAATATTCAGAAAGCGACGTGGGTCATGAAGTTATCGGCTGTCGCAGGGTCGCGACTTGCGTGTTCATTTTTCTCCTTTGCCTGACTGAATCTCATTGGCTGTTTCAGGCCCAGCGACGTTTCGCCTGCGGCCTCGTCTTCTTGCGGCTTGTGCTTGCATGGTTTGCTTGGTGCGAGTTGCGGATGTAGTTTGTTCCATGCAGTGCCGTTTCGCTTCGCGCCGTGTCTACACTCCAAATCCAGGGTGTCTAGAAACTATACGCCTTAGGCGCATGCCACAGAAATGGAACTGCCTTAAGGCGCCTTGATTCTACACGCCAAAGGCGTATACCCCATTGAGCACCTTTTGCAGATAGAAGTTAGCATGTGAGCACCATTGGTCGAAGGAAAGGTGCGTGCATTGTACACAACCCTGGATCATAGGCACTGAGCTCAACAGGACTCAAGGTGCGTAGAATGTAAACACCCTTTAAGGCCTCGGTAGGCATGGCCTCGGCCAAGGGCGGTGTTTGCATTCAACGCACCTTGAGTCCTGTTGAGCTCAGTGCCTATGATCCAGGGTGTGTACAATGCACGCACCTTTCCTTCGACCAATGGTGCTCACATGCTAACTTCTATCTGCAAAAGGTGCTCAATGGGGTATACGCCTTTGGCGTGTAGAATCAAGGCGCCTTAAGGCAGTTCCATTTCTGTGGCATGCGCCTAAGGCGTATAGTTTCTAGACACCCTGGATTTGGAGTGTAGTCAATGTGTCTTTGCCTTCGGCTGCTTTGTGCGGGTGGTGGTTTTTACATTGGGCTGGCCTTGGGAGGGACTCACTCCGCGATTCCGACCGCCCGTCGCTCAGTTCCGACAAGGCAGTCTTGGCGATCGCGCTGCTGTGCCTCGCTCGTTCCAACTTTCTGAGACTTGCTGTGTTGTTCGCAGGTTCAGTGAAGACGGAGGACCCAGATCGCTCTGCGCCGAACGGACGGGACCTCGAGGAGGACAGCGGCTCTGGAGGCGAAGGTGAGTGAAGCCTTGCTCCCAGTGAAAGGTTTTCGAACGTATCATTTCCTCGGTTTTGCTAGGTACAGTGCCAAAACCATTAGTAGCTTTATCGTCAGCAACAAACCTGATTGTCTATTAAGTACACTAGCATGCGTTTGTGTTGTACTTGCAAGATTGCATTTGTAAGTGTGTGCTTGGTAGGCAGTTACGTTTGTAGAGTGGTTTCAAGCGTACTTGTTTCTTTAAACCGATTAGCGCAACCGCCTCATAGCCCTGGTTCACGCCACCCCAAAAGCAAGACAAAACTTATAGTCGCTTGAGAACATTTCAAACATAACGTACTGAAGCGTTACTTTAGGCGTGGCTAAAGCGTGCAGCTAACCAACCTGCCTAACGCTTATTCCTGTCGCGTTGGTTCCAGCGTCCGGTGCACCGGAGGACCTCCCCCTGCGCATCGCCGAGTCGTTCTCGCTGGCCACCCTGGCCGTCGACGAGGGGCCGGTGGGGGCGGCCCCGCGGAAGAACCCAGCCAGGAAGACGCGGCCTGCCTTCGAGGGCGGGGAGAGCTCCGGCAAGGCAGAGGGCCGCGAGCAGCGGCCGGGAAGTCTCGCCGGGAAGGGGCGCTACTCGTGCACGGAGTGCGGCCAGCGGTGTCGTACACCTTCACTCCTCAAGACCCACTCCAGGGTCCACACCGGGGAGAGGCCTTTCGAGTGTGGTGTGTGTGGGAAGAAGTTCTCTCTTAAGACTCACCTTACTAGGCACAGTCGGATCCACACCGGGGAGAGGCCGTACGAGTGTGGTGTGTGTTGGAGGAAGTTCTCTCTAAAGACTCATCTAAGCAGGCACAGTCTGATCCACACCGGAAAGAAGCCTTTCAAGTGCGACTTTTGTGCAAAAAGTTCGCGGACCAAAGTCATTTTGCACGGCACAAACGGCTTCACACCGGAGTGAAGCCTTTCGAGTGTGACGACTGCGGGAGTAAGTTCGCCAGGAAGGACGAACTGCGAAGCCACATGACGCACAAGCACCTTGCGAAGAAACCGTAGTGCGAAACGCTGCGTCGGGAAGCTCCGTCCATGGCAACACGCACGCCCTTGACATTATATCGATTTTTTTTTATTTTGGCGTTTGTTACGCGAAAAATCTTGTTGTTGGTTTGGGAAGAGAGTCCTATGGTGGAAGTTAATTTTGAATTGTGTACTTCTTTTTTCGTTTGTATAAGCATTGGGGCTGAGTTGGTTGAGGATAAATACATCTATGTAAGATTGTGATTAAAGTTTACCACTGAATCCTACGCTTCATGGTGATTCTCCTGGGAAGGAAGCACTCTAAATGTTCCATGAAGTTTATGCATGCACTGAAACAAATTCTAAATGTTGTGAGACCCTTGAAGTGGGGGCCAAAAGAGACCAATATCGTGGAACATCTTTAAAATATCATTTTTTGCGCCCCGAATCTGAAAGTCAAGAAAAACGTCAAGTTCTTGCGCTGCAAATATGATTACATATCCGAATTTCTATCATTTCCAGCCCCTAAACAACAGCACTAGGACCTTCGTTGTTGTTGCTTTGAGGTCTAGAAAACGATAGAGATCTGTTTTTGTTATTATCATTTGAGAAGTTAATGCTTGCAACTGAATGTTTGCTTCACCAACTGTTTCGGAACGCCCAAACTTCCAGAAAGTGATGCGAGTCATGAAGTTACCGGCTGTCGCAGGGTCGCGACTTGCGTGTTCATTTTCCTCCTTTCCCTGACTGAATCTCATTGGCTGTTCCAGGCCCAGCGACGTCTCGCCTCGCGGCCTCGTCTTCTTGCGGCTTGTGCTTGCATGGTTTGCTTGGTGCGCGTGGCGGATGTAGTTTGTTCCATGCAGTGCCGTTTCGCTTCGCGCCGCATGTCTAGCCAGTGTGTCTTTGCCTTCGGCTGCTTTGTGCGGGTGGTGGTTTTTACATTGGGCTGGCCTTGGGAGGGACTCACTCCGCGATTCCGACCGCCCGTCGCTCAGTTCCGACAAGGCAGTCTTGGCGATCGCGCTGCTGTGCATCGCTCGTTCCAACTTTCTGAGACTTGCTGTGTTGTTCGCAGGTGCAGTGAAGACAGAGGACCCAGATCGCTCTGCGCCGAACGGACGGGACCTCGAGGAGGACAGCGGCTCTGGAGGCGAAGGTGAGTGAAGCCTTGCTCCCAGTGAAAGGTTTTCGAACGTATCATTTCCTCGGTTTTGCTAGGTACAGTGCCAAAATCATTAGTAGCTTTATCGTCAGCAACAAACCTGATTGTCTATTAAGTACACACTTACAAATGCATACTTGGCAAGTACACACGTACAAACGCCTATGCTTAGCATGGTGTTATTCGGCGCCTAGCATGCGTTTGTGTTCTACTTGCAAGATTGCATTTGTAAGTGTGTGCTTGGTAGGCAGTTACGTTTGTAGAGTGGTTTCAAGCGTACTTGTTTCTTTAAACCGATTAGCGCAACCGCCTCATAGCCCTGGTTCACGCCACCCAAATGCAAGACAAAACTTATAGTCGCTTGAGAACATTTCAAACATAACGTACTGAAGCGTTACTTTAGGCGTGGCTAAAGCGTGCAGCTAACCAACCTGCCTAACGCTTATTCCTGTCGCGTTGGTTCCAGCATCCGGTGCACCGGAGGACCTCCACCTGCGCATCGCCGAGTCGTTCTCGCTGGCCACCCTGGCCGTCGACGAGGGGCCGGTGGGGGCGGCCCCGCGGAAGAACCCAGCCAGGAAGACGCGGCCCGCCTTCGAGGGCGGGGAGAGCTCCGGCAAGGCAGAGGGCCGCGAGCAGCGGCCGGGAAGTCTCGCCGGGAAGGGGCGCTACTCGTGCACGGAGTGCGGCCGGCACTGTCCCTCATCTTCCCACCTCAAGATCCACTCCAGGGTCCACACCGGGGAGAGGCCTTTCGAGTGTGGTGTGTGTGGGATGAAGTTCATTCAAAAGAGTAATCTTACCACGCACAGTCGGATCCACACCGGGGTGAGGCCGTACGAGTGTGGTGTGTGTTGGAGGAAGTTCTCTCTAAAGACTCATCTAAGCAGGCACAGTCTGATCCACACCGGAGAGAAGCCTTTCGAGTGCGACTTTTGTGGAAAAAAGTTCGCGGACCAAAGTCATTTTGCACGGCACAAACGGCTTCACACCGGAGTGAAGCCTTTCGAGTGTGACGACTGCGGGAGTAAGTTCGCCAGGAAGGACGAACTGCGAAGCCACATGACGCACAAGCACCTTGCGAAGAAACCATAGTGCGAAACGCTGCGTCGGGAAGCTCCGTCCGTGGAAACACGAACGCCCTTGACATTATATCGATTTTTTTTATTTTGGCGTTTGTTACGCGAAAAATCTTTTTGTTGGTGGGGAAGAGAGTCCTATGGTGGAAGTTAATTTTGAATTGTGTACTCCTTTTTCGTTTGTATAAGCATTGGGGCTGAGTTGGTTGAGGATAAATACATCTATGTAAGATTGTGATTAAAGTTTACTACTGAATCCTACGCTTCAAGGTGATTCTTTTGGGAAAGAAGCACTCTAAATGTTCCATAAAGTTGATGCATTAGGGTGTTTCACTTTTGCAAAAAGTTTCGAAATCTCATGACCGCCGGGTGAAAATTGATTTTTTATCCAAAAAAAAAGTTAACGTGTTTCGGGGTTTTCCAAATTTCGCAAAATTATAGGTCGCTCAACGCCTTTGAAAAATTTAGGCTGTTTTTACCTAAGTCCAAAATGCTGAAATCGCCAATTATTGACCGATTTGGACCATTCTGGGCTCATTTGAAAGGTTTTGAGCTGTACTTTAAGAATCTGTGGCCAGAAATTCGATTGGAGTCGTTTGTTAGGCTACAGAGCCACGTTTGTGTTTTTCAAGGCCCTAATTGCAACTTTGCGCGACTGTATCTTCGGCAGTTATAAACCGATTATCCCCCGCGATATCTCAAAACGACCGTCAGAGTCTCCCCTTTCCAACGGTGTGCTTGGATTGTCATTTGAAGCATTTGTCTAGTTTCTATGAGGCTCGAAGTACAGATATGCGACAAATTTTCATGTTTACCGTACACTTCTTGGACGAAAAGTGTACTGACGAGAGCCGATCCTCGCTCTTTCACCCCTATTTTCAGTTGCGCATGATGCTTTTACCACCTCAAAGCCGGCTGGTGCTGCTACATTGGCTCCAGGGACATATTAATAGCGTTCGATGTTGAAATCTCATGGTTAGGTCAGTGCTTTTACATCATTTACGGTGTCTCCCAGAACCTTACCTAACCAGTTTGCCACATTTCTTGTCTGGTTACGAAGTTATTCATAATGTATCGTTTTTATCTTTGTATAGGGTACTCTGGAGCAAACCTAGACCGGAAGTCAGCGACAGAACAGCAGAAACCAAGGAGCATCGCGCGGCTGCGGTGAGCGGTGGAGGGGGTCGAGATCGGCGGAGTGGGGGTGAAGGCGGCCCGCGCATGCACGTCTTGATACGGGACCACAAATCGCCGCCGCGCAGGTCCCCCTGGCGGCCGAGCCGAGCGGTGCCGAAGAGTGCCGAGCGGCCGGAGCCGAAGGGGACTTTGTGCCGTGCCGAGCACGGCAACCTGGGGCACGAAGGAGCCATAATCATCGAAATAACCTAAATGCTAATAGTTTTAACATCTATTAGCCAGGGGAAGGTCTTCGGCTTCGATTCAGAGCTAGATTCTGCTGCAGATGGAAATGCATGTTCGTCAGAAGGAAATTGTAGTATGTTGGTGTAGACAGAAGGCTACCTTAAAATTTTTAAAATAATTTGTCCAACCTATCCTAATTAAAACCAAACGGGCTCGCTACAGATCTTATTCTCATCGCGGCAGATCTATTTCTAATGTCAACAGATCTTAGCCTACTCTATACTCAAGATATTTCATGCTATAGTCGCGACAAGTTTCGGTCACTTGCGACCTGACCAACTTTACGTAACCTAACGTACCATATATAAACCAAACCTTAATATTCTTGAAACATATTGTCCAACCTAAAATTTGAACATAACTAAAACGGATGGGTGAAACCGAAAAATTAAAAACTGGCCAGTATTTGAACCGCCAATACTAGAGGCCGTAGACAGAGGTGGTACCCCGGAGCCACGGAGACATCTGCTGGGGAGGCGCTCGACAACTCTACTTGAGTGACTAAGCCCCCCGAGGGTCCGGGGTTATCCCTATCCTCAGAATACCCACGGGGACCTTCGGGCTTGCCTTCGGGCCGCGCTCGGCGAGGGGGACTTCGGGCGCGCTCGGAAGGGGACCTGCGCCGCGCCGATTTGTGGTCCCCTAACCGTTCCTGCGCATGCTGCCTCCACTCTGCCTATCCCGGCCCCCACCACCGCTAAACACGGCCTCGCGACGCTCTTTTGTTTCTCCCGGTCGGTCGCTAACTGCCGGTCTGAATAGAGCATTCTAGTCGTCGCCGATCGAAGAACATTAAGAAGAACAAAACCGGAAGCCGGGAAGAAACGGAGTAGGTATCAAGCCCGGTTTTAACGAGAAATTTCGACAAATATTTTTATTTCCCGAGTCAAAAAGTGTTTGAAACAAACGAAAGTGCTTTTGAAAGAGATTCGACACAGAAAACTAAAAAAATAGCCCACTCAGAGACGTCTGGGAGGTTATGTTGCCGGGGCCAGTTCCGGCTTTGTTCTTCTTCTTGTTCTTCGATCGGTGACGACTAGAATACTCTATTTACTCCGATGCATGTTCACTATCAGAGTGTTCTGAGAGCAAGCGCCTTCTGTAGTTGCGTCCACTTTCAGTGGGAGAGCTGTGGCAGAGGCTTTCGTTCAATGAATGGTTAGTGTGCGTGAAGTTTCGGCAGAGGGCGAAAGAGGCGTCTAATGAGAAAGCGCCTTCCAAAGTAGATGCAACTGCCAAAGGCACTTGCTCTCAGAACACTCCATTCTGTAAGAAATAAATTGGGAATAAACGAAGCTGCCTTGAACAAAACTGTAGTCAAAGGTTTCTTTGTAAATTCGCAAATATTATTCGTAAAAACTGTGAATCTTCGTGTATATACGAACAATCTAAACTAGGGGTACGCGCCGTTTTGTTTGGGCGCGTAGTAGGCGAGCGATGCGTCTGTATTCTTGTAGAAGATGGTGAAGAATATATGCAAAGTAAGGCCAATACAGGGTCAATGTGAAACTCAATTTTAAAAGTTTGGTCACAAATTGGTAAATTTTGGGGAAAGTAAAGGTCTGGGATGAAATTGGAAGTCATTTTCGTGATCAGCACACCAAAAACTGCAGGAAACTATGTAAAACTCGATGTAAAAATTTTGGTCCGAAATTGGTAAATATTTGGAAAAGTAAAGGTCTGAGATGAAATTGGAAGTCATTTTCGTTATCAGCGCATCAAAAACTGCAGGAAACTATGTAAAACTCGATGTAAAAATTTTGGTCCGAAATTGGTAAATATTTGGTAAAGTAAAGGTCTGAGATGAAATTGGAAGTCATTTTCGTGATCAGCACACCAAAAACTGCAGGAAACTATGTAAAGCTCGATGTAAAAATTTTGGTCCGAAATTGGTAAATATTTGGAAAAGTAAAGGTCAGAGATGAAATTGGAAGTCATTTTCGTGATCAGCACACCAAAAACTGCAGGAAACTATGTGAAACTCGATGTAAAAATTTTGGTCCAAAATTGGTAAATATTTGGAAAAGTAAAGGTCTGGGATGACATTGGAAGTCATTTTTGTGATCAGCACACCAAATACTGCAGAAAGCAATGAAACACCAAGGAAATTTTGGTCGCAAATCATGTAATTCTAGTTGAAAGTATGGGTCTTCAGTTGTTAGGTTTCTTAAGAGCGTTTCCTGTTCATAGTGTCATGCCACGAACCCTGACCCTGTTACTCGGTCGAGTAACATTTAACAGCCAGCATTGAATTGCTTAATACGATTCACAAATACTTCAATTACCATTCGATATCTCCTTGTTACTGAACTTATGAATACGCAATGTTATTAGTAATACCTAAATAGCCTTTCTCCCTTTTAGTTTAAACTAGTGGATTTAACTATATTGATTTATCTGCATTTAAAAAGAGACATATTTACAGGCAGGCTGATTTCAACTACTTTACGGAGAAGACCTTCTGTCAGATCCAATGAATCGTGTCATAGAATCCAATGTCGAGGCCACTTATTGCTAAATGCAAGTTTATCTTATTGATAATGATAGTCATGGTGTGTTATTTAATCTTTGAAACAGTTTAGCAAAAGTATTTACCTAACATTCTGAGTAAATTAAAAAAAAAGCAAACTCAAACCATGACCAACACAAATTACCAGTTGTCGCAGACAATGTATGATTAAGTTAAAAGAATCGTCTCATGAAATCAGATGACCAAGTCAGTGAATCGTCTCATTGAATCTGATGTCAATGTCAAACCTTGAATGCGCTACACTCACTCATCATATGGTTTTCTTTAAGGTTAGTACTATAGTAAACTCACAGCATTGCAATGAAGCCTTTTCCCAGAATCAGTGCCAAGAGTCAGCAAAGACTATTTATTTTGGCAAGATTAGCATCTGGTTTGAACTCATAGAATGTATTAATATATTTTCTAACTGTTATTGAGCAAAGCAAACAACTGGAAAATATAGTGTCTGAGAATATAAATGGAAATACACTCACAAAGGTTAAAAAGACCAAATCATTCTTGCAATTATCAAACACACTCCACTGACTAAAACATTTCCCCTGTAGCGGGGGAGGGGAGAGGGTGGACGGACGGACGAAACGCGTAATAATTGTCACTTTCATTTTCCGTATTTCACTGAGTTGACTCTCCGGAGGGGTTTCAATCATTCTAAAATATCGAAAAACTATGACCGTACTCACTTCTAAGCCCTTCTGCTCTTTAGTTTGTTTTATTTGCCAATGTTTTGCCAGGTCCCGTATTTGAGAGTCGCGGCCGCAAGTATGAAAAATTGCTACGAGCCACCAACCACTGCCAACCTAACCACGCTAAGAACCTAATTCAAAAAGATGTTTTGAATATTTCAAACAATAGTAATCGTGAATATAAGATAAACTCCCCCTGGGGGAGATTTAGGAGCCTTCCGGTGCGAAATTTTGAAACTATTTGTGCGGTAGTTGCTGAGAAACGTGAGTGAGTTACGGACACACAGACAGACAGACGCACGACCAGTCACTTTTTGGTACCCCCAAACACGGCATGGGCTCGCTATCGCTCGCCAATAATTAACGATGAATGTTCGTGGATTTACGAAGAACATTTGTAAATTACCAAGATTATTCGTGAATTCACGAAAGTGCTCCGGCTAAAATCTTCGCTAGAGGCTTCTTCGTATATTCCGAATATTTATCTTTACAGTGAAGTGTTGGTGAAAACCCTGGGAAAAAAAGGAAGTGGCAAGGTGTCACTGAGGTGGCAATGAAGTGGCTATTAAGGTAGTAAGTGGCAAGGTGGTTACAAAGTGGCAAGGTGGTTGTGAAGTGGCATGTAACTGGTCAAGTGGCGATAAAGAGCCAAGTGGTAAAGTGGCAATTAAAAATCCATACCAAGGGGGCAGAGCGTTAGGTAGGAGGCTGTGTTGTTTCTAGCCCATAACTCAATTGGATGCCAACAGATGGCGCCCAGCACTTTCCTGCCCGGCATCAGGCTCTCGGGGAAAAGGTTTTGTGCCAAACTACTTAGGCAGCTGCAGGAATCAGCACCGAGGCTGGACCTCATGATGCCAGACGGACTAAGTTGTGAGGCTGAAGGCAACTCTTCCGTAGTTGGACATACAATCTGAAGTCCTGGCCTTGGTCGCAATTCTTGACCATGAAGGTGATGTGGGTCTATGTTCATAGACGTACTGAATGGCTGTGCGGGCTTCTGCCTTGCAATAGTCAAATGTGTCAGAATTTCAACGTTTAATTAAATTTCTGAAACTCCGCCAAGTCATATAGTCCATTCGGAACTGTTAACATCTACTTAATTGCCACCTCGCCCCCTACTGGCCACTTCACCCCCTACTGGCCACTTCACCCCCTACTGGCCACTTCAACACCTTGCCACTTAAAATGTCAAAATCCACTTAAAAACCACCTTGCTAAGGTGGCAGTAAGGTGACACTTAAATGCCACTTAAATCACACCTCGCCACCTTCTTTTTTTCCCAGGGAATCAGTATGAGCAGGTTGACTTTTAGCTCAGCAAAATGCATCCATTGGTCCACAGACAGTGGTGCACAGTGAAATCCCCTGAAAAAGTATCTTTATAACCATAAAGAGTGTTGCTTGCTATCTAGCTCTAATCGGTAGAAACCGGTCAAATAGACCCCTAACCACAAAGGCGTTGACCACCTTTTGATACAAAATAGACTTAAACGAAAGATTAACCACAGTTTCGGAAAGATGTGAATTTGAAGTCTATTTTGGGATGTCGCGGGGAGACGTTAAACCATAGAAGGTGTAGAAACACTGACCTAAACATGAGATTTCAACATCGAACGCTATTAATATGTCCCTGGAGCCAATGTAGCAGCACCAGCCGGCTTTGAGGTGGTAAAAGCATCATGCGCAACTGAAAATAGGGGTGAAAGAGCGAGGATCGGCTCTCGTCAGTACACTTTTCGTCCAAGAAGTGTACGGTAAACATGAAAATTTGTCGCATATCTGTACTTCGAGCCTCATAGAAACTAGACAAATGCTTCAAATGACAATCCAAGCACACCGTTGGAAAGGGGAGACTCTGACGGTCGTTTTGAGATATCGCGGGGGAAAATCGGTTTATAACTGCCGAAGATACAGTCGCGCAAAGTTGCAATTAGGGCCTTGAAAAACACAAACGTGGCTCTGTAGCCTAACAAACGACTCCAATCGAATTTCTGGCCACAGATTCTTAAAGTACAGCTCAAAACCTTTCAAATGAGCCCAGAATGGTCCAAATCGGTCAATAATTGGCGATTTCAGCATTTTGGACTTAGGTAAAAACAGCCTAAATTTTTCAAAGGCGTTGAGCGACCTATAATTTTGCGAAATTTGGAAAACCCCGAAACACGTTAACTTTTTGTTTGGATAAAAAATCAATTTTCACCCGGCGGTCATGAGATTTCGAAACTTTTTGCAAAAGTGACACACCCTATTGATGCATGCACTGAAACAAATTCTAAATGTTGTAAGACCCTTGAAGTGGGGGCCAAGAGAGACAAATATCGTGGAACACCTTTAAAATATCATTTTTTGCGCCCCGTTTCTGAAAGTCAAGAAAAACATCAAGTTCTTGCGCTGCAAATATGATTACATATCCGAATTTCTATCATTTCCAGCCCCTAAACAACAGCACTAGGACCTGCGTTGTTGTTGCTGTGAGGTCTAGAAACGATAGAGATCTGTTTTTGTTATTATCTTTTGAGAAGTTAATGCTTGCAACTGAATGTTTGCTTCACCAACTGTTTCGGAACGCACAAATATTCAGAAAGCGACGTGGGTCAAGAAGTTACCGGCTGTCGCAGGGTCGCGACTTGCGTGTTCATTTTCCTCCTTTCCCTGACTGAATCTCATTGGCTGTTCCAGGCCCAGCGACGTCTCGCCTCGCGGCCTCGTCTTCTTGCGGCTTGTGCTTGCATGGTTTGCTTGGTGCGAGTGGCGGATGTAGTTTGTTCCATGCAGTGCCGTTTCGCTTCGCGCCGCATGTCCAGCCAATGTGTCTTTGCCTTCGGCTGCTTTGTGCGGGTGGTGGTTTTTACATTGGGCTGGCCTTGGGAGGGACTCACTCCGCGATTCCGACCGCCCGTCGCTCAGTTCCGACAAGGCAGTCTTGGCGATCGCGCTGCTGTGCCTCGCTCGTTCCAACTTTCTGAGACTTGCTGTGTTGTTCGCAGGTGCAGTGAAGACGGAGGACCCAGATCGCTCTGCGCCGAACGGACGGGACCTCGAGGAGGACAGCGGCTCTGGAGGCAAGGGTGAGTGAAGCCTTGCTCCCAGTGAAAGGTTTTCGAACGTATCATTTCCTCGGTTTTGCTAGGTACAGTGCCAAAACCATTAGTAGCTTTATCGTCTGCAACAAACCTGATTGTCTATTAAGTACACACTTACAAATGCATACTTGGCAAGTACACACGTACAAACGCCTATGCTTAGCATGGTGTTATTCGGCGCCTAGCATGCGTTTGTGTTCTACTTGCAAGATTGCATTTGTAAGTGTGTGCTTGGTAGGCAGTTACGTTTGTAGAGTGGTTTCAAGCGTACTTGTTTCTTTAAACCGATTAGCGCAACCGCCTCATAGCCCTGGTTCACGCCACCCAAATGCAAGACAAAACTTATAGTCGCTTGAGAACATTTCAAACATAACGTACTGAAGCGTTACTTTAGGCGTGGCTAAAGCGTGCAGCTAACCAACCTGCCTAACGCTTATTCCTGTCGCGTTGGTTCCAGCGTCCGGTGCACCGGAGGACCTCCCCCTGCGCATCGCCGAGTCGTTCTCGCTGGCCACCCTGGTCGTTGACGAGGGGCCGGTGGGGGCGGCCCCGCGGAAGAACCCAGCCAGGAAGACGCGGCCTGCCTTCGAGGGCGGGGAGAGCTCCGGCAAGGCGGAGGGCCGCGAGCAGCGGCCGGGAAGTCTCGCCGGGAAGGGGCGCTACTCGTGCACGGAGTGCGGCCAGCGGTGTCCCTCATCTTCCCACCTCAAGACCCACTCCAGGGTCCACACCGGGGAGAGGCCTTTCGAGTGTGGTGTGTGTGGGAAGAAGTTCTCTCTTAAGACTCACCTTAAAGGCACAGTCGGATCCACACCGGGGAGAGGCCGTACGAGTGTGGTGTGTGTTGGAGGAAGTTCTCTCTAAAGACTCATCTAAGCAGGCACAGTCTGATCCACACCGGAAAGAAGCCTTTCAAGTGCGACTTTTGTGCAAAAAGTTCGCGGACCAAAGTCATTTTGCACGGCACAAACGGCTTCACACCGGAGTGAAGCCTTTCGAGTGTGACGACTGCGGGAGTAAGTTCGCCAGGAAGGACGAACTGCGAAGCCACATGACGCACAAGCACCTTGCGAAGAAACCGTAGTGCGAAACGCTGCGTCGGGAAGCTCCGTCCATGGCAACACGCACGCCCTTGACATTATATCGATTTTTTTTTATTTTGGCGTTTGTTACGCGAAAAATCTTGTTGTTGGTTTGGGAAGAGAGTCCTATGGTGGAAGTTAATTTTGAATTGTGTACTTCTTTTTTCGTTTGTATAAGCATTGGGGCTGAGTTGGTTGAGGATAAATACATCTATGTAAGATTGTGATTAAAGTTTACCACTGAATCCTACGCTTCATGGTGATTCTCCTGGGAAGGAAGCACTCTAAATGTTCCATGAAGTTTATGCATGCACTGAAACAAATTCTAAACGTTGTAAGACCCTTGAAGTGGGGGCCAAAAGAGACCAATATCGTGGAACATCTTTAAAATATCATTTTTTGCGCCCCGAATCTGAAAGTCAAGAAAAACGTCAAGTTCTTGCGCTGCAAATATGATTACATATCCGAATTTCTATCATTTCCAGCCCCTAAACAACAGCACTAGGACCTTCGTTGTTGTTGCTTTGAGGTCTAGAAACGATAGAGATCTGTTTTTGTTATTATCATTTGAGAAGTTAATGCTTGCAACTGAATGTTTGCTTCACCAACTGTTTCGGAACGCCCAAACTTCCAGAAAGTGATGCGAGTCATGAAGTTACCGGCTGTCGCAGGGTCGCGACTTGCGTGTTCATTTTCCTCCTTTCCCTGACTGAATCTCATTGGCTGTTCCAGGCCCAGCGACGTCTCGCCTCGCGGCCTCGTCTTCTTGCGGCTTGTGCTTGCATGGTTTGCTTGGTGCGCGTGGCGGATGTAGTTTGTTCCATGCAGTGCCGTTTCGCTTCGCGCCGCATGTCTAGCCAGTGTGTCTTTGCCTTCGGCTGCTTTGTGCGGGTGGTGGTTTTTACATTGGGCTGGCCTTGGGAGGGACTCACTCCGCGATTCCGACCGCCCGTCGCTCAGTTCCGACAAGGCAGTCTTGGCGATCGCGCTGCTGTGCATCGCTCGTTCCAACTTTCTGAGACTTGCTGTGTTGTTCGCAGGTGCAGTGAAGACAGAGGACCCAGATCGCTCTGCGCCGAACGGACGGGACCTCGAGGAGGACAGCGGCTCTGGAGGCGAAGGTGAGTGAAGCCTTGCTCCCAGTGAAAGGTTTTCGAACGTATCATTTCCTCGGTTTTGCTGGGTACAGTGCCAAAATCATTAGTAGCTTTATCGTCAGCAACAAACCTGATTGTCTATTAAGTACACACTTACAAATGCATACTTGGCAAGTACGCACGTACAAGAGCAGTTCTCGCGAAATGGTTAATTTTGGGCCCTGAAACTTTTTGAAAAAAAGTTCAATTGAAACCGGTTTTTTTGCATTGATCTTGTTAAGAACATCACTAGGGATCATGGATTCATCGGGGCGAGCTATCACCCCAATAATATAGGAAATATCGCAATTTTAATTTTTTTGCCGTCCACGGAAATTACACAGCCTCAGAAACTGTCCACGGAAATTACATTTTAATGGGCCCTTAGAATAGGTGCGATACGAACGCAAACGCCTAGCAGTTTAGGCAGCTCCCTGCACATCTGTGCATTCTGGTTCCATGTTGCGTACCTCACAATAAAATTTCGGGCTAGACCACAATTTGATCGTATGCCGTTTCGGGCCCGACACATGCCCGCGTGCACCTGCCAAACGGGACACGGCCGTCCTTACTGGGGTGCCACGTTATACTGGCGGAGAAGAACCTCGTGCGGCTACAAGGTCCCACTCGTAGTGTGACCAGTATGTGACGAGGTGTACATTCCCCTCCCCCCCCCCATGGGGGGGGGGGGGGGCACCCTAGTACAGCCTCTTTGAGCAGGACTGGGTCCGGTGTCCACCTCTCCCGGCTTAATTTCCTTGTCTCGGTAACAACTGTGAATTCATTTTCTTCTGACCACGGTTGCATAGTGTTTACCTCCCAGGCGGTACCTCTCACACTTGGCAAATGATGGGCCCTAGAGTGGACAACGGAGGAAAGTTTCTCTTGATCAGTTCCTGCGTGTCTATGTTCGGAAAATATTAAATAATGGGTGCGATCAGTTGAGGAAAAGTTGATCGGCGGGTCGAGACAGCGGCCCGCTCGCGGTGCGGTCTATTTAGCCCTCCTGGAACACTGTACGAAAAAAACACAGTGAATCCCGTTAATTTTTTTGCCGGGATTTACTGTAGCTCAGAACACAGGATTTACTGTGCCTGGCAACAGTACTTACTGTACCAGGTACAGGATATTCCGTACTTCACTCCTGTGGTACAGTAAAGTCCGTACAAAGTACAGTAGATCCTGTAAAAAAAGTACAGTAAATCCTGTACTCTGAACTACAGTGCCAGCTGTACTAATCACTACAGGATTTACTGTGATTTTTTCCCACAGTGAAGCATATCTGGCACCCACGTTTACTAACCTATTCGGAAAGATTTCTTTTTGAGTTTGAGGAACAGATTGCTGCAATTTATTCGATAAACTGGGTCTTAGCATTCGAACGGAAAGCTTAGGAAAAACGTCATGTTGCTTAACATATCGGTCAGGTTAAGTCCACCGCAAGTCTTAAATGGTCAGCTAGATCCCAAAATACAGCGAGCCTATTTTTCGCAAGACATTAAGCTTTCGGTTAAGCTTTCCGATCTGAATAATCAACGTTGAACGGTTTCACTGACTCGCAGTCACAACTGTCAAGGCAGTATGCCGGCCGCGCCGAACAAAGCAGCACTGTAAAAAAAGTATTACTGAAATTTCATAATTTTAGTCTGAAGTTTTTAAACAGACTAGTGGTCTGAAAATTCAGAGTAATTATTCAGACCATTCTGTCTGAATTCCAAATTCAGACTACTTGTCTGAAAAACATTTTCAGACTGCTCATTTTCAGACTGCTACTCTGCAATATTAAATAAAAGTGCCATCTATAAATCAAAGAGAAAGAAATCAACAAGAGAACAATATGAACCACCAACGTGTGACGGTACCTCCTTTCCCCTTTTCACTTGCTCGCTTCGGCCCGGGTTCGTTCCGGGACTTTTTGGTTACGAGACGAGCTCGGTACAACTGCGCTACGGGCGCTGCCTGGCGGCGGGGGAAGCCGTGCCGCGTGACTCTCTTCAGAGGATACCAGCTCCTTTCGGCAAGTCCAGAATGCAAGTTCGGACAACTCTCACGGTTAATCTACCGTACACAGACGAATCTGCGTGAAGGACGGGTGTACATTATTATTTCCGATAAATTTATACAACGCCTTACGCCTAGACTTGATTAGTAGGCAATCTGTCAAAATTTTCATACCAAAATTATGAAAACAGGTTTCAGGATGACAAGTCTGAAAACTTTATCAGAATTTTCAGACCTTCTGCTTAAAATTCAGACTAACCGGTGTGATCTCAAATTTCAGAGTTCCTAGTCTGAAAATTCAAAGCAACTTTCTGAATTACCGATTCAGACTGCAAAGACTGAACAAATTGTACTGAAATTTCAAAATTTTTTTTGGCTGAGCGATAGCGAAGCCCTTGCCGTGTTTGGGCGCACCAAAAACTGACTGGTCGTGCGTCTGTCTGTCTGTAACTCACTCACGTTTCTCAGCAACTACTGATCGAATAGTATCCAAACTTCACACCTGATGTGTCCTAAACACCCTTCAGGGGGAGTTTATCTTAGATCAGCAATAATCATCGTTTGAAATATTCAAAACACCGTTTTGAACTAGGTTATTAGCGTTGTTAGGTTGGTAGCACCGTGTGGCCGCCCAATTTCTCATACCGGTAGCCGCGCTTGCAAGCCGTCTGCAAGACGGGACGGCACTTTTGCAAATAAACAAACTGAAGAGAAAAGGGGGCTCCGAAATAGGTTCTGAGTTACTTTTTTAATATTTAAGAATGATTGAAACCCTCCCGGATTGTCAACAGAGGAAAATACGAAAACTGAAAGTGAGAATGGTTTGCGTGTTTCGTTCCCCTCTCCCCCTCCCCCGTCACGGGGGAATCTTCCTTCAGGTCAGTGCACTGTGAGTGTAGTTGTGGATTGTAAATAGAATGTTTTCTTTGCCTTTTACTTTGTATGCATCTACTGATTTTGTTTCCTCTGATAACATCTTCACTTTTAAATAACATAGTCAATCAAATCAGGTAAATGCATGAATAACTTCTGTTGAAATTAGAAGACATGTTAATTGTCTTGGTTTGACTCGGGAAATGTCATTCTATTGCAATGATGCAAGTAACATAAATATTCTAGTCCTAACATCTTTTGATTAAAAGAATCAATATATAGATGTGTATATTTAATGCTAACAGATTTTGAATTGATATTGGTTAAAGAGACGATTCGGGTTTTTGAGCGGTGAGTGACTTGGCAATCGGATTTAATGTGAAGATTCCTTTCACTTCACCAAAGTTTGTGTCCGGTAAATGGAACTTAGTATTGGTAATGATTTAAAAGTTGGCTCTCTGAACCTTAGCCCAATACCCAATGTTAATACTATACTGTCATCTTTTACTCCAAAGATAAAATATCACAAGACATGAATAAGATGAATTATGTTGGCGTATTGAGCAACAAGTGGCCTCAGCATTGAACTTCATGAGACGATTGACTGAATTTGACAAAACTTGATCCCCGTCAAATGCTTCAGATCAGACTGCCCAAAAGTGAGTCACTTAATATAAACTATAATTACATATTCCAGTCTAAATTGTTTAATTCACTGGTTGAAAATGAAAGAATGACAAAAGGCTTCTCAAATATAACTAATAAATTTGTGAGTTCATTGGTTTGAAGAAAAATATAAATCGAATAGTAACTCAAGCAGACAAGTAGCCAATTAAGCGATTCAATGCTGGCAATAAAATGTTACTCGACTGAAGGAATCGCAGTGGTTAGGCATCATGGTATTGGTGACGACAAAGGGTGATCCATGAACGCAGACCCATACTTTACCCATTATAGATTAATTTGATATCTATATTTCTCAATTGAAACTCATATTGATTCTTGCAGTTTTTGGAGTGCTGATCATGAAAATCACTTCCATTTCTGCTCCAGACTTACATTTTAATCTCAAATTGGGTCATTTTGGACCAAAATTCTTAGGTCGAGTTTAATATTATTGATTCCTGCAGTCTTTGGTGAGCTGAACTCAAAAATAACTTCCAAATTTTTCCCAGACTCACGCCTGACCCAATTTTGACCAAATTTGGCCCAAAATTTTTTAATTGAGTTTGATGTTGATCCCAGTAGTTTTTTGTGTGCTGATAACGAAAATCACTTCCATTTTGACTCCAGACTTATATTTTCATCCCAAATAAGGTCATTTTGGATCAAAATTTTCAAGTCGAGTTCAATATTGTTTCCTACAGTTTTTGGTGTGCTGAACTCAAATATGACTTCTGAAATTTTCTCAGACTCACGCATTACCGAATTTTGACCAATTCTGGACCAAAATTTTTGAATCGAGTTTGACGTTTATCCCAACAGTTTTTTGTGTGCTGATAACGAAAATCACTTCCATTTATACACCAGACCTACATTTCACTATATATGAGCCCATAAGTTGCATATTTCGTCAACTTTAGCCAAGTCTGAAGTGTATAAACTAATTCTCATCGCTCAGCCACACTACGCGCCCACACTAAACGGCGCGTACCCCTAGTTTACAGTGAGCATAAAACCGCTTGGTTGTCCAGAAAATACAGTGTTTGACCAATCTGATGAGTGGAGTCGAAAGCTTAGACTCTTGCAAAAAGTCGGCTCGCTGCTCGTTTAGGTCCATTTTGTGACTTGCGGCGGGTTTAACCTGATGGATGTTGTGTTAAACTACGCCACGACTTTCCTCAGCTTGCCTTCCCATTCCCCATGCCCATTTCCCTCCAGGATGGCATTCCCTCCATAAGAGAGGTTTAAAACAGATAAATATCGACATACTTTAGAGCTGAGGCCCCTTGCGAGGCCAAAATCACGTGAAACGCAACGAAAACCTCATTTTGTCCACGGAAATTACAGTCCACGGAAATTACATTATTGCATAAAATGGGGTGTACAAGCCAAACCAGAAGTGCCACCGGAACCAAAATTTTACTGGAACAACTTGTCCACAAGGCAAACACACAAGGATTGGTTCGCAATCAAAATTTTGAATGGTCTGCAAGCAATGGGTGGAACGGAAATTACACTTATTGCTTGCTAGGCCAATTTTTTCGCCGCTTTGGAACTTATTTAACTTTATATTTTCTGTTCTAATGGTGCCACATTACTCCGCCACTTTGCAAATTGTGTAGAAAGAATGCACCAACAATATAAGAAAAGTTTCAGAACGGTCGCACATAAGGTAGAAAAACCGTCCCAAAAAAAACGATTTTAGACTTTTTGAATTTTAGTTGTGGAAGACAATTTTCGGAATCATCTTGTGTCTGCAAATTTTACCCGAGAGATACGTTCTACACGTCAAAACGTAGCCTCACTTGCGTAGAACAAAATGCACTTAGCGAAAGTGATTTCTTATACTCCCTTGGGCTGTAGTAGAGGCGGGAAGCCCCAAATCTGGAGCGTAGGACATCAAAAAGTGTCCACGGAAATTACATTCTAGGGAAAACTTGCAATTTAACGGTGGAAGGAGGCAAAATTTCATCTTGATGAGAGTTGTACCTTGTCCGCAAGGTCAAAAAACATAAAGGTAGGAAAAGACCCGGTTAAAATCGACTTTAGGTTGGAAGAATCAGAGAGAGGACACGAAATTATCACATCTCGCGAGAACTGCTCACAAACGCCTATGCTTAGCATGGTGTTATTCGGCGCCTAGCATGCGTTTGTGTGTTTACTTGCAAGAATGCATTTGTAAGTGTGTGCTTGGTAGACAGTTACGTTTGTAGTGTGGTTTCAAGCGTACTTCTTTCTTTAAACCGAGTAGCGCAACCGCCTCATAGCCCTGGTTCACCGCACCTTCAAGCAAGAGTACACTTTCAGTCGCTTGAGAACATTTCAAGCATAACGTCCTGAAGCGTTATTTCACGCGTGGCTAAAGCGTGCAGCCAACCAACCTGCCAACGCTTATTCCTGTCGCGTTGGTTCCAGCGTGCGGTGCACCGGAGGACCTCCAGCTGCGCATCGCCGAGACGTTCTCGCTGGCCACCCTGGCCGTCGACGAGGGGCCGGTGGGGGCGGCCCCGCGGAAGAAGCCAGCCAGGAAGACGCGGCCTGCCTTCGAGGGCGGGGAGAGCTCCGGCAAGGCAGAGGGCCGCGAGCAGCGGCCGGGAAGTCTCGCCGGGAAGGGGCGCTACTCGTGCACGGAGTGCGGCCAGCGGTGTCCCTCATCTTCCCACCTCAAGGCCCACTCCAGGGTCCACACCGGGGAGAGGCCTTTCCAGTGTGTTCTGTGTGGGGAGAAGTTCTCTGCAAAAACTACTCTAACCAGGCACAGTCTGATCCACACCGGGGAGAAGCCTCACGGGTGCGACGTGTGTGGAAAGAAGTTCAGACAAAAGGAAGATCTAACCGTGCACATGAGGATACACACAGGAGAGAAGCCATTCAAGTGTGCCTTTTGTGAAAAGAAGTTCGCGGATCAACGCTCTTTAGTGAGGCACAAACGGCTTCACACTGGAGAGCAGCCTTTCGAGTGTGACGACTGTGGGCGTAAGTTTGCCAGGAAGGACGAACTGCGAATCCACATCACGCACAAGCACCTTGCGAAGAAACCGTAGTGAGCAACGCTGCGTCGGGA
This sequence comes from Thrips palmi, assembly GCF_012932325.1. Classification (NCBI taxonomy): domain Eukaryota; kingdom Metazoa; phylum Arthropoda; class Insecta; order Thysanoptera; family Thripidae; genus Thrips; species Thrips palmi. The sequence goes on along the minus strand of NW_023144625.1, from coordinate 4,456,671 downwards.
AGCTCCGTCCATGGCCAAGCACGCCCTCGACATCGTAACGCTTTGATTCTTTTTCAATTTGGCGTTTGTAACGAAAAATCTTTTTGGTGGTGGGGACAAGATTTCCATGGTGGAAGTTAATTTTGAATTGTATATTCCTTTTTCGTTTGTATTAGCATTAGGGCTGCGTTGGTTGAGGAAAAGTTCCTCTTGATAAGATAATGATTAAAGTTTACCACTGAGTGTTGTGTTTCAAAATGATTCTCCCGAAAAAAAAAAAGCACTCTAAATGTTCAAGAATATTATGCACACTACAAGATCAAATGTGTGCTTAGTACACAGCTGTGGGAGCGTACTTGCAAGCACACATCTATAGGTGTATGCTTGCCAAGTACACATCTATAGGTGTATGCTTGGACAAGCACACATCTATAGATGTATGCTTGGACAAGCACACATCTATAGATGTATGCTTGGCCAAGCACACAGCTGTAGGAGTATGCCTTTAAATGGGTGGGATTAAAGTGTGCTTGGCCAAGCATACACCTATAGATGTGTACTTGCCAAGCATACACCTGTAGCTGTGTGCTTGCCAAGCACACACCTATAGATGTGTGCTTGTCCAAGCATACAGCTATAGATGTGTGCTTGCAAGTACGCTCCCATAGCTGTGTACTAAGCACACATTTGATCTTGTAGTGCATGCATTGAATGCACTGAAACAAATTCCAAATGTTATTGTAAGACGCTCAAAGTGGGGGCCAAAATTAGACTGTATCGTACAACATCTTAACAATTTTTATATTTGCCCCCCCCCCCCCCGGAACTGAAAGTCAAGAAAAACATGACGTTCTTACGCTGCAAAATTGATTGGAGATCCAAATTTCTATCATTTCCAGCCCCCAAACAACAGCACTGGGACCTGCGTTGTTGTTGCTTGAGGTCTAGAAACGATACAGATCCGTTTCTGTAATTATATTTTGAGATATTAATGTTTGTAACTGAATGTTTGCTTCACGAACGGTAACACGGGGAGAGGCCTTTCGATTGTAGTGTATGTCGGAAGAAGTCCTCGCTAAAGTCTAATCTAACCAGGCACAGTCGGATCCACACCAGGGAGAAGCCTTACGGGTGCGACGTGTGTGGAAAGAAGTTCACACAAAAGGTAGATCTAACCGTGCACGTGAATATCCACACCGGGGAGAAGCCTTTCCAGTGCGACTTCTGCGGAAAGGAGTTCGCGAATCGTGGCACTTTGGTGAAGCATGAGCGGCTTCACACCGGAAAGGAGCCTTTCGAGTGTGACGACTGCGGGCGTAAGTTTGCCAGGAAGGATAATCTGCGAATCCACATCACGCACAAGCATCTTGCGAAGAAACCGTAGTGCGAAACGCTGCGTCGGGAAGTTCCGCCCACGGCAGCACGCACGCCCTTGACATTTTATCGGTTTTTTTTATTTTGGCGTTTGTTTTGCGAAGAATCTATTTGTTTGTGGGGACGAGAGTCCTATGGTGGAAGTTAATTTTGAATTGTGTACTCCTTTTTCGTTTGTATAAGCATTAGGGCTGAGTTGGTTGAGGATAAATACCTCTATAAGTAAGATTATGATTAAAGTTTACCGCTGAATGTTCTGTCTCGAAGTGATTCTCCTCGGAAGGAAGCACTCTAAATGTTCCAAGAAGATTATGCATGCACTTAATGCACTGACACAAATTCCATATGTTGTAAGACTCTTGAAGTGGGGGCCAAAAAAAGACCAATATCGTGTAACATCTTTAAGGGGAGGTTCTGGCGAAAATGCTATTTTCTCCTAAATAGGTCCCACTGTGAAAATAAGTAAAAAATTGGATGTCTTACCAAGTAATTAATAAAAATTTTCATTGGGGACTCACATTCTATGCCCTGAACCCAGTCGAAGAGTCTTTTTGAGCCTATTTTGGCTGTAACTTTAAAAACCTTCTTGCGCATACTATTTTGTCGTAAAAGGTTGGCCTTTACATTTTTCACTTCTTTGATTCATTTTTAAAAAATGCCGGCATGCACAACTCAAAATGTAAATAACATTTTCATTCGCAAGCTTTCTACCCAAGCATTTCACTATAATTGATCAAAAATGTAGAAAATAGACAAATTTTAGGGACTTTTCAGCTTAAAAAGCTGACAGTTAATAATATAATGGAAATTTTGAGCTATGCATGCCGGAATTTTTTGAAAATGAATCAAAGAAGTGAAAAATGTCAAGGTCAACCTTTTACGACAAAATAGTATGCGCAAGGAGATTTTTTAAGATACAGCCAAAATAGGCTCAGAAAGACTCTTCGACTGGGTTCAGAGCCTGGGATGTGCCTTCAAAAATCAAATTTTAGTCTCCTCGAAGAAAGATTTTATATTCCGAACAAATTATGACACTGGGATCCATTTGGGAAATGGCAAGATTTTCACCAGAACCTCCCCTTAAAATATCATTTTTTGCGCCCCGAATCTGAAAGTCAAGAAAAACATCAAGTTCTTGCGCTGCTAATATGATTACACATCCGAGTTTCTTTCATTTCGAGCCCCCAAACAACAGCACTGGGACCTGCGTTGTTGTTGCTTTGAGGTCTAGAAACGATAGAGATCTGCTTTTGTAATTATCTTTTGAGAAATTAATGCTTGCAACTGAATGTTTGCTTCACCAACTGTTTCGGAACGAAAAAATTTCCAGAAAGTGACGTGGGTCATGAACTTATTGGCTGTCCCGTGGTCGTAACTTGCGTGTTCATTTTCCTTCCTTTGCCTGACTGAATCTCATTGGCTGTTCCAGGCCTAGCAACGTCTCGCCTCGCGGACTCGTCTTCTTGTGGCTTGTGCGTGCATGGTTTGCTTGGTGCGAGTTTCGGACTTAGTTTGTTCTATGCAGTGCCGTTTCGCTTCGCGCCGCATGTCCAGTCAATGTGTCTTTGCCTTCGGCTGCTTTGTGCGGGTGGTGGTTTTTACATTGGGCTGGCCTTGGGAGGGACTCACTCCGCGATTCCGACCGCCCGTCGCTCAGTTCCGACAAGGCAGTCTTGGCGATCGCGCTGCTGTGCCTCGCTCGTTCCAACTTTCTGAGACTTGCTGTGTTGTTCGCAGGTGCAGTGAAGACAGAGGACCCAGATCGCTCTGCGCCGAACGGACGGGACCTCGAGGAGGACAGCGGCTCTGGAGGCGAAGGTGAGTGAAGCCTTGCTCCCAGTGAAAGGTTTTCGAACGTATCATTTCCTCGGTTTTGCTGGGTACAGTGCCAAAATCATTAGTAGCTTTATCGTCAGCAACAAACCTGATTGTCTATTAAGTACACACTTACAAATGCATACTTGGCAAGTACGCACGTACAAGAGCAGTTCTCGCGAAATGGTTAATTTTGGGCCCTGAAACTTTTTGAAAAAAAGTTCAATTGAAACCGGTTTTTTTGCATTGATCTTGTTAAGAACATCACTAGGGATCATGGATTCATCGGGGCGAGCTATCACCCCAATAATATAGGAAATATCGCAATTTAAATTTTTTGGCCGTCCACGGAAATTAGACAGCCACAGAAACTGTCCACGGAAATTACATTTTAATGGGCCCTTAGAATAGGTGCGATACGAACGCAAACGCCTAGCAGTTTAGGCAGCTCCCTGCACATCTGTGCATTCTGGTTCCATGTTGCGTACCTCACAATAAAATTTCGGGCTAGACCACAATTTGATCGTATGCCGTTTCGGGCCCGACACATGCCCGCGTGCACCTGCCAAACGGGACACGGCCGTCCTTACTGGGGTGCCACGTTATACTGGCGGAGAAGAACCTCGTGCGGCTACAAGGTCCCACTCGTAGTGTGACCAGTATGTGACGAGGTGTACATTCCCCTCCCCCCCCCCATGGGGGGGGGGGGGCCACCCTAGTACAGCCTCTTTGAGCAGGACTGGGTCCGGTGTCCACCTCTCCCGGCTTAATTCCCTTGTCTCGGTAACAACTGTGAATTCATTTTCTTCTGACCACGGTTGCATAGTGTTTACCTCCCAGGCGGTACCTCTCACACTTGGCAAATGATGGGCCCTAGAGTGGACAACGGAGGAAAGTTCTCTTGATCAGTTCCTGCGTGTCTATGTTCGGAAAATATTAAATAATGGGTGCGATCAGTTGAGGAAAAGTTGATCGGCGGGTCGAGACAGCGGCCCGCTCGCGGTGCGGTCTATTTAGCCCTCCTGGAACACTGTACGAAAAAAACACAGTGAATCCCGTTAATTTTTTTGCCGGGATTTACTGTAGCTCAGAACACAGGATTTACTGTGCCTGGCAACAGTACTTACTGTACCAGGTACAGGATATTCCGTACTTCACTCCTGTGGTACAGTAAAGTCCGTACAAAGTACAGTAGATCCTGTAAAAAAAGTACAGTAAATCCTGTACTCTGAACTACAGTGCCAGCTGTACTAATCACTACAGGATTTACTGTGATTTTTTCCCACAGTGAAGCATATCTGGCACCCACGTTTACTAACCTATTCGGAAAGATTTCTTTTTGAGTTTGAGGAACAGATTGCTGCAATTTATTCGATAAACTGGGTCTTAGCATTCGAACGGAAAGCTTAGGAAAAACGTCATGTTGCTTAACATATCGGTCAGGTTAAGTCCACCGCAAGTCTTAAATGGTCAGCTAGATCCCAAAATACAGCGAGCCTATTTTTCGCAAGACATTAAGCTTTCGGTTAAGCTTTCCGATCTGAATAATCAACGTTGAACGGTTTCACTGACTCGCAGTCACAACTGTCAAGGCAGTATGCCGGCCGCGCCGAACAAAGCAGCACTGTAAAAAAAGTATTACTGAAATTTCATAATTATTAGTCTGAAGTTTTTAAACAGACTAGTGGTCTGAAAATTCAGAGTAATTATTCAGACCATTCTGTCTGAATTCCAAATTCAGACTACTTGTCTGAAAAACATTTTCAGACTGCTCATTTTCAGACTGCTACTCTGCAATATTAAATAAAAGTGCCATCTATAAATCAAAGAGAAAGAAATCAACAAGAGAACAATATGAACCACCAACGTGTGACGGTACCTCCTTTCCCCTTTTCACTTGCTCGCTTCGGCCCGGGTTCGTTCCGGGACTTTTTGGTTACGAGACGAGCTCGGTACAACTGCGCTACGGGCGCTGCCTGGCGGCGGGGGAAGCCGTGCCGCGTGACTCTCTTCAGAGGATACCAGCTCCTTTCGGCAAGTCCAGAATGCAAGTTCGGACAACTCTCACGGTTAATCTACCGTACACAGACGAATCTGCGTGAAGGACGGGTGTACATTATTATTTCCGATAAATTTATACAACGCCTTACGCCTAGACTTGATTAGTAGGCAATCTGTCAAAATTTTCATACCAAAATTATGAAAACAGGTTTCAGGATGACAAGTCTGAAAACTTTATCAGAATTTTCAGACCTTCTGCTTAAAATTCAGACTAACCGGTGTGATCTCAAATTTCAGAGTTTCTAGTCTGAAAATTCAAAGCAACTTTCTGAATTACCGATTCAGACTGCAAAGACTGAACAAATTGTACTGAAATTTCAGAATTTTTTTGGCTGAGCGATAGCGAAGCCCTTGCCGTGTTTGGGCGCACCAAAAACTGACTGGTCGTGCGTCTGTCTGTCTGTAACTCACTCACGTTTCTCAGCAACTACTGATCGAATAGTATCCAAACTTCACACCTGATGTGTCCTAAACACCCTTCAGGGGGAGTTTATCTTAGATCAGCAATAATCATCGTTTGAAATATTCAAAACACCGTTTTGAACTAGGTTATTAGCGTTGTTAGGTTGGTAGCACCGTGTGGCCGCCCAATTTCTCATACCGGTAGCCGCGCTTGCAAGCCGTCTGCAAGACGGGACGGCACTTTTGCAAATAAACAAACTGAAGAGCAAAGGAGCTCCGAAATAGGTTCTGAGTTACTTTTTTAATATTTAAGAATGATTGAAACCCTCCCGGATTGTCAACAGAGGAAAATACGAAAACTGAAAGTGAGAATGGTTTGCGTGTTTCGTTCCCCTCTCCCCCCTCCCCCGTCACGGGGGAATCTTCCTTCAGGTCAGTGCACTGTGAGTGTAGTTGTGGATTGTAAATAGAATGTTTTCTTTGCCTTTTACTTTATATGCATCTACTGATTTTGTTTCCTCTGATAACATCTTCATTTTTAAATAACATAGTCAATCAAATCAGGTAAATGCATGAATAACTTCTGTTGAAATTAGAAGACATGTTAATTGTCTTGGTTTGACTCGGGAAATGTCATTCTATTGCAATGATGCAAGTAACATAAATATTCTAGTCCTAACATCTTTTGTTTAAAAAGAATCAATATATAGATGTGTATTTTAATGCTAACAGATTTTGAATTGATATTGGGTTTAAAGAGACGATTCAGGTTTTGAGCGGTGAGTGACTTGGCAATCGGATTTAATGTGAAGATTCCTTTCACTTCACCAAAGTTTGTGTCCGGTAAATGGAACTTAGTATTGGTAATGATTTAAAAGTTGGCTCTCTGAACCTTAGCCCAATACCCAATGTTAATACTATACTGTCATTTTTTACTCCAAAGATAAAATATCACAAGACATGAATAAGATGAATTATGTTGGCGTATTGAGCAACAAGTGGCCTCAGCATTGAACTTCATGAGACGATTGACTGAATTTGACAAAACTTGATCCCCGTAAAATGCTTCAGATCAGACTGCCCAAAAGTGAGTCACTTAATATAAACTATAATTACATATTCCAGTCAAAATTGTTTAATTCACTGGTTGAAAATGAAAGAATGACAAAAGGCTTCTCAAATATAACTAATAAATTTGTGAGTTCATTGGTTTGAAGAAAAATATAAATCGAATAGTAACTCAAGCAGAAAGTAGCCAATTAAGCGATTCAATGCTGGCAAAAAATGTTACTCGACTGAAGGAATCGCAGTGGTTAGGCATCATGGTATTGGTGACGACAAAGGGTGATCCATGAACGCAGCCCCATACTTTACCCATTATAGTTTAAATTTGATATCTATTTTTCTCAATTGAAACTCATATTGATTCTTGCATTTTTTGGAGTGCTGATCATGAAAATCACTTCCTTTTCTGCTCCAGACTTACATTTTCATCTCAAATTGGGTCATTTTGGCCCAAAATTCTTAGGTCGAGTTTAATATTATTGATTCCTGCAGTCTTTGGTGAGCTGAACTCAAAAATAACTTCCAATTTTTCCCAGACTCACGCTTGACCCAATTTTGACCAAATTTGGGCCCAAAAATTTTTTTAAATTTAGTTTGATGTTGATCCCAGTAGTTTTTTTTGTGCTGTAACGAAAATCACTTCCATTTTGACTCCAGACTTATATTTTTATCCCAAATAAGGTCATTTTGGATCAAAATTTTCAAGTCGAGTTCAATTTGTTTCCTACAGTTTTTGGTGTGCTGAACTCAAATATGACTTCTGAAATTTTCTCAGACTCACGCATTACCGAATTTTGACCAAATTTTGGACCAAAATTTTTGAATCGAGTTTGACGTTTATCCCAACAGTTTTTTGTGTGCTGATAACGAAAATCACTTCCTTTTTAAACCCGACCTACATTTCACTATATATGAGCCCATAAGTTGCATATTTCGTCAACTTTAGCCAAGTCTGAAGTGTATAAACTAATTCTCATCGCTCAGCCACACTAGCGCCCCCACTAAACGGCGCGTACCCCCAGTTTACAGTGAGCATAAAAACCCCTTGGTTGTCCAGAAAATACAGTGTTTGACCAATCTGATGAGTGGAGTCGAAAGCTTAGACTCTTGCAAAAAGTCGGCTCGCTGCTCGTTTTGGTCCATTTTGTGACTTGCGGCGGGTTTAACCTGATGGATGTTGTGTTAAACTACGCCACGACTTTCCTCAGCTTGCCTTCCCATTCCCCATGCCCATTTCCCCCAGGATGGCATTCCCTCCATAAGAGAGGTTTAAAACAGATAAATATCGAATACTTTAGAGCTGAGGCCCCTTTCGAGGCCAAATCACGTGAAACGCAACGAAAACCTCATTTTGTCCACGGAAATTACAGTCCCCGGAAATTACATTATTGCATAAAATGGGGTGTACAAGCCAAAACCCGAAGTGCCACCGGAACCAAAATTTTTCTGGAACAACTTGTCCACAAGGCAAAAAACAAAGGGTTGGTTCGCAATCAAAATTTTTAATGGTCTGCAAGCAATGGGTGGAACGGAAATTACACTTATTGCTTGCTAGGCCAATTTTTTTGCCGCTTTGGAACTTATTTTAAATTTTTATTTTTTGTTCTAATGGTGCCCATTACTCCGCCACTTTGCAAATTTTGTAGAAAGAATGCACCAACAATAAGAAAAGTTTCAGAACGGTCGCACATAAGGTAGAAAAACCGCCCCAAAAAAAAACGATTTTAGACTTTTTGAATTTTAGTTGTGGAAGACAATTTTCGGAATCATCTTGTGTCTGCAAATTTTACCCGAGAGATACGTTCTACACGTCAAAACGTAGCCTCACTTGCGTAGAACAAAATGCACTTAGCGAAAGTGATTTCTTATACTCCCTTGGGCTGTAGTAGAGGCGGGAAGCCCCAAATCTGGAGCGTAGGACATCAAAAAGTGTCCAGGGAAAATTACATTCTAGGGAAAACTTGCAATTTAACGGTGGAAGGAGGCAAAATTTCATCTTGATGAGAGTTGTACCTTGTCCGCAAGGTAAAAAAACATAAAGGTAGGAAAAGACCCGGTTAAAATCGACTTTAGGTTGGAAAAACCAGAGAGAGGACACGAAATTATCACATCTCGCGAGAACTGCTCACAAACGCCTATGCTTAGCATGGTGTTATTCGGCGCCTAGAATGCGTTTGTGTGTTTACTTGCAAGAAGCATTTGTAAGTGTGTGCTTGGTAGACAGTTACGTTTGTAGTGTGGTTTCAAGCGTACTTCTTTTTTTAAAACCCGAGTAGCGCAACCGCCTCATAGCCCTGGTTCACCGCACCTTCAAGCAAGAGTACACTTTCAGTCGCTTGAGAACATTTCAAGCATAACGTCCTGAAGCGTTATTTCACGCGTGGCTAAAGCGTGCAGCCAACCAACCTGCCAACGCTTATTCCTGTCGCGTTGGTTCCAGCGTGCGGTGCACCGGAGGACCTCCAGCTGCGCATCGCCGAGACGTTCTCGCTGGCCACCCTGGCCGTCGACGAGGGGCCGGTGGGGGGGGCCCCCGCGGAAGAAGCCAGCCAGGAAGACGCGGCCTGCCTTTGAGGGCGGGGAGAGCTCCGGCAAGGCAGAGGGCCGCGAGCAGCGGCCGGGGAAATCTCGCCGGGAAGGGGGGGCTACTCGTGCACGGAGTGCGGCCAGCGGTGTCCCTCATCTTCCCACCTCAAGGCCCACTCCAGGGTCCACACCGGGGGGAGGCCTTTCCAGTGTGTTCTGTGTGGGGAGAAGTTCTCTGCAAAAACTACTCTAACCAGGCACAGTCTGATCCACACCGGGGAGAAGCCTCACGGGTGCGACGGGGTGTGGAAAGAAGTTCAGACAAAAAGGGAAAATCTAACCGTGCACATGAGGATACACACAGGAGAGAAGCCATTCAAGTGTGCCTTTTGTGAAAAGAAGTTCGCGGATCAACGCTCTTTAGTGAGGCACAAACGGCTTCACACTGGAGAGCAGCCTTTCGAGTGTGACGACTGTGGGCGTAAGTTTGCCAGGAAGGACGAACTGCGAATCCACATCACGCACAAGCACCTTTCGAAGAAACCGTAGTGAGCAACGCTGCGTCGGGAAGCTCCGTCCATGGCCAAGCACGCCCTCGACATCGTAACGCTTTGATTCTTTTTCAATTTGGCGTTTGTAACGAAAAATCTTTTTTGGGGGTGGGGACAAGATTTCCATGGTGGAAGTTAATTTTTAATTGTATATTTCCCTTTTTTGTTTGTATTAGCATTAGGGCTGCGTTGGTTGAGGAAAAGTTCCTCTTGATAAGATAATGATTAAAGTTTACCACTGAGTGTTGTGTTTCAAAAAGATTCTCCCGAAAAAAAAAAAGCACTCTAAATGTTCAAGAAAATTATGCACACTACAAGATCAAAAGTGTGCTTAGTACACAGCTGTGGGAGCGTACTTGCAAGCACACATCTATAGGTGTTTCTTGCCAAGTACACATCTATAGGTGTTTCTTGGACAAGCACACATCTATAGATGTATGCTTGGACAAGCACACATCTATAGATGTATGCTTGGCCAAGCACACAGCTGTAGGAGTATGCCTTTAAATGGGTGGGATTAAAGTGTGCTTGGCCAAGCATACACCTATAGATGTGTACTTGCCAAGCATACACCTGTAGCTGTGTGCTTGCCAAGCACACACCTATAGATGTGTGCTTGTCCAAGCATACAGCTATAGATGTGTGCTTGCAAGTACGCTCCCATAGCTGTGTACTAAGCACACATTTGATCTTGTAGTGCATGCATTGAATGCACTGAAACAAATTCCAAATGTTATTGTAAGACGCTCAAAGTGGGGGCCAAAATTAGACTGTATCGTACAACATCTTAACAATTTTTATATTTGCCCCCCCCCCCCCCCCGGAACTGAAAGTCAAGAAAAACATGACGTTCTTACGCTGCAAAATTGATTGGAGATCCAAATTTCTATCATTTCCAGCCCCCAAACAACAGCACTGGGACCTGCGTTGTTGTTGCTTGAGGTCTAGAAACGATACAGATCCGTTTCTGTAATTATATTTTGAGATATTAATGTTTGTAACTGAATGTTTGCTTCACGAACGGTAACACGGGGAGAGGCCTTTCGATTGTAGTGTATGTCGGAAGAAGTCCTCGCTAAAGTCTAATCTAACCAGGCACAGTCGGATCCACACCAGGGAGAAGCCTTACGGGTGCGACGTGTGTGGAAAGAAGTTCACACAAAAGGTAGATCTAACCGTGCACGTGAATATCCACACCGGGGAGAAGCCTTTCCAGTGCGACTTCTGCGGAAAGGAGTTCGCGAATCGTGGCACTTTGGTGAAGCATGAGCGGCTTCACACCGGAAAGGAGCCTTTCGAGTGTGACGACTGCGGGCGTAAGTTTGCCAGGAAGGATAATCTGCGAATCCACATCACGCACAAGCATCTTGCGAAGAAACCGTAGTGCGAAACGCTGCGTCGGGAAGTTCCGCCCACGGCAGCACGCACGCCCTTGACATTTTATCGGTTTTTTTTATTTTGGCGTTTGTTTTGCGAAGAATCTATTTGTTTGTGGGGACGAGAGTCCTATGGTGGAAGTTAATTTTGAATTGTGTACTCCTTTTTCGTTTGTATAAGCATTAGGGCTGAGTTGGTTGAGGATAAATACCTCTATAAGTAAGATTATGATTAAAGTTTACCGCTGAATGTTCTGTCTCGAAGTGATTCTCCTCGGAAGGAAGCACTCTAAATGTTCCAAGAAGATTATGCATGCACTTAATGCACTGACACAAATTCCATATGTTGTAAGACTCTTGAAGTGGGGGCCAAAAAAAGACCAATATCGTGTAACATCTTTAAGGGGAGGTTCTGGCGAAAATGCTATTTTCTCCTAAATAGGTCCCACTGTGAAAATAAGTAAAAAATTGGATGTCTTACCAAGTAATTAATAAAAATTTTCATTGGGGACTCACATTCTATGCCCTGAACCCAGTCGAAGAGTCTTTTTGAGCCTATTTTGGCTGTAACTTTAAAAACCTTCTTGCGCATACTATTTTGTCGTAAAAGGTTGGCCTTTACATTTTTCACTTCTTTGATTCATTTTTAAAAAATGCCGGCATGCACAACTCAAAATGTAAATAACATTTTCATTCGCAAGCTTTCTACCCAAGCATTTCACTATAATTGATCAAAAATGTAGAAAATAGACAAATTTTAGGGACTTTTCAGCTTAAAAAGCTGACAGTTAATAATATAATGGAAATTTTGAGCTATGCATGCCGGAATTTTTTGAAAATGAATCAAAGAAGTGAAAAATGTCAAGGTCAACCTTTTACGACAAAATAGTATGCGCAAGGAGATTTTTTAAGATACAGCCAAAATAGGCTCAGAAAGACTCTTCGACTGGGTTCAGAGCCTGGGATGTGCCTTCAAAATCAAATTTTAGTCTCCTCGAAGAAAGATTTTATATTCCGAACAAATTATGACACTGGGATCCATTTGGGAAATGGCAAGATTTTCACCAGAACCTCCCCTTAAAATATCATTTTTTGCGCCCCGAATCTGAAAGTCAAGAAAAACATCAAGTTCTTGCGCTGCTAATATGATTACACATCCGAGTTTCTTTCATTTCGAGCCCCCAAACAACAGCACTGGGACCTGCGTTGTTGTTGCTTTGAGGTCTAGAAACGATAGAGATCTGCTTTTGTAATTATCTTTTGAGAAATTAATGCTTGCAACTGAATGTTTGCTTCACCAACTGTTTCGGAACGAAAAAATTTCCAGAAAGTGACGTGGGTCATGAACTTATTGGCTGTCCCGTGGTCGTAACTTGCGTGTTCATTTTCCTTCCTTTGCCTGACTGAATCTCATTGGCTGTTCCAGGCCTAGCAACGTCTCGCCTCGCGGACTCGTCTTCTTGTGGCTTGTGCGTGCATGGTTTGCTTGGTGCGAGTTTCGGACTTAGTTTGTTCTATGCAGTGCCGTTTCGCTCCCGGGTGGAAAGAAGTTTAGTTTTGACTTAGTCTGGACTGTAGTAGTAGACTGTAGTACCCAAACTGCAATTCTTATAGCAGTCAAAATAGAGAAAAACCAAAGATTTTATTTATATTTTGGACCGCAGTCCGGAAAGTAGTTAGGAATGCAGTTTGGATGCACTCTCCAAGAAGTTTCGTTTAGACTCCTCACTGGACTTCAAACGATGACTTAATTTTAAGTTTAACTTTCTTCTGTCTGCATTTCCGAAACGTAGTTTGGACGAGAAACTATACAGTAGTTCTCATTTTAGAATTTTATCGGTTTGGCTGCAGTTTTATCTCTACGTTCCAAGCTCAGTCGCAACTGTGCTCTTCTCTGCATTAGTTTTTGCACATACCCAGTATACTTGTAAGGTGCTTTTTCGATTATTGATTGAATTGCAAAAGTATTATTCTTAGGTTACAGTTTCGTATTGCGTACAAGATTTGCAGACTCAACGTTAGATGGGAACGTCAATTGACTGCAATAGTTCTTTGGGGGTTCTTACTGGGTTTCCTATTTTGTCTTGTTTACCCGTGGAAACGAAAACAACCCCGCAGTGAGACAGAAATTAGCTACGTTGTCATTTTTCACCAACCCCTTTTTCGAAAAATTTCTGCCGGTAAAGCACACGGTGGACGTCACTTAAAGGATGACAATGGCGAAGAAAAACGATGTGGACAAGGACCGAGTGCAAATAATCTATTGTAAAACTGCAATGAAACTACAGTTAAACTGCACCATCCGATCGGTGTGCCCCGAGAACAGGCCTTATCATGTGGTCCAGGTCGGATGCAGCAGTTCGCATGCCCGCTTGCCAGCGTAGTGGATAACACACCTGACTCGCAACCCAGAGGACCGACGATCGAGTACCGCCCAAGTCCGAGAACTTCAACATCGAAAAACAATTTCTCTACAGAATGAGAGGCAACGGGGTTCAAAAAAGCTTCCGAAAGTGGGAAAAAAATAAATTTTGAATTTTGCGATTGAAATTTGAACACTATACTCGCAACTACAGCTACCATTATAATAGTCGCATACACTTGCGACCCTACTTTTAATTAGGGTCGAAACTGCAACCGGAACTGCAGTGTTCGAAAATACTACCAGAATATCTGTATTCAAACTGCAGTCAAACTGTAGTTTCACTATAAAAACTACACTTTAAGTGTAGTTTACTGTAGTTTAACTGCACTGAAACTGCATTGATCCATCTGCAGTCTGACTACCATTGTTTTGCAAACAGTTTAAACTTAGAAAGAATAGATTTACTTTACTTTATCTCGAGACGTTCAATAGTTGTCCTGCAGTCTTAAACTGAATTAAGTTGCACTTTACAAGTACAGAAAAAATTACAGATCTTTCCACCCGGGCTTCGCGCCGCATGTCCAGTCAATGTGTCTTTGCCTTCGGCTGCTTTGTGCGGGTGGTGGTTTTTACATTGGGCTGGCCTTGGGAGGGACTCACTCCGCGATTCCGACCGCCCGTCGCTCAGTTCCGACAAGGCAGTCTTGGCGATCGCGCTGCTGTGCCTCGCTCGTTCCAACTTTCTGAGACTTGCTGTGTTGTTCGCAGGTGCAGTGAAGACAGAGGACCCAGATCGCTCTGCGCCGAACGGACGGGACCTCGAGGAGGACAGCGGCTCTGGAGGCGAAGGTGAGTGAAGCCTTGCTCCCAGTGAAAGGTTTTCGAACGTATCATTTCCTCGGTTTTGCTGGGTACAGTGCCAAAATCATTAGTAGCTTTATCGTCAGCAACAAACCTGATTGTCTATTAAGTACACACTTACAAATGCATACTTGGCAAGTACACACGTACAAACGCCTATGCTTAGCATGGTGTTATTCGGCGCCTAGCATGCGTTTGTGTTGTACTTGCAAGATTGCATTTGTAAGTGTGTGCTTGGTAGGCAGTTACGTTTGTAGAGTGGTTTCAAGCGTACTTGTTTCTTTAAACCGATTAGCGCAACCGCCTCATAGCCCTGGTTCACGCCACCCAAATGCAAGACAAAACTTATAGTCGCTTGAGAACATTTCAAACATAACGTACTGAAGCGTTACTTTAGGCGTGGCTAAAGCGTGCAGCTAACCAACCTGCCTAACGCTTATTCCTGTCGCGTTGGTTCCAGCGTCCGGTGCACCGGAGGACCTCCCCCTGCGCATCGCCGAGTCGTTCTCGCTGGCCACCCTGGTCGTCGACGAGGGGCCGGTGGGGGCGGCCCCGCGGAAGAACCCAGCCAGGAAGACGCGGCCTGCCTTCGAGGGCGGGGAGAGCTCCGGCAAGGCAGAGGGCCGCGAGCAGCGGCCGGGAAGTCTCGCCGGGAAGGGGCGCTACTCGTGCACGGAGTGCGGCCAGCGGTGTCGTACACCTTCACTCCTCAAGACCCACTCCAGGGTCCACACCGGGGAGAGGCCTTTCGAGTGTGGTGTGTGTGGGAAGAAGTTCTCTCTTAAGACTCACCTTACTAGGCACAGTCGGATCCACACCGGGGAGAGGCCGTACGAGTGTGGTGTGTGTTGGAGGAAGTTCTCTCTAAAGACTCATCTAAGCAGGCACAGTCTGATCCACACCGGAAAGAAGCCTTTCAAGTGCGACTTTTGTGGAAAAAAGTTCGCGGACCAAAGTCATTTTGCACGGCACAAACGGCTTCACACCGGAGTGAAGCCTTTCGAGTGTGACGACTGCGGGAGTAAGTTCGCCAGGAAGGACGAACTGCGAAGCCACATGACGCACAAGCACCTTGCGAAGAAACCGTAGTGCGAAACGCTGCGTCGGGAAGCTCCGTCCATGGCAACACGAACGCCCTTGACATTATATCGATTTTTTTTTATTTTGGCGTTTGTTACGCGAAAAATCTTTTTGTTGGTGGGGAAGAGAGTCCTATGGTGGAAGTTAATTTTGAATTGTGTACTCCTTTTTCGTTTGTATAAGCATTGGGGCTGAGTTGGTTGAGGATAAATACATCTATGTAAGATTGTGATTAAAGTTTACCACTGAATCCTACGCTTCAAGGTGATTCTTTTGGGAAAGAAGCACTCTTAATGTTCCATGAAGTTGATGCATGCACTGAAACAAATTCTAAATGTTGTGAGACCCTTGAAGTGGGGGCCAAAAGAGACAAATATCGTGGAACATCTTTAAAATATCATTTTTTGCGCCCCGTATCTGAAAGTCAAGAAAAACATCAAGTTCTTGCGCTGCAAATATGATTACATATCCGAATTTCTATCATTTCCAGCCCCTAAACAACAGCACTAGGACCTGCGTTGTTGTTGCTTTGAGGTCTAGAAACGATAGAGATCTGTTTTTGTTATTATCTTTTGAGAAGTTAATGCTTGCAACTGAATGTTTGCTTCACCAACTGTTTCGGAACGCACAAATATTCAGAAAGCGACGTGGGTCAAGAAGGTATCGGCTGTCGCGTGGTCGCGACTTGCGTGTTCATTTTCCTCCTTTGCCTGACTGAACCTCATTGGCTGTTCCAGGCCCAGCGACGTCTCGCCTCGCGGCCTCGTCTTCTTGCGGCTTGTGCTTGCATGGTTTGCTTGGTGCGCGTGGCGGATGTAGTTTGTTCCATGCAGTGCCGTTTCGCTTCGCGCCGCATGTCTAGCCAGTGTGTCTTTGCCTTCGGCTGCTTTGTGCGGGTGGTGGTTTTTACATTGGGCTGGCCTTGGGAGGGACTCACTCCGCGATTCCGACCGCCCGTCGCTCAGTTCCGACAAGGCAGTCTTGGCGATCGCGCTGCTGTGCCTCGCTCGTTCCAACTTTCTGAGACTTGCTGTGTTGTTCGCAGGTGCAGTGAAGACAGAGGACCCAGATCGCTCTGCGCCGAACGGACGGGACTCCGAGGAGGACAGCGGCTCTGGAGTCGGAGGTTTCCTTTCCTTTTGTAAGGGAAACGGTTCAGGTGAAGGTTGGGATCGAAATTTAAAAAAAATAATTCAGGGTTCACACCAGATTCCCTTTTTCGTTTTCCCTGACTTTTCCCTGATATCCAGCGTAAAAATTACCTATTTTCCCTGACTTTATTTTCAAAATTTATGTGCAGTTCTAGAGTCAATTGCATGCAGCTTCCACAAGTGCGGCGTTCAAAATCCATTCTTTGACGAACTTTTAAAATTTTCCCTGACCAAAATCTAATTCCCCTGACTTTCCCTGACTTCCAGTGCCCATTTTATTTTCCATGACTTTTCCATGACTTCCCTGATTTTCCTGACCGGTGTGAACCCTGTAATTAAAAATTGGTTTTCCCTTATCCACTAATTTTGTAAGGGGGGGGGGAGGGTGTCAATTGTAGCCGCCACAGGTCGGGTACATCGGTGGTTTATTTCGACCTTGTAGGTAAATGTATACAATAACACACGTCCGAGCTCGTAAAGAGTCGAAAGACCCTATCAGTCTCCTTGTAGCGGCATTGCCACTCTGACCTTATTGATTCGGAACCGTAGGTAAATCTCCAATTCATTTTAAGGATCCTCTACCTACCTCGAAAAGGCATCACTACGTTATCGTCAACGTGACAGTTATAACCCGTAATTTACAGTTTAGTTTTAAAACAATAAGTTTTTGTTTTAAGTTTTGTTTGTCGAATCTCTTTTGAAAGTACTTGAAACAGCCCATAACCTTGACCTTAAGCGAACGTTGTATCCTATCACATAGAGCAGTGTCACGTAAATAAAATGTTAAGTTGAGGGCCCCTGATTTATTTCTCAACCCAAACATGCCCCAGTGGTTGCAGGGAACTGGACTAACGCTTCCTGTCGCGTTGGTTCCAGCATCCGGTCCACCGGAGGACCTCCACCTGCGCATCGCCGAGTCGTTCTCCCTGGGCACCCTGGCCGTCGACGAGGGGCCGGTGGGGGCGGCCCCGCGGAAGAACCCAGCCAGGAAGACGCGGCCTGCCTTCGAGGGCGGGGAGAGCTCCGGCAAGGCAGAGGGCCGCGAGCAGCGGCCGGGAAGTCTCGCCGGGAAGGGGAGCTACTCGTGCACGGAGTGCGGCCAGCGGTGTCCCTCATCTTCCCACCTCAAGATCCACTCCAGGGTCCACACCGGGGAGAGGCCTTTCGAGTGTGGTGTGTGTGGGATGAAGTTCATTCAAAAGAGTAATCTTACCACGCACAGTCGGATCCACACCGGGGAGAGGCCCTACGAATGCGAACTTTGCGGAAAGAAGTTCAGACGAAAGGAAGAGCTAAAGCTGCACGTGAGGATCCACAGCGGAGAGAAGCCCTTCAAGTGTGGCTTGTGTGGAAAAGAGTTTGCAGATCAAGCAAATTTTTTAAGGCACGACCGGCTTCACACCGGAGTGAAGCCTTTCGAGTGTGACGACTGTGGGAGTAAGTTTGCCAGGAAGGACGAACTGCGAAGCCACATCACGCGCAAGCACCTCGCGAAGAAACCGTAGTGCGCAACGCTGCGTTGGGAAGCTCCGCCCACGGCAACACGCACGCCCTCGACTTTGCAACGCTTTTATCCTTTTCTTATTGTATCGTGTGAATCGCGAAAGATATTTTTGTTAGCTGGGACAAGAGTCCCATGTCTGCTAGAGAAGGATGTTAAATTTGTGTTATCACTTTTTGTTTGTAATGCTGAGTTGGCGCTAACGTTCAGAATAAATTTATGTGGATAAGATAGTCTTTAAATTATGACCACTGAATGTGACTAGGGTCTCCCTGCAATAAATCAAACAATTGAAGGCTCGGTTGCACCATCTACGTGAAATCATTTCTTCCTTTGTTTAGGGTTCAATTAGAAGGTTTGGGAGGGCCAATGATTTCTAGAAAATGGAAATTTTATGCCCTTTGATCAGGCCAAGCTGTTTTACCAACAACGGCCTAGTTTGCAGTATCTCGCACTGGTGAAACAAGGGCTCGACGGCGTGACGTCACTCTAAGTAGGGTTTGACGGCTGTTGTAAGATTAAGAAGTCCTGGAATTGCAATTGTGACAGCCAAAAATTTCCCGTGGTTGGGTATTTCAAGAAGTGGAGCCCAAAACTGTTGATCTAAATCTAAACCGTGCCTTTGAAACGTGATTGTTTGCACGACATCCCTCTCATTGAAGCGGCCGACCACGCTTAATGAAGTCCCGTAAGGAGACCACAGCCGAGGGGGTAAACACTCCGTTGAAGCTTGTACAGACTACTCCCTATTACGGGGTATTACACTTGTATTACGCCTCGATTTCATTGAAAAATGCCATTTTTTGATACTTTTGGTCCCAAAATGTATTACTATTACGCGTATTACGGCGTAATACCCGACTTTTGTGTACAGGGTATTACGCAAGTGTTTACCCCCTCGACCACAGCGCTAAACACCACTCATCAAGAGGCTGAAAATCCAATCTTCCGCTCCATCCTGCCCGGTTGGTCTCCCGCCTCTTGTGTCACCCTGCTGCCGATTCTGCTCCCAGTCCACGATGCTGCCGTGCTCGGCAACTCGATGAACCGCGGATGAACGACGTTATAAATATTCTGATAGAGCGGTAACTGACGGCTTCCACATTCCACGCCACTGTTATTTTATACTTTCGTTTACCAAAAAAGTAAGTTCAGCAAAAGAATCTCAATAATCATCCCTTACTTCCCCAGTTCAAGTTACTCGACCTAACGGTGGCGTTGGGAGCCCTGGGAAGTTTCCAAAATATTTCCGGCAATATATCCGAAAATAGTACTAGTATTTAATACCAGCAAATTGTAGCAGTCGAAGATTCTTTTTGGAGAGTACTAATCCCGAGGCTTCTCATAATGTAAGGAACGACGGGTGTGTGTATATAGCCTATTTCATTTCCTCGAACCACTCTAAAAAGAGTGCAGGATCTCGAGCACGAAACTCTAAAAAGACTGCAGGATCTCAAGCACAAAAGGTTCATTTCGGGTTCATTTCACCAGTTAGTTCAAGACAGTGGCTAGTAGCTCCTGGTCCATACCTACCTTCCTTCACTACTGAACTTCCGGTTTCAGTCCCCGCCAACCTGTCTGCGACATAAGCCTCCACAGTTCCGGCAAAGCTCCGACGTTTGCAGATCATCAGCCCGGAGGTACTGTCATGCATTACACACTAAGAACATTAACGAAGACAACCTTCGTCTTCACGACGCATTTACGTCGGAAGCTTACCGACGGACCAAGATCTGCACTATGGGCGGCTCCAGGCAGGCTCACGCCCAGACCCTTCTGCGCACACCCACACGACCACACTTACACTGCTTCATCTTGTCTATTAACTACGTTACCCCCCCCCCCTCTCTCTCCCGACCCCTAGAACGCGGCGTTCCTTTACAGCGACCCTCAAACCCCTACCACAGCATAAGGTTACGTTAACATTTCATTCTTATGCAATTTTTACCGTTCGCTCTGAGATGTGCTAGCGTAACGTTACGCTGACTAGAACCCCACGTCTCCCCATGTATCGCAGCGTTACGCAGATTGGACCACGCGCGCGCACTCACACACACACACTCACGGGCGTAACGTACTAAATCTAGGAAGCGAAAGAAGGTATTGAATTGTTTTCAAATCGAGTTTTAATTTAATTATTGTGCCTCAATGTGGTCTGCATCATTCCACCAAATTAAGTAAATCTATTTCTAACAGTTAATGAGAAAATCCTCTAGGCAAATAGGAACTGGCTCAACTTGCCCCTTCTACGATTTAAATTTCATTGAAAAGTGGAGATACATAACCCAATTAAAGTCTACACGACTCTGTTGCGCGAAGTGGCGAAAGGAGATAACTCATCTTTTATTTTTATGAACCTACACTGATATTAGAAAGGTGAGACTTTTGACCGAGGGGTTACCCACTCGGTACTTGGGCGTACACACGATTGCGTAATCCCCGAGATTCCTGAACATATCTTGCCTAAAAGGAGAGGTTTTTGAAGATTTTTCTTAGCTTTTGAGTGTTTTGTGTCTATTACATATCCCGCTCCATTGAAACTTTTAAGATTTTCGATAAAATTTTGAGCAAATAACGAACGATTCCCGAGGTGGGTAACCCCTCGCTTTTGACCCTTATAAGGGTCATACGTCACGTCTGACCCAAGAAGGGTCATACCAACGGGTGGAAAATAGCTAAAAAAGACAGGCCAAGGTTTTTCTGTACACCTCAGATCTCGGAACCCAGAGGTGGTAGGTAAAATCGAAAGTCATTTGGTATCATTGTAAACTTTGACTCGGCGTAGGGTATGTTAGAGTCGGGGTTAAGCAAATGGTCAGTTATTTTGCTATGAGGAAAAGATTGAAAGGGAGAAAAACGCTTTGAAACCATGTTGCATTGTTTTATTTTATGTACTCTGTGCTAGAAAGGACCTCGTCGGTAGATTCTCAGGAAATTTCATGTGCATGAGACTGCCACGCCACGAAGTCTTCAACACCGTATAATAACAGAAGACCGTTGCCGTGAAATTGAGAGAGGTTATGCTCGATTGTATTGCTTAAAACTACCTTACAGTCTGCCATTGACCGCATATTCCAAGGGTACAGACCCTCTTTCTTCATAACTCTGTAAGTGCAATGCTCACACAAGATCACGCTGAATTCATATCTGTGCTTGGGTTTTGAATTGGTCTTTCCGTAAAGGTGGGGACCCATGTATCACGGGGTCCCATGTATCACGGCGTATTTAATTTCAGTTTCGCCCGCGAGGCGAGTCACGTGGTGCGGAATCGAAACACCATCTAGAGAGCTTCATTTTATGGAAGGATGTGACCTTGCATCTCCAACAAACAAGGCGGCGCGACTAAGTAAAAATTTTGGTCCCCAAAACTTAGAGAAAGTAAAAAAGAAATTTCTTCACATATCTTTTATCAGCTTCCTGCTATGTAACATTGTCGCAATTTTTTGACGTGGGAGTGTGCGGAAGGGCTTTGACAACAATTAGCTGTGCCGAACAGCAACATCCGAGCATAGGTTCTGGCAGTACACCGCAATGTCCAATGCTCCGACAAGTGGGGACCGATGTATCACATTTTTTGGGGTCCCATGTATCACTCAAATTTCATGTTGGGGGGCAATTAATCACGGAAATTTTCCTGTTTTAATGCCTGTGCTGTAATCATTGCAATTTTATAATAGAGTGACAGGCGACAGGTGTTACAGTTTAGTTAAATTTTGCCATTAAACAAATACCACAAAAATAGAGTGATACATGGGTCCCCACCTGTGATAAATGGGTCCCCACTTGTGATACATGAATCTTCACCTTCTCTCTTTGACCTCAACTTACCTTAGGAATGGTCAAACTCGGTCAAACTTATAAACATATTGTAGAAATTAATGCTGCAAGGAAATGTTGCATAATTTGTCCTTTTTATAAAGTTAGTTTTGAAGAAAATAGCTGTGATACATGGGTCCCCATGGGTGATACATGGAACCCCAGGCATGGGGTCCGATGTATCAAATACATGAATTTAGTAGATTGCGCTCCTATCCAAGACCAGATGAGATACATGAACAAATTCAGTTGGCCCTTGTAGAAGGAAGATTATCTCATGCTTCTGACCCAAAACATTTAATTTATGCCCAAAACCAAAATTTTGACACTCAAAACAAAACAAGAAGGAAAGACATCAAAGAATTGATATCACATGGGAGGGACTCGTTCTTTACAAAGCTAGATTGATGTGTCAGTCGCTGATCGTTACATGAATTGTCCTCAGACGATTTGTAATTTTGCATTTCAACGAACGCTTCCGGTTGGTTCTCCTCTCAGGCAGGGAACATCGATGCATCGCGATATCTCGAGATATCGATTCTCGTGCATAATCGAATTTACACTAGAGTCCGTGAGTCCGTGCCAAAAAACCTGCTTTTTCCATGACCAAAACCCTCATAGGACACATTTCTTAAAAAAAGAAGTCAAATGAAACTTATTATTTCGTCTCTCATCTCCAACATAAGACATGAAACACCTGCCATGAAATTTTCATTAGGAAGAAACCGCTAGCAGTTCTGAGACATATATCACGATTAGCGTGAAACGATGTTTCTTTATGACCGAATTTCTCAAAATTATCCATTGTCACTTGGAAAATACCCTCCTAGTTTTTTGTTGGCCAAAGATCTCTGGTCGTTGTCGTTGTTGTTTGCGTTCCAGTGGCGTTCTATATCAAAAGTTGCAAACACTTGAAAAGAGGTTAGTTTCACAAAATGCACTAAAAACGTCTCTCTTTCATGTTCATTTTCTCAGTATTTCTCATTGCAAGCAAAAAAAAAGTTCATTTACGATCTAGCGACTGACACTCCATCTTTCATTTGATACCACTCTCATTTTCCCACATGCTGTCAGATCTGAGATGAAAGATGTCCCCCCAAAACTCATTTTTGAACACAATACTCGTTCTCTTCACATAGAGTTTTGTATGTTAGTGAGTGGTGTGTAAAGAACGAGTAAAAAAGTGATACATGGGTCCCCACCTTCCCTTAAGTACTCTCATCCCAGGTACGTGACATCACGTTGAAACGAAAGTGAACAAAACGTTACGCTCGTTTGAGCATTGTGTCACAATCGTTACAATGTCAATCGGCAATCCGCAAAAAATTAGCTTGTTCACATTCAAACGAATGTGACACAATGCTCAAACGAACGTGAAATTTTATCACGTTCGTTTCAACGTGATGTCACGTACTTGGAATGAGAGTGAGCAAGCCAAATTAGCAAATCCTGGGATAAAGCGTAAATTTCGATCGTGGTTCCATGCGTTTTTCACCTGCCTTTTATTACTTTCTCATGACAAAATGACCGACCATTTCCTTATCCCCCGGAGCAAAACTACGCCGAGTGGGGGCCGAGTGAAATTTTGGGAGGATTCCAAACATACACTCGGATTTAACCTACCACTTTTGAGTTCTGAGATCTAAGTTGCACAAAAAACCTTTGCATGACGTTTCTGACAACAGAATTTCCACCCGCTGGTCATACTTCGATGTATGACAGAGAGATGGTCATACTTTTTTTGTATCACTGATGAGGGCAAGTCTCGCTGATGTCTGACCTTTATTTCGGTGATACGTTTGGGTGTGACCCTTTTTTGGCCATATGTGTATGGCCTTTTTGTATCGCCGAAAATTGCTCAAATGTCTCACCCTTTTGAATTCCAGTATTATATCAAAAGAGTCAAGTCAACTTACCTCCACCTTTATTATGCAATTCTTTTGAAAAAAGAAAAGAAAAAGAGGCATCTCAAAAATTACCGAATTTCAGCTTCACTGGAATTGTCTTTAAATTTCACCTTGTTTGGAAGAACTAATCGAACATGTTTCCGTTGTCCTTTCTAATGCCAAGATATAAATCACAGAAACCGTCTTCGGAGTGATGCAACATTTAAAAAAAATCACTGTTATTTAGTTGGCTTCATTACCTACAAGGTAGGCTTACGCCAGACCGCGTCTTGTCGTAACAGGCTTCGCGATGTCTCGCTGCCCGTTCCTCCAATCCGCGCCTGGCGTACCTACCTTGGCCTGCGGCGCTAGCCTGCCTTCGGCAGGCAATGCTTGTCCACCGTCGGTTACTTCCAATTTGTTGCATGGTGGGGGGCGCTCCGCCCTCCAGACCCCCCTTCATTCTGTATAGAGTTGCTTCATCTAGAAATTACACGACCTTGACCCTTGTAACATTATAACTTGTCGAGGCTGGGGGACTCGGCGCCCCAGACCCCCCTTCCATCAAGACAGGGGAGATCTGCCTGCAAAAATCTCGATTTTTCGCCATTTTTTAGTTGTTTTTCGGCTATAAAAACTGAACCAGTGGAGAAAGGATAGTGATATTTCGCGTGTGCCGAGCCAAGAACCCACCTAATGAGCCTGCAAAGTCTCAGCCAGATCGGCCGAGCCGTTTAGGAGGAGTAGTGCACACACACACTCCGACAGACGGACAGACAGACAGACAAAACTTTTCAACCGCACTGGAGTAACAGGCTTTGCTATCGCTCAGCCAATGAGTTGTTGACAACTATTCTTTTGCATCATTCCTTTGCTAAGGTTTAGTTTTCCCTACAGAGTTCTTTTTTTTCTCCTGATCGAAAAATGATGTTAATGGAGCTGCCCCATTCTGCCGCTTCATGGATACTGCGAGAAAAAAAGTACAGAAAAAGTACGGAATGGTCTGGACGAATTGGTCTATAATTTGCCTGGACCCAGGGGAAATAACTTAGAATTTCAGTATTTTTTTTAGTTCCGCAAGAATTTTGCATGAATTTCAATGAATTGCAGATAAATTTCACTGTATTTCGTTCCAAACTTAACTGATTTTTTAAAAAGAATTTCTATAAATCTCAACTAAATTTTAAGGACTTTGAAGAAATTTGACTAAAATTCAAGATAGTCCATGAATTTCGGTTTCTTTTTTTTAAATTGTTTCTCCTTGGCCTGGACCGTCCGTACCTGGTACCGTAGAACGGAGTAATATGAGACATGAAGGAAAATCGAGACAAAGCGCACTTTTTTCGGTTTTTGTTGTGTTGCTGTCTAGTGGTTAAGTCCACCGTGAATTTTTTTTCGTGATCTAGGAGGCCTTGGCAACTCACGGGAAACGCACGTAAGCTATCAGAGACTCGCCATAGGGTTATTTAGAATCAAAGGAAAAACCTCTAAATTCTAACAAGTTTTATAAAGTTGGTAAAAACCTCCCCGGAAACCACGGTTAGAACTCGGGTTCTCGTCTGAACGAGGTTTAAATCTGTAAGCAATTATGTCCAGGGATCCTTAACTTAACTCAACATTTAGCTAACACTGATGTCATAACGCAACATAAGACAATGTTCGCTATAGGTTAAGGGTACGGACTTATGAAAGTACTTGCAAAAGTATATCCACACAAATTCGAGACATAAAAAAATAACTTACCCTTTTAAAAAGATGTTAGAAGTTAAGGGTAATAACTTTAACTCTTATGATAACGTTATGATGCCCTTATGAGGTAAGTTAAGGATCCCTGATTATGTCAACATAATCAGGACAAAATTTGGTTCCGTTATGTCTACTCCCGGGCTGCCTGTTCCAGATGGAATACAATTTTGTTACCTTGCAGGGAATAAAAAACACCTCTTTTCGCTTGAAACATGAGGCCAAACATACTCCACTGTTAATAATTTTAAGTAACAATGATAACACGAATTTGTTTTACTATCTGATCGGCATCTATGCTCTTCGTTTAGTATTTTCATGTGACACACACTTAATGTCATGGGACTTTTTTTGTCCCACGGTTTATGCAATTTTAAGCACATCCGACGCTGATACAATTTTGTTCCGGTCTGGTAACACATTTTGTCCGGCGCCAGCTGCAGGGATCCTTAACTTACCTCATAAGGGCATCATAACGTTATCATAAGAGTTAAAGTTATTACCCTTAACTTCTAACATCTTTTTAAAAGGGTAAGTTATTTTTTTATGTCTCGAATTTGTGTGGATATACTTTTGCAAGTACTTTCATAAGTCCGTACCCTTAACCTATAGCGAACATTGTCTTATGTTGCGTTATGACAGCAGTGTTAGCTAAATGTTGAGTTAAGTTAAGGATCCCTGGCCAGCTGCAACCTGTACTTTCACTAGACAATTTGTCCCGCCTGGCGGACACAAAATTGCATCACCACCGGATGTGCTTAAAATTGCATAAACCGTGGGACAAAAAAAGTCCCATGACATTTAGTGTGCAGGCACAACTCATGCCTTTTTATACATTTTTCAGCTCTCTTTAGTGACACCTATTTTTCTCTCCTCCAGATTTTATATCGTCTCCATTATAGTTTCCAATCATCTTTAAAATGAGTGAAAAGAACTTTGAAAGCTCCAAACCCGCCTAAATGAGTTATTTCTCCATTCTTCTTTAACATCACTGTTAAAAAAAATCTGAAAATTCAGACCACTTTTGTCAGACTTGGTGGTCTGAATCTATTTTTCAGACTAGTTTCAGACTGCTTGTCTGAAAATTTTGCCTTCCGGTATGAAAATTGCGACCTGATCGTCTCAGAACCTGAATTCAGACCAGCGCAGTCTGAAAATTTAGATGGTTAAGTCTGAAAATTCAGACCAACCCAAGATTTCGTTTGTCCGCTAGATGGCGCGCATGTTGTGGAACATACCTACTTCTGTTTAAAAGGCTTCTAATGTGAAAATATATTAGTTGAAAAGTTCCAAATTGACAGGACTTAATCGGCCATATGAGAACCATTCTCTGCTGCAAGATTTATCTCCGTAATATGGGTGGAAGTTGAACAATCCACATTCTAATTTACCTCTCGCGGGTGGCTCCGTGTCGCCATTTCCTTGGGTGCCACAGGCCGGCCTCTCGAGAGTCAGGGAAAAGGACAGAGGTCCTTCTCCCTCATCACAATTTTTACTCAACGTTGTCCTCTCGGGAGGTTCACACACACCTGAGATTCTTCCTATGTCATATTGAACATGTCACGAACCTCAAAGTTCACAATCTTCGTACAGGACTGAATTTTCAGACCACCAAACTCTTAAATGTAAGACTCTCGAGTTCTGAGTTTTCAGACCATCTAAATGGTCTGAATTTTCAGACCTCAAGTCTGTTAATAACTTCTTACCAATTTGGTCTGAATTTTCAGACTTTTTTTTTAACAGTGATTTCTTTCTTTTGTCTCATATTACCCCACATTGCAGGGAAATATGGGACGGCATTCCGAGGGTTATTGAAAGGTCCCTACTGCACCTAAAAATCTGAAATTTGGTGGGAGTGTAGCCAAAGGGTCAATGAACAAGTGATAAACACCTCAGTACGTCAAATTGAAATTAAAAGGGGAAAATTCACAAAAAAAAAAACTCGAAATTTGTCTCATATTACCCCGTTCTACGGTAACATGAGTTCTTATGGGACGAGTACGGACGTTGCGTACTTTCTTTCCAACCTCCCTCACTTTATCCATCTGTTTATTTTCTGTACAGAAGTACTGATCTTTTTGACACTGGATCAACTATAGGACGTTCCCTTAATAAGCATAGCGGGAAGCGAAGAGGTCATGTGAAAATTTCAAAGGGTGTGTGTCACTGTCTAAAGGGTCCCCCGTATCATCGCCAAGTTTCGGAACAGTAGTTCTACTCGCCTCTTATAATACCTGTCTCGTCGGTGCAGGTACTCAAAGGATCACCTCTTGGGCTGTTCGTACCAGATCATTATTCTCTGACTCATTTCAGGAACGTGACATCACGTTGAAACGAACGTGACAACATGTCACGTTCGTTTGAGCATTGTGTCACGTTCGTTTGAATGTGAACAAGCTGTTTTTTGGCCAATTCATCAAACTTGTGAAATTCATCGAAATTTGACTGAAATTCATAGAATTTTGATTGAAATTCATCGATGTTCGACTGAAATTCATTGGATGTGTACACCGAAATTCACAGTCATTTCCCCTTGATTACAGATCCAGCCGACGAAGGGGCGAACATGGAGGAACCGACCCACCACCAACCCAGCGCATTCAAGTGCGGGGAGTGTGGGCGCTCCTTTGGCGACGAAGCGGACTTGCGGACCCATCTGATGGAACACCTTGAAGCTCCACCGCAGTCCAGCGAGGTTTCTGCTGCTGCGAATCCTAAGCGCACGGGAAAACCCACAAGCATGAAGAAGCCCTTTCAATGTGACGAGTGTGGAAGGAAGTTCTCTCAGAAGGCCAACCTCGGCGTGCATATGAGGACCCATACTGGGGAAAAGCCTTATGAATGTAACATTTGTGATAAAAAGTTCGCGCAGCTGTCCAATTTAAAACAACACAAGAAGGTCCACACCGGGGAGAAGCCTTTTAAGTGTGACACGTGTGGTAAAAAGTTTACGCAGCTGTCTAACCTGAACCAACATGAGAGGATGCATACCGGGGAGAAGCCTTTCAAGTGTGACGAGTGTGGTAAAAAGTTCACGCAGCTGTCTAACCTGAATCAACACGAGATGATGCACACCGGGCAGAAGCCTTTCAAGAGTGACATGTGTGGGAGAAGGTTCGCACAGCTGTCAAATCTGATTCAACACGAGAGGATTCACACCGGGGAGAAGCCTTTTAAATGCACTACGTGCGGTAAAAAGTTCTCACAGGTGTCCAATCTAAAACAACACGAGAAGGTCCACACCGGGGAGAAGGCTTGAGTGATGTTTGTGTGACAGGAGTTGCCGAACACGGGAAGCTCTTACTTGAGTCCCTGCACTAAAGATTTCCTATCATTTTAAACTTTATCGAAGTGCCTAATGAGAGTTTGTTTAAATTTAGTTTTAATTCTCTGTCTAATTGCTTGAAATACATGTCTGTCCAAATAATTTGTTTCTCATCATTTTAAACTTACCCAAATGCCTTCTCAATGAACCATGGACCATGAACCATCAGGATAGAGCGAGAGCGGCACTGGAAATTTTGAATCCCGGACCTGTTCGGGCCTTAAGTGATTGTCTTGGTAATTCAAGAGCGTGACAGATTAGGTTGATCAACATTCAAATAATGTCTTGTGCGATACCAAGGGAATGGTTGCCGATTTCTGACGAGCTTAAAGGGAATAAGGAAACGCAATTCATAGTTTTTGAACATTTTTCTGAAAACGAGACCTTTTTCAACTAATTTGCAGCGAGCGAAGATTTCCTTTTGCCCCTCTACCTATGAATGACAATAGTCGGGAAGTCACGTTAGAAAGCACCGCACGGAAGGAAATTGCGATTAACGCTGGCCTCTTTTTCTCACGTTCACTCTCATTCCAGGAACGTGACATCACGTTGAAACGAACGTGACAGCATGTCACGTTCGTTTGAGCATTGTGTCACATTCGTTTGAGTGTGAATTGGCCAAAAACCAGCTTGTTCACATTCAAACGAACGTGACACAATGCTCAAACGAACGTGACATTTTGTCACGTTCGTTTCAACGTGATGTCACGTTCCTGAAATGAGAGTGTTCGTCCAAAACTTTGATACTTGACCCAGAGGTCAGAACAAAGGACCAGCTAAAATAGATTTTTAAGCTTAAGGTATTCAGCTAACGCACCGGCAGCATCTGAAAGTTTTTGACGAATGCTAAGACCGCCTGTTTCCCTCGAGGTTTCACTACATGCTTATCTACGTGGCTTTCTGCTATTCTGAACCTAGTCACAGAGTTGCAGGAGGTCCAGTTGAAGCTGATTATCAACTGAGAGCGCACCGGTACCGGTACAGACCAGAAGACAGATTAAGACAAAACTGAACGCTTTTGGAGTTCCAGAGTCGAGTCGCTTATCAGGATTCGAACCGAACGTGTGACCCCACCAAAGGATTCCGCGTTGGGAGGGCAATCCATTGGTGGGGTCACACGCTCTGTTTGAGTCCCGTTTAGCGACTCTGGAGCTAAAAACGCGTCTGGAAGAAAGGCCGCCTCCACCGGTTATCTGGCCCACTGTGCGGTGGCGTCCGGAAGCCGCGCGCCACTGACCTGAGCCTGGGATGCCGGGAGTTCCGCTTGCAGACCACGGTGCGGGCTAGGCCGGGCTAGCCGTCGCCGTGCCAAGGTCACCCGGTGTATTGTACACGTTCCATAAGTCATCGCGCGAAATTGCTCGGTGCGCGGGCCAGCGCGTCCGCGTAGAGCACTGCAGGCCCACTGATTCCGACTGGTGGGCCCGTCCCTGTCTCTCTCGCACCCCTGCGAGTGCGAGAGAGAGAGAGAGAGAGCTCGGACGGCCGCTCCAGGCACTCCAGGCGTCGAGGCAGCGGCTAGTCGTTAGCGCGTCGCGGACGAGGCATGGTCGCGGTCCGGAGCCCCCCGCGGGCACTGCTGGCACTCCTGCTGCTGCCGTTCGCGCTCAGTGGCGCTCGCAGAGGTATTGTCTCCACTGCGCGCGGATATGACGTCTAGTTGAAATGTGGATTTTGTCACGTTCGTCTGAACGTGACAGGACCCGTTCGTGTGAACGTGGACCAACATTCAAACGAATGTGACATCATCAACAGATTGATTCGAATGTGTCCTGATTCGATTCGATCGTGTTTCGACGCTTCCCGCACACCACCCTTATGTGCGTTTGTCTGCCAGGCAAGTCCGGCCAGCCCACGAGTTGTTTCCACGTGGAGCAGATGAGGCCCGGTAGGTGCGAGCTGCTCAGCAGGTGTCCCTTCGGCATCCAGGAGCTGCGGCAGGGGGCCCGGCCGCAGCTGTGCGGATTTCCCCGAAGCGAGCAACCAGGTAATACCAATTGATTCTTCAAACAAACCGTTCAGGCCACTCGCTTACGCACGCACTTTTGTCTCCCGGGGCTCGTTCTCCTCGGAGTCATCGAGCCGACCCGACTCACACCGATCGTACGAGGGGTGCACTCCTCACACTGATAAAAAAAAGTTTCTTAAAATTACGAATTACTCGGACAGAAATTTCGTAAATCGTAATTTTACAAAGAATTTGACGATGAGTTTTTCGCGAGGGGTCGGCAACTTCCCTTGGCCGTGTACGAGGGAGTATACGTATATTACTAGAAATATAGGTAATATATGTGTAATATAAAGTAATACAAAGTAATGTATAGTAATATAGGGGTATTATAGAGGCGAAATTGTGGTAATATGCAAGTAATATATGGTAATATACAGGTAATATACGGGTAATATAACCACCGCGTACGAAGTAATATATGAGTTGCCGACCCCTCGGTTTTTCGTGAAAGTTTTTCGTGTGTGTCTTACCGGCACACTGAAGTTATTCAGCTAAATCAACCAACTCTGCTTATGAGGTCATTCATTGGATTTATGTGATGCGAAAGGAACGCTCTCAAATTTTATTATATTCAAGTTGGCCATTGAACCTTTTGACGGTGCTCTTGCTCGGACTAACCAGGTGTTGCGCGCACAGCACCCACCCCCATTGTGTGCTGCCCCAGCGAATCCAAAGCGCGGCAAGAGGACGGCGGCGACAAGGTCATGCCACCCGAAACCTGTGAAAACTTCCTGGCCACATCTAGAAGCACTCGTTACGAGACTGTGTCTGAGAGAAGTAAGTGTCTCTTTTCGCTATGTTAGCAAATAGTCTTGAGAATCCAACGGTCGGTTGGATCGTTAAACCTTTCAGACTATTTTGGACGTTACAAAGAAAAGTAACTGCTTGTGATACAGATTTCTTTGTAAGACATACAGAGTGAACGAATTTGATATCCTAACGGCCGTGTCACGCTCCCAAGAGTGTCATGGCATTTAAACGAACGTGACAAAATTTCCTTCCTAACGAATATTTGCGTCATATTCGTTGGCACTCTGAACTGAAAACCTTACAAACTATTTCAGGCCTTACGAAGGAAAGTAATTTGTTATAACGAAGTATTTTCAGCATACATACGCTTTACAAAGAAAATACTTCGTAATTTACGAACTATTTCTTCGTATAACAATCTAATATAGTTTGTACACATCTGGTTCAAATACTTCGTAAGGTTTTAAGCGCGTTGTGGCAAGCCGTTTTGAATGCCAAAATTTGACAAGCTATGGTTGGAAATCTTCACAAGCTTGCCAAATTTTGGCAAGTTGGGTGGTAGTTCCAGGTTAAGCTTGCCAATTTTTTGGCATTCAAAATGGCTTCCCAAATTTGTGGCAAGCAAACTTACCACCGCACTCTCAGCCGTTTACTGACTCTTTCTCATTAGCAGACGCATTTCTGTAAGCAACCATAATACTCAGTATTTTTTGTCAGTATTACTTAGCAATTACTAATTACTGTACTGATATAACCGTTTTCTTAGTAAATTATAAAGAACTTTTTAAGCATTTAAGAACTAAATACTAAGTATTATGGTTGCTTACAGAAATACGTCTGCTAATGAGAAATAGTCCGATGGGTCCTATGAACAAAGACCGATGTCCTTTGGGTCGCTCGAACAAAGTCCGATCTCCATTTCCTAACCTCTCAACGCGTTCATTTTGAAGTCCCAGAACAATCTCTACGTTTTGATTCCGCACAAATGAGTTTTAGATACTCATTCCCTAATATGTTTGGAACAAAACCTGCAAACTATTGTTTGAGTTGGATGCCTGTTGCGAGAACCACAAGATAAAGAAGCGGCGAATGCAGAAACGGCCGAAATGGAGATCGGTCTTTGTTCGAGCGACCCGAAGGAGATCGGTCTTTGTTCGAGCGACCCAAAAGACATCGGTCTTTGTTCATAGGACCCATCGAGTCAGTAAACGGCTGAGAGTGCGGCTTTGCAGTGTACTCCGTAACGGTGGTCCTTTGCCCCACTGCAGAGTGCACGGAGTACGCCCGCGCGGCCTGCCTCATGTCGGCGCCCTTGGTGACGGCGTCGGCGCCGTCCGACGGCGAGCCGGCCGGCCGCATGGAGTTCCCCCACATGGCGCTGCTGGGCTACGGCGAGGACCCCGACGCGCTGGCCTGGCAGTGCGGCGGCTCGCTCATCTCGCCGGACTGGGTGCTCACGGCCGCGCACTGTCTGGGCAATGCCAGGTGAGGTCAAGCAAGTGCAGATCCAGCAGGACAGAAATATACTTACTGTTCTTCACACGTAAATAGCCGCGTGAAAGGTTGGCAAAAAAAAAAGCCTAAAACGGCCAACACACTGAATGTTTAGGTAGAATTTTGTACGTGAAACTTGCACGATTTTGTACATACGTGAAATTTGCACAATATCATGCTTCAAGATGCGTAAATTTGTGCAAATTGACGCACAAATTTTGTGCATGACGGTTCATGACGGTTTATGAAAAGTCATACTCTTTTCGATATTTTATTTCAGAACTTTTTCTGAGAGTAATGCTAGAACACGATGTCAGGACCTAACTAAACCTAACTGTGTACTTGCCGGTATGCACTTGTAAGGGTGAACTAACTTTCAAGTGTAGTGTGACTTCAGTCTCGCCGCTCCAACCAAGGTGAAATAACTCCAAAGAATTTGTCCACTGAAATTAAAGGACAGTCTTCAATCTTTCTTTTCACATTTCTTCGAGGTCTCTCAAACTGAGTCAAAAGTTTAAGAAATTCTTCAGAATCAGTTAACTTTACACCGAAATTTGGCTGGATTAATTGAAATTCATCCAAAATTCATGCGGAATGCAAGAATTGATCCAGGAAGCGGAAGAAGGGGATAACTCAATTTTGGCCATTTTCCAGGAGAAACCAAAAACTGTTGGGAGGGAAAACTAAAACGAAACAAATGAATGTTGCACATGTTAATAATTTCAAAAAGCCTTAGTAAAATTTTGGAAAAAAAATCAAAAGTGTAAGGTCACTCCGTAGAGGATTTCTGCGACTTATCGCTTTCCGTTGAAATGGAAAACAGAGTCAGCTCACCTTATATTTCCTAAACAAAGAGGAATTTGGAGACAAGTCAAGTGGAACAATAGTCTGCATAAAGTGTATGTTACTCTGGTGTATTTTTTGGACTTAGCTCTTTTTTCCAAATTGAAATTTAAAATTAAGGGGGGGCTAAGTTGAGTTGATTCTTTTTACACAAGATTCATAAAAATACAAGTTGAGTTATATCCTTTTGCCAATTTGTCAAACGGACTCATGTGGACTTCCGTTGAGTTATCTCCATTTTCCAATGAAATTTAGACCGTAAAAGGGGTTAAGTTGAGTTATACCCTTTTTCCATGTGGATTTTCTCCTAAACTGTTTGGAATTCAGTCAAATAATTTGGTGTAATGATG